>NC_091635.1:31448638-32082080 GCF_027580195.1 Bos mutus
GAATGGGAGTTGCCATCAGATTCTGTGGGTGCCTGTGTGGTCCAAGCGTCTGTCCGCTGGCCCCGGGGGATGGGCCAGGGCCAGAGGAGACTGTTAGGCCAAGGCTGCTCTTCCGGCTTCAACCAGCATTTCTCACCTCACTGGTATCTCCACCTTTCCCCATTTCCCAGAGCCCCGAGGAACCAGCCCCCAGCCGACAGGCATCCCACTGGCAAAGGCCTGGTGAGTCAGTGACTCAGGTCAGACTGCTGTTGCCCAGCCCGTCCCACAACTCAGCCCCAGGCTTAGGGTGAGGCCCAGATGAAATAACACGCAGGAATGCGCGCTGGAAACTGCCAAGTACACAGACAGGCATGAGCTTTGAGCTCTCCTGGGACTGTTCCTCCCCCACGGCTGTGGAGGAGACAGACAAAGGGAGAAGCTCCAGGCTTGGGCTGACATCCTGCCAAGTGCCAGCCAGGCCTTGCACAAGTGGGTCAGCCAGACAGTGGACAAGGGGCCCCTACCCTGCCAGCCTGCCACTTTCTATTCTGAACCTTCCTGTCTTTCCCAGGTCTAGCATCTTTGAGAGTTGGATGCTTCCTGACCTTAGGTATGCCAAGGGAATTGTTAGAATTTTCTAGTTGGAAAAAGGAAGTGGCACCAAAATTACAGCAGTGAATAGGGAGACGGCTCAACAGAGGCATCTGGACGTTGTAAACGCTGAGGGTGTTTTATGACCAGAGGGTTCTTTGTACTTGTGGTCATCTTGAGGTTTACTTTTCTCCATGTAGTTAGTTAAGTACATAACACCGAGGGCAGGGGTGAGGATGAGGTAACCAATAAAAAGCCAAAGTGAAGCTAATGTTGGGACTTCTCTAAGCTAATGTGGTCCAGTGGTGAAGATTCTGTGCTTCCAATGCAGGGGGTGCCGGTTCGATCCCTGGTGGGGAAACTAAGATCCCATATGCAACACGGCCAAAAAAAGAGAAAGAGAACCAAAGTGAAGGTAACAGGTGTTTTCCATCCCCAGCGGGTGGAGGCCAGGGTGGTACAGGTTCCGAGAATTATGTTCTCTGGGCTCTGATGGGGACATATGAAGAGACAGCATGGCTGGCAGGCCTGGGTCTTGAGAGAAGTTTCCTCTGTTTCTGTGTCTTAACAGAAATCTGTGCCTTTGGGAGAAAGCCGAGTCCACACCTCTTGAGGCAGACCCTGACCGAATGAATTAGGGGCAGAAGGTGAGGCCCTAGGAAAGGGAAGGGGCACCATCTAAGTGACTGGTGGGTTCTGTTTCCTTTAGTCCTCACTGCCCGGAGACAGACACTGTAATTAACCCCCCTTCACGGACAAGGAGCCTGGTGGGCTGCCGTCTACGGGGTCGCACAGAGTCAGACACGACTGAGGCGACTTAGCAGCAGCAGCAGCAGCATGGACAAGGAAACGGGAAGCAGAAGAGTTTGCTCAGGGTAACACAGCTATGTAAGTAGATAAGCTCAGCTGAAGAAGAGGAAAATCTGAAAGACTGCAGAATGCATCATATTTAAAAGCATTTGGTGAACATCAAAAAGTATCTAAGATGTAATACTAACTGAACAAACATGTTATAAAGCAGTATAAGCCCAGAATGATTCCAAATGTAACAAAAAGTAGACGCCTGTATGCCTGGAAAAGGTTGACTGCTCCCAGGGGAAGTGTAGCAGCTGGTTGGCCCATTCATCCATCCATCCATCCATTATCTACCCAACTACGTTCATCCATCCACCCATCTATACATCCATCCACATATCTACCATCCATCCATTCATATCCATCCACCAAGCCACCCTTCAACCCATGCATGCAACTACCCACCTAACCCATCCATCCATCCTCTATATCTAATCTATTCTATTATTTCTGCCTATCTATCTATGCTGGTGCTCTAAGCAGTTTTATCTGTGCCCATGGGGAACTACAGTGAACCATCCTGATTCCTACCTGAGGACCAAGGCAGGGATGGACAGAGCTCTGCCCAGGGGCTGTAGACCAGCACCAAATTACTTTCTTGGTCAGCTCCCCCACATCATGGAGCCTAAACTAGTGACCCTGGCTTCTCTAGAGCCAAACTCCCCCAAACATATGAATGGCAGCAGCAAAGAGGAGCGAGCCCTTCTCTGTCACTCAGCAGCGCTGTATGGCTATGACAGGCTGGGCTCAAGACTTACCAGGCGCTTGGTGAGGTCCCAGTTGTGGATGATCCTGGCCGGGATCACTGAGACATCGTCTTGATGGCAGATGTCACAGTAATAGAGGCCAGAGAAGGCACAGAGCTTGGGTCGCACAAATGAGAAGCCGATCTGCCGGGAACAGCCTGCGGAGAGGAACAGGGGGAGGGTGAGCAGCAGTGGGGCCAGAGTCAGCTCCTGAGCAACACAGGAGCTGCCGAGGCAAAGGGCCTGCTAGCTAGGGAACGCGGCCCGATTAGAAAGGAGAGCATGAAGATAAAAACAACCGCCATTCATATTCCCACCAATCAGAATCAACTCTGGTAATTAACCTTTATGACAAAACACTAAGAATTATTGTCACTGTTTCCCAGCTGAAGAAACTGATGCACAGAGAGGTTAGGAAACCTGCTCACTCACACCACGAATGGGTGCACAGCTGGAGTCAAGTTTGGGTCAGGTTGGAGCAGAGCCCGCGTTCTCTTATTCCTAACTGCCTCTGTTCAATGTTTCCATGGCTTGTCCACCAATCCCAGCCTCCGCTAAGCTCACCCCTCCACTGGGGCCCAAAAATGGAAGCAGGGAGTCAAAGTCTCGGCAGGGAGCTGGGGACATGGGGCTGGACATAGAGGTGGTGGACATGGCCTGAAGCCAGGGCCTGTTACCTCGGGATGGGGCACAGGGCCCAGCTTCAGTCCCTCTGCTGGAGTCCCCCAAAGCAGGGGACAGAAGGGATCAAAGTAGGGTGTGCCCAGGGCACCAGAGGCAGGGCTCAAATCCTGAGCACAGGCCCTGCCTCCTACAGGGCCAGGGGGTGTCCCTTCAGCCTCCTGGAGATTAGAAGGGCTGGTTCCTTGGTGTATGCGCTGTCTCATTCTGACCCTCACTGAATTTTTGCAAGGTTCCAATTCAGCTACTATTTGCTACTTTGTGGGGTTATTACAAAGTTTAAATGAGGTTTTGAAAGTAAACTATGAGATATAAGCCAGATGTCAGAGGCTGGTGGCCTGGCCACAGAGCTCTGTGGGCAGAAAGAAGGCCCAAGCTCCCCAGTTTCAGTCTGGCTGGCTTGGGGCTGGTGGGGGTGGGAGGGATAATGGTGGCAGGTGTGGGGAAAGCTGCCTGCTAGCATCCACATCCCCAGTGGGGAAGCCCTCCTCCTAGCCCTGGGGGCCTGGCCTCCTCTCTGAACCTGGAGCCCGTGGGTTAAAGGGCAAAGTGTGAGTGTTAGGGGCTGGCAGGTGGGGGAGGAGGGCAAGGGGTGAACAGGGGCTTGAAGACTTTTTTCTGCAAGAAGCTCTGCTCTGCATAGCTTCTCCATCCTCCGGGGGTGGAAGGAGGAGGGGGACCAACCACAGACCACTTCCTTCAGATGCTTGAAGCAGGCTTTCCCCTCCAGTCCCACATGCTCCACCCTGACGGGACGGCTCCTAGACGGCGCACAGCTGCGTCTCCCCGTGCAGCAGGGCCACCTCCTCACAGTTCAGCTGAAAGGCCCAGGCTGAAGGAAATGGGTGTCTGGACTGAGGAGAAGACCTAGAAATGGGATGTGAGCAAGGGAGTATCATGCAACCTTGAAAGCACGGGAGTGGAGAGGCCCTGTGGGTGCCTGGCTAAGAGCACAGGTTCTGGGGCCACTAAGTCCTCTTCCGGCTCCACCATCGCTCGCTGTGTGAACCTGGGACAGGACTCACCAGTCCTGTGACTCAGTTTCCTCAGCTATAAATAGAGACAAATCCCAACGGGGTTGTTGTCAGGATTAAATGAGACAATCCAAAGAAAGCATCTGGCCCAGTGCCTGGCATGGGAGGACTGGATCTGATGATGCTAATGACACAGCAGATGTACTGACGCAGAAGAATGTGCTAACATATTCCTAACTGGATTAAAGCCAAGCTGCAGAACAATAGATATAGCTGAGCTGTCTAAAATCGTGGCCACAAGCCACAGGTGCCCATTTAAATATATTATTAAAAAGGATTTCCCAGGTGGCTCAGTGGTAAAAAATCCGCCTGCCAGTGCGGGAGACCCAGGAGCCATGGGGTCGAAGAAGCCCCTGGGTCGAGAAGATCCCCTGGAGGAGGAAATGGCACCCTACTCCAGTATTCTTGCCTGGAAAATTCCATGGACAGAGGAGCCTGGCGGGTTGCAGTCCACGGGACTGCAAAGAGTCAGACACGACTGAGCATGCACACACACACATTATTAAAGCCAAATGAAAATTCACTTCCTTCCACACCAGGAAGCCACACGAAATATGCAGTAGCCACACGTGGCTTGTAGCTACGCTACTGGATGGCACAGATTCTAGAACATTGTCATCGTCACAGAAAGTTCTGTTGGCCAGTAAGTAGTATGAGCCTATTTTTGTAATTAAATACCTGTGCACACTTGTAAAAGCTTGCAAAAATATTTGAAGCCCTGGCTCCAGAAGAATATAATATGATCATGGAACAGCCTAATTTGCTGCAACATCCCCGAGGCAGTATGGGGGCGCCTGTGGGGAGCAGGAAGGAGTGCAGAGCCTAGAGCAGGAACCCCAGTGCGGGCAGGCTGGAGGTGGGGGACAGGGAGTCAGCACCTGCACAGAAGCAGCCCTGGGAGTCGAGGCCTTTCTCTGTGGGGATGGCCACCAGGTACTGCAACAGGAAGCCGTTCTCCCGCGTGGCAAACTTCAGCACCTCCTGACAGCTTTCATCCAGACTGCCACCGAGGGTCACCGCCTCCTCGGCCGTCTCCAGGTAGGACGCCAGGACCTTGCGTAGCACGTCCCTCCACAGGGCAGCCTCCTCGGCATTCCCGGCCTGCAGCTTCAGGATGGCCTTGGCCGTAATGATTTTGAAGAAGGCTGGGCCCCCGAGGCTCGTGTCCGGCAGGATATCGCGGATGGTCTCGACTCCGTGGCTGTCACTTAACATCTTCTCGTTGTTTCTCACGCGGAAGCACTTGAGGGACTCCAAGGACAGGGAGAAGATGTAGGGCGTCCACGTGCGGTCCGTGTACAGGTAGAGAAGGGACTCTTTGATAGCGTTGGGCTCAGGCACCTGGGAGAAGGACCAGTTGAACTGCAGGCCCTGGGGGGTTTCAGCCTCTATGTGCAGGTCCAAGGGGGCGGGGTGGCCACCCTGGGGGACCTCTGGGGGGTCCTCGGGCTCCTCTGGGTACTGGATGGTCACCCAGTCGTCCTCCTGTAGGGGCCGGCACTTCTGCAGCACCTCGCGCACCCGGTCCAGCCAGTCCTCGGCTTCATCCCGGGACGAGGCGCGCAGGGTCAGCTTCTTGCCAGAGAAGAGCAGCTCAAAGCGGCCGTCGCTGTGGGCCGGCCCCACGGACTCGCAGCGCAGCAGTGAGCAGGTCTCCACGCAGGTGCGCTCCTTGCCGCTGAGGAAGAGGCGCAACTCCAGTGGGGAGAGCTCGCAGAAGAATTCCTTCCAGATTCCCATGGCCCCCCGCCGCTCCACTGTGCCCAGCTTCAGGAGCCCCCGGAATGGGTTGGACAGCCCTGCAGGCAGAAAGAGGCGCTTTAGATGATAGGTCTGCCCCTTCGCCACCCTGGATAATATCCGGGGCCCGAGTCCTGTCGTGGGTGTGGACTCTGTGACCACCCGGAGAACATAGGCCACCGCCGGCTGGATGGGAACGTATTTTGAGAGCCTCCCTCCTACCCTCACCCCAGCTGATGACTGCATTCTTGAATTTCACTGAGAAAAGAAAAGCACTTCAACAATCACCTCCATGTGCGCTTCACTACACCCCTTCCAGCATCTGCACCCACACTCTGAGTCCCGTCGCTGGGGATGAACTGACTGTGCTTCTGTCTGAGGCCACCCTCCCATCTGTGCAATTGTGCAGGGGGTCCCCCCACCACCACCCCGCCTACTCAAGGACAAGGACGTCTCTCCAGCAATCTTTTCTGCCCCTCCTGCGTCACTGTCTTCTCCCTCTCTCCTGGATCATTCCCATCAGCCCACAAACTCGCTGTTATTTCTCCCAGCATTAAAAATATCTCTCGACTCTACTCACATCTCTAATTACCACCCTGGGTCTCTGTCCCCTTTACAGAAACCCCCCTGAGGAGGCGTGGGAATGTCTCTGGGACTCCCTCCTTCTATTCTTTCTTGAACGTCCTCCGAGCAGCCTTCTGTCCCGAGTCCACAGAATCTGCCCTTGGCAAGGCTACCAGGCCCTCCTTGTTGCCAAGTCCTAAGGCTAGTCGTTGGTTCCCATCTGGCCTGGCCCATCAGCATCACGGCACACAGCAGAGCCCCCCTTTCCTGGGGTCTTCTCTGCCAGCACTGGTCCCCCTCTCCTGTCTCCCAGATGCTCCCTCCTCTCACTGGCCTCTTCATGGAGGCCCTGGGCTTGGCCCTGGTTCTCTTCTCTACTAATACCCACTTTTCCAAGCTGGTCTTCCCTGGTCTTGGGGCTTTATGCCAACAACTCCTCAGTTTTCATCTCCAGCCTGGACCTCGCCCTTGAGCTTTAGATTCCAATCTCCATCTGCTCCGTGTATGTCTAATAGGCTTCTCAAAGTTGACACGTCCAAAAACGTGTTCCTGATTCTCCCACTCCAAACCCACTTCTCTCCTGATGTTCTTCGTCTAGTAAAATGGCAAACTTCATCCTCCCAGATGCTTGGGCCAAAAACTTGGGAGCTATCCTTGATTTTTTTTTTTCCTTTCACACCCCACATCTAATCTATCAGCAAATCCTCTTGGTATACCCAGAGCCTTTCTCCACTTCTCACCGCCTCCACCACTCTCACAGGGGCTTGGTCCACCATCATTTCTGGCTGGGCTTATGGCTGTGGCCTCCTGACTGGTCTATGTCCCCCTGAAGCCCCTCAAGAAATGAGCCAGGATGACTCCCCTGGAGAGTCCCCAGAGTCAGATCACGTCTCTCTCAGAGCAAAAGCCAACGTCCTTACTGTGGCCCACGAGGCCCCCATCACTCTGACCTCATCTCTAGCCACCCCCTTCCCATCTCCTCTGTTCCAGCTACTCTGGTCTCTGCTGCTTACTGGACACATCAAGCATGTTCCTGTCGCAGGGCCTTTGCACACGTTCTCCCTGCTTGAAATACAACGATCGCCTTGTGCCTCTCTCCCCACCTTTCCAGTCTCCTCAAATGTCACCTAATTTGTGAGGCCTCCCTTGGCCAGCCTTTATTTATTCACTTTCTGGCCGTGCTGTGCAGCTTGCAGGATCTTCATTCCCTGAACAGGGATTGAACGTGGGCCCCAGCAGTCAAAGTGTGGAGTCTTAACCATTGGACCATGAGGGAAGTCCCTGGCCATCCTTTATGAAACAGTACCCTGCCCACCTCCCAGTTTACTATTCCCCACAGGAATGATCACCCGCCCCACTATATGTTTACTTGTTCATCTGCTTATTTCCTGTCTCTCACACTAGAATACAACTCCCATGAAGATAAGGACCTGGCCTGGTTTCCTGTTGTGTCCCCAGCACCTAGAATAGCACCTGGCACATCGCAGGTGCCCAATAAGTATCTGTTGAGTAGGGAGTGTGTGTACCACACACAGCCCAAGGCTCCCTGATCCCTGGGGGCTAGCCATCTTCCTGAACAAGGGGGTCCAAAGGACACACAATTCTCTCTCCCAGCTTGGACTAGCCTTAGAGATTTCAAATCATTGTGTAGGGTCTTCCTATCCTTCCGGGTACCTGATGATACAGGCATAAAGCACACCTTCTCTGGTATGGTTGTAACCATCACATGCGCTGAAAGAAAAACCTAAGAGGAGGTGGCATGGAAACCAGGGCTGTGCCCAGACTCCCTGAACCAGGGCCCCAGAAACCCAGCCAGCATCCTCTGCTGCTGCTGCTGCTGCTGCTAAGTCGCTTCAGTCATGTCCGACTCTGTGCGACCCCATAGACGGCAGACCACCAGGCTCCGCCGTCCCTGGGATTCTCCAGGCAAGAACACTGGAGTGGGTTGCCATTTCTTTCTCCAATGCGTGAAAGTGAAAAGTGAAAGTGAAGTCACTCAGTCCGACTCTTAGTGTCTGACTCCTAGCGACCCCATGGACCGCAGCCTACCAGGCTCCTCCGTCCGTGGAATTTTCCAGGCAAGAGCACTGGAGTGGGGTGCCATTGCTGCTGGGTCACTGCAAACAGAGAATGAGGCGACAAACAGACTGACCCTAGCACACACTTGCACATTTGTTTGTTTCTGAGGGTTACAGAAAAATTAGGTTATGGTTGTTCAATGCTTTACGGAATTTCATAGGATGTGGAGGTCGAGCTGGCCTCCTTGTGAACTGCACACAGAGGACACTGAACAAACGGCAGATCTGAAAACCCCACCAGAGCTGCTAAATAAACCATCTGCGAGAAGGGCCTTAGGGAGGAGCAGCTGGAACATCTGAGCCTTCAAGAGGCGGGCGGGGCTTTCCTTCTGGGGTCATACTCCTAAGATTATTTTATGTATCTTACATATAATCTATGGATAATCATTAAGATTTACAGGAGAGTTTCAGGGAAGTTATTTTCCATTCTCATGTATGAAACAGTACTCGTGTACTCTGCAGGCAGTTTTGAGCATTACTGTCTTAAGAGTTTGAGAGTGGATGTATCTGTGTGGCTGATTCACTTTGCGGTACACCTGAAACTAACACGGCATAGTAAATCAACTATATTCCAATAAAAATTAAAAAAAAGATTTTATGAGAAAATACAGTACTCTTCCCGAAATGCCTTCCTGAATTACTCTGCAAGGGTGCTCCTTATTACATTTTGGGATGAGGTTTTTCTTGGGAGAAGATACCACCCAATCAGTAACGCAAAAGAACTGCTGTCCGAAAGGCACTGCTCATGCGCAGTGCGGCACCGGAAGCCCGCAAAGCTGCCTACCCATCTGCCGTCGATGCACCACCCTGAAGTTCCTGTGTTCCGGTGGCGGCAGGGCGGCCCTGCTTCTCCCGCTTCCTGGGGAAGGTGCGCAAGCTTTGTCTAAGGCCTCCATGGAGCAGCTTCGTCTTGGTTCTTGCACAAGGAGGCCAGGCCTTGACTCAGGAATCTCTCTGGGAGAAGCTGTGGCAGCATCAGAAGGACTCTGTCTGGGCTGTTCCCGGGGAGGCCGGTAGAAGTCATCTTCTGAGATCCAGCTCTTGCTTTTCTATTGGGAAAGAAGGAAAGGCAGGTTCGTTTGTTTTTAAAAACACCTTTATTGAGACACGATTCACACCATAAGATTAAACCATTTAAAGTGTATAATTCAGGGACTTCCCTGGAAGTCCAGTGGTTACGACCCTGCCCTTCCACTGCAGGGGGAGTGGGTTCCATCCCTGATTGGGGAACTAAGATCTAGCATGATGTGACCAAAAAAAAAAAAAAAAAAAAAAAAGTGTGTAATTCGGTAGTTTTAGCATATTCATCGGAGAAGGCAATGGCACCCCACTCCAGTTCTCTTGCCTGGAAAATCCCATGGACGGAGGGCCCTGGTGGGCTGCAGTCCATGAGGTCGCTAGGAGTTGGACACAACTGAGCGACTTCACTTTCACTTTTCACTTTCATGCATTGGAGAAGGAAATGGCAACCCACTCCAGTGTTCTTGCCTGGAGAATCCCAGGGACAGGGGAGCCTGGTGGGCTGCCATCTATGGGGTCGCACAGAGTCGGACACGATTGAAGCGACTTAGCAGCAGCAGCAGCAGCAGCAGCAGCAGCAGCAGCATATTCATGGAGTTGTGCAACCATCAGCACAATCTATGTTTAGAACATTTTCATTGTTCCATAAGGAAGCCCCATCAGCAGCCACTCCCTGTTTACCCTCAACCACTCCAGTTCTAGGCAGTCAGTAATCTACTTTCTGTTTCCATGTGTGAGGACTCGGTTGTGTCCAACTCTTTGTGACCCCATGGACTGTAGCCTGCCAGGCTCCTCTGTCCATGGGATTCTCCAGGCAAGAATACTGCAGTGGCTTGCCATTTCCTCCTCCAGGGAATCTTCCTAACCCAGGGATCAAACTCACCTTTCTTGTGTCTCTGCATCACAGACAGATTCTTTACCCCTGCACCACCTGGGAAACCCCCTCTGTTTCCTTGGGTTTGCCCATTTTGAATATGTATAAACGAAATTTAACAACATGTGGTCTTTTGAAACTGGTTTCTTTCCCTTAGCATGATGTTTTCAAGGTTTATCCATGTCCTGGCATGTATCATTACTTCATTCCTTTTTATTACCAATTAATATTCCAATTATGGATTTATCATGTTTTATATATCCACTCCTCAGAGGATGGACATATGAGTAGTTTTGTGCTTTTTGGCAATTATGAATAATGCTGCAGAGAACCTTGATGTATAAGTTTTTCTGTGGATGCATGTTTTCTATTCTCTTGGTACACACCTAGGAGTGGAATTGATGGATAATATAATAACAAAAAAGATCTCAATGACCCAGATGACCATGATGGTGTGATCACTCACCTACAGCCAGACATCCTGGAATACGAAGTCAACTGGGCCTTAGGAAGCATCACTACAAACAAAGCTAGTGGAGGTGATGGAATTCCAGCTGAGTTAGTTCAAATCCTAAAAGATGATGTGTGAAAGTGCTGCACTCAATATGCCGGCAAATTTGGAAAACTCAGCAGTGGCCACAGGACTGGAAAAGGTCAGTTTTCATTCCAACCCCAAAGAAAGGCAATGCCAAAGAATGCTCAAACTACCGCACAATTGCACTCATCTCACACACTAGTAAAGTAATGCTCAAAATTCTCCAAGCCAGGCTCCAACAGTACGTGAACTGAGAACTTCCAGGTGTTCAAGCTGGATTTAGAAAAGGCAGAGGAACCAGAGATCAAATTGCCAACATCTGTTGGATCATAGAAAAAGCAAAAGAATTCCAGAAAAACATCTGCTTCATTGATTATGCTAAGCCTTTGACTGTGTGCATCACAACAAACTGTGAAAAATTCTTCAAGACACGGAAATACCAGACCATCTTACCTGCCTCCTGAGAAACCTGTATACAGGTCAAGAAGCAACAGTTAGAACCGGACATGGAACAACAGACTGGTTCCAAATCGGGAAAGGAGTACGTCAAGGCTGTATATTGTCACCCTGCTTATTTAACTTATATGCAGAGTACATCATGAGAAACGCTGGGCTGGGTGAAGCACAAACTGGAATCAGGATTGCTGATATCAATAACCTCAGATATGCAGATGACACCACCCTTATGGCAGAAAGCTAAGAGGAACTAAAAAAGCCTCTTTTTGAAAGTGAAAGACAGTGAAAATGCTGACTTAAAACTCAGCATTCAAAAAATGAAGATCATGGCACCTGGTCCCATCACTTTCTAGCAAATAGATGGGGAAACAGTGGAAACAGTGAGAGATTTTATTTTCTTGGGCTGCAAAATCACTGCAGATGATGACTGCAGCCATGAAATAAAAAAGACGCTTGCTCCTTGAAAGAAAAGCTATGACCAACCTAGACAGCATATTAAAAAGCAGAGACATTACTTTGCCAACAAAGGTCCGTCTAGTCAAAGCTATGGTTTTTCCAGTAGCCGTGTATGGATGTGAGAGTTGGACCATAAAGAAAGCAAGAAAGCTGAGTGCCGAAGAATTAATGCTTTTGAACTGTGGTGTTGGAGGAGACTCTTGAGAGTCCCTTGGACTGCAAGGAGATCCAACCAGTCAACCCTGAAGGAAATCAATCCTGAATATTCATTGGAAGGATTGATGCTGAAGCTCCAATACTTTGGCCATCTGATGTGAAGAACTGACTCATTAGAAAAGACCCTGATGCTAGGAAAGATTGAAGGCGGGAGGAGAAGGGGATGACAGAGGATGGGATGGTTGGATGGCATCACAGACTCAATGGACATGAGTTTGAGCACACTCTGGGAGTTGGTGATGGACAGGGAAGCCTGGCATGCTGCAGTCCATGGGGTCACAAACAGCTGGACACAACTAAGCAACTGAACTCAACTGATGATAACTACGTCTAACATTTGAGGAATTTCCAAGCTGTTTTCCTAAGTGGCTGTACTATTTGACCTTCCCACCAGCAATGTATGAGGGTTCCAATTTTTCCACATCCTCTCCATCATTATTATCTGTATTTTTGATTATAGTCAGATGAGTGTATGGCTATAATATGCAGTGCACACTTATGCTTTTTATTTGCATTTCTCTGATGTCTAAAAACACTGGGCATGTTTTCATACGCTTATTGGTCATTTGTATATTTTCTCTGGAGAAAGGTCTATTCAAATCCTTTGCCGATTTTCAAATTGGTTTATTTGTTCTTTTGTCGTGTTATGGGTTGAACTGTGTGTGTCCCCCCGACAACCCTGCAAAAGATATGCTGGAATCCTACCCCCCAGTACCTTAGAATGTGACCTTATCTGGAAAGTAGAGTTGTTGCAAATGTGTTAAGATGAGGTCATACTGGGGTACAGTGGGCCCTTCACCCAATGTGACCGATCTACTTATAAGAGGAGAAAAGAGAACACGCAGAGAACACCGAGCCAAGCCAGAGATCCAGAGGGAGAGCCCCGTGTGGTGACAGGGGCAGGGCCTGCAGTGATGTGTCTACAAGCCGGGGAGTGCCCAGGGCTGCTGGCGACACTACAGGCTGAGAGAAAGGCGTGGAACAGATTCTTCCTCAGAATCTCCTGAAGGAACCAACCCTGCCAGCATCTGGACCGTGCACTTCTGGCCTCCAGAACCATCAGATACACCAGTTGCCCCTTATCTATGGTTTCAGTTACCCACAGCCAACTTAATTTGCCATTAAGTGGCAAATTCCAGAAATAAACCATTCACAAGTTTTGCACTGTGACCCTTCTGAGTAGTGTAATGAAACCTCTCATCGTCCTTCTCCATCCTGCCTGGGACGTGAATCACCCCTTTATCCCACTATCAGTCACTTCATTAGTAGCCCTCTTGGTTATCAGATCGTCCACCGTGGTATCACACTGCTTGTGTTCATGGAACCCTGATTTACTTAATAAGGGCCCCAAAGCACAAGATGAGTGATGCTGGCAATTCGGATCTGCCAGAGAAGCCGTAAAGTGCTTTCTTTAAGTAACACAGTAAAAGTTCTTGACTAAATAAGGAAAGAAATAAAGGATATTCAAAAGTTGTTAAGATGTACGGTAAGAAAGGGTCTTCTATCTGTGAGATTATGAAGAAGGAAAAATAAATTTGTGCCAGCTTTGTTGCTGCACCTCAAACTACAGAAGCTATACCCACAGCACATGAATAAGTGCTTAAAGTTAAGATGGAAAAGGCATTACATTGGTATAGTAAGATATTCGGGGGGCTGAGAGGTCACATTCACGTAACTTTTATTACAGAACACTGTTATACCTGCTCTATTTTATTATTGTTCATCTTTTACTGTGCCTAATTTTTTTAATAGATTTTTTGATGTGGACCGTTTTCAGAGTTTTTATTGAGTTTGTTACAATATTGCTTCTGTTTTCTGTTTTGATTTTTTGGTCACCAGGCATGTGGGACCTTAGCCTCCCAACCAGGGATTGAACCTGCACCCGCTGTGTTGGAAGGTGAAATCCTAAGCACTGGACCACTAGGGATGGCCCTTACTGTGCCGAATTTATAAATGAAACTTTATCATTGGTATGTGTGTATGGGAAAAAATATAGTATATGTAGGGTTTGGTACTATCCAGTTTCAGGCATCCACTGGGGATCTTAGCACATATCCCTGTGGATCAGGGGTGACCACTATAATACATTTCTGTGTTTGCAGGCCATCCAGTGTATAGTCCTTTGTTACAGAAGCTGCTGCTGCTGCTAAGTCGATTCAGTCGTGTCTGACTCTGTGCGACCCCATAGACGGGCAGCCCACCAGGCTCCCCCGTCCCTGGGATTCTCCAGGCAAGAACACTGGAGTGGGTTGCCATTTCCTTCTCCAATGCATGAAAGTGAAAGTGAAGTGGCTCAGTCGTGCCCAACTCTTAGCGACCCCATGGACTGCAGCCTACCAGGCTCCTCTGTCCATGGATTTTCCAGGCAAGAGTACTGGAGTGGGGTGCCATTGCCTTCTCCGTTCACAGAATAATCAATCATATATCAAACCATCACAAAAATACTATAAATATCTTACAACTTTGTAAATTATACTCAATAAAGTTGAAAAAAAAATTTTAAGATATTTTAAAAAGTCTATTTAAAAAATAATGATGAGGAGGATGATGAAAGCTAACGCTTGGAGCCAGGAACTGGACTAAAAGCTTGATATATATTAATTCATTTAATTCTCACAAGAAGCCCTAGGAAGTAAATACAAGTTGCAAGGTTTCTTTCTAAGTTCGGGGTACTAGGCCCATATCAGATACATGATCTGCAAATAATTTCTCCAGTTCTGTGAGTTACCTTTTAACTTTTTTGATAGTGCCCTTTAAGGCTTCCCTGGCAACTCAGAGGTTAAAGCGTCTGCCTGCAATGTGGGAGACCCGGGTTCAATCCCTGGGTCAGGAAGATCCCCTGGAGAAGAGAAAGGCAACCCACTCCAGTATTCTTCCCTGGAGAATCCCACGGACAGAGGAGCCTGGTAGGCTACAGTCCATGGGGTCGAAAAGAGACATGACTGAGCGACTTCACTTTCACTTTTCACTTTCTTTAAGGCAGAAAATTTTTAAATTTTGATGAAGTCCAATTTATCTGTTTTTTCTTTTGTCTCTATGCTTTTGGTATCACACTTAAGAACCCACTGCCGGGGCCTTCCCTGGTGGACCAGTGGTTAAGAATCCACCTTCCAATGCAGGTGACGCGGGTTCAACCCTTGGTCAGGGAACTAAGATCTCATGTGCCACGGGGCAACTACGGCAGCATGCCGCAACTAGAGAGCCCCCATGCCGCAGTGAACAGCCTGCACGTGGCAACGAAAGGGTTCCCCGTGCTGTGGCTAGGACTCGATGCAGCCAAATACATAAATACATAAACATTAAAAAAAAAAAAGATTGCCTAAGCCAAGGTTACAAAGATTTACTCCTATGTTTTCTGCAAAGAGGTTTACAGTTTTAGCTTTTATGCCTAGATCTGTGATCAGTTTTGAGTTAATTTTTGTATATGGTGTGAGGAAAGGATCCACCTTTATGCACGTGGATAACCAGTTGTCCCAGCACCATTTGTTAAAGGGATGTTGAATTTTTCAGCACTGCTTGTAGGGTTTGAGATGGAGGAGGCATGGGCAGACAAGACCCAGAGATATCACTAGCTCCTCTGCATTTACGTCCCATTTCTGAGCAGGTCCCCAAGGCTCCAGGCAGCCAGGCCATGCCCCTTCCTTCTCTGCTATCTCCCTGAATCTGATGTTGCTCACTGGGCTGACGGAAGTGCGGTGGGGGTCAGGAGGCTCGTGGGAATGAATTCTGGCTCTTTTTCTTCACTATTTCAAGTGCTCCCTGTCTTTTTGTGCCTAAGCGTCATGGGAGAGCAGAGGCAGGGAAGCTGGCTGGATGCCCTCAGTGGCTGTCTACACAGAGGAAGTGAGTCACCCAAGGGCTGCAACCAGCCCAGCTGTTGTGTTAAGTGCCAAAAACCTCACTCTGATGTTGCTATTTCCAACCCCTAAATTAAGACTGCCCTCCCCACTCCCGCAGACAGGGAAGGGGAGCAGGGCTGGAGCTGCCCAGAACGTCAGAAGGATTGGTTTGAACAGCTTCGTCCATTCAGACGCTGTCAAGTTCCTTAAGCCAAGAGTGGTGAGTTCTGAGTCAGGAGCTTGGTGGCAGGGAGGCTCACAGAACTTGGCTTCCAAAGCTTCTTCCAAAACCCTCAGAACCAGCAGGTGCTTCCTTCTGCCAGTGACAGGACAATGTGTCAATCAGGGTGACTGCCAGGGACCACTCACAACTCAGGATCCTGAACAAAGCCTGTCTAAGTCATCAACACCCAGGGGAACTCCCTAAGGAAAATGGGCTGCAGGAGCAATCCCGTGGCCATCCAGGGAAATTCCTGGAGCTTGGCGCACACAACCTGGGAAACCCTTATGGGAGAGACCACTTTTCCTTAAGACTCAGCTCAGAGGTCATTCATCACCTCCTCCTGGAAGCTGTCCTTACTCATCCTCAGCCTACACCCCCTCCAACCCACCCCCAGGTAGGTCTGAGATCCCTTCTGCGCGCCTATGGCATTTTACGCTTACCTCCATCCTAGCACCTACAAAGCTGTTTGGAATGGTCATTCTTTGTGCCTGGCACAGAGTTATGAAAGATGAGGGGCACTTCCCTAGTGGTCCAGTGGCTAAGCCCCTGCACCCGCTAAGCAGGGGGCCTGGGTTTGATCCTCGGTCAGGGAACTAGATTCCACATGCCACAACGAAAGATCCCACATGCTGAAACTAAGACCCGATGCAGTAACTAAGACCCGATGCAGTAACTAAGACCCAACACAGTACAAAAATAAATAAACATATATTTTTTAAAAAGATACGGTGGGAATTCCCTGGTGGTCCAGTGGTTGGGACTTGGTGCTTTTCACTGCTGAGGGCCCAGGGTTTAGTCCCTAGTTGAGGAATTAAGATCCCACAAGTCACAGGCATAGCATGGTCCCCCCCAAAACCCAAAAAGATGAGGGAATAAATCTTGACTATCCAAATGTTTTCAATGTAAAATAACAAAGGTGGGGTGAGGAAACAGGGAAGGACTCAGATGTGGATTTTGTGATGCTGTACGCTGCCGTACCATATAACTGGGCTTATTTCACATGCTAGCAAGGTTATGTTCAAAATCTTTCAACGTAGCTACATGAACCGAGAACTTCCAGATGTACAAGCTGGGTTTCAAAGAGGCAGAGGAACCAGAGAGCAAATTGCCAACACTTATTGGATCGAAAAACATCTACTTCTGCTTTACCGACTATGCTAAAGCTTTTGAATGTGTGGATCACAGCAAACTGTGGAAAATTCTTAAAGAGACTGGAGTATGAGACCACCTTACCTGCCTCCCAAGAAACTTGTATGCAGGTCAGGAAGCAACAGTTAGAACAGGATATACAACTGACTGGTTCAAAATTGGGAAAGGAGTACGTCAAGGCTGTATATTGTCACCCTGCTTATTTAACTTAGAGTACGTCATGTGAAATGCTGGACTGGATGAATCACAAATTGGAATCAAGATTGCTAGGAGAAAATATCAACAACCTTAGATATGCAGACAATACCACTCTAGTGGAAGAAAGTGAAGAGGAACTAAAGAGCCTCTTGAAGAGGGTGAAAGAGGAGAGTAAAAAAGCTGGCTTGAAATTCAGCATTCAAAAAACTAAGATCGTGGCACCGAGTCCCATCACTTCATGGCAAATAGAAGGGCAAAAAGTGGAAGCAGTGACAGATTTTATTTTCTTGGGCTCCAAAATCACTTTGGACAGCGACTGCAGCCATGAAATTAAAAGACGTTTGCTCCTTGGCAGGAAAGCTATGACAAACCTAGACAGCATATTAAAAAACACAGACATCACTTTGCCAACAAAGGTCTGTATAGTCAAAGCTACTGTCTTTCCAGTAGTTATGTATGGATGTGAGAGCTGGACCATAAAGAAGGCTGACTGCCAAAGAACTGATGCTTTCAAATAATGGTGCTGAAGAAGATTCTTGAGACTTCCTTGGACTGCGCGGAAATCAAACCAGTCAATCCTAAAGGAATTCAGCCCTGAACATTCATTGGAAGGACTGCTGCTGAAACTGAAGCTTCAGTACTTTGACCATCTGATGTGAAAAGCCAACTCATTGGAAAAGATCCTGATGCTGGGCAAGAATAAAGGCAAAAGGAGAAGGGGGCAGCAGAGGATGAGGTGCCACAGTCAAAGCCCAGCATAGCTAAATAATTAATACTAAAAAGATAATACCATTGAGAGGTTGCAAAGAGTCGGATACGACTGAGCAACTGAACTGAACTGAACTGAAAGGCCAGCCATAGATTATATGAACATATTTGCTATTATATATATATGTATTTTTTTCTCCAATAAAAGACACATCCATAGTATATAAAGAGCTGCTACAAATAAATACGGAAAACACAACTCAATTCAAGAATGGGACAATGACTTTAAAGAATGCTTCCAAAAAGCAGATGAAAAGGCATCAGTATCATTAGTCATCAGGGAAATGCAAATTAAAACCACACAAGACCCCACTATACACCTACCAGAGTAGCCAGAATGTAAAAGATTGCCAATACCACTGACTATGACGAAGGACAATGAAAATGCTCACATTGCTAATGTGAGTATAAGTTAGTACAAGCCCTTTGAAAACTGGCAGTATCTCAGTTCAGTCCAGTTCAGTTCAGTCTCTCAGTCACGTCCGACTCTTTGCGACCCCATGGACTGCAGCACGCCAGGCTTCCCTGTCTAGAGCTCACCACATGGCTACCCAGTGACCTAGCAATTCCATTCTTAGATGCACACCCAGAAACAAATGGAGAAAGCAATGGCACCCCACTCCAGTACTCTTGCTTGGAAAATCCCATGGACGGAGGAGCCTGGTAGGCTGCAGTCCATGGGGTCGCTAAGAGTCAGGCATGACTGAGCGACTTCACTTTCACTTTTCACTTTCATGTACTGGAGAAGGAAATGGCAACCCACTCCAGTATTCTTGCCTGGAGAATCCCAGGGACGGGGGGAGCCTGGTGGGCTGCTGTCTATGGGGTCGCACAGAGTCGGACACGACTGAAGCTACTTAGCAGCAGCAGCAGCAGCAGCAGAAACGAATACATGGGTTCACTGAAAGGCAAGTATAGGAATGCTCATATCTCCTTTCTTCAAAATAGCCCAAACCTGAAAATAACTCAAACGTCTATTACGGGACAGTGAATACATTACAGGAATTGACTCTACGGGACATTGTAATATATTCTATGGGCTTCCCAGGTGGCACCAGTGGTAAAGAATCTGTATTCTTATGGTGGCGTACTACAGAACAATGGAAAAGAATCTCAGGCTGTAGATGAGGCTCACATATATAATGTTCAGTGAAAGAACTAAAAGAGCATATACTATATGATTCTAAAGTTCAACAACAGGAAAGACTTTATGGGATACAAGTCAGAACTGTGGTTTCTTTTGGAGTGGGGGTGGCAGTGAGTGGAAGAGGGCAGAAGCGAAACTTCTGGTGGCTGGAAATGTTCTATATCTCAATCTGGATGGTGGTTACAGAGTGTATGTGATATGTAAGTATCCACTGAGGTGTACATTGAGGATCTGGGTGCTTTAAATACATCATTCCTCAAAAAAATGTTTAAAGGGGAAAGTGGGACAATTCAACGGGCAAATAGTCATCTCACCAGGGACCTCCCTGGTGGCCCAGTGGTAAAGAATCTGCCTCCTAATGCAAGGGATGTGCGTTTGAGCCCTGGTTGGGGCACCAAGATCCCACATGCCACTGGGCAACCATGCTCATGTGCTACAACCAGAGAAGCTCTTGAGCCACAGTGAAGACCCAGCACAGCCAATAAATAAATAAAAATGTGGGAAAAGTCTTTCCAACAAATGGTGCTCGTATAACTGTATAAGCACACGTAAAAAAATGAAGTCAGGCACCATTCTTTTACCAAATACAAAAATTAACTCTTAAGTGGATCATAGATTTAAAAGTAAGAGATGAAACCATAACATTTAGAACACATGGGAGTAACTTTCCATGACCTTGGATTAGAAAAGGAGTACTTAGAGATGAAACCGAAAGTACAAGCAACAAAAAAGAGACTATATCAAAATTCAAAACGTTTATGCTTTAAATGATACCATCAAGAAAGTGAAAAGATAATGCACAGAATGGGAGAAAAATCTGCAAATCATTTATCTAGGAAAGGTCTAGCATCTAGAATACAGAAAAAAACTGTAATTTATTACATAGCCCTATTTAAGTCTAGGCAATCTTTTTTGGCCGTGGCATGTGGCATATGGAAATCTTAGTTCCCTGACCAGGGGCTGAACCTGTGCCCCCAGCATTAGAAGCACAGAGTCTTAACCACTGGACCACCAGGGAATTCCCAAGAATGAGCAAATGTTTTGAATAGGCATTTCTTCAAAGAAAAACACAAATGATAATGAGCACATGAAAAGATGCTCAACATCATTAGTCATCAGGCAAATGTAAATCAAAACCATAATGAGATACCACTTGTATAATAAAAAAAATAAAACAGTAAGAACTGTTGGTGATGATGTAGAGAAATATACTGCTGGTTGAAATATAAAACAAGACAACTGCTTTTGGAAAATAGTTTGGCAGTTTCTCAAAAGATTAAATATAGAGATGCAATATGATCCCAAAATTGTACTTTAAGCTATGCACCCAAAAAAGTTAAAAATATATGTCCGAGCAAAAAATTATACATGAATGTTCATAGTAGCATTATTCACAACAGTCAAAAAGTAGGAAAAATGCCAATGTTTATTAACTCATGAATGGATAAATAAAATGTGATACATCCATATGACGGAATTTACAATGGGATATTAAAAAAAAAAGACAAAGTGCTAATACATGCCACAACATGGATGAACTTTAAAAACATTTTGCTAATTGAAACTAAGCCAATCACAAATGTGATTATACGGTTCTATGTATGTAACATGTCCAGAACAGGCAAATCCATAGACAGAGTAATTAGTGGTTGCTTGGGGTTGAGCAAGGTGAGGAGAGGCAGGAGAGTGGGAGGAAAGGACAGGAGTCATTGCTAATGGGTAGGGGGATTCTTTTATGGAAGATGGAAATATTTAAACTTAGACTGTGGTGATGGTTGTACAACTGTGAATAAAAAAAACCTTGAATTATACACTTAATTAGGTGAATAGTATGGTATGTGAATTATATCACAATAAAGCTGTTAAAAGAGGGGGTGGGGGTGCCTCCTGTAGTCTATTTCATGGCCCTGGCCCATCCTGAGTTATAGAATCTGGAAGCTACAGGCCAAAGAAGGGACGTTTGTGGATGGAGCTGAAAGAGTAAGACTGTATGCTCAACATGAGCCCCAGACACAGCTGGGATGAGCTCTGGGTTTTGTGCACTCCAGTTCCTACTTCTGCTTTTCATGACCCAAGAACAAATGTGAAATGGCACCAGAACTCGAGTTCACAGTTTGACTACTGCTTCGCTGGGCCCCCCAGTTCCAGCCTCTACTCTCAGGGCTGTTTCCAGGACAGTCCCAGGGCTGGCTTCTTCGGGTCATCAACACACTGGAATAGCTTATTCTAGAACAGTGTTGTCCCACAGAAACACAATGCAAGTCACATAGGTCATCTTAGATGCTCTAGGACCCACATTAAAGAAAGTTAAAAAAAAAAGGTGAAGTTAATTTTAATAACTTTAATTTTAAAGTTAATTAGAACTTTATATTTTATTTAAAATACGTATTTAAAATGCTTTCATTTTAATGTGATCAATAAGCACACTTATGGTTGCCAAGAGGAAGGGAAGAGATAGGGAGTTTGGGATGCTATATTTAAAATGGATAACCAACAAAGACCTACATATAGCACATGGAACTCTACTCAATGTTATGTGGCAGCCTGTATGGGAGGGGAGTTAGGGGGAGGATAAATACATGTATATGTATGGTTGAACCCCTCTGCTGTTCACCTGAAACTATCACAACATTGTTAATCAGCTATACCCCAATACCAAATAAAAAGTTCAAAAAAAAAAAAAAGACACACGGTAGCAAAAAAAAAAAAAATCTGCCTTGCAATGTAGGGAACTCGGGTTTGATCCCTGGTTGGGGAACTAAGATCCCACATGCTGTGGAGCAAGTAAGCCCATGAGCCAAAACTAGAGAATCCCTGCACCACAACAAAAGATCCTGTGTGCCGCAACTGAGCCCTGACGCAGCTAAGTAAATAAATAATAACAAGCACCAAGGAGGAAACCAAAGCTCAGTGAGGCATAAGCTGGTGAGTGTCCGTGGTGAAGAGCAGAGCCTGTGGTCGGGAGAGAACTACCTTCTCCATGGCGTGGGTGTGCTGGTGATAGGAGACACCCGTGGGAGGTGATGGGCCAAGAGCCCAGCTCCCATCCACTACTCAACCCCACAGAACATTAGCTCCATCACCACGATGTTGTGTTAATACCGAACCATGCAAGGCGAGGGGGGCTCAGAGGGAGAAGGCAGAGGCCACTTGGGTCACTAGCTGGGGAAACCCTACACTGGCTCTGAGACATGCACCAACACCCCCTCTCCTCCCGTCCCTTCCCCCCAGACTCAGCTTATACCACTCACCGGACTGGTGGGGGACGGAACCGCAAGACTGAGCCGAGGTCCGCTATCCTCCGGGGGCTTCTGCTGGCCGCTTTCCTGGCTGGCTGCTCTGGTGGCGTCTCTCACGGGACGAGGAGGCTGCTGGCCTGAAGCACTCCCCGAAAGGACAGCTTGGGCAGGGCCCGGCTGCGGCCAGCCCAGGGGGCCGGGCGCCTGGGCAAGCGGCTCCCGCTTGTGGTCCCCATCTCCAGTTCCAGGGGAGGCCTGGGCATGGCGGGGCTCTGCTGTTTCCTCTGAGTGCAGGGACGTGCTGGTGTCGAGGCCAGGGAAGGGGAGCGGGGCCTGCAGCGTGGGAACCTCCGTTTCTCGGATCGGTCCATTGGCTGGCACAGAGTTTACCTGGGCTTTGCTGAATTCCGACAACACCCTAGAAGTTTTTAAACAAAGAAACCCGTGTGATGGGGCTGTCAGCTGGAATGCCCAAGGCTAAGTGGAAAACTGCCGTTTTGTGATTGAACAAAATAACCCCCTTAGTCATGGCGCTGCTCCCAGCTCCCACACACAGACCCTCCCACCAAAGTTTTTCTCCAGCTGGGCCTTGGGCAGGTTCGGTGGCCAGGTGAGTTGTGCAGCCCAGGGTGTCAGGTGACAAAGCTCATAAAGCAGAGAAAAGGACTTGAGGCGAATGGGAACTGCCTGTCTTTTACCCTCTGAGCAGGCTAACTGTGGGTCTGGCGAGTCTGCTCAGCCAAATGGCCGTGTGGCCTGTCCCGCCCCTCGCCGACCTTGGCAGAGCCCTGGTGAATGGTGTCTCCGGGCTGGGCTCCAGCACTCTACTCCCTGGGATGTGGGGTGGGGTGAAGTGAGGATCCTTTTTGTCCCTGGAACAGTAACTGGGCAGCAGGGTTGGGGTGATGGGCTGGGTTTGGAGCCAGAGAAGCCTCACAGTTTCAGAAGCTGCTGCTGGAGAACAGTGCACACAAGCGATGTGGTATGCGTGCCCACGTCCATGGGGGTGTGCCTGATGGGGCTGGCGCTTCCTGCCTCTCAGTGGCAACGTCTGGGGCCAAGGGGGCCAATGTCACTGCCTTTGTGTGTGTACACACACACACACACACACACACACACACACTGCTATACCTTCTGGAATGTGCACTGGCTAGTGGCTGCTCTTCCCTCCCTCCCTCTCGTGAGGCTTCAGAGAATCCGAGTTCTGTTTCTGAAGTAAACCTATTTGCTGTCTCCACCTCTGCTTATGAATCCAGTGAGGATGCCATAGACAAATGCAGGGTCTCGTGTCAAAAGAGCTGTCTGGAGCCCAAGACATCGCACATATCTGCCTTAAAGGCTTAGAGTGGGTGCAGAAGACACATCAAGCTCCCCTGTGTGTGGGCTCATGGAAACAAGGATTTCAGATCTCAAGTTTTCATCTGACTGCCTTCTAGGTGAGCTCTGCTCTTATTTATACCATCATGACCCCAAACAACATTTTAAAGCATTCTAGTCAAGAAGAGGTGACCAACCCACACATTTCTGGGCAACTGATTTTCAGCATAGGTGCTGAGACATTTCAGTGGGGAAAGAACAGTCTTTTCAACAAATGGTGCTGGGATAAGTGAATAGTTCCACGCAAAAGAATGAAGTTGGACCCCTATCTCACACCACATAAAAAAAAATTAACCCCAGGGGATTTCCCTGTTGGTCCAGTGGTAAAGAATCCGCCTTGCAATGCAGGGAACATGGGTTCAACCCTTGGCTGGGGAACTAAGATCCCATATGTCACAGAGCAACTAAGCCCACAAACCATAACTTGAGAGTCCGTGTACCGCAACTACTGAGCCCATGGGCCACAACTAGAGAATCTGTGTGTTGCAATGAAGATCCCACATGCCACAACTAAGACCTGATGAAGCTAAATAAATGAATGAATAGCAAAAAAAAAAAAAAAAATTAACCCAGGTAATTCCCTGGTGATCCAGGGGTTAGAATTTGGCCCTTTCGTTGCCTTGGCCCGGGTTCAATGCCTGGTCTGGAAACTAAGATCCCACAAGCTGCGTGGCACAGCCAAAAAAGAAAAATTTAACCCCAAATGGATCAAAGACCTAAAGGTAAGAACTAAAACTATAAAACTCTTAGAAGGAAACAAGCATAAAGCTTCATATCTTTGGATCAGGCAATGGTTTCTTAGATATGACATCTAATGCATAAGCAACTAACAAAAAATATATCTAATAGAAATATTTGCATACAAAATGTGCAAATATTACCATATATCTAAGGGTCTCAGTTCAGTTCAGTTCAGTCGCTCAGTCATGTCCGACTCTTTGCGACCCCATGAATCGCAGCACACCAGGCCTCCCTGTCCATCACCAACTCCTGGAGTTCATTCAGACTCACGTCCATTGAGTCAGTGATGCCATCCACCCATCTCATCCTCTGTTGTCCCCTTCTCCTCCTGCCCCCAATCCCTCCCAGCATCAGAGTCTTTTCCAATGAGTATCTAAGGGTCTAGTACCCAGAATATGGAGCTCTTACAACTTAATAATAAATAACCCAATTTAAAGCCACTTAAAAAATAGGCAAAGGGTTTGAATAGATATAACTCCAAAGAAAGCATACAGATGGCCAACAAAGACAAGAAAAAGTGTTCAAAATCATTAGATAATAGTGAAATACAAATCAAAACCACAATGAGATACTACTCTATGCCCAGTAGGATGGCTATAATAAAAAAGGTAGAGAATAACAAGCATCAGCAAAGATGCAGAGAAATTGGAACTCTTACACGTTGTTGGTGGAAATGTAAAATGGTCTAGCTTCTGTGGAAAATGATTTGATAGTTCCTCAGGATATTAAACATAGAGTTACTACTGGACTCAGCAGTTCTCTGCTTAGGTACATACCCAAGAGAATTAAAAACATGTCCACACAGAACACTTGTACATGAATACACATAGCAACATGATAGCTAAAAAGAAAGAAAACAAATGCCCATTAACTGATGGATAAAGAAACAAACTGTAGTGTATCCACACAATGGACAATGGACAGTATTTGGCCATGACAGGTGCTATAACGTGGAGGAACCTTGAAAACATGGTACTGGGTGAAAGGAGACAGTTGCAAAAAGCCACATATTGCATGACTTGATTGATATTAAATGTCCAGAATAGGGAAATTATAACCAATGGGTAAGGGATGAAAATATTCTTGAATTAGATGGCAGCAGATGCTGGGGACTCCCCTGGTGGTCCAGTGGCTAAGACTGCGCTCTCAATGCAGGGGGATTGGGTTCGGTCCTTGGTCAGGGAACTAGATCCTATATGCTGCAACTAAAGATCACGCAGGCTGCAACAAAGATACAAGATCCTGTGTGGCGCAACTAATACCTAATGCAGCCAAATAAATATTTTTTAAAAAAGATAGAATAGATGCTGAATTCACAACCTTGAGACTCTAGTGAAAACCACTGAAAACTACACTTTAAAATGGTGAATTTTAAGCTATGTGAATTCTGTCTCAATAAGTAATGTGGAAGACCTGGATTCAATCCCTGGGTTGGGAAGATCCTCTGGAGGACGGCATGGCAACCCACTCCAGTATTCGTGCCAGGAGAATCCTGATGGACAAAGAAATCCATGGGGTCGCAAAGAGTCGGACATGACTAAGCAACTAAGCACAGCACAGCAAATAAATGGATGACCTGTCAGAGAAAGGTACAGTTGTATTTGTGGGAGAGTTATGGGGGAAGGCAGGTGGGGGCTCAGTCCTGCTCTAAAGCTGCACTCTAAAAACAGACAGGAAACACAAAAATGGTGTATAAACTCGAACCCAAAACAATAAAGTAAATGGCAACGGGATCATACTTATTAGTAATTACCTTAAACGTAAATGGGTTGAATGCCCCAACCAAAAGACAAAGACTGGCTGAATGGATACAAAAACAAGACCCCTACATATGTTGTCTACAAGAGACCCATCTCAAAACAGGGGACACATACAGACTGAAAGTGAAGGGCTGGAAAAAGATTTTCCATGCAAATTGGGACCAAAAGAAAGCAGGAGTCACAATACTCGTATCAGATAAATTAGACTTTAAAACAAAGGCTGTGAAAAGAGACAAAGAAGGTCACTACATAATGATCAAAGGATCAATCCAAGAAGAAGATATAACAATTATAAATATATATCCACCCAACATGGGAGCACTGCAGTATGTAAGACAAATCCTAACAAGTATGAAAGGAGAAATTAACAATAACACAATAATAGTGGGAGACTTTAATACCCCACTCACACTTATGGATAGATCAACTAAACAGAAAATTAACAAGGAAAAAAAAAAAAAAAAAAACATGTATCTATAAAGTTCACTAAAGCAAAGCACAGTAAAATGAGGTATGGCAATAAAAGGCGTTAAATTTATCAAATAAAAAAAATAATAAAGTGCTGAAAAATTAAAGCTGTCAAAAAAAAAATAAATAAAATAAAAACAGACCCATGAGAAATCCAAGAGTGCAGCTTGTAGGAAGAAGGCAATGATGAGTTCTGGAGAGAAAAGGGGAGTTTCCACCAGCAAAGGAAGAAGGAACATTTGCTAACCAATTGTATGTGTCCAAACCGCTGGGACAGAATGGGACCTCATCTGAAATGAACTAGCGAGGCAGATTTTTGACAAGGTCCTCTGTGAGGTCTCGACTCCTTGTGGGCTCCCAGGAGGTGGTGTGGTGAGTGATTAAGAGCAGGGCCCCTGAGTTCACCTGGCCTTGGTCAGCATGTGGCTGTGGGCCCCACAATATGAACATGAAGTTCATGGACATAATTCCCTTATCTGAAAAACAGATGTGGTAACAGCATCCATCTTTTATGACTCTGACAAAGATTAAATGAGATAATACAGGTAAAGTGCTTAGTACAGGGTTTGGCACAAAGTAAGTACTCAATAAACACTAACCTCATTATCACTGATAAGGCTGCTTAGCCTCCCTGTACACAAATGCAAAAATGTAAGCAAAGGAGAAGATTTACTGAAACACTCACTAGCATTGCCAAAATGGTTATCAAATAGACATGAATCCTGATCTAGAAGAAAGATTTTAATGACAAGAATGGATGGGGTGTTAGAATAAGTTAGTGATTTAATGCCTAGAGAAATGCCACCAAACGGCAAGAAGCCTGTGTGATCAATTAGAGGTTCTGTCAAATCAAAACTAAAGGCAAGGTGAAATGAAGTTCACAGAGCTTCACCAGAACTGGTACCAGTCTTCAGGACCCAGTGAGAATGAGAGACATGTACATCAAGTGGGATAAAGGGATAGACAGGAGATCGTGAAGCAAAGGCAAAGAAAGAAAACTGTCAAACATTTTGACAGTTTTATATTTGTATTTATAAAATACAACATAGAAATGAAACAGTGAAAAAAAGAAAAACCAAGAAATGAAACTGAAAATGCTACAGTCCTTCCACTGGGGTCTGGTGCAAGGCCCTGTTTACCCAAAACTTTCTATGTGAAAAGTTTCTAACTTTGTGCTTTCACTTAGAGAGCAATCTGGTGGGAAAATATATGTATTATGAGCACTTATACGTGTAAAGTAAATAAAAAGCATGGCCTGAAAAAAAGATTCAAGAATCTGAATGGTCACCTTATAAAGGACCCTTGATAAGCAATTCTGAGCCTGTGGTTTTCTTGAACATGCCAACTGTGGTGGTGATACACGGTACTATTTGGCAGTCAAGAGCCACTAATAAAAGCACAGAGGTGGGCTGCATATACTCAGAATCATTTCTCCCCCAAGGGAAGGCCTCATGACAGTGACCTCTGACTAATATTACTAAGCAAGGTTTTTCAGCAGTGGATATGGGGACAAGCACAGCTGATGTCACAGGTACCCAAAGTAAGATGACACCACCATGTGGCCGGCATGCGTGCTGAGTCAGACACTGTTCTAAGCGCCTGAAGATCTCTATTCGCTGCACCGCCCCAGCATTCCTTTGAAGCATTCTCACCCCCATTTTGCAGATGAGGACATCAAGGTCAGAAAGGTTTACTAACTTGCCTGAGTTGGCAAAGCTGGCTGATGCAGGACTCAGGCAGTCTGGCTCCTGAGTCCACACTCTTTACCACTAGACTACCTGCGCTTCTCAGCGATAATTATAACTCAGAGCTAACGAATGCAAAAGAAGCTGTGAGAGCCAGTTAATCCTCTCTGCACAAGGTAAACTGTAAACTGGTTTCTGCCAAACATTAATAAATTTCATTTGAAATGGGCTTTGCATTTCATGTCTGATTTGTAGTTTTGTTTTGTTTTTTCCTATACAGCCCAGCTTGCTGGATCTTAGTTCCCCTACCAG
This sequence comes from Bos mutus, assembly GCF_027580195.1. Taxonomy (NCBI): domain Eukaryota; kingdom Metazoa; phylum Chordata; class Mammalia; order Artiodactyla; family Bovidae; genus Bos; species Bos mutus. The sequence goes on from NC_091635.1 coordinate 31,477,373, forward strand.
GGCTTGAACCCTGGGCCCAGAGCAGTGAAAGCATGGAGGTCTAATCGCTGGACCACCAGGGAATTCCCAGTTTGCAGATGTTCTGATTTTATAGTTCTAAGAGTTTAAGCACAATGTGTTTATGCCCAATTTTAAGTTACATACATTTAAGTAACACATTAAGTAAACTCTTTAAGTGTTGGTGAGAATCTCCCTTAAAACATACACTCCAAGAAACACTGGTCTCTGTGGATGCTCTGAGAACACTGGTGCTGGCTGCGTGCGGTGTCTGGTCCCCACATCACTGTCCAGCCTGGGTCTATACTTCCTGACCTCATCTGCCCTTTTGTTCCCCCAGAATACCCAGGACAACACTTCCCCTGAAGGAGGGCGGACGGTCACTGATTCAACAACCTTAAGCTGGAATTTTCCAATCACAAGACACATGAAAGATAAAGGCAAGACACATGACAGAGAGAAGCCTGGCTGGTCTGCGGGGGGAGAAGCACCAAAGGCCAGGACAGGTGGCTGACGGTCAGGCACGCCTCGGGCCCTGCCATCTCTGGGGCAGGGGTTGCTCCTTCTCAGAACATTATATCTAATCCTTCCATTTGGACACATGAAAATTCCACCTGATGTGCTCAAAGTTCAGAAGCCGTTTCTGGGAACTACCACACATTCTTACGTGTGCAACTGATTGATGGGCATCTCATTTGACTTTTAAACGGCCCTGTGAGGGAATTTCCATTTTAAAGATAAAGAAACAATGAAATAGTAACTACAGTAACCATAAGGACCTACTGTATAGCACAGGAAAATCGACTCAATACTCTAATGACCTATATGGGAAAAGAATATAAAAATGAGTGGGTGGATGTATATGTACAACTGAATCCCTTTGCTGTACGGCGGAAACTAACACAACATTATAAATCAGCTATACTCTGGAAAAAAAAAAAAAAAAGACATACAGAACCTCCAAGAGAGTTAGTAATATGCAGGACACCACTGAGCTTGTAAGTGGTGGAACTGGCTTGAAACTGGATCTGCTTCCGGGCCAGTCCAAGACACCCAGTCCTGGTGTGATTCCCACAAGCCCTGGAAAGACCTGAACCAAGGTGGCGGTGAGGGTGGGGACAGCAGTTGTGGAAAGAAGGTCCTAACACAGTTGATGGAAAAATGAGTCCTACCTGGAGGGAGGGAATGCTTCATAAACAGCTACCGTTTTTACCTATCAGATGAGCCAACATCCAAAAGTTTGCTAATACCTTCTGTTGTCAAGGCTGAGAGGACACAGGCATACCCCTGATGAAGTGTAGATAGGCAACGTCTACAAAAATTGTTAATTAATCTACCCCTTGGTTCAGTAATTTTTCTTCTGGGAATTTACTGAACAGAGAGAACTCGCATAGAGCTAAAGGACCACATTCACAGGTTATTTGTAGAAGCCCTGAACTCCAATGTCCATTAAACTCAGGGATGGTTCAATAAACTAAGGTACATTCATACAGTGGACAAATATGTAATAGAAAAAGAAGCTCCGATATGACAAGATCTTCCAAATAAGGTATGTGTGTGTATGTTAATCACTCAGTCGTGTCTGACTCTTTGTAATCCCATGAACTGTAGCCTACCAGGTTCCTCTGTCCATGGAATTCTCCAGGCCAGAATACTGGAGTGGGTTGCCATTTCCTTCTCCAGGGGATCTTCCCAACCCAGGGATTGAACCTGGGTCTCCTACATTGCGGGCAGATTCTTTACCACTGAGCCACAGGGAAGCCCTGGTAAGGTATAGAATGGTATATTTATAATTTATACTAGCTTTTGTGGAAAGAAGTGGGAAAATAAGAAACAAGAGATTAAGGACTTCTCCTGTGGTCCAGTGGTAAAGAATCTGACTTCAATGTAGGGGACGTGGGTTTAATCCCTAGTTGGGGACCTAGGATCCCACATGCCACGAGGTAACCAAGCCCGCGTACCCCAACTACTAAGCCTGCGCTCTACAGCCCCTGAGCCACATGTGCCACAACCAGATAAGCTGTGTGTGTCCCAGCTAGAGAAAGCCCATGTGCAGCAACGAAGTCTAGCGTAGCCAAAAAAAGAAATAAGATAATAAGAATCTATAAAACGATATATATATGTATATATATATATATATCTGAAATAACACAACACTGTAAATCATCTATACTTGATTAAAAAAATAAGAAAGAAAAAGTTCAAATCTATATATTCACACATGGTATAGCTGGATTTAGAGACACTGGAAAAATATGTAAGAAATTAATATTTATGGTTACAGGGGTGGGAGAGATTTTTCACTGTACACATTTTAGATTTTTTTTAACTATAAAAATAGATGATCAAAAATCAATGTTAAAAAGCCTGAATGAAGGAAGGCTCTGCCCAGGCTTCTGTCTCCAGTCAAGTTTGTCCCTCCATGTCCTCCTCCTCCACACACTTGCTCGTCCCCATTTGCTTGCCACTCCCGTGCGGGCATCACCCAGGTTTTATGTCCTCCAGAAGACCTTCTGTGAGGTCCTAGAAGATCACGCTGGGCACTGTGTTTTACTGTATTTTTTGGAAGTTGTACACAGAGCTCTGAACTATTGGTTTCCTTCTCTCTAGATGAAGATGACAATGATATCTGACACTGAAAGAGAGACTAACTAACTTGTCACAGGTCACCTAGGACAGAGCTGGGGCTGGAACCAGCTCTAAGCCCCATCTAAAGGCATTCCAGGGATTTCCCTGCTGGACCATACTAAGACTCCATGCTCCCAATGCAGGGGGCTGGGGTTTGATCCCTGATCAGGGAACTAGATCTGACATGCCACAACTAAAGATCCTCCATACCACAACGAAGATGGAAGAGCTCAAGTGTTGCAACTAACTTGGCACAGCCAAATAAATAAATAAATATATTTTTAAAATGCATTCTATGCATTCTCCCCACTAGCCCCAGTCTGCCTCCAGGTACAGCTCCCAGTAACTCTGCTCCCTGAGGGAGAGTTTATGACCTCTGTCTGTCTTTCTGTCCTAACAGAGTCCTGAGCTCAGTGACGCAATCACGTGCTCCAGGAAGGGCGGGAGGACAAGAGGAAGAGAAGCAGGAAGGAAGGGGAAGGCGTGGGGGAGGGGAACTCACTCTTGCAGAGACATGTCCGAGTCGTCGGCATTGGCCATCCCCAGGTCTGAGTCATAGGACATGGGCTCCTCGGAACGGTCTGGACTCTTGGAGCCATTCTCTTGGAGGAGGCAGCTGTCAGAGTTGAGGCTGCAGGAGAGCTGGGATGAACTGGCCGTGTCCAGGCTGAGGGAGGAGGCGGTGAGCTGCCGGTTCCGTCGGATCTTGTGGCCTGAGTGCTGGACCTCGATGTCCTCTGAGCCCGAGGAATGGGAGATGGAGTCCAGAGACTCCTTCCGCTGCAGTTCAGCTCCAGGGATAGTGAGGGGGTCGAGCTCTGAGAGCGGGCAGAGCCCCGAGAGGGCCAGCGGGGTGAGCGTCCACTCGTTGAGGATGGCAGACTTGTAGGAGAGCTCAAAGGACAGGGACGACAGGCCCTGAAGGAAGCTCAGGAGGAACTCGCCCTCCTCGGCGTCGCGGAGCAGGGCCGTGGGCTGGTAGTACTCGCACAGGCGGGCCTTCTCCTGTAGCAGCAGCTTCAGGTAGCACTCCATCAGGCCGTCGTTGAGGGCCAGCCGCAGCCAGGCCCGGCAGCGGCCCACGTCCGTGCTCACAAAGATCAGGTGCTCCAACTCCGAGATGATGTGTCTGGGAAGATAGAGAACAGACACGTTTCAAGAAATGACTGCCAGTCACCGAGATGTCATTTTATCCACTGGCTAGCAAGAGCCGAGAACAAGGACTGCAAGTATACACAGGCATGAAGAATTCTTGGATAACAGCATTTGAAGGGGAATTCAGAAAGACTCAGCTATCACCCCCAATGTTCTTAGGTTGGTATCATGAAGGATCATTCATGACAACTATCTGTCTGGCCCGACAACATCTGCTCATCTGGGACACGTCTGTTGAGCCGCCAGGGCAAGGTCTTTGGAGCTGTGAAGACACGGGGTCAAGACATGGTCCCTACCCTCGGTCCAGGTAATGACTTTTCAAGGGCATACTGAGGTAAGCCCTATTGTTAGCAGCACTGTGGTGGGGGCCAGGCAATCATTTCTGGGTTGGAGTAAGAAAAATGCCATAGAAAGGGGGTCTCTGCGCTGGGCCTTGAGGGATTTCAAGAGGCAAAGATGGAAGGAGAACTTTCAAGGCGTAAGAGACTGATAGAGAAAAAGGCATAAAGGGGAGAAAAGCAACAGACTATAATAGGAGTGGGGAGTGCTCTGGTTACAGCTTGGGGAGGAGGAGTGGAAGACCGGGTTGCAAGGCGAGGTAATAACACAGTCTTGAGTATCAAATGGGGGAAGCAGAGTGGGGCAATGGTACCCACACCTGGCTGTGCATTAGAACTCTGTAGAGAATGAGACCAGGATACAGGTTCCGGGGCCCCAGGCAAGTGAATCAGACCCCAGCCTGACAAATGGCAGCCTATGGCTACAGGGTTTTGCTCAGGAAAGCTACACGCCCACAGCTATGCAGACTTCAGGGTAGGGTGTTCCATCCGGGCCCCACGTGTACCAAACTCAGCTCCTAAAATGTTTCCGTCTGCTGTAAATGCCCCTCCTCTGACTGCACCATCCCCGGTGCGTGGCTCCTCCACGGGAGCACTGACCATACTCTGCAGAACCCAGGGATGGAGCTCTGGTCAGCTTAAGCTCACTAAAGGCTGGCTGACTGACCGAAGAAAAGACAGAAGGAGATAAGGGGGACACTGAGAAAGGCACTTCCACCCAGAATTAAGGTAACAGCCTGAGACAGAGCAGTGGCAGTAGGCACAAAAAGGAAGATTCGAGACTGACATGCCACCTTGGGGCAGGACTGACAAGACACCAGGGGCATTTAATAGGCCAGAGAGGCTCCATGCCAGCTGCCTGCTCCAAAGCCCAGGCGGTTCAGGGCAGGGCAGACAAGACAAATGTCTCAGGGCACACATTCAGATGCTCTGGCCAGAGGCTGCTCTTCTTAAATTAAAAAAAAAAAAGCCCTACCTCCTTACAAGTATGATACTTAGCACACAAATACGCAAACATCCTTAGGCAGGGTCAGCAAATTTCTGGAAAGGGGCAGACAGTAAAGATTTTAGGCTTTGCAGGCCACACAGCTTCTGTTGCAACTACAGAATTTGCCAGAGGATGGAAAAAAGCCGGCTCCTGCTTCCACTCAGGGTGCCCAGCCCAGGGGCTCAACACTGTGCCGGGCCACTGCCTGAGGGGCCCACTGAGGCCTAGTCTACCACCACCCTCCTCTGGCCATCTCCTCTCCACGACACGGGGCTCCCTGTGGCTTTCCACAGAAAAGCCCTGGAAGGAAGAACCTGGAGCCCCACATTCTGAAGCTCCACCCCGACGTGAACCCCGCCCCCACCCAGCGGCTCTCACTTGTGGGTGACAGCTTTCAGGAGAGGCCAGAAGACGGGCTGAGGCAGAGGCTTCTGGTGGGTGCCTTTTTTCCTCTTCCCCGGCTCGGCGCGGATGTGCTTGGCGTGCAGGCCGTGGATGAAGACGGCCTCCAGGGCGCTGCACATGCTGTTGGCATCTCCATCTTCGCTCGTGACCACCGTGTCTGAGGACACATATTGCTTCTGCAGCGCCTTCACGGAGCCCACTAGCTTCTTCTTGATGACCTGGGCGGTGCCAGACACAACACAGGTCTTTAGAGGCTCCTGTGGCGACCCCTGCAATGTCACCCTGCTTGTCGCCAAACACGTGGGTCCCCATGCAAGCACAAATCCGTGTATCTATGCAACAAGACTAGGACAGGCCGGGACTTCCCTGATGGTCCAATGGCTAAGAGTGTGCGCTCTCAATGCAGGGGTCCCCGGTCAGGGAGCTAGAGCCCACATGCCCCAACTAAATATACTGCATGCAGCAACGAAGACCCAGTGCAGCCAAATAAATAAATTAAAAATTTTTCTTTAAAAAATTTTTTTAAAAGAAAATCAAAAATTTTTAATTTAAAAATAAAAGAAAAAATTTAGTACAGGCTAATGGTAGAAAATAAAGAGAAAGAAGAAAAAGAAAAAAAATCACACTGTGAAGTGTTGTTATTATTATTATTGCAAAGATAGTTGTGGGGTTTTTTTGCTTGGTTTTCAGTTTTTTAATTTATTTACTTATTTATTGGCCATGCTGCGAGGCTTACAGGATCTTAGTTCCCCAACCAGGGATTGAACCTGGGCCACAGCAGGGAAAGCACCAGGTCCTAACCACTGGACTGCCAGGGAACTGCCTGTTTGCTTGTTTTTTAAACCAAACTTCAGTGAGCTGTATAAAACTTGTGTTTAAGTTCTGACTCCACCATAGTTACAGATATGGGAGCTGAAGTAATTCATCTAGGGCAGGACTGAGATTTTTCCATCTTAATCATATGACCAACATTCCACAGAGAGTCAATAAGTTAAGAGGCAAAAAGCTCTGTGTTAGAACAATAAAAACACCCAGAAACAGAAGAGTGGTTTATAGGAAGAAAGATCCTAGACCTGGCAGTCAGAGCCTGGGTTTAGTCTCAGTTCTGGTAGTCACCAGCTGGGTCACCTCAGATATTCCACTTATCCTCTCTGAGCCTCAATTTCCTATCTGTTATACAGAAATAATACCTTGTGATTTACAGCACTGGAGCGGGAGTACTCTTTGAGGGCAGGACTAGCTTTTTATTCATCCCGTGCCCTCAACAATGGTCCTGGTTCTCGGCATGGGTACTAGTAAATGTTTGCTAAATGAATAAATCATAAAACATACATAGGAGCCTTCGCCGGTGGTCCAGTGGTTAAGAAACCACCTTTGGATTCAGGGGAAGAAGCCAGGGTTTGATCCCTGGTCAGGGAATTAAGATCCCACATGCTGTGGGGCAACTAAGCCCAAACACTGTAACTAAAGAGCCTGTGAGCCACGACTAGAGAAGCCCACGCACGCTGTAACTAGAGAAAGCCTTTGTTTTAAAATATATAAAGTCCTTTGGAAATACAGAGTTAAGAGTGTTCTAGCATAATAGAAGTACATATGTCAAAATTACCTAAGGGTTTGGAAAAGGACTGGAAGGGATTACAGAAAAACTGGTTTGAATTACTAGGTGACAGGATTATGGACAAATATCTCACTGGTTTTTATTTTAGAGAACACAATCCATGTTAATGGTCTTTGAAAAGTTAAATGTTCTTCTGTTAGAACAGCTTTAATGAGACATAATTTACATATCATAAAATCCGCTCACTAAAACACACAGCTCGGTGGTTTTTAGTACATTCACAGAACTGTGCAACCATTTCTACTATCTAATTTTAGAACATTTCATTGCCCTCAAAAGAAACCCTGTACCCATTAGCAATCACTCACTATTCCCTTCTTCCCCCAACCTCTGGCAACCACCGATCTACTTCCTGTCTCTGTGGGTTTGCCTATTTTCTGGACATCTCATGTAAATGGAATCATACAGCATGCAGCCTTTTGTGTCTGACTTCTTTCACTTTAGTATGCTTTCAAGTTTGTCAGTGTTGTAGCATGGATCAGTAGTCCATTCGTTTTTATTGCTAAATAATATGCCATCGCACGGATATATCCATTTTATTTATGCATTCGTCAATTAATAGATATTTGGGTTGTTTCCACTTTTTTGGCTGCGATGTTCCTATGAACACTCACGTACAAGTTTTTGTGTAGACATGTTTTCAGTTCTCTTGGGTATACACCTAGGAATGGAATTGCTGGGTTGTATTTAACACTGTTTCACTTTTTGAGGAACTATCAAAGTGTTTTCCACAACGGCTATATCATTTTACACCCCCACCAGCAAGGGATGCGGATCTCAACTTCTCTACAACCTCACCAACACTTACTGTTGTCTGCCATTTTCATTACAGCCATCCTGGTAGGTATGAAGAAGCATCTCAGTATGGTTTTTCCCCCACTGCTCAGCATGTGGGATTTTAGTTTCCTTACCAGAGAGTTAACCCACACCCCCTGCAATGGAAACTCAGAGTCTTAACCACCGGACCACCTGGGAAGTCCTTCATTATGGCTTTTTTTTTTCCTATTTTATTTTTAAAATTTTTGTTGGAATATAGTTGATTTATAATGTTGTGTTAGTTTCAGGGGCACAGCAAAGTGAATCAGTTATATATAGATAGATAACTATAGAAGAGAAGAGAAGAAGAAGGCAATGGCACCCCACTCCAGTACTCTTGCCTGGAAAATCCCAAGGACGGAGGAGCCTGGTAGGCTGCAGTCCATGGGGTCGCTAAGAGTCGGACACGACTGAGTGACTTCACTTTCACTTTTCACTTTCATGCTTTGGAGAAGGAAATGGCAACCCACTCCAGTATTCTTGCCTGGAGAATCCCAGGACGGGCGAGCCTGGTGGGCTGCCGTCTATGGGGTCGCACAGAGTCGGACACGACTGAAGCGACTTAGCAGCAGCAGCAGCAGTGTGTATATCAGTCCCAATCTCCCAATTTATCCCTCCCCGACCCTTATCCCCCAATAACCATAAGTTTGTTTCCTACACTAGTGACTTTACTTCTCTTTTCCTCATTATGGTTTTGATTTGTCTTTGTCTAACATCTAATGATATTGAGCATCTTTTTATGTATTTATTGGTCATCTGTATATCTTCTTCAGAGAAATCCTTGGTCTTCAGGTAACCTATAGTCAATCCCCATTGTTTTATGTAAATCCCCATTTTATCATCAATAAGATGATTTTGGGCAGGATCTTTTGGGAGCAACTTTTTCTCAACCCAAGGCTTCTCTTTCTAAACAGTGCTAATTCATTTCAAAGTGAGAAAAGACAAAGACATGGCTGTCCCAGGCACCCCTTCCCCCACCCTGATCTTCCCTTGTTGCCTACCGGGATGGCAGCCCGGGGGTCCAGTCCATTCTCCACCCCTGAGAGCATTTCCACTCCAGCAGCAGCTCCCCAGGAGAATCACATGACACCTGCAGAGAAGACACGGCCATATGAATAATCCTTGCGCCGGCCCGCCTCTTCACCCCACCGCACCCCCATCTTATGCAAACTGCAACTGAAAGGACTTTGAATACAAACATGAAAACTGAGTGTGGATTTTAAGGAAGGAAAAAAAGGCTGATGGATTGGACCTCATGAGGAGAGGAGCCCTGGGTGCCAAGGGTGGGTCTGTCCCAAAAGGTGGGTAGAGAGGGCCCTTTGTGCTTAGTTGCTCAGTCATGTCTGACTCTTTGTGACCCCATGGACTGTAGCCTGCCAGGCTCCTCTGTCCATGGGGATCCTCCAGGCAAGAATACTGGAGTGGGTTGCCCTGCACTCCTCCAGGGGATCTTCCCAACCCAGGGACTGAACCCAGGTCTCCTACACTGCAGGTGGATTCTTTACTGTCTGAGCACCAGCGAAGCCCAAGAATACTGAAGTGGGTAGCCTATTCCTTCTCTGGGGGATCTTCCCGACCCAGGAATCGAACCGGGGTCTCCTGTACTGCAGGTGGATTCTTTACCAGCTGAGCTACCAGGGAAGCCCAGAAAGGGCCCCTCATGCCACACCAAACATTGGCACAAAAAGGCAGGGGACGAAAGGCAGATCTGATACAGAGCTGAGGGTGCAAGGGGACTGCTGCAGCTGAAGGCGCCAAGAACCCACAGGGGCTGAGAAACAGGAGCTCACAATTCACATTCAGGGCCTGGGCCTTGAAACTGTCCCCTGACTCCTCTCCTAGCCCAGGCTTGGCCAGCTCAGCGGGGAAAAGTACAACTGACATGGCTTCAGACGGAATGGCACTCCTGCCACGCTGCTGCTTCTCCTTCAGGCCATGAGGGTCCAGCCTAAACAGCACAGGCACATGTCTAAAGGGTAACAACATGGGTTCTAGTCCTAATTTGCCACTAACCAACTTGGCACACTGGGGCATGTATCAGACCTCTCGGATGGAGACTATGAGTGTGGATAGCGCCAAGCACAGGGCCTGATATTTACCAAGGGTAAGTGGTATCTCTAACCCTAGTGGATGTGGCCGTCCAAATTTACAGGCAAAGAATGCCACTGCCTAAGTAAGCGTGTGCGGCAGCTCAAGTCAGTACGCAGAGACATCTCTTGGGGTAGCTGGCTTTCTCCTGAGGCAACCAGGCCCAGGGTGGCATGGTGGGGGATGGTGGGGACTTTGGCCTGAACCTGAGGGGGCTGCTGCTTGGTCCCACCGCAGCAATTTGTACAGACCAGGCCCGGAGAGGCACACTCACATCTAAACAAATCTCGAGTGGCCACACAGCTGAGCATGAGGGGACACCAAGAAAAGAAAAAAGGGTTATTGCTGTCTCTGCTCTCAAAAACTCATGGCCCATGGGAGTCCCATGGCAGTTCAGTGGTTAAGACCATGTTTCCATTGCAGGGGCTGTGAGTTCAATCCCTGGTTGGGAAACTGAGATCCCACACGCCATGTGGCGCAGCCAAAAAAAAACAATCAACCGAAACTCACGGCCCAAAGATGTTACTAAAACCAAGGCACGCTCAATGGGGTTTTGTACCTTTTACATTTATCGCCTCATTCATTTCTCATAACCACCCTGGGAATGTTTTATTATCTTAGTCTGACAGATAAGAAACAGAAGCTGATGTAGGTCAAGGAAATTCCCAAGATTCCAAGGCGGGTAAGTGGCCAACTCTACCACCCACTGCCAGCACAAGGGTCACCCCTGCTCAAGGGAAATCCTCAGACTGATGGAGTGTGATCACCTCCCTTCTGGAAGAGGTGGGTGTGGGCAAGGGCTGAGGCAGGGAGGGACAAGGGGGCAGGGAGACCTGGGGGTCCAGGTGAGGGGCTGCAGTGGGACACTGAGGTCAGCCTGGTGGGAAAGGTTTACAGGAGGACAGGAGCGCGACACTTGGAAGTGACAGAGGCAGTGTGGCCTTAACAGTGGGAGATGGTCTGATTCAGACCCTGGTCCCTGGAGCTGGCAGAGGGTAAACAGGACCCAGAGCTGACCTCCCCCAGTAAAGACACACGGAGTGAGGGGGGTGTTTGGAGGGTGGCCCCTGCAGAGCCAGCCCTGGTCAGGGCGTGATGGACCACAGGATGCAACCCTTGACCTCAGGCACTGTCTTACTACCTCACCCTCACTTCACTCCCCCTCCCACCTACAGGGATTCTCGGGCCCTCGTCCAGTCTCCGGCCACCAGCACCCCAGGCGGAAGGACCGGTGTTAGAGACAGTCCCTCTGGACAACGTTCCTTCCAGGACACCTTGTGTGGCTCAGGAGGCCAAATCCAGGTGTTCTGGCTCCAAGACCCTGGGCTCCAATCCCCTTCAGTAATTCCAGCGGCCACAGGCCTCCCCTCAGGCCACAGGCCTCCCCTCGGGCCTGCCTCTTCTGGAAGGAGCCTCAAGCCCCACAGCTGCCCTTCCCTCAACCAGCCACAGGTCGGGAGAGGAAAGGCTTAGGCCTCAGCAACCCGAACAATAGCCTGGGTTCATTAAGACCTCATAATGAATTAACTGAAAATAATATTCATGGGCGGGGAGGGGGGCTGGTAGCCTTGTTAGTAAGCAGGTGCTCCAGGCCAGAAAGGGTCTCTTCACAAGTAGACTGATGCTGAGGTCAGAGCAGGGCCAGACAAGTACCTGTCGCTTTTAAAACCAACTGTCAGAAAAGCTACAGAATGACAGCGCAGAGGAGTTCAGAAGGCAATGGCCACTTGACAATTCACAAAACAGGACTGAGGCTATGGGGTTCATGCCACACTTTAGGGCACACCTTTCTCTGCAAGAAGCCACAGCACCCCGCCTATGTGGGTCTGCCCCGGCATGCCTCAGGGAGGCAGGAATCAGCTCAGGGGCAGGAATGTGATGGTTGATGACATGAGAACTTGCTGATGGAACCAGAATGGGGCTCGGTCTCCTGACTGCTGGGTCAGCACTCCATCATTCTCCAGGCCCCCCCAGTCTACCTTCCCGTGGGACGGGTTTCACTTCCTGTCCTCAGAACACTCTTCACTGACACCAAAAACCAAACCAAAGGGCGGGGGCGGGGCTGCAAAGAGACCTAGGCTAAAAAGAGTAAGGGGATAATGTGGGGAACGCTGCTAAAAGGTTCTTCAAACACCACTGGTGGAGTTTGGCAGAACAGATGACTTCTGTCTGCCCCTTAGGCAAATCCTAACCTTGAAAAGTCTATGTCTCCCCCTAAGTATCAATTCACCCAGACTCAACGCTTTAACTTCTCTAATCTCATGTAACTCTTAAATCAATCCTGTGAGAGAAGGGTGATTATCCCCATTTTACAGAGGAGAAAACAGAGGCTCAGTAGGGATAGAACTCTTTGGTTTCCTCATTCTAAGTCTTGTGTCTTTCGCCAAAGTGTTTCAGGTCTTTGATTTCAAGAGCTTCAGGCAAAACTTATTACTTTCGAACGAAGTAATAATTAACTTTGCACTCAGAAACTCAAACAACCTTACCCATCAAGTCTGTAGTCCCAACCAGCTGAGGCCAAGTCCTTTCCATGGTACCCAGGTTTCACAGTTGTCTCTTCTTAAATGTTCCAACACACAGGAAGGAATTGTTCTGGTTGCTTTTCTTTCTTATGCTGCCTGGCCTTCTATGTATGTCCAATATCACTTCCTCCAGAGACCAAGGAAGAAAGAAAAGAAAAGAATGGCTTAGATGAGACTTGCAGTAAAGGAAGAAAAGAACTGCCGGGCTTCTTCAGTTCTGAAACACTCCATCCATCAGTAAACAGCAGCCCCTCTCCTTAGAGACTTCTCAGCTATTCCCAACAGCCTGCTCTCTACGGCCTGAATCCAACCCTGTACCGGGCTATTGAGAACAGTCTGGCATTTAAGCCATCCAGCTGCTGTATGAACTGATGAGTCATGGTTTACAGTTGGAAAAGAAGGACAAAGTTATCTTCTGATTCAGAAGGGCAGCTGATCTTTCAGACATGTGAGTGCTGGGTGAGTAAAGTATACCTCTTTCCACCTGAAGACAGCTGAATTTCTGGACAAGTGTCTTGAGGCAGGAGAAGGGAGTGGAACAGGCTTTGAAGTCACCAGATGCCAGCTAGAGGGAGAGAAATTTCTAGCCCTGTGATTCCCAAACCAAAGGCTAGTGAGTAAGGCCAGAAATGTGAAGTCAGTGAAGACAGAGCAGTTTTCTTTCCTCCTTCCTTCCTTCCATCAATAACACCCATCTCCCCCGTATTCTTGTCCCATCCTTAGGATTCCAGCAAGGACCAACTCTGAATGAATGATAACAGGAACTCTGTCTGACTCATTCACCATTGCATTTCTGGTGCCTAGAGCAACACACAGCACACAGTCGTGCTCAAAAAATATCTACTGGATGAACCGAAGAATAAAACAAAAATAAGGCTCAGGGCAGGAATCTCCATTTCACAGGCTGAGGGAAGCTGAGGTATACAGTTCTCAGCCAGGATGGAACACCTTCCATTAAACCACCCTGCCAGCTGGCTAAAACTATTTCAATATATCCCACCTTAATAGGGTGGGGGGTAGACACTGAAGGGAGAAGAGCATTCAACTTTTCAAAGGAACAAGACTATAAATGGCAAGAGGGCTTCCCTGGTGGTCCAGTGGCTAACATTCCATGCTCCCAATGCAGGGGACCTAGGTTTGATCCCTGGTCAGGGAACTAGATCCTGCATGCCACAATTAAAAAGATCTTGCGTGCTACAACTAGAACTCAGTGCAGCCAAACAGGTAAATAAATATGAAAAAAAGAGACCATGAATGGCACACAAAGACAACAGGTCCTACTGGGGACCCTTTAAAATTGCTACCAAATGGCCTCTAAAGCTAGGTCGTCAGAATTGGAAGAGAATGTGTATCCCCAAAGCCCAGGCAACGATAAAGGATGAAAGTGGGGCCTCAGGAATGTCCCTCTGCCTCAGCTACTCAGATATCTGGGCTCCTCATGTTCATGGGTAACCAAATGGCCCAAACTCAAAGATCCAGCACCTGCAGAAAGAGGAAGTGATTCAACAGCGCTATACCCGCCTGAGCCTTAGCCTCCTGGGAGCCCTCTCACCTACGCTCTTCACAACGTGTTACATCATCTCTGGCATCCACTGCGTGCCCTGCGTTCAGTGTCAGGACAGGCCTGCTCTCAGCTCTAGCTGGCAGGAGCACCAGGCGAGGGCGCATAACAAGTGACCACACACATGGACACGGCTCTGTGAACACTGCCACACAGTGGTGCTCCCTGAGCTCACTCCCGGCCAGAAAACCAACCAACAGGAAGTGATGGCTTCCACTGCCCCAGGCTATGTGGGAGCCAGGTGAGTGGCCATTCTTCACCTTCCAGGTATCTGGTGACACCTACCATTCCAGCGGCAGCACAAGTCATTCACTATGAATGTTAGACATACAATTTCAGGGGGCAAGTCCAGGGGACCAGACATCTGGGAAAAAATCCCTGACCCTGACCCAAGGCAGGGAGCTCTACTTCTCCACACTTACCTGCCACCTGAGGCCCTGCCTGCACCCATCAAGCCCCTCAGTGTCTAACTGCTGGGTTCCCGGCAAGCAGTGACATTTGGCTGTTGAAGGGCAGCTAGTGAGGTTGGCGGGGGGACTCTTCACTAATTCTCAGACTGAGTGGGGACTGGGTTAAGGGAAAAATGGGTGTAGAACTGAGATGGGGACAGCAGAGGTGAGAGAGCAGGAGACCTCATTTTTAATAAGATTGGCTGAGAATGCTAAGAACTGAGCACCAAGAGTCGGGGGCAGTTTAGCAAAGACTTAGGGACAGGAGTGTCCTCTGATGGTTGGAGATGGATAGGAAGTCTATGGTGGGCTAAGAAGTGAGGGGTTGAGTCTGTGAAGACAAGAGGCATGTAAAATTTGAGAAAGGGCTGAGATCAGAGTTATCAAAAAGAAAAGCGTGTGCTCAACAGGGCGTCTACTTTGGTGGTGGGTCTTAAACGACAGTGGGACAGAGATGGGGTGTTCAGGATGGGCATACCTTGGGGAGCTGAGCAGAGGGTGTGGAAGATTAGGATAAGAAGGCTGCTCAGGAAAAGGGCGAACCGAACCAGAATCGAGGCCAGTGTGCAGTATGAGGATCGCCAAAGGGGTTGAGAGGTAAAGACGACATGTGTTGGGGGTAAGCAGAGGCATGTGGTCAAGGTCAGGGGTGGAACTGGGCTACAGTGAGGTCAAGGATAAGGCTGCATTTACGCAAGACCGGTGGTGGTGGGGTGGGGTGGTAAGCCCTAGGGTCAGGTCACGAGTGGCAAATGGAGGGGAAAGGCCAGCATCGGCAGTGCGGCCGAAGGCTACAGTCGGAGTGGGGCGCGGAGCTTGGGCTGGGAAGGGTGAGGGCTCAGAAGCAGGGCAGTCTCAAGGCAACCAGGGGTCTGGGCTCACGGAGAGGGCTGGTGTCCCCTTGCCCATATGCGTCCCGGCCTCGCCGCCCCTCTGCTGCCCGCCTCGCCCCGGATCCTCAACTCACCGAAGGGCGAAGCGAGGGGGCGGGGGCACTGCCAGCCGCTGCAGCCCGTAAGCCTCGGATGGGACGCCGCGGCCTCCCGGCCACTGACAACAGGAAGCGGCTCCCGCGGCGCCTGACGCCGTCACGTCAGCTCTGCGTCCGGTCCCGCCCCTGCCCGTGGAGCCAATCGTGGGGCCCGGAGGGCCTCGGGGCGGGGCCAGCGCTCTCCGGTGCCGGAGGATTCCCAGCCCGGGTGTAGGTAGATACGTGGTCTGGGAGGCTCATGGTCACCGTACCCTAGCGGGGCGCGGAGAAGCAAGGCCGCCGATGTCCGGCGGAATGCGTCCTCACTGCCCGCCTTCCGCTGGATCTGTGTCAGACGAGATCCTGGCTTCTGAGTTCCCGACCTCATCTGCGTAGAACTGGGGCCGTCACTTGGCCTCCAGCGAAGGTTCCCCGTTTGTAAAATGGGACCAACGCCTACCCTATTTTTGCCTCCCCCAGGGCATCAGTGTAGCCAGATGGGCAGAGCCCAGGCCCAACTTGGAGGTTCTGTCCCGCCTGGCGTTTCTCAGGAAAAGAGTGTGTTTTAAGCACAGCTTGTATCAAGGAAACACCTTGAGGTCCCCTGGGCATTATCTAGTAACGTACCATCATGCCTGCGCCACACTCGCTCAAGCAGTTATTCTCACGTAGCCTTGTAGTTGTTTGCTTTCTGTTGTAGAAGCGATATTTCTCTTTCAAATGGAATCAGAATAGGGACTTACTTGGTGGTGCAGTGGTTAAGACTCCATGCTGCCAATTAAGGAGGTTCCATCCCTGCTCAGGGAACTAGATCCCACAACCCAGTGAAGACCTGGCGCAGCCAAATATTTTTTAAAAGGGGGGGTATTGAGAACCAAAGGTCAAAAGTGGGGGTGGGGGGGGTGGGTCCTGACATACTTGAGACATTTACCACGCGCAGGTATCGATCTAGTGAGACTAGGGCCTGCGTGTGGAAGAGGTACCACTACATGCAGGGCCGTGGGACTTTGGGGTGGCTTTACAGGACTGGGGGATGGGGGACACACCAGTTCTTGGGAGGAAGCTCCACTGATCCCTGCTGGAATCTTATGCTCCATCCACCTCTTCAGGGAAGGTGTCCCTCATATCTCTGGGAAGGTTGAGGTCCCAGTGTAAGCAGATAGGATGGGGGGATGGGGAGGTCCTAGGAGGAAAAGAACTCAATATAGCTTTTTGACATAAGAGAAGCCATTTTCCGCCTAAGCTGTTTTGTGCTCTAAGCCTGGCCACAATGCTTGCCCTTGAACAGTTCTCAGTAATTAATGATCTGAAAAGAACAAAGGATTGCAATCAGGAAACAATAATTCAGCTATGAAACAAGAATCCTAGTTCCTCCTCAAGGGCTGGACATAACAATCTGATACACATCTTTGAGTTTT
This sequence comes from Bos mutus, assembly GCF_027580195.1. Taxonomy (NCBI): domain Eukaryota; kingdom Metazoa; phylum Chordata; class Mammalia; order Artiodactyla; family Bovidae; genus Bos; species Bos mutus. The sequence goes on from NC_091635.1 coordinate 31,494,326, forward strand.
GTTACAGGAACTAAGTCTCCCTTGCCCCCCTCACCCCCCACATCCCCACCCTCCCTCCCACCAGGTGGCGGGTGGTAACTGCATGCTTAGTTACCAGCCTGGAGGAAAAATAAGGAATGATGTTGACCTTTCTGACTTTGGGACTTCAATCAACTAAAACTTGAACTCTGTCAACATTTTCCTTATTCTACGTTAAATCCCTCTGCTGAAGCCCCTTCATGAAGGTGCATACACTATCCAAGCCCCTTCATGAAATACACATGTTCAGAAAGGCAAAATGGTCTGAGGAAGCCTTACAAATAACTGAGAAAAGAAGAGAAGCAAAAGGCAAAGGAGAAAAGGAAAGATACCCATCTGAATGAAGACTTCCAGAGAATAGCAAGGAGAGATAAGAAAATCTTTTTAAGTGGACAATGCAAAGACACAGAGGAAAACAATAGAAAGGGAAAGACTGGAGATCTCTTCAAGAAAATTAGAGATACCAAGGGGAACATTTTATGCAAAGATGTGCACAATAAAGGACAGAAAGTGTATGGACCTAACAGAAGCAGAAGATATTAAGAAGAGGTGGCAAGAATAAACACTGTAAAAAAAAAAAATGTTCATGACCCAGATAACCATGATGGTGTGATCACTCACCTAGAGCCAGACATCCTGGAATGTGAATTCAAGTGGGCCTTAGGAAGCATCACCACAAACAAAGCTAGTGGAGGTGATGGAATTCCAGCTGAGATATTTCAAATCCTAAAAGATGATGCTGTGAAAGTGCTGCACTCAATATGCCAGCAAATTTGGAAAACTCAGCAGTGGCCACAGGACTGGAAAGGTCAGTTTTCATTCCAGACCTAAAGAAGGGCAATGCCAAAGAATGTTCAAATTACTGCACAATTGCACTTATCTCACATGCCAGCAAACTAATGCTCAAAATCCTTCAAGCCAGGCTTCAACAGTATGTGAACTGAGAACTTCCAGATGTACAAGCTAGATTTAGAAAAGGCAGAGGAACCAGAGATCAAATTGCCAACATCCATTGGATCATAGAAAAAGTAAAAGAATTCCAGGAAAACATCTACTTCTGCTTCATTGCCTATGCTAAATCCTTTGACTGTGTTCAGTTCAGTTCAGTCGCTCAGTCGTGTCTACTCTTTGCATAGATCACAACAACTGTAGAAAATCCTTAAAGAGATAGGAATATCAGACCACTTTACTGCCTCCTGCAAAACCTGTATGCAGGTCAAGAAGCAACAGTTAGAGCTGGACCTGGAACAATGGACTGATTTCAAATTGGGAAAGGTACGTGAAGGCTATATATTGTATGTCAACCTGCTTATTTAGTATGTCAACCCTTCTTATTTAGTTTCTATGTAGAGTTCAGTTCAGTTCAGTCACTCAGTCATATCCGACTCTTTGCGACCCCATGAATTGCAGCATGCCAGGCCTCCCTGTCCATCACAAACTCTCAGAGTTCACCCAAACTCATGTGCATCGAGTCAGTGATGCCATCCAGCCATCTCATCCTCTGTCATCCCCTTCTCCTCCTGCCCTCAGTCCCTCCCAGGATCAGGGTCTTTTCCAATGAGTCAGCTCTTCACATGAGGTGGCCAAAGTTTTGGAATTTCAGCATCAGCATCAGTCCTTCCAATGAACACCCAGGACTGGTCTCCTTTAGGATGGACTGGTTGGATCTCCTTGCAGTCCAAGGGACTCTCAAGAGTCTTCTCCAACACCACAGTTCAAAAGCATCAATTTTTCGGCACTCAGCTTTCTTCACAGTCCAACTCTCACATCCATTCATGACCACTGGAAAAACCACAGCCTTGACTAGATGGACCTTTGTTGGCAAAGTAATGTCTCTGCTTTTGAATATGCTATCTAGGTTGGTCATAACTTTCCTTCCAAGGAGTAAGCATCTGTTAATTTCATAGCTGCAATCACCATCTGCAGTGATTTTGGAGCCCAGAAAAATAAAGTCTGATACTGTTTCCACTGTTTCCCCATCTATTTGCCATGAAGTGATGGGACCACATGCCATGATCTTAGTTTCTTGAATGTTGAGCTTTAAGCCAACTTTTTCACTCTCCTCTTTCACTTTCATGAAGAGGCTTTTTAGTTCCTCTTCACTTTCTGCCATAAGGGTGATGTCATCTGCATATCTGAGGTTATTTATATTTCTCCCAGCAATCTTGATTCCAGCTTGTGCTTCTTCCAGCTCAGTGTTTCTCATGATGTACTCTGCATATAATTTAGATAAGCAGGGTGACAATATACAGCCTTGACATACTCCTTTTCCTGTTTGGAACCAGTCTGCTGAGCACCGAAGAACTGATGCTTTTGAACTGTGGTGTTGGAGAAGACTCTTGAGAGTCCCTTGACTGCAAGGAGATCCAACCAGTCCATTCTGAAGGAGATTGGTCCTGGGTGTTCTTTGGAAGGAATGATGCTAAACCTGAAACTCCAGTACTTGGGCCACCTCATGCGGAGAGTTGACTCATTGGAAAAGATTCTGATGCTGGGAGGGATTGGGGGCAGGAGGAGAAGGGGATGACAGAGGATGAGATGGCTGGATGGACGTGAGTTTGAGTGAGCTCTGGGAGTTGGTGATGGATAGGGAGGCCTGGCGTGCTGCAGTTCATGGGGTCGCAAAGAGTTGGACACGACTGAGTGACTGAACTGAATTGACCTGTTGTTCCACGTCCAGTTCTAACTGTTGCTTCCTGATCTGCATATAGGTTTCTCAAGAGGCAAGTCAGGTGGTCTGGAATCCCATCTCTTTCAGAATTTTCCACAGTTTATTGTGATCCACACAGTCAAAGGCTTTGGCATAGTCAATAAAGCAGAAATAGATGTTTTTCTGGAACTCTCTTGCTTTTTTCGATGATCCAGCGAATGTTGGCAGTTTGATCTCTGCTTCCTCTGCCTTTTCTAAAACCAGTTTAAACATCTGGTAGTTCACAGTTCGCGTATTGCTAAAGCTTGGCTTGGAGAATTTTGAGCATTACTTTACTAGCGTGTGAGATGCGTGTAATTGTGCAGTAGTTTGAGCATTCTTTGGCATTGCCTTTCTTTGGGATTGGAATGAAAACTGACCTTTTCCAGTCCTGTGGCCACTGCTGAGTTTTCCAAATTTGCTGGCATATTGAGTGCAGCACTTTCACAGCATCATCTTTCAGGATGTGAAATAGCTCAACTGGAATTCCATCACCTCCGCTAGCTTTGTTCGTAGTGATGCTTTCTAAGGCCTACTTGACTTCACATTCCAGGATGTCTGGCTCTGAGTGATCACACCATCATGATTATCTGGGTCGTGAAGATCTTTTTTGTACAGTTCTTCTGTGTATTCTTGCCACCTCTTCTTAATATCTTCTGCTTCGGTTAGGTCCATACCATTTCTGTCCTTTATACAGCCTGTCTTTGCATGAAATGTTCCGTTGGTATCTCTAATTTTCTTGAGGAGATCTCTAGTCTTTCCCATTCTGTTGTTTTCCTCTATTTCTTTGCACTGATCGCTGAGGAAGGCTTTCTTATCTCTCCTTGCTATTCTTTGGAACTCTGCATTCAGATGCTTATATCTTTACTTTTCTCCTTTGCTTTTTGCTTCTCTTCTTTTCACAGCTATTTGTAAGGCCTCCTCAAACAGCCATTTTGCTTTTTTGCATTTCTTTTCCATGGGGATGGTCTTGATCCCTGTCTCCTGTACAATGTCACGAACCTCCGTCCATAGTTCATCAGGTACTCTGTCTATCAGATCTAGTCCCTTAAATCTATTTCTCACTTCCACTGTATAATCATAAGGGATTTGGTTTAGGTCATACCTGAATGGTGTAGTGGTCTTTCCTACTTTCTTCAGTTTAAGTCTGAATTTGGCAATAAGGAGTTCATGATCTGAGCCAGAGTACCTCATGGGTAATGCCAGGCTGGATGAAGCACAAGCTGGAATCAAGATTGCCAAGAGAAATATCAGTAACCTTAGATATGCAGATGACACCACCCTTATGGCAGAGAGCAAAGAGGAATAAAAGAGCCTCTTGATGAAGATAAAAGAGGAGAGTGAAAATCTGGCTTAAAACTCAACATTCAAAAAATGAAGATCGTGGCATCCAGTCCCATCACTTCCTGGCAAATAGATGGGGAAACAATGGAAACAGTAACAGACTTTATTTTCTTCGGCTCCAAAATCACTGTAGGCAGTGACTGCAGCCATGAAATTAAAAGACACTTGCTCCTTGGAAGAAAAACGATGACCAATCTAGTTCAGTTCAGTTCTGTCACTCAGTTGTGTCTGATTCTTTGCCACCCCGTGAACTGCAGCATGCCAGGCTTCCCAGTCCATCACCAACTCCCGGAGCTTACTCAAACTCATGTCCATCGAGTCTGTGATGCCATCCAACCATCTTGTCTTCTGTCATCCCCCTTTCCTGCCTTCAATCTTTCCTAGCATCAAGGTCTTTTCCAGTAAGTCAGCTCTTCACATCCGGTAGCCTAAATACTAGAGCTTCAGCTTCAGCATCAGTCCTTCCAATTAATATTAAGGGTTGATTTCCTTTAGGATTGACTGGTTTGACCTCCTTGAAGCCCAAGGGACTCTGAAGAGTCTTCTCCAACACTCCAGCACTTAGCCTTCTTTATGGTCCAACTCTCACATCCATACGTCAGAAAAGACCCTGATGATGGAAAAGATTGAAGGTAGGAAGAGAAGGGGATGACAGAGGATGAGATGTTTGAATGGCATCACCAAGTCAATGGACATGAGTTTGAGCAAGCCCTGGGACATGGTGAAGGACAGGGAAGCCTGGCATGCTGCAGTCCATGGGGTCACAAAGGGTTGGACAGGACTGAGCCATGAACAACAACAAAGAATGGAGAAGCAGAAGTTAGTTCTCAAGTCACCTTTTCAACCCACTTCAGGTGGAGACACCATATGTATAGGAGGGTCCAGTTTAAAGGGAGTAAATTGGAAAGAGAGGGAGGAATAGCCATGAGTTATCCAGTACAAGGGTGTGGTTTGGGCCAGTAACTGATGCAGTGCTCCTTTTTTGCGGAGCCAGCCGGCAAAGTCGATCAGGTCCCGAGAACGCACGCGGGGCTAAGAGAGAAACTAAAGCAAGAGACTACAAAGATGGGGTCGAGAGGTTCAGACACATCACCACGAAGGGACGAGTCTGACACCAACTTTATTCAACATCTCATAATTATACAGAAAAGCGTGAGAGAGACAAAACAGTTGACATTTTTTCTCTTGGTTAGCCTATACATCTTACAAACAGTCACAAGAAATCTTGAGAGCATGGGAATGGCTCCCTGTCATTATTTCTTACACCAGATAACATTTCTCTGTGCGTGAGAAGTTTGCACAGAACTCCAGGTGCCTGCAGTAAATAAGCGCCTAATCTCTGGGGTGGCGGGACAGAGAGCTATGTTTGCAAGCAAACCCTCAAGGACTGAGGCAGCTCCCAGAGCTGTGTCCTTCAGACAAAGGACCCCCATTCTCACGGGCAGCTCCCGCACCTTTTCAGTCCTTAAATGGCTTTTCCAGTTGTCATGGCAGTTGTCAACTGTCCTTGTGCTGATGGGTGTGTCATTTAGTATAATAGTCCATACAGTGAGTATATAATGAGGCTCAAAGTCTACTGGAAGTCAAATCTTCCAACATCTTGGACCTAGTTGGTTATAACTAGTTCTTGTTTTTCTCTTTGCACTTTCTCCTGAAACTTAGGTAAGAGCAACTAGTTTCCATTTGAGGGAGAGGCAGCAGTATGAATCTGGAGCAACAGCCTTAATAATAATTGTATCTTTTGGCTCAACACCCAAGAGGTGAACCCAGCTTTTAGGGAACACTGGTGACTGTTCCCACTTATAAGTGGCTGTTGGGGCCAAGATAGGGATAGGTAGTCTTAGTCATGAGCAGGATATTGGCCCATAAATGAAGAGGGGAATTGTGGAGCCCTATACAAAGGTCACCGGAGACGGCAATGGCACCCCACTCCAGTACTCTTGCTTGGAAAATCCTATGGACAGAGGAGCCTGGTAGGCAGCAGTCCATGGGGTTGCGAAGAGTCGTACACGACTGCATGACTTCACTTCCACTTTTCACTTTAATGCATTGGAGAAGGAAATGGCAACCCACTCCAGTGTTCTTGCCTGGAGAATCCCAGGGACAGGGGAGCCTGGTGGGCTGCCATCTATGGGGTCGCACAGAGTCGGACACGACTGAAGCGACTTAGCAGCAGCAGCATACAAAGGTCACAGGTGTGGAGCCTTTTACCAAGGTCCCAGGAAAAAAATGTCTAGAATTAACCAAGCCCCATAGCAACTGTTACCATGATCCTCCTGGTTTAAACCAGGCAGTTCCCTGACCCCACATTATGTAAAATACTCACCCTATTCAGTTCAGTTCAGTTCAGTCATTCAGTCATGTCCAGCTCTTTGAGACCCATGGACTGCAGCACTCCAGGCCTCTCTATCCATCACCAACTCCTAGAGTTTACTCAAACTTATGTCCATTGAGTCCATTGAGTTCAAGGTTGATTTCCTTTAGGATTGACTGATTTGATCTCCTTGCAGCCCAAGAGATGTCAAGGGCTTTGGCATAGTCAATAAGGCAGAAATAGATGTTTTTCTGGAACTAATTGAGCCGGTGATGCCATCCAGCCATCTCATCCTCTGTTGTCCCCTTCTCCTCCTGCCTTCAGTCTTTCCCAGCATCAGGGTCTTTTCACATGAGTCAGTTCCTCTCCTCAGGTGGCCAAATTACTGGAGTTTCAGCTTCAGCATCAGTCCTTTCAATGAATATTCAGGACTGATTTCCTTTAGGATGGACTGGTTGGATCTCCTTGCAGTCCAAGGGACTCTCAAGAGTCTTCTCCAACACCACAGTTCAAAAGCATCAGTTCTTTGGTGCTCAGCTTTCTTTATAGTCCAACTCTCACATCCATACATGACTACTGGAAAAACCATAGCCTTGACTAGATGGACCTTTGTTGGCAAAGTAATGTCTCTGCTTTTGAATATGCTGTCTAGGTTGGTCATAAGTTTTCTTCCAAGGAGCAAGCGTCTTTTAATTTCATGGCTGCGGTCACCATCTGCAGTGATTTTGGAGCCCCCAAAATAAAGTCTGTCACAGTTTCCACTGTTTCCCCATCTATTTGCCATGAAGTGATGGGACCAGGTGCCTGATCTTAGTTTTCTGAATGTTGAGTTTTAAGCCAAATTTTTCACTCTCCTCTTTCACGTTCATCAAGAGGCTTTTTAGTTCTTCTTCACTTTCTGCCATAAGGGTGGTGTCATCTGTGTATCTGAGGTTATTTATATTTCTCCCGGCAATCTTGATTCCAGCTTGTGCTTCTTCCAGCCCAGCGTTCCTCATGATGTACTCTGCATATAAGTTAAATAAGCAGGGTGACAATATACAGCCTTGACGTACTCCTTTTCCTATTTGGAACCAGTCTGTTGTTCCATGTCCAGTTCTAACTGTTGCTTCCTGACCTGCACACAGATTTCTCAGGAGGCAGGCAAGGTGGTCTGGTATTCCCATCTCTTTAAGAATTTTCCACATTTTGTTGTGATCCACACAGTCAATGGCTTTGTCATAGTAAATAAAGCAGAAATAGATGTTTTTCTGGAACTCTCTTGCCTTTTCGACAATCCAACGGATGTTGGCAATTTGATCTCTGGTTCCTCTGCCTTTTCTAAATCCAGCTTGAACATCTGGAAGTCCATGGTTCATGTATTACTGAAGCCTGGCTTGGAGAATTTTGAGCATTACTTTACTAGTGTGTGAGATGAGTGCAACTGTGCAATTGTTTGAACATTCTTTGGCATTGCCTTTTTTTGAGATTGGAATGAAAACTGACCTTTTCCAGTCCTGTGGCCACTGCTGAGTTTTCCAAATTTGCTGGCATATTGAGTTCAGCACTTTCACAGCATCATCCTTTAGGATGTGAAATAGCTCAACTGGAATTCCATCCCCTCCACTAGCTTTGTTTGCAGTGATGCTTCCTAAGGCCCACTTGACTTCACATTCCAGGATGTCTGGCTCTAGGTGAGTAATCATACCATTGTGATTATCTGGGTCTTGAAGATCTTTTTTTGTATAGTTCTTCTGTGTATTCTTGCCACCTCTTCTTAATATCTTCTGCTTCTGTTAGGTCCATACCATTTCTGTCCTTTATTGAGCCCATCTTTGCCTGAAATGTTCCCTTGGTATCTCTAATTTTCTTGAAGAGATCTCCAGTCTTTCCCATTCTGTCGTTTTCCTCTATTGCTTTGCACTGATCACCCACACCGTAACATCCTAGCCATCCCAATACCACCCTTCCAGTAGAATTTGTCTCTGTTTAAGAACTTCCCTGGTGACTCAGATGGTACAGTGTCTGCCTACAATGGGGGAGACCCAGGGTTCAATCCCTGGGTTGGGAAGCCCTCTGGAGAAGGAAATGGCAACCTACACCAGTATTCTTGCCTGGAAAATCCCATGGATGGAGGAGCCTGGTAGGCTACAGTCCATGGGGTTGCAAAGAGTCAGACATGACTGAGTGACTTCACTTCACTCACTTCTTAAGGCTATAAAGATTTGCAACTAACCCTTGAAAAGGGTCAGCTCTCTCTTGAGCTGGCCTGTTGTTCTAATTGCATCTCCCACTCTAATAAACTCTAATAAAACTCTATTCTCTTCTCAAAAAAAAAAAAAAAAATAATAACCAACCTACCTGGCTGTTGGCATTGTGGTCTGCCCCTTTTGAAATTGTCCAGCAGTGAGAACCACCCCATCTTTGGCTTTGGGCTTGATGAGTCTGACTGCTGAATGCGTTCACCAGAGTTAATTTTTGATCAGGAAGATTAGAAAGAAGGATATAGAGGCAAAGTATTCTCACTGTTAAACTCCTTTTTAAAATTAATTAATGTTTTTATTTTTGGCTGAGCTGAGTCTTCGTTGCTGTGCACGGGCTTTCTCTGGTTGCAGTGAGCGAGGGCTTCTCCCTAGTTGCTATGAGAGGGCTTCTTGTGGTAGCTTCTCCTGTTACAGCACATGGGGCCAGCTGCCCTGCATCACAGGGGATTTTCCCAGACCAGAGATCGAACCTGTGTCCCAGCACTGGCAGGCGGATTCTTAACCACTGAACCACCAGGGAAGTCCCAGTGTTAACTTCATTTTAAACAAGGTGGAAAGTAAGAGAGTTACTAGGGAAATCTGGTCACCTTGGCCAAAGGGCAGTATTTTTGGTCATAACTGGCACAAGCATACCCTCCCCTCAAATGGAGCATTCAGTGTCCCTTGGTTATTCTGATAGGGACAAGTAAAGGGACAAGATAGGTGTTTAACAGTTATTTCCACTAGGGCATTGTAAGGAGAAAGAATAGCATGGGAGACCCCTGTAAGAAAGCAGGGGTTTGCTTAATCACAAAACTAAGCAGGCTCGCTGAGCAAGAAAAACGCGCAACAGAAGCACAAGACATGCCCCAAACAATGAAACAGTGGTGACAGACGACCCGCAGCCTGCCCAGTGGGCTCAGTAATTTAATGACCCCTGGACATACTCTCTGCAGACAAAAAAAAAAACAAGAATTTATGGAAATGTGACATTTCAAAGTGAAAGGCACTCATTGTAATGAGACCTGAAATACTTTCTCCATAGTCATGACAGTCCCAGCTTGACCACACAGGGACAAGAAAACTATGTTCCGCCCCCCCCCATCCCGCCACGAGATAGAGGAGGAGCTAATGGTGGAAGTCTATTCATGAGTGAGGAAGAAGATGGTCTTTTCCCCTCCCTACTTTTCCTTTGATTAGAAATCTGTAACCCACTAAGTTCTTGGGGCAAGGCAACCTCTCACTGCCCGCTTGTACACCTCAAAAGCACCCTATTCTAATGAATCACTTATCTATCACTTTGCCTCTCGCTGAATTCTTTCTGTTCCGAGACATAAAGAACCAGAGCTCTTCAAGCCCCCTGAAATGCCACCCACCAATTTCAATTTCAGTGAATTTTTGCACGACTGCCATCTGCAAAAGCTGTGGGAAACCCCTGGAATAATCTGTTGTCTGATTTTTCAGGAGCATGCCCATCTCTCAGTCCTCTCCTTCTTCCCAGGCTTCTCAGCCTCTGTGCAAAGTCTGCGGGCTTGTCTTCCTCTCTTCCTCTTGTTCTACAAGCCTTTGTGAAACTGAATAAAGCCTTGAATCCTGGCAGGGGTTGGGGGGTTGTTGGAGGGTTGGAGAATGAAGGTGAGTGTGCATTCCCACAAAAAATTTTATGTGGATCATGAGTGCACCAGGTAGACTCCAGCCAGAAAAGGAACCTCACATCACCACATAATTTGAACAATAATAAGGGCATCCACAAAGTGTTAGACAAGAGAGCTCAAAAGGCATCCTGGAGGAGCTGGCTTTTGATCTGGGCCTTCTTGTCAATAGAGGATCCCACATACCACAAGTAACTATATCGCATGCTGAAGCAATGACCTGTTGCAACCAAATAAATAAATATTAAAAGAAGAAGAAGGAGAAGAAGAAATGGCTGGTGGGTAGAAATGCAAGCTGAGCTCCGGGAAGGGTGGACCAAGATGGGGAGGGGAAGCAAGGAAGTAATGAAAGGGAAAAGTCAGAGCAGGGGGTCAGGATAAAAGGGAAGATAAAGATAGGTTCCACCAGAGAGAAAGGGAGGAGGCACAGACACAGTTGGAGACCAGGGCAAGGAGGGCTCAAAACATTTGCAAAGGCAGTTCATCTCCTACTGGTCTGAAAGCTTAGATTTCTAGCACTATCCAGAGTTATCTGAGGCCAGATAGGAGAACTGCAGCCATCCAAATTCCCGGGGGACAGGTCCAACATATAGAATCCTGAACTCCGCCCCTACTCTAAAGAGTCACTACAAGACAGGGTCCAAAAATTTGGGCTTGATCATCCCTCTTGTCTTCTGCCCTCACCTCTGATGGATGTGAAGCATAATACAATGTGAGAATCTTTGCCCCAACCTGGGAGATGAAGGGTAAGGGTTTGACATTTGTGGAAAATAGAAGCTCCTACTGTTTGCCAGGATGGAATTGTGATCTGCCCTTACCAAGCCCTTGGGAGGTAGGCGTCCTTGGTACGCCCACGGTATTGCAGGAAGGGGGCCTCCTTTCAAGGCCTGAGAGTGAGGTCTTGTCTAACATTCGGAGATGAGTTGTCCAAAGGAGAAGACATGCTAACAAAGCAAGAGACTTTATTGGGAAGGGGCGCTCCAGCAGAGAGCAGTAGGCTAAGAGAATCCAGGAGAACTCTGCCATGCAGTTCACAGTCTTAGGTTTTATGGTGATGGTGTTAGTTTCTGGGTTGTCTCCACCCAGTCATTTTTTTTATTATTATTTTTATTTATTTATTTATTTGGCTGCTCTGGGTCTTAGTTGCGGCATGTGGTATCTTTAGTTGTGGCATGCAGAATCTCAGTTGCAGCATGTGGGATTTATTTCCCTGACCAGGGACTGAACCCGGGCCCCCTGCTTTGGGAGTATGGAATCTTAGTCACTGGACCACCAGGGAAGTCCCTCTGGCTGATCATTCTGACTCAGGGTCCTTCCTGATGGCATGCACATTGCTCAGCCAAGATGGATTCCAGTGAGAAGGATTCTGGGAGGTCGGTAGGACATATGGACTGGCGTCTCCTCTCTCCTTTTGACTTTTCCCAACTTCCTCCTGGTTGGTGGTAGCTTGTTAGTTTCATGTTCCTTCCCAGGACCTCTTGTTGTAAGATAACACATGCAAGTGGTTATTACTGGGTCTGGCCAGGGAGGATGGTTTTGGTCAGTGCTTCCCCTAACAACTGTACAAATAAGAAAACAGGCTTAAGAGAGGTTAAGTGACTTGGGGCCCAAGGCTACACAATGAATAAACAGCAGAAGCAGGATTCTCACCCAGCTCTTTCTGATTCTGGTTGGTGAGGAAGCATAGTTCAGTGGCAGAGCAAGTGAGCTTTGGAGACAGGAATGCTTAGTTTTGAATCCCATACTGTTTGCCGATAGTAAATGGATGGACATGTGTGCTCAGTCATCTCCGACTTTTTGCGACCCCATGGACTGTAGCCTGCTAGGCTCCTCTGTCCGTGGAATTGTCTAGGCAAGAATACTGAATACAAGAATACTGGAGTGAATTGCCGTTTCCTTCCCCAGGAGATCTTCCTGACCCAGGGACCGAACCCACATCTCCCATGTCTCCTGCACTGGTGGCAGATTCTTTACCACTGAACCATCTGGGAAGCCCAGGTGTTTGCTAAGCTTTCCCTAAAACAGTCCAGGCTCAGGGCCATCCAGTGAGTATGAAGCTAGGACAACTGCCACAGTGTTGTTAATTTTCATGGGTCCCTTGAGATATCACTGAAAATGAAACTTTTAAATTGAGTTTTATTGATGTTTAGAAAAGAGAAGTAAGTCACAACATCCTCTGGCCCCTTAGCCTCAGGCAGAGTGGTCCGGAATGTGTGACTTCAGGGAAGTTCCTAAAACTCGCTGAGCCTCAGTTCCTCATCTGTAAATTGGGAAAAACATCAGATTAAATAAGATAATATCATTAAGACAGTTTCTGGTCTGTAGGAAGCACTGAAAGCTGACTATTATTATTACAATTCTGGTAATTCTTCTGAGCCACCAGGGAAGCCCCAGAATACTGGAGCAGGTAGACTGTCCCTTCTCCAGGGGAACTTCCTGGCCCAGGAATCGAACCAGGATCTCCTGCATTGCAGGCAAATTCTTTACCAGCCGAGCTATCAGGGAAGCCCAAGGCAATTCTTACCTTCCCAATTCAGTCAGGCCCCTGCCTTTCACTGCTCTTCTGAGTGCTGGAGTGAGATCTTTTCTTCTTTGGATCCCAGATATATTCTTACTCGGCATCAGGTTAAAATCATGAAACAGATAATTACTGCAACCATTTCTTTCAACAATGGAATAGCTGGTGTTTTCCCAGGCTCTTTAGTAGGGAACTGCTTCTTCCCTCTCTCTCTCTCTTCATTTCAGCCATATGGCATGGTTTGCCGGATCCTAGTTCCAGGACCAGGGATCAAACCTGTGACCCTTCTAATGGAGCCCTAACCACTAGACCACTAGGGAATTCCACGTCCCATTCTTTTTAAAAATGGATTTAAATTTTTAAATTGTCAATTATACCTCTTATTGGAAAAAAAAAGTCACCAAGTAATGAACTGGAAAATAAACAAAAACCAACAAAAAATTGTATTACATGCAGTTTACATTCAGATAGTACCAAGTGAAATGAAATGGGGTGAAACACAAGGACTCATAGCAGTTCCTTGCCCCAGACCAGGTCCTTGCCTGCCTTCCCGAGCCTGCTCAGTGGGCCTAGGCACCTCTACGGAGCAGGTTTTAGATGGATCTTCTGCTGCTTTTCTCCATTTCTCTTTGCATATCTAGTTCTTGATTTATCCATTTTAGACCCTGTCTATTGAATTCCTAGTTGGCACTGGCAAGGAGTTGCCACCCCCAAACTATTCTTGAGACTTAGTTACATCACTGTCTCCAGATAACTAATAGTTTTTGCAGGGAATTCCATGGTGGCCCCGTGGTTAAGACTCAGATCTTTCACTGCCCAGATTTGGTTCAATCCCTGGTCATGAAACCATGTGACTCAGATTGGGATTTGAACTCACAGTCTTTTAACTGGTATCACACACCTCATCTCAGGACTTAATGAAGCTCAGTTTCTTGATGTCATCACAGAAAGAATTCAGTGAGAGACAAACTGATAGGTAAGAAGTGAGTTTATTTAGAGAGAAACCTACTCTGCAAACAGGGCCGTCTCAAAGGGGAGAGTGGCAGTGGAGTACGGGTTGTCAGTTCTATAGGGCTGGGTACTTTCATAGGATGAGTGCGAGGAGTATTCCGGCTACTTTGAGGAAGGGGTGGAGATTTCCAGGATCGAGGCCACTGCCACTTTTTGACTTTTATGGTCAGCCTTGAAACTGTCATGGTGCCTGTGGGTGTGTCATTTAGCATGCTGATGTGTTGCAGTGAGGGTCAAGTTCCAGTGGAAGTCAATTTGCCAGCCATCTTGGGCCTAGTTGGTTCTAACCAGTTCATGTCCTGTCCTCCCACTATGTCATTCTTTTAAAGATTGTTCCTTGCCCTCTTCCTGTCTTACCCCCATTCCCTCCTTAACTGACCTGGATACAGGTTACAAGCAGGATCCCTGTTCCCTGTTCCCTGTTACACCAGTTCTCAAACTCGTTCAGGAGGCAGGGTGTTTGTAAAACAGGAGGGACGGGGCAGGGCACAACCTTTAGAAGAATGACATAGCTCTTTGAGGACTTATTTTCCGAAATGACCACATGTCCTGGAGGGGAGTTCATGCCTTTTGAGACATTCTGTCTATGGAATGTGTATCTCTCTAAATAAATCTACTTTTTACCTATCACTTTGCCTTTCACTGAATTCTTTCTGTGATAAACATCAAGAACTTGAGCTTCATTAAGTCCTAAGGCCAGTTTTGTGAACTCAACTCAAAGACAGTGGGTTCAAGTCCCATCTGAGTTGTGTAGTTTCAGCTGGCAAGAGCAGCCCCAGGGCATGGGGCCATCTCGGAAACCGAGAGCGACCATGGGAGAAAAACCCCACACAGAGTGCGGGCCATCTCAGAAGGCAAGAGGCTTGAGGTCTACCAGCAGTCAAATCTTCTGCCATCTTGGACCTCACTGGTTCTAGCCAGTTTGTGTCGTATATTCAAGGACTATGGTGTTCTTTTAGAGACTGTGCCCTGCCCTCTTCCTTCCTGGCTCACTTGGAAGGTGTGCATTGTGCAGAACAATTCTTTCTGTTATAGAACTAGGAATGACCTTATCAACAGGTCCTATGGCTGCTGTTTATTGCGGAATAAAATCATGATCATCCAAATTTATTTCTCAGGAAAAATAATGCTGCCAACCAGTGCTTGACAGTAGGCTGTTTTTCCTTTAACATCCCCTGGCTACTTCACGTTGTTGTCTATGAGTTCACAAGAGCAGAGAAATGGTGGCAGGAGCTAAATATTTACACCATGAAAAAAAATTAAATGTGAAATCACAACATCTATTAGCTTACTTTGTTTTATGCTGATTGCAAAGTACTATCCTGAGAATCACTGTCCTGGTATGGTGACTCTATGTGGAGATTTCTAATCCCCAGTTGATGTTGTTGTTTTTAATAATACAAGTACTTCATACAAACACATGACAAAAAATTCAAAAGGTACCAGAGGGAATATGGTGCTGCAGCCTCCTGGTTTCCTCCTCTGAAAGCAACTACCATTGCCAGTTTCCTCTGTGTGCTGGACACATTCTGTCCCAGCATCGTCCAATAGACCATGATGGTGAAAACAGTCTACCTGTGGTGTCCAGTATGGTAGCCGCGAGCCACAGGTGACATCGAAGCCACAGCGGCTCTGATGAACCACCTCATTGTTCTTAAAATGGTCCTTAAGTCCATGTGGATCCCTTTTGTAGTATTTTGTATTATTGCGCTTTTGTATTATTTATTTATTTGGCCATGTCTCGTGGCTTGCAAGATCTTAGCTCCCCACTCGGGGACTGAACTCTGGGCTCATGGTGGTGAAAGCACTGAGTCCTAACCACGAGACAGCCAGGGAATTCCCTAGGGTTGTGCTATTTTTATTTTTTTCAATCTGCGTCATAATTTAACCAAGGCTCAGGCATAACTAGAAATGTACTGTTTTATTTCTTTTTAAAGATTTTTTGATATGGACCATTTTCTTTCAAGTCTGTATTGAATTTGTTATGGTATTGCTTCTGTTTTATGTTTTGGCCCTGAGGCATGTGAGATCTTAGCTCCCCGACCAGGGATTGAACCTGCACCTCCTGCATTGGAAGGTGATTTCCTACATTACTTCCTGCACTGGACCACCAGGGAAATCCCCAGGATTGTGCTTTTAGACAGTCTTCCTCTCAGGATATTTCAGGCAATGAGAATCTACCCAGTTTCCAATGGCATCTAGAGAAAGACATTTCACTACCCTGTTTTGATGTTTACTCTGTACAAACGCTTTCTTCTGTGAGGTCTCTTCGGGCAGCAGTGGATACAGAATTCAGTCTCAGCCAGATCTGGGTACAAAACCCACCTCCAAATGGCATAGTCCCTTTGCAGCTTGTGGAACAAATACATAGCGTCACGTGCTGCCCTTCAGGAGCTCAGTCTGTGTTTCACAAGGAATCATATGGGGAGAATGAAGAAATGACCTAAAAGTCACTCAAGAATATCCCTGAGTCATTGCCGGGGCAGGGCCTGCTCCTATACACTGGGGATGGGAAGAGGATGTGATTCTTGCCTTGTCAGGGTTCCTGACATAATAGAGAAAGTGTATGGGTCTGGACAGTGACTTTCACAACGCTCCATTTATAGGTGACACCTTCAAGAGTGGAAGGTGTGCATTCTGCAAAACCCTTCCTTCTGCTACAGAACCAGGACTACCCTTACCAACAGGTCCTATGGCAGCTGTTTATTGATGCAGAACAAAATTGCAATCATCTGCACACATCCCAAACCAAGACTCACCATATCCCGGGATGGATAGAATCATTAACCCTGATCCCTTATCCCTCACTACATCTATACTCATCTCACTGTGGGCGGAGTGGACTGTCCAGTCCTTGGGCTTGGGCTTGGTCATGTGACTTACTTTGGCCCATGGAATGGGCAAAAATGAGAGTGTGGCAGTTCTGTGCCAGGTTGGAGAAGGCCAGGTGATGCTTCCTTTCATATACGTCACTTGGGCTGCTGCTGCCTCTTCAGCCTGGGCCCCAGGATAAACACACTTGGAAAAAAGCTACCTCATCTGGTCTGCAGATCAGCAGTGAGGAGCAGAGTGGACCCAGCCAGCAGAGGGTTAAACCACAGCTGCACCAGCCAAACTGCAGACTCATGAGAATTGCTATCTTAACCCACTGAGGTTGGGACCAGTTTATTACATAGCATTATCATGGCAATAACTAACCAATACATGTGCACACTCCTTTATTATATTACAAGTTAAGCCACTGCAGTAGACACCCTACACCATAGTGAGTTAAATAAGAAAGACATTTATTGATCTTTTGTGTAAGAATCTGGGTAAGCAGCCAGGGTTAGTTTGGCGGCTCATGTGCTGGAGAGCCAGGCTCCACCATTCTCGCTGTAGCCCTCTTCCACCTACAGCCTTCGTTCACAGATCAGTTCCTGCACGCCACAGCGCGGCGCCAAACCCTCTTTCCTACTTCACCCTCCAACATCTGAAGCCTCACCCTGAACCATGTTTCCACTTCTGCTCCAGGCCTCGGGGCCTGTCTTTTTCTTGGATGGGTGTGCTCCCACCATGTCTGCAAGCTGCTGCTCCACTGCCCTCCCCTAGGGGGTCTCAACAGCATCTCACTCTCACCAGAAGCCAGGCCTGGTGCTCCCCAGGAGTGAGAGGTCCTTACCTTCCTGGGGAGTGGGAGGGGTGAACAGAGATGTCCATTCTGCCTCCCAGTCATCCTTGCAGCCGACCTCTCCTACCCTCAAATTCCTGCTGACCTCTGGCCCTGAAGAAGCCAGAGAACCTCTGCATCCCACACCTCCCTGGCCCCCTTGCTTCCATATCTCAGCACTTCAGTGAACACAAGAAGAAGGGGTCCCCCTGCTTCAGAGTGTGACAGAGGCTGCAGGGGTGGGCATGTGGGTTTGGACAGTGACAGACTCTCTCCTGGACTAAATTCTAGCCAGGCTCCTCTGAACCTCCCTCTAGATTCAACCTTGGCCCATAAAGACTTGAACAAACCCCAATGTAGTTTCTACCAGTTCAAGGCTGCAGCTCTACGAAGACTCTGCTGCTGCTGCTGCTAAGTTGCTTCAGTCGTGTCCGACTCTGTGTGACCCCATAGACGGCAGCCCACTAGGCTCTCCCGCCCCTGGGATTCTCCAGACAAGAACACTGGAGTGGGTTGCCATTTCCTTCTCCAATGCGTGAAAGTGAAAAGTGAAAGCGAAGTTGCTCAGTCGTGTCAGACTCTTCGCGACCCCATGGACCACAGCCTACCAGGTTCCTCCATCCATGGGATTCTCCAGGCAAGAGTACTGGAGTGGGGTGCCATTGCCTCTAGCCCCCCTTAAAGTGCCTGCCTGGAAAAACTCCAGGCTGCCTAAAGAATTTGCTGTTTGTTCCAGCAACACCTGAAGCTAGGGACTTTGTCTCCCAGCTGCTGGGACAGGGTCGGAGCCCACCTCTGATAAGTGTCAGTTAGCCAGCACATGTGGGTTTCACATACAAGACCAATCTTTCATCCTTAAAACATAAGCTCCTTATATTAAAAAAAAAAAAGCTCTTGTCCTTTCAGTTCTTACTCATCTGCACCCACTGCACAAGCCCTTCAGCTGCATCAAAACCTCTGGTCTGGTGCCCCATTTTCTTCCGGTTCCTACTTGGTCTACATCCCCACGTTGATCTCTTGGCCTGACTACTTTTAGGCCACCATCAAAGTACTCTTTATAGAACTCAAGCTTGGTCGTGTCTCTCTTCTCTGCTTAAAACATTATAGTATGTGCTCTGTTTGGTCAGGTCCACGTGCCTTTGCCAGGCCCTTCAGGACTGGTTCCCTGCTCACCTGCACAGCCTCATCTGCTGCCCTTTCCCCGCTGAGCTCCACGCTTGGGAACACCAGACGGCACATGCTTCAAGCCCACCGGCGATTTCATGCTTCTGACCTCTGTACTGTCCTCTGTCGAGAATGCCCTTCCTTCGTCTCGTCCTCCTAAGAAGCTTCTATGTGGCTTTCTTCCTCCTCCTCTCCTCCAAGCCGCCCTTCGCATTCACTCCTTCCCAGTCAACCAGGAACTGAACCACTTCTTGGTCCACTGCCACTGTCTCGCCAACACACTGTCTTCTGTGTGCGTCCTCAGGTGTCTGGGCCTCCTGTTGGGTTTAGGGTCCCTCATGGCAGTGACTTTGTCCCAATCAACTCTTTCCCCAGCACCAGGAGCAGTGTCTGGCTTATAGTCCAGGCCCAGCTTAAGTTCTCCCTTTTTCATGGACTCTCCCTAGCTTCCTAATCTTCCCTCCTCTGAGTCTTACAACTTTTCTGTATCATTTTTGCCCTAATCATACACTGTCTCATTTCATTATCTTTTAAAAAATGGCTAATTTCTCTGACAGATTTAATCAGAATCAGTGAGATTTTTCATTCATTTGGTAGCTATTAGCCTTGTGTCTCCCTCTCTCCTTCTGTCACTCAGCTCTCAATAAGGAGCTGGGCTCTGCGCTGGCTTGTCCATCATGTGATGGGGACAGGGGCAGCCCTAGGCAGACAAGCTTTGTGCCACCTGACCCTGGGCACTCTTCTCACTTTCAGGTTCTCTCCGGGGATGTGTCCCTGATCCAAGGAGAGACATCTCACTCGTAGGCTGGCCAGGTGATGTCTCTGGGCTCTGGCAAAAACACTGCCCAGTCTAGGTCAGAGGACGAGATGGTTGGATGGCATCATCGACTCAATGGACATGAGTTTGAGCAAGCTCTGGGAGAGGGTGAAGGACAGGGAAGCCTGGCGTGCTGCAGTCCATGGGGTCACAAAGAGTCAGACATGACTGAGTGTCTGAACAACAACAGCAACCTTTAGGTCAAGTTGGGCAAAACAGACTAACTTTTGGGAATTTTAATTAAGAAAACTGGTAGGGTAGCATGTGAGACCAATATAAAATTGTGCAAATTTGAGGTAGTATAATACAAAAAAAATGGTATCTAAACCTCACTTTATGTACCAATTTTTAAATAATGAAAATGTTCCCAGATAGGAAACCGGAGCTCCTGGGAATCCTGGTCCATGCTTTGGGAAGCCCAGCAGTGCAAGGATCGCTGCCCCTGGTCTTGTCAACTCCCTGACTTTGTGTCTACCTCTCTTACTGAAATCAACCTCCCTTTCATTACAGAGTTTTGAGCAGACATGGGGACTTTCTGCTCTTATGAACTAATCGTGAAACCAAAGCCCCTAGTATATGGTGCCTGGCGCATAGCAGGTGCTCAATAAACAGCAGCCACCTCTTCCCCCTAATTATTATTATCATCACTGTTACTGACTCTTTGGTGGCAACCAAAGGTTCTGTACTTCTCTCACCCTATTGGAATCTAGCAGTTCTGCGCTACAACCCTAACCCACTCTGGATGTGTGGCCTGGGGCACTTGAGCAGGTAACCTATGTTCTTCTTTGTTGAATTTTCTTTGGTTTTGGCTGCACTGGGTTTTCGTTGCTGCACATGAGCCCTGTCTAGTTGAGGTGCATGGCTTCTCCTGTTGCAGAGCACGGGCTCTAGCATGTGGGCTTCAGTAATTGAGTGGCGCACAGGCTTAGTTGCCCCGCAGCATGTGGAATCTTTCCGAATCAGGGATTAAACTCGTGCCCCCTGCCCTGAGGGGTGGATTCTTTTATTTTATTTTATTTTTTTATTATTTTATTTTTAAACTTTACATAATTGTATTAGTTTTGCCAAATATCAAAATGAATCCGCCACAGAATCCTTGCACTGCGATCCTTGCACTGAGGGGTGGATTCTTAACCACTGGACCCTCAGGGAAGTCCAGGTTACCTACATCCTTTAAACCCTGTTTCCTATCTGTCAAACAAGGATAACAAGATATGTTTCCATGGATTGTTGGGCTAGATAAGACCATAAAATGCCCAACCCAGGGCTGGGGACCACACAAGCAAATCGAACATGCTAGCTGCTGCTGCTTCCTATTATTAATATTACTGGGCATGCATTTTAAACAAAGCAAATACTCGTTGGCTGAAGTTACCGCCCGGAGAAAACATTTGCTTTTCATTCTTGGTGAGAAACTTTGGGAGATGACCTGGGCAGGCACTGAGAGAACAGATGTCTTCATGAAGCCCCAGGGAACTCATAAACTGGAAGAAACGGGTGGGCTGACCACTTTGCTTGAAACCCCACCCAGCTAGCAGAACCTGCTGGGCTGTCTCTCCGGCCCACTGCTCCTCTGGGGGACTGTGCGCTCTCATCCCGTGCTTTGCACCGTTCTTCACCTCGTATTATTAAAGCTCCAGCGCTATCTGTGGTCATTCTGGTAGATTATCAAATCTTGTTCATTCGGAATTTCTTTTGCTTATTAATATATTTCTGTCTCCCTGACTTACTAAATGCGATTGATTAACGATTTTCTTTGCAGAAGGACTGGAAGAGCCTTTGCACCTTCCCCGGACAGCACTGTCATTACCTCATCACCTGGAGTCAAGGCAGCCCTGGGCACGTGCTGGGTGAGGCAGGAGTGGGTTGGGTTTGGTGCTGGAGGGAGCCGAGCAGCACAGGACTGACCCTCAAAGGGGTCAAGAGAGGCTGGGGCCTGAGGAGGACCATCTTGGGTGCTCTCACATGTTTTTCTTTATCCTGTCCCTTGGGCCCCTCCCTGCTAGCTATTCAAAGGCTCAGATTTTTTGTTTTTTAAAGAAAAAATACAACCCAATGTGCATTTTCCACCAGCTTGAAGGGGTGGAGAACCCCCTACCAAGACAGGGAGCACATCTGTACATGAGTTCGAGAGCTTGGGAGAAAGTCAGGCCTTGGTCCCGTGGTGGACGGAGACCCAGTGATCCAAATATTCTGTCAGCCCCAGTGACTTACAAGAGGGGTCGGAAGGGGATGATCCTCCATGAGCAGGAGGTCAAGTGTGTTGTAAATACTTGTACTTGATGAACCAGGAGAGCGAGCACCAGAGAAATCATTATTTGATTTAATGATCTATGCCCCCTGAGGATGACCTGTTTTCCAGTTCCCAGGGGCTGGTTATACTGGGGAAACAAGGGATGGAAGGCCCCCTCCATCCCTGTATTTATCCTCTTCTGCCCGCGTTTCCTCTGGTGGAAGTTCTGGCTGCCCTGAGGGAGTCTAGTTTCAAAAAAAAGCTCTGCTCTTTTCTTGCAGGCCCTTGATAGTGATACATAAATACTCAACTATTGACATTTTAATTCCTTACCACATGGTTAGAATTGGTTATGGATTTATACATTTTAATATGAGAAAAATAAGTATTTTACAAGTGATGTTGAGAAGCCAGTATTAGAAAATAAAACCTGCAGGTGGCTTGTGGCAGGACAGGGCTCACTCTGTGGCGGTGTCGGCGGCTGCCTCGCTCTCCTCACCCGTCGGCTCTTCAGCAGCCGAATCTGTAGCCGGAGGAGCCTCCTCTGTCGGTGCTTCAGGGGCCCCCCTGGGATAAGAAGAAAGAGCGCCAAAGCGTTTAGTCTCGAAAGGGGCAATTACACTTTTCATTATTTCCTCATCTGAGGCAAGAAGTAGAAATTGTCCCCTATCGTTTACCCTGCATTCTTATTGAAAATCTCATCCTCTTCTGAAGACTCCTTGTCATGTAGCTTCTGTGCCATGTTTTTCTTGCGTGTGGCGTTGAGAGGCCTGTACATGTCCTGAAGCCAAAGTGGCCGCCGCCTCCAGAAAAAGCCCTCCTGGGACACAGAGAGCGACATGTTAGTTCTGCTTCTCCCCTGCTTCCTCTGGCCACAGCGCTTTATCTCTCCCAAACCTACCTGACTCTCACTTGTCCCTGAGCTTCTCTTATGCAGCAGAAATCCAAAAAAGCCCCTTGGAGGAAAGCACACACAGTCAGTGTCACGTGCTGCTTTCCGTCTCTCACAGTGTGTTTGCTCTGGTCTCACCAGGGCTAAATGGGACTTCAGTCAGCAACCACAATGAGCAAAGTCACCACAGACCTGCGGTGTTGAGAATCACTCCATGCATGCCGGCCTTCCAGAAGCTCTCCGGGTCTGTCCAAAATGGCCCCCCCACCCACATCTCTGGGGAGACCTGTGCATGTGGCTTAGCATGGCCTACAGGCATGACTGCAACCCCACTCACATTTCTCGGCCCTCAGCCAACTGCCCTCGTGCAGTGAACACGCTGCACAACCGTGCCGGGCAAAGGCATGTTTCTTCCAGGAGCATTCCACACTAGCCCCTGGGACTTAGTCTCACGTGCAGCATTTGCTGGGGTGGGGGTGGGGGAGGGGAGGAGGTGCTTCTGTTTTCTTAGCTGCTCTATCTGACAAACTGCATCTCAGCAGGTAAACCCCTAAGTCCAACTAGCAAAGTTTTGTAGCACTCTGACTTGCATATGGCAGGTTGTCACTGAGGTGTGAGTGAGTTGTGAAATCAGTTTAAAGGTTATGACCAGCAGGAAAACACAAAAGTATTCTTTTTGAAAACAAAGAGAATTGAAAAAAACAAAACAAAACGGAGTGCACAATGAGTTTGTATCAGAAACCACTTCTGTCCATAAGTATGTGGTGTCCTGAGCTGTGACATAAAATGCAGCTCACAGTCCACGCACAATGTGATCATGAGGGGCTTCGTTGGAAAGGCACCACCTTCTTTCTGATAATCACTATCAGCGTGACCACGGGGCCAGATGTTTTCTCTTTCTCCATTTTTTTTTTTGTTATAAAAGGAAAAGACAAACTACTGTCTAAAGTTTCTTCCAGTTAAAACTTTATGAGGTTTGGATAAAGGGAATATGGATTGGGGGCTGAAAACCAGGAGGATGAGAAGGGAAGCTTTCCTCCCCTTTACAGAAAGAACACATAATTTGTTCTACTTTTCATCAGCTTTGAGTAAGGCTAGCCCCCAAATCTCTAACTTCCCTACCCCAGAACCTCCAAGAACACCTCTGACCTCGCCTGATGCCTACCACCGGCAGGACAACCGAAACCTCTCTCCGTCTACCCTCTTTCCTTCGAGAACAAGTGAAACCAGATGAATCCATCCCAGTCCTGTGCTAGGCCAGATTTGGGAGGGAGGTTGGGGAGCTAGTTCTGCTGATAAATAAATTAGCGTAAAGCATTAGGGTAAATAAAGCTTCTTCCTGCCTTTGGTGAGGAGACTAAAACAGATGAGTTCTCAGCTCTCCTCTAGTTCTAAAATTCTACTTTAAAAGACCAATATTTACCTTCTGCTTCCTTCTTCCTCTGATGTTGTTCTATGAGAATAGATCTGTTTTAAAAGAAAACATGATCACTATCATGACAGCCACTTCCAAATCTTTATTCATTACTTTTTATTTTCAGTCTTATGTACCCAGTGAGTTGATAACATTTTTAAGGACAGGAATTCTATCCTGTTTAAGAATTCTTTGACTCTCCCACAGTACCTAACCTTGGGTGCTGCATGCAGCTGGTGATACATTTTATGGACCATTTTAGATCATGTTCAACAGATAATTCCTAACAAAAAACTTTCAGAAGTAGGGAAAGAAAACAGAAGTATTGACCAGAAACCTAAGCACTGTTTAAAAATCAAGAACAGGGGGAAGATGCCTATCATTACTGTTACTATTGATCACTGTGGAGAAGGGGGGTCCTAATCAGTACAGTAAGAAAACGGTAGAATTGGAAAGGAAGAAATAAACATATCTGCATATGAATGATGGACTTTAGAAGATCAAAGGAATCAACCAAAATTTTAAGTACTGTAAGTAATACAAGAATTCAGTAAGATGGCTTATGTATAAAATCAAGAAATCAACATATAAGCTTTAATAGCTTTCCTATATAGCACAAGTAACTAGCTAAAAAAATAGAAAAAAGATCCCATTTATAATATTAATAAGATGCATAAAGTAACTAGGAATAAACTCAACCAAAAATGCATAAGACTTATGTAATGAGAATATTAAAACCTTCCTGAAGGACATTGAGAAGCAATACATACATGGCATGGGATTCTATCTTCCAAGAATACTGTAAGGATGTCAATTCTCCTCAAATTAACCTACAAATTCAATGCAACCTTATTTATATCCAAGGAAATTTTTAAACAAAACCAGGTGAGCTGACATTTGGTAGAGAATATATGCAAGAACACTTATGAAATGTATGAAAAAGAAGATCAAAGAGCAGGGCCTTACCCCAACAGATATAAAATTACATGTTATAGAGTAACTGGAGTTAAGCAGTGTGATATTGAAAAGATAATAGGAAAAGATAACTGGATCAACAGAATAGAATCCAAGTAAAGATAGTATTTTAGACAGGGGAGAAAGAATGAATCATTTCGTACTGGGGAAAAAGTTAGATTCCCTACCTCAACCACACTAAAAATCAAATACAGCAAGTTCTAGGCAGATTATAAAAGTACTTGAAAATGATGATTAGAGATGATTTTTACATCATGAGGTGACAAAGGCTTGGCGAACAAAACCTGCTGCACACGAGCCTGGAGGCGAGGACGGCCCAGTGTGGTGGCAGGCTGTCAGTGCCTCTCCTACTCTTCTCAGCCCTCACCCCCTTCTCTCCTGGATTGTCTATCTTCTTCCTGGTGATTTATAAAACCCCTTGGAGTTCCCTAGTGGTCCAGTGGTTAGGACTCTGTGATTTTACTGTGGTGGTCTGGATTTGATCCCTGGTCAGGAACGAAGACCCTGCAAGCACAGCACGGCCAAACAGACAAAAACAACCCCCCACCACAAACCTCTTTATAATAAACAAACATTGGCTTTCATTGAATTTCAGCATTGTCTCTGGCTCTAAGGAGACAAGACAGAAGAGCAGAGTAGGGAGCACAGGCTTTGCAGTCAGGTGATACTGGCTCCTGCTTTTGGTTTGACCACTGGGGCCTCATGCTGATTTCCTTCCTTCCCCACGAAGAGAGAACTCACATCTTCCTCTTGCGGCAGTTTCACTTTATCAATAATATCACAGGACTGATCAAAAATAAGAATGCCAAATTCTTACTTGACAATGAGAAATACATCTGTTCTACAGACAGGGCACCTTTGTCTACACAACCAGAGAATTAAACTTCTGTAGAGACAGGCCTCCAAAGCACACCAAAGCACAACCACACACTCAAAAGGCTACTTGGTGAGAACAGAATTAGAACCAAAGCAATCAGCTGAATCCCACATTAAATGGAAAGGCCTGCGGTAGCCAGATGCTCTCAACAGGTGCTGCCTGGCGATGGGCCTGACTCTTCAGTTACGCTGCCTCAGGTGCCATCTCTACTCTTGGACAAGGTGAGGCTGGGCACTGCCGGTCCCTCTTCACCTTTTCTGTACTTTCACTACTGACCATCCCTCCTGCAGACGGACACATTTCTCTTTAGCAGGTAACACATCATGTCAGGTTTTATTCAAGTCTGACAGACCAGGAAGCCATTGGTCCCTACACCGCTCTGCTCCCCTCCATGAGGCTCTTATGGAGCCACCTTCTAAAGAACTGTTTACCACTTTTGTAAGTTCTGAGGTGAGAGGACTGCTTTGCTGGGGCCCCTAAGAACTGGTGACAGGCCTCATGGGACTAGGGTCAAGAGGGCTGGATTATTCCGGGAAGTCTATTTGAAGAAAGATGAACTTGAGTTGGCTTTTGAGAGTCAGGACTCCCACAGGCAGAGTAAAATAAAGGAATTCGTCTGCGCAAAGCCACACGTAAAAGCAGCAATGGGTACGGTGTAATGAGCACGTGGTGAGGGGCTGCTTTGGCTGGAATAGAGGGCTGCCGGGACAGAAGAAAAGATAAAGTGGATTGACTTGGTAGAGTAGAATCAAGATGGTCAGCTCATCAAAATTGCACTTTTGGACTTCCCTGCTGGTGCTGTGGATAGGAGTCCGCCTGCCAATGCAGGAGACATGGGTTTGATCCCTGGACCAGGAAGACCCCACATGCCATGGAGCAACTAAGCCCGTATGCTGCAACTACTCAGCTCCCACACGTAGAGCCTGTGCTCTGCAGCAAGAGAAGCCACCACAATGAGAAGCCTGTGCACAGCAAGGAAGAGTAGCCCTACCACTTGTCTTGACCAGAGAAAGCCCACACAAAGCAACAAAGACCCAGGGCCACAAAAATAAATCAATAATTAAGGTTATATAAAAAAAAAATCTTCCTCTGAATGTTAGCAACTGCCTGTTGGGGAAAGTAA
Organism: Bos mutus; assembly: GCF_027580195.1. Classification (NCBI taxonomy): domain Eukaryota; kingdom Metazoa; phylum Chordata; class Mammalia; order Artiodactyla; family Bovidae; genus Bos; species Bos mutus. Next base: position 31,521,238 of record NC_091635.1, read on the forward strand.
TAAGCCATTATGTAACTGAAGGAAAGGTAAGGAGGCTAGCTCCAGGAAGATGCTACTCTAAACAGGACATACTTCAAGGTGGCCTAATGCAGGATTCTTACTTGTAGTGCTCTCATGGAACCTGTTTACACAATGCCTAACACACTGGAGAAGACAGCTGCTAAGGAGATCTAAGGGACTGATAAGATCGCACTTCTATCTATCAGCGGGATCCTTTTAGCCCTCCTAGGGTGACCGACAGCTACGTGAGGGTGGAAATGATGTATCTCTCATCACTGCAGCCACCAAGGAGAGAAATCAAGGTAGCGTGAGAATGACTGTGAGTACATCAAATCCACATGGTGTTCTGAGTCAAGAAATGTTACTATCGTGTCAACTCTGGCTTCTTATAAACTTAACTGGTCAGAATAGTCTAATGGCTTGTTATCTTGGATTCAGTTCCACAGATATCTCCTGGGAGTGGAGCTCCTATGAAAACCCTGGGAACACACCCTTCAGTAAAAGAACGAAGTACATCTCAGTCTTGTGACTGAAGAGGAGTATCAAGTACTAGCAGGCGGAAAGGTGGCTTTGAATTTTCGGGTTGGGGGTTCTGAATCTGAATTAATAATCATCCTTACCTCAATGAGACAGAACATTATAATCAAAAACATCACTACTACAGTCACAGATATTGCCAAGATGAGTTTGTTGTTATAGCCGTAACCTGGAACTTCTTTTGCGAGCTAAAAATAAATAATAACAAGTTTTTAAAAACAGGGAGCTGGAAAGGATGAAAGCTGAGTATTCTTAAACCTATTCTAAATAATAGCTAACTATTCTTAAACTACTAGAAGACTCCATCCTTTTCAGATGGATAGCTTTTATCAGAAAAAACCATATTTAAAGTTATTGATCTCATCGTTAGCATTTTCTTCTACAATGTATTTATCTTGTGTGTTATGTCCTCTTCTCATCTACCCCAGGAATAGTGCCACCTTCTCTGAATGAGCAGAGTGGGAGGTCATTGTCTTAGCCAGCTTGGCCGAGACAAGATACAGACCAGGAGCCCCAGGTTTTCCTGCTTGGGCACTTCAATGGCATGTCCTAAGGTCCCATGTTTCAGGCGTGATCCTCACCTCACTGGGCTCCTGTTCTTTCTGTTCACTCTGGGCTTCTGTGCTCTCATTGATGTAGTTGTCAGTTTTCCACTGGTCCGTATCCCATTCTGCCTTGGACACCTTTATTTCTTGCTGCTCACTGAGAAGCTTCATCAAGAGGCCTGTTCTGGAGATGAGTTTGGCGCACGCCAGCTGCACGTGGGTCTCAGAGCAGTCCATTTTCAGAGTCCGGATGACGTGAGCAATGAGCTTTCTCACGTCATTGTTGGGGATGAGGGACCGTAGCTGCTGGTTAAGCTGACTTTCAAACTGATCGCCTGGGGATGAGAGCACTGGGAAGCTGACGCTTGGGGGCTTAGAGGCGAACTCAATGCCCACATTGTGGTACTCCCATTGTGTTTCATTGGTGTGCTTAACAGGTGGCATGAAGTCCGCAGCAACAGTAGAATGTGCACTGGAGACATTAATTTGAGCAGTGATTCCAGGTCTGGTTTCTTTTGGCCGAGTAATGTTTCCCGAAGAGATAACTGCTTCAGAAACATGTGGAGTATTGTTCACTGAACTAGAGTTTTCTTTAGGAGGGTTTGAAAGAGAATATAATTCTGAAAAACGGTTTTCCTGAGGATCCAGTAATCCTGAAGATGAAAATGCCTCTCGTGGAGGGGAATTGATGAGACTCCTCACTGCAGAGAACAGAGGCCTTCTGGCCAGCATCATTCTATTGAGTGAACCTTTCTTTCTCAGCTTTCGACTTACTTTGGCCTTTAGTGTTCTGTGGGGCATCCGAGAGCGAGTTTTATGGAAGATGTATTTCTTTCCGGAATGCGAGACTGGTTTGGAAGACTTCATGTTTCTCACTCTAGCATCAGCATCTTCTAAAACGAAAATGGTGTAGGACAAGTCTTTTGATTTGTTTTTAGCCTCAGGTTGGGGTTTTGGAGGGAGGGGGTCAGAAGGCCTGCCCCGAGAGTACTGTTTCAGGAAAGAAGAGACGGCTGCCTTGTGTTCCTTCATGAACGAAGGCTCTGTGTTGAAGGAGTTCCCCACTAACTTCCTGGGCCTCTGCACCATGTCCAGCTCATCCAGCTCCCTTGGGGATGGCCTCCTGAGCCTTCTTTCTTTGGCAGTGTTCTCCACAAGTGGCTGGGCATTCTGTTTCTTCTCGCTGCTCTCATCTCCCGCATCTTTGAAGTGCCTTTTCTGTAGGCCCCTTGGGTGCTTGAGGACCCTGTTCACTCTCAGCAGCCTTTGCCCTGGGCTGTCAATCTCAGCTGGGCTGTTTTCCTGTGGTTGGGCTTTTTCCAGTTTCTTCGGAAACATCTGGCGTTTAAATTTGGGACCCAAAAGGTTGGCATGGATAAGCATAGCCGTTTTTTCTTTCTTTTTAACTTCATCAATTTTTTCTTGAATTTCTGCATCTAACAAGTTTTCCAGAAAATAGAGTTTCCTCAATTTATTTTTATAAGTCGAATTGTTGTCTATAGGCTTAACAGAAGGTTTTTTTGTATTGTTTTTGAAATGGCCCACTGGCATATCTCCTTCATGGGCATTTGTAAAAAGAAGTTGAATGAAGGGCAATAATGTTGATTCAACATCTTCTAGATTTCCCTCTGAGAAATAAGGCAGTATGTAATTCAGTGCGCTGATCACATCACTTTCATCATTAAAGTCCAGCTGCTCATTCATAAAGGCTGACAGACTGACAGCACTTTTGTCTGAGGACGCCCTCTCGGGTTCAATAGTCAGCTCCGTGCTGGTGTTCTTCTTCCGGGCTTGTAACACCTTCATGAACGATCCTTCTGCATTCCCTATAGATGTATTTTCATCTGTCAAAAGAGAAGAAACTGCTTTTGATAACTGAAGACTGATGGGAGAGCTTTTTGTCAGTCCATAATCATGTATCCCAGACAAATAAATTAGGCATCAGCAAATGTTTGACTGCCACTTGGAAGAGAGAGAAAGAAACCCAAACATAAGTCAATGATTGACAACAATAAAAGGTGAAAAAAGATATCTTTTGAAAAAATGACCATCCACTCAGAAGATTCTGTGGCATGAAATATAGTAATTATATTTAGGATCACTCGCCTGGCTCCCAAGGGACTGGCAGGAAGACAAAGATTCCTCTACTCAGATCTACTGTGACTCCTCACAGTCACATACCCCACCCGGTCCTGCCTCAGATGCAGAGGAGTGTAAGGTCTCCTCCCTTCGCCTCTCCAGCGCACTTGCGTTCTTACCACTATCACAAATGATGAAGACCACAACTGCTGCCGACAGGTCATCATCCGAACGTGTCCTCCACCCACCCACTGAGTCCTTTGCTCAGTCCCTGCCTCCATATATTCAGCCTCTAGAAGAGAGGGCTCTATGTCCAAAACTCTTACGTCCCCTTGGCTCTTTGCTGACATTCAGGCAGGGATCAATGAGCTAACAGATTTGCCAGCCTATATGCCAGTGTGGAATGTTCAACAGATCAATAGAATAATACTTGAAGTACTATAATGCAGAAGGGAAAAGCAACTTCCGTCAGTTGCCTACTTTGCTTTCATTTCATTTCACTTCTAATATTTCCAGTGTTTTGGGAAACCACCCAAAGCTTCTGACTGTATATGTATCGTTGTGTAGCTAGGCTTCTCTTCCAAAAGGATTAAAAATTTTAGTGGTGGTGGCAAGGGTCAAAGGAGGACATAAGGGTCATGAGAGAGGAGGGGCATGGGTGTGCAGAGAGCCTAAAATCGGAGACAGGAGATCTGGGTACTAGGCCATTGCACTGAATACCTCGGACCTTGCTTTTCCTCATCTGCAAAAGGAGATTAAAAATGCCTTTTCTGGCCCACTTCTCAGGGAGAAGGGAGTAATATAATTGGTAAAAACAATTGTTTTGAGCAGTTCCCTGGTGGTATAATGGTTGCTGCTAAGTTGCTTCAGTTGTGTCCGACTCTGTGCGACCCCATAGATGGCAGCCCATCAGGCTCCCATCCCTGGGATTTTCCAGGCAAGAGTACTGGAGTGGGTTGCCATTGCCTTCTCCAGGTATAATGGTTAGGATTCGGTATTTTCACTGCCATGGCTCAGGTTCTATCCCTGGTCAGGGAACTTAGTGGCCAAAATAAAATTTAAAAAAAAAAATCAAAAATTGTCTTTATGTAAGTAACAAAGTGTTATTATTTATGATGTGTTCTAGGACACGACTGATCGACTTCACTTTCACTTTTCACTTTTCACTTTCATGCATTGGAGAAGGAAATGGCAACCCACTCCAGTGTTCATGCCTGGAGAATCCCAGGGACAGGGGGGCCTGGTGGGCTGCCATCTACGGGGCCGCACAGAGTCGGACCTGACTGAAGTGACTTAGCAGCAGCAGCAGCAGCAGACCATTGATAGACACCTGTATTCAAGCTATCTGGGTATCAAAGCACATTTTGGAGGTTATCAAGTTAGTGCCAACAAATCTAATATATAGAAAAATAGTCAGAAGCACCTGAGTGTTTTGTGGATAGAAAAGTTTGAGATTCAGAACAAGTTCAGAGCTGGACAGTCTAAGAATAAAACTGCTCTTCCCCGGTGGCGCTAGTGGTAAAGAACCTACTTGCCAATGCAAGAGATGTAAGAGATGCAGGTTCGATCCCTGGGTTGGGAAGAACCCCTGGAGGAGGGTATGGTAACATACTTCAGTAGTCTTGCCTGGAGAATCTCATGGACAGAGGAGTCTGGTGGGCAACAGTCCATAGCATCTCAAAGAGTCAGACACGACTGAAGCAACTTAGCACACACACAGTGCACCCCCCTTTAGAAGAGCTAGCTGGCAGCTTCTGGTGGTGGAACCAGAAACTCTCAGGCTCCGCCGTAAGACAGCATCACTTGTACTCTTTTATAATATTATAAAAATAGACAAAATATCAAAAATATGTTTACATCTATCCTATAAGACAAAGGATACTTGAGACCTAAGGTATATAGAATCAGTTTACAAACTGATGCACTGTATGAGTAAGTTCTCATTTGCAGACAGCACAGAATACATTATGTGGCCATTCGTGTTAATGCCCTTCCCCCTTTCATTCCTTTTTCTTGTTCTTTTATGTATGTATATCAGTTACCTTATTAAGTTAACAATGTAACTAAGCTATTATTAGCTTAATAATGTAACCAAGAATCTGATTTTTAGTAAAAGTAGTTCTTAGAAATTTAGGGATGTGGAACTCTGAATGAATAAAAATAATGCAATTACATTATTAATTTTAAAATTTATCATCACTGGTTAAAAATAAAAATTAAAGAATTAGAAGAAAATTTAAAAATTACCATCAGGAAATTCAGACTCACCACAAAATGTGACGTTTGTCAGGCAATCACTGTCACAATGCAGTTTGACTGTCTTGCAGACAACCTCGATAGTGTTTTTGAATTGGCAGAGGCAGCAGGCCATACGAATAGGTAAGATCCTATAAATGGAAATGCAGAGAATCAAATTTGTGGTAAAGGAATTACTTGAGTAGGCTGAAGAGGCAGGCCAAGGCCACCACAGGCCAGTGCATAAAGGAGTTAGTTCTTGGGGCATATGGACTGGAGAACTGGATACAGATCAGTTGGCCAGTTGCTGCTCTTGACTGTTGAAAATAAATATAGAGGCCAGAGGTGCCCAACAGAAGGATTAGGGTGGCAGTGGGGATGGTATGCCTAGAAAAAAGGGAATAGGGACTAGAATTGGGTGACATTGATCTGTAGTTTAATTCAGAAATATCTCCTTCCAACCCAAAAACTTCATTTTGGGTTGACAGTACACAGAAGTAGGCAGACTTCTAAGAAGAATCTGAATAAGTCCCCTTATTTAGTCTCTTTTTCAATTCCTATTTATGAGTAATAAATACATTAGAAATTACTTTAGGAATAAAAAAACACTGTGTGGTTAAAACAATAATAGAGATCTCATTGACCAAATCTGGACAATGTGAACATTCAAAAGAATGACATTATCATTATAATAAGTTATAATTAGAGTACATGAGTTTATAATGATATTCAAAAAGAAAAGTGAGGGAGCTCTGCTTTAGAGAATAATAACAGGTAATAAATGAGAAAGGAATGATAAAATTAGGAAAGTGTCATTTTACAACTATCAATGTAATAGTTGATTCAGACAAGGATTATCATTGATGCACAGCTGGGTAAAGAGTTGTCTGGAAGTAGGATCTTCACTGATCCCAAAGTTCAGCCCACATATTATTTATCAATTACCAAGGGGGAAAATAACTTTACAATGGAGACATATGTAAGATATCACCTTAATCAAGTGATCAGACTTAGCATTGGGCCACTTGAAGTGATGAAGTAGGAAGGATACATCACTTATATAGTATTCTTCTCCAAAATGTTTACTTTGAATCTAATGAGGAAACAGACAAATCCAGATTGTGGGGCAAATTACAAAACAATTGGCTTAGATTCTTTAGAAATGCCAACGTCATAAAAGACCAAAAAAAAAAAAAAATAGCAGGGAAACATTCTACATTAAGGGAAACAAAGACATGACATGCAATGCCTAGTCTTCGATTGGACTCCATATCAAAACAAAACAGACTTAAAGAATATTATTGGCTTCAGGTCAAGATGAAGTAGCAAGGACCAATTTAACCTTTTACCTGAAACAATGAAAAAATCAAACAAAACATACGAAAAACAAAACATACAAAAAACAGTTTTCAAGAAACTGGACCTCAGGCAATCAAATTCAGTGATCCCCAAGAGATGGGAGATAAATGAAGTGACCCCTTTGATTGCCGTAGCTTACTTCTTTAAGAGAATTTCCAGGTCATGGTACAGGGAAGAGAAACCCTTCCCTGGGTAAGGAAGACTGGTAGACTCCCCAGATGAAGAAATAGAGCTGAGAATCTGGGAAAACCAAGGTGATCAGAGTTCACAAAGCAGAGTAATGGAGGGTAAAGAAATACACAGACAAAGAACTCTGGAGATATGCAGAGGGAGCTCTTAAGTATTCAACAAAGTATTGGTCACACAACATTTGTGTGAGGAATTAACTGATGCCAGGAAAAGAACCACAGGAAAGGATTAATAATAAGAATAACTGCAAAATTCTGGAAAGCAATTATCCTTCAATAAAAAATAAATTTTAAAAAATTAATAAATTTTTTTAAAAGTAAAAAAAAAGATTAACTGGATATCACACAGGGTTGGGTGTTCCTACAAGTCAGAAGACAAAACCTCATGGTACGCAGAAAGGACTTGTCTCAGTAGTTGCAAATAATGAATTCTAGACTAAAGGTTACTTGAAGTGCTACCTAATGAATCTTAAAAGCTAGACCTAAAAGAATAGAATTGTTTTGAGTAACTTAACTTTACCCAAAACAAAGCCCAAGCATTTTATAAAAATATATAGCATACAATGAGCTAAAAATTCATAATGTCTAGAATCATATGAAAATTACCAGGCATGCAAGTAAGCAGGAAAATGTGACCTATATTGGAGAAAAAAGCAATCAATCAAAACTAACTCATTATCTATACAGATATAAGAATTAGTAGAAAAGGACATTTTAAAAATTATAACATGAAAAAGCTGGCTGACTGGCTGACTGCTGGCTGGCTTAAAACTTAACATTCAAAAAACTAAGATCATGGCATGTGGTCCCATTACTTCATGGCAAATAGAAGGGGAAAAAGCGGTAGCAGTGACAGACGTTCTTTTCTTGGGCTCCAAAATCACTGCAGACAGTGACTGCAGCCATGAAATTAAAAGATGCTTGCTTTTTGGAAGAAAAACTATGACAAACCTAGACAGCATATTAAAAAGCAGACATACCACTTTGCCAACAAAGGGCTATATAGTCAAAGCTATGATTTTTCCATTAGTCATGTATGGATGTGAGAGTTGGACCATAAAGAAGGCTAAGCATTGAAAAATTGATGCTTTTGAATTGTGGTGCTGGAGAAGACTCTTGAGAGACCCTTGGACAGCAAGGAGATCAAATCAGTCAATCCTAAAGGAAATCAACCCTGAATATTCATTGGAAGGACTGATGCTGAAGTCGAAGCTCTAATCCTTTGACCACCTAATGTAAACAGCCAACTCATTGGGAAAGAAGGATTGAAGGCAAAAGAAGAGGGTGACAGAGGATGAGATGGTTAGATTGCACCACTGATTCAATGGGCATGAATTTGGGCAAACTCTGGCAGATAGTGAAGGGCAGGGAAGCCTGGTATTCTGCAGTCCATGGGGTCACAAAGAGTCAGATACAACTTAGCGACTGAACAACAACAACAACAACATACATGAAAACAGTTATAACAACTGTATTTCATTTGTTACAAAACCCAGACTAAAGACTGAAAATGTTAAGTAGAGGCATGGAAGATGTAAAACAGATCCAAATTGAACTTCTAGAGATTATAAAAACAATGTAGAAATGAAAAAGATACTGGGTGAGGTTGATGGCATATTAGACACTGCAGAAGAAAGGATCAGAAAACATTAAGACATGGTAATAGAAACAACCCAAAATGAAACACAAACAGTAAAAAAACAAAACAAAAAAAATGAAGAGCACATCAATGAACTGTGCAACAACTTCAAGTGACCTAATATATGTATACGTAGAGTCCATGAAGGAGAGGAGAGATACAAAAATTTGAAGAAATAATAGCCAAATTTTTCCCACATTGCTCAACACTATAAACCCACAAAGTTGAGATCAGTGAACTTTAAGCAAAAGAAACATGGACAAAACTACACCAAGGCACAAATAATCAAATTGCTCAAAACCAGCAATAAAGAGAAAAATTTTAAAGCCATTAGAAGAAAAAACTATACACTACATATAGAAAGTGAAGTCGCTCAGTTGTGTCCGACTCTTTGTGATCCCATGGACTGTAGTCTACCAGGCTTCTCTGTCCATGAGATTTTCCAGGCAAGAGTACTGGAGTGGGTTGCCATTTTCTTCTCCAGGAGATCTTCCTGACCCAGGGATCGAACCCAGGTCTCCTGCATTGCAGGCAGACGCCTTACCCTCTGAGCCACCAGGGAATATTACTCACTACATATAGAGGGACAAAGATAACAATGACGGCAGATTTCTTGTTGGAAACAATGTAAACAAATACTAAGTGGATTAACGTAATAACAATTCAAGGAGTGAATTGAATTCTATCAAGAGAGAATTCTATACCCAGATCTTTCAAAAATAAAGGCTATCTCAGACATACAAAAGCTGCAGAATTCATCACTAGTTGATTTTCACTGTAAGAAATGTTAAAAAGTATTTTTAAACAGAAGGAAAATGATACCAGATGGAATCATGGATCTACACAAAAGAATAAAAACACTGTAATTGTATTCACATAGGTAAATATATAAGATTTTTATTATTATTTAAATATCTTTAAAAGATAATCTATTGTTTAACCAAAAAATAATATAGTGTGCTGTTTATGACATAAGTAAAATATATGAAAACAATCCCACAAAGGTCAGGAGTGAAGAAATGGAAGTGCCCTATTGTAAGATTCCTATAGTATTAATGAAATTGTGTAATATCATTCGAAGATAGACTGTGATAAGTTAAAGATGCATACTGTAAACTATAAAGCAATCTTAAAATAACAAAACCTGAGTTATAATGAATTAGCCAACAAAGGAAATAAAATAATAAAATCTACTCAGTCTGAAAGTAGGAAGAAAAAGGAAAAAGAAAGTACGATGGGACAAATAGGAAGCAAATGGCAAGACAATAGATTTAAATGTAATTATATTAAATGTAAATGCTCTAATCACCCTAATTAAAAGAATCATCACACTAGACAAAAAAGCAAAAGCCAACTATATACAAGAACCATCTTCAATAGAAAATAAAAGGTTAAAAGGATAGAAAAAATTATCCTATGCTAACACTAATGAAAAGAAAACTGGAGTGAATGTATCACTTTAAGACAAAGTCAGTGTCAAAGCAGAGATTATTATCAGGGATACAGAATGTTACTTCACCATGATAGAAAGGTCAATTGATGAAGAAGACATTACCTAAAAAGTTATCCATTTGGTAACAGCTTCAAAATATATGAATGAAAAATGAGAGTGGCAAGGAGAAACAAATTAAAAATCTGCAATTATAGTTAGGGATTTCAACATTTCTCTCTCAATAATTAACAGAACAAGTAGATAAAAAATCAGAAAGCACTAGAAGACGTGAACAACACTATCAACCTACTTAACTTAATTGACATTTATAGAACACACCATCCAAATAAAGGAAATCAGTCCTGAATATTCATTGGAAGGACTGATGCTGAAGCTGAAACTCCAGTACTTTGGCCACCTGATGCGAAGAACTGACCTATTGGAAAAGACCCTGATGCTGAGGAAGATAGAAGGCAGGAGGAGAAGGGGACCACAGAGGATGAGATGATTGGATGGCATCACTGACTCTTATGGACATGAGTTTGAGTAAACTCTGGGAGTTGGTGATGGACAGGGAAGCCTGGCGTGCTGCAGTCCATGGGGTTGCAAAGAGTTGGACATGACTGAGCGACTGAACTGAGCTGAAGGTGTGTAATAAACTGTCACAATAAAGACCTACAGAAATCGTTTTTTTAAACTGCAAAAAATTAAAACCTGACCCCTTCCCTCATACCATACATGAAAATTAAATGGATCATAGACCTAAATGTAACTATACAACTTCTGGAAGAAAACACAGGAGAAAATCTTTGTGATTTTTGGATTAGGCAATGGGATCTCAGAAGAAGATTTCTTAGGTAAGACACAAAAAAGCACAAACCATACAAGAAAAATTGCTAGAGTTCTTCAAAATTTTTAAACTTCTGGTCTTCAGAGACACTTTAATAGAATGAGAGTAAATCACAATCTGAGAGAAGATATTTACTAGACACATATCTAAGAGAAAGGACTTATTTTTCAGTGCTCTATAAAGTATTCTTAAAACTCAATATAAATATCCAATTAAAATGGATTTGAACAGACACTTCATTTTAAGAGATATCTGCACATGAATAGACACTCAACAGCATCAGCTATTAGAGAAATGCAAATTAAAGCACAATGAGATTTAACCACACACCTACTAGGAAGGCTTAAATTTTTTAAAACAACTATAAGGATCAGGTGAAGATGTGGAGCAATCCCAACTCTCAGATGTTGCCAGTGGGAATGCAAAATGGAACAGCCACTTTAGAAAACAGTTCAGCAGTTTCTTAAAAAGTTAAATATGCACTTAACATATGATGTAGCAATCCCACCCTTAGGTATTTTATCCCAAAGAAATGAAAATATACATTTGCACAAAACATATGCTCACACATGCATATGAATATTTTTAGAGGTTTTGTTCATAATAGCCAAAAAACAAAACAACTCAGCTGATGTTCATCAACTGATAAATGCATAAACAAACTATATACCCACACAACGAGAATACCACTCAGCATTATTGCTGAGGGATGAACTACCAATAGGTGCAACTGCATCAATAAATCTCCAAGGACACTGGCTGAGTGAAAGGAGTCAGAAACAAAAAGGCCACATACCACATGATTGCATGTACAAGATACTACGGAAAAGGCAAAATTATAAAGACAAAAATCAGATTGGTGGTTGCCAGGGGCTGGTAGTGGGAGGAGGAGACTGACTACAAAGGGACATGAGGGGTCTTTGAGGGGGGTGCAGAAGTTTTCTATATCTCAAATGTAATGGTGGCTACAGAACTATAAGTCTGTCAAAACACATCAAACTATATTTTTAAACCGTGGATTTTATTAAATGAAAATGATACATCAATAAACTTTAAAAAATAATAAAATAAACCTAAAAATACACAATAGAGTGAAAATAAATATAATAAAAATCAACTTACAGTTTTTCCAATTCAAGGGTCATCATGAGAATGCTTTCAATTGTTGTAAGTGACACTTGTGTTGTTCCCATGTCTCTGAAGGAGAAGCCCAAACATGTAAGATATAAACGTATAATATAAACACAAATTCTAAACTTAAAATTTTTAACATGTGACTACTTCAATTCTGACTTCTTATATGCCCAAAGATGGAGAAGCTCTATACAGTCAACAAAAACAAGACCAGGAGCTGACTGTGGCTCAGATCATGAACTCCTTATTGCCAAATTCAGATTTAAATTGAAGAAAGTAGGGAAAACCACTAGATCATTCAGGTATGACCTAAATCAAATCCCTTATGATTATACAGTGGAAGTGAGAAATAGATTTAAGGGACTAGATCTGATAGATAGAGTGCCTGATGAACTATGGACTGAGGTTCGTGACATTGTATAGGAGACAGGGATTAAGACCATCCTCATGGAAAAGAAATGCAAAAAAGCAAAATGGCTGTCTGGGGAGGCCTTACAAATAGCTGTGAAAAGAAGAGAAGCAAAAAGCAAAGGAGAAAAGGAAAGATATAAGCATCTGAATGCAGAGTTCCAAAGAATAGCAAGGAGAGATAAGAAAGCCTTCCTCAGCCATCAGTGCAAAGAGATAGAGGAAAACAACAGAATGGGAAAGACTAGACATCTCTTTAATAAAATTAGAGATACCAAGGAAACATTTCATGCAAAGACAGGCTCGATAAAGGACAGAAATGGTACGGACCTAACAGAAGCAGAAGATATTAAGAAGAGGTGGCAAGAATACACAGAAGAACTGTACAAAAAAGATCTTCACGACCAAGATAATCACGATGGTGTGATCACTGACTTAGAGCCAGACATCCTGGAATGTGAAGTCAAGTGGGCCTTAGAAAGCATCACTATGAACAAAGCTAGCGGAGGGGATGGAATTCCAGTTAAGCTATTTCAAATCCTGAAAGATGATGCTGTGCAAGTACTATACTCAATATGCCAACAAATTTGGAAAACTCAGCAGTGGCCACAGGACTGGAAAAGGTCAGTTTTCATTCCAATCCCAAAGAAAGGCAATGCCAAAGAGTGCTCAAACTACCACACAATTGCACTCATCTCACACGCTAGTAAAGTAATGCTCAAAATTCTCCAAGCCAGGCTTCAGCAATACGTGGACCATGAACTTCCAGATGTTCAAGCTGGTTTTAGAAAAGGCAGAGGAACCAGAGATCAAATTGCTAACATCTGCTGGATCATCAAAAAAGCAAGAGAGTTCCAGAAAAATATCTATTTCTGCTTTATTGACTATGCCAAAGCCTTTGACTGTGTGGATCACAATAAACTGTGGAAAATTCTGAAAGAGATGGGCATACCAGACCACCTGACCTGCCTCTTGAGAAACCTATATGCAGGTCAGGAAGCAACAGAACTGGACATGGAACAACAGACTGGTTCCAAATAGGAAAAGGAGTACATCAAGGCTGTATATTGTCACCCTGCTTATTTAACTTATATGCAGAGTACATCATGAGAAACACTAGACTGGAAGAAACACAAGCTGGAATCAAGATTGCTGGGAGAAATATCAATAACCTCAGATATGCAGATGACACCACCCTTATGGCAGAAAGTGAAGAGGAACTAAAAAGCCTCTTGATGAAAGTGAAAGTGCAGAGTGAAAAAGTTGGCTTAAAGCTCAACATTCAGAAAACGAAGATCATGGCATCTTGTCCCACCACTTCATGGGAAATAGATGGGGAAACAGTGGAAACAGTGTCAGACTTTATTTTTCTGGGCTCCAAAATCACTGCAGATGGTGACTGCAGCCATGAAATTAAAAGATGCTTACTCCTTGGAAGGAAAGCTATGACCAACCTAGATAGCATATTCAAAAGCAGAGACATTACTTTGTCAACAAAGGTCCGGCTAGTCAAGGCTATGGTTTTTCCTGTGGTCATGTATGGATGTGAGAGTTGGACTGTGAAGAAGGCTGAGCGCTGAAGAATTGATGCTTTTGAACTGTGGTGTTGGAGAAGACTCTTGAGAGTCCCTTGGACTGCAAGGAGATCCAACCAGTCCATTCTGAAGGAGATCAGCCCTGGGATTTCTTTGGAAGGAATGATGCTGAAGCTGAAACTCCAGTACTTTGGCCACCTCATGCGAAGAGTTGACTCACTGGAAAAGACTCTGATGCTGGGAGGGATTGGGGGCAGGAGGAGAAGGGGACGACAGAGGATGAGATGGCTGGATGGCATCACTTCGATGGACGTGAGTCTGAGTGAACTCCAGGAGTTGGTGATGGATAGGGAGGCCTGGAGTGCTGGGATTCATGGGGTCGCAAAGAGTTGGACACGACTGAGCGACTGATCTGATCTGACTCCTTGGAAGAAAAGTTATGACTAACCTAGATAGCATATTGAAAAGCAGAGACATTACTTTGCCAACAAACGTCCGTCTAGTCAAGGCTATGGCTTTTCCAGTGGTCATGTATGGATGTGAGAGTTGGACTGTGAAGAAAGCTGAGCGCCAAAGAATTGATGCTTTTGAACTGTGGTGTTGGAGAAGACTCTTGTGAGTCCCTTGGACTGCAAGGAGATCCAACCAGTCCATTCTGAAGGAGATCAGCCCTGGGATTTCTTTGGAAGGAATGATGCTGAAGCTGAAACTCCAGTACTTTGGCCACCTCATGTGAAGAGAGTTGACTCATTGGAAAAGACTCTGATGCTGAGAGGGATTGGGGGCAGGAGGAGAAGGGGACGACAGAGGATGAGATGGCTGGATGGCATCACTGACTCGATGGACGTGAGTCTGAGTGAACTCCGAGAGTTGGTGATGGGAGGCCTGGCATGCTGCAATTCATGGGGTCGCAAAGAGTCGGACATGACTGAGTGACTGAACTGAACTGAACTGACTGATATGTCCTAGATAATTCTAGAGAACTCTTATTGGAGAAATTTAAATTTGCATCATCAAATTAATGACCCTGGTGCTGAACAGTAAAATCTTTATTACCCTGACTTCTCATTTTCAATTGCATCTACCTCTCGTGATAACTTTTTTTTTTTTAAATAATGTACCCCTTATTCCTTTTTGCTTTCTGGGATAAATAATATTCCTACATGCATCTCCATGTTCCATATCTATGTGTGTTCTTCAACACTGCTCTCTTCCTCTGCTGGCTGTCTTACTCATACACATTCTTTAACTTTTTTCCTTGCCAATAACTCTTATATCAATAACCTAGTTAAAATTTAAAGTATGACTTTTTACCCAAAATACTCAACCTGTAACAAAAGTAAGAAAGAGCAGAAATCTTCTCAAGGGCCATGAAAATGCTGCAATACTCACAAATATTTTAATGCTGGCAATTTAAAAAGATACGAATCTTCCACTGCTGTCAAAGGATTACGATTGAGAATTCTGAAAAATGGAATGGAATTAAAATTGTCCACATTTTCAATGACATCCAAGAAAGTTTACATTCATTTTTAGGGCATATGGAATTTGGTAAAAAAATAATCTTTTTCTGTCTTTACCTATAAATCACCCTCAGAATCCGTAAAGCACTATTCCTTTGGGAATTACCCAAGTCTCTAGATGGTAAGAAGGAGAAGAGAAAAAGAGGGAAAAAATAGAAAAATAGTGGATAGCAAAGAAAAAAATACACCAAAGAACCTTTCAGGTCAAAAACCCTAGAAGTGACTATGCTGGTAGGAAGCCCTTGCTCCATAAGAAATACTATTTCTAGGGTCCTCCATAATTCAAGGTGTTTTTCATTTCTAGAAAATTTTTTTATATTTCATAGTTTAAACTACCCAATTAAAGACAAAAATAGGACAGTTCCTTGATTTTGGAGCCAAAGAAGAAGAGATAAATACAAGAGGAACTGGTGAAAGTCACATCCTATGACGTGGTCCCATGTGTATCCTAGGATCACAGCCTTTGCTACAATGTATGTAATCCCGTTTGTCAGTCTCATAGGTGGTCAACAATTTGAAAGCAGTGACAACACTATATTGTCATTGTTATCCCTGTGCCTGACAGAGTGCCTAATATTTACTAGGTAGTTAATAAATGTTTGTTGAATAAATAAATAACATTTGTGTATATATCAAAAAAATGAAAAAATTAATTTTTTTGGAACAAAGTTTTATTCCAAAATACTAGAATAGATTTTCTTCTTAGTTCTTTAAAACAAATAAGGAAAAGGAAAACCAAGAAGAAACAGAAAGGAAAGAAAATCTGTCTTTAGGGTAACTTCACCCAAGAATCACTAACATATTTTTGCAGAATATTATAAAGCTAACATATCATAGCTAACATACAAAGCTAACATATCAGAATATTATAAAGCTAACATATAACAAAGCTAATTATCACAACTAACATCTGTTGGGTTGCTAGGCATCTGTGATTGGCATTTAACATTTAATCCTCATAGTAATCTTACATGATCAACTTATTACCCTATTTTACAAATGAGGAAACTGAGGCACAGAGAAGTTATATAACTTGTTCTAAGTCATCAACCTAGTAAGCAAAACCGGAATTTGTACTCAGTTCTGACTCTAAAGCCTGTGTTTAACCTGTGTGGGAAAAAAAATGAGGGATTAAAGTATCTGTTATGCTAACCTTAATTGTGAGAACACTAAATATAGAAATACCTTTCCAAACTTCATCTATCCACCTGGGAAAGCCTCTATGAGAACTGTACGTTCTCTTTTTCTTTCTTTTCCCTAATCATCTCCCATGATCAAATATTTAATTAGCCTATGGTCACTGAGATTTTAAACAATGTTGTAGGCAAATCAGTAAAACTGATGGAGTAAGGACATCTGAAAATTCATCCCCCAATAAAAGTAATGACAACAAAACTGACCAAAAAATGGTCAGAATCAACTTTTCCTGAACTCTGGAAATTTAACCAACAGGCTTTCAGCAAACCAGGGAACCATTTATTCAAGGAAAATAAATTAATTTCTGTAACAATCATGAGATCTGTGTTGCCCCACTTTACAAATGAGGAAACTGTTCACTTGTTCCAGACCTTTGCTCTCCATGCCTTGAAAAATAGCCCACACTTCTGGTACCAGAGGAAGCAGAACAGACTGGGAGGGCCTTCAAAGCCTCACTTCCAAAGCACTATCATTATTTTATATGTTTGGTGGTTCCCTGGAAGACCTTACTTGAAAGGTTTGCCTTTGACCTGACTGGAAGCTACCTAATGTAAAAGGCCTCTTTTCAGGTGGTATTTTTGGAAAATATTTTCAGGTAAATATTTTAACAAGACAGTTGTATGAGGCCGTGGATAACAGTTTGAGGCAAAAAACAGCCTAACCAAAAAGCTTAAAAAGAAAAGCTGAGGGACTTCCCTGGTGGCTCACTGGTAAAGAATCCACCTACCAAAGCAGGAGACACGGGTTCGATCCCTGGTCCAGGAAGATCCCACATGCCCCTGTGCCACAACTATTTAGCCTGTGCTCTAGAACCTGGGAGCTGCAACTCCTGAGCCCATGCACCCTAGGGCCAGTGCTCTGCAACAAGAGAACCCACTGGAATGAGAAACCTGTGCCCCACAGCGAGAGGGTAGCTCCTGACTGCAACTAGAGAAAAGCCTTCACAGCAAAGAAGACCCACTGCCAAAAATGAAGGAAGAAAGAAAAGCTGAGGAATGAGATGCCCACAGAGACTTTGAAATCTTCCAACACATTCCTGGGAAACTAGAAGACCACAAGACATATTCTTGGGAATCTAAAAATAACTATTAGCCTTGAATAAAGAGTTCAGCAAAGTTACAGAATGTAAGATAAATATACAAAAATTAGTTATATTTCTGCTGCTGCTGCTGCTGCTGCTAAGTCACTTCAGTCGTGTCCAACTCTGTGCGACCCCATAGACGGAAGCCCACCAGGCTCCCCCGTCCCTGGGATTCTCCAGGCAAGAACACTGGAGTGGGTTGCCATTTCCTTCTCCAATACATGAAAGTGAAAAGTGAAAGCAGCAATGAATACTACAAACATGAAATTAAGAAAACAATTCCATGAGTAACAGCATCAAAACAAATAAAATACTTGGGAAAAATTTTAACCAAATAAGTGCAAGATTCACACTGTAAAGTACGAAACATTGTTGAAAGAAATTAAAGAAGGTCTAAGTAAAATGGATAGGAAAGAAACATGATTAAAATTTCACCACTTCCCAAACTGACCTCATGTTTCAGGGCAATGTCTGTCAAAATCCCAGTTGACTTCTTTCCAGAAATTGCCAACCTAATTCTAAAATTTGCATGGCAATTCAAGGAAAAAGAAAAACTGAAACAATGTTGGTGGTATCAAAACCCAGCTTAAGGCTACTACAATCACAGTGTGGGGCTGGCATAAGAATAGACATGTTAAATTAATGGAACAGAATTGACAGTACAGAAATAAAGCCTTATATTTATGGTCTATTGATTTTCAACAAGGGTGCCAAGCAACTCAATGTGGAAAGAGTAGTCTTTTCAAATGGTGCTGGGACAACTGTACCTCCACACACAAAATAATGAAGCTGGACTCTATATGTCACACCATATAAGAAAATTAACTCCAAATGGATCAAACATCCAAAAGTAAGAGCTAAAGCTCTAAAACTCTTGGAAGAGAACAAAGGAGTAAGTTTTTATGACCTTGCATTGTGTATGTGCTGTGTTCAGTTACTCAGTCAGGTCTGACTCTTTTTTGACCCCATGGACTATAGCCCACCAGGCTCCTCTGTCCATGGAATTTTCCAGGCAAGAATAATAGAGTGGGTTGCCACTTCCTACTCCAGGGGATCTTCCTGATCCAGGGATCAAACCCACATCTCTTGTATCTCCTGCACTGGTAGGCAGATTCTTTACCACTAAGCTACCTGATACCCAAAGCATAAACAATCAGAGGAAAAATAGATGAACTGGACTTTATAAAAATTAAAAATGTTTGTGCTTCAGAAGACACTATCAAGAAAGTGAAAAAAGATAGCACTTCCCAAAAGTCCACACTTCCAATGCAGGAGACAGGTTCAATCCCTGGTCCAGGAGGCTTCCACATGCCCCTGTGGGCAACTAAGCCCCTGTGCCACAACTACTGAGCCCACACTCTAGAGCCACAACTGCTGAAGGCTGCATGTTCTAGGGCCCTCGAGCCACAACTAATGAGCCCTGTTCCACAACTACTGAAACCTTCGCGCCCTAGAGCTTATGCTCCACGAGAGAAGCCTCTGCAATGAGAAGCCTGTGCACTGCAACTAGAGACAGTCTGTGTGTAGCAACGAAGACCCAGCATAGCCAAAAATAAATAAATAAGAAATAAATAGAGCAGCGTGTACACGTCAGAAAAAGAAAAAATGTGAGTGTCATATGTTTGGTTAAGCACAGTTCCTCAAGCTTTTGAGGAGCTGAAAAACAAACTGTTGGCATTAAAACCTATCAGATCACTGGTGAGATCCTGTGACAGTGAATTCCTTCCCTTTTGCATCTTCTCCTGTGCACTTTTCCTAGTCATCACGAATGCCTGTATATAAATAGAATGTTATAAAGCAATAGGTAGCCAAAACAGTTTGGCAAAGTTTGTTATCCTTCTCCAGAATTCTCTCAATTCTCCAACCCTTCACTTTTTCTTAATAGCTTGCCCATGGTCTTGGTTCCATGGGCTCACTGTTTTTTCTTAACCAAGCAGCCCTTCTCTGAGATTAACATCCTTGTGTTCATCCCTAGTGAAATAAAAGTGTGCGGCCACTCTAAGTTACCCTGTTTTTTTTCTCCTGCCTTTAATGCAGCCTTTTATTCACTAAGCTTGTGTCTGGGCAAAGGGGAGAATGAGTGAGAATGAGTCAACAACTCAATGTGGGGGCTCCTACCGCACCTGCTTTCCCACAAACCAAAGGACAAATGATTTTAGATTCACAATGGACACTGTACTACAGATCATTTCCATTTTGGCCTGATTCTCTCTTTTTACACATAAAAGGTACGCCAACTTCTAGTCCATGACCTTTTTGATTCATGAGCTTATCTTTATGGAACAAAACATGGGAACAGTTTTTTTTGGGCAACTTTTTTAAAAGTTTTATTTGAATAATTTCAAACTTATAAAATGTTATCAAAACAAACAGATCAAGGAATATGTGTATATTTTTACCCAGATTCCCCTAGGCAACAGTTTTTATTAGCCTCAAAGACCATCTCAGAGTCAAAGTTTAAGGAATGCTGTCCTAAATGGTTTTGAAAAATATATCTTACTTGAAGAATAAAGTTCAGATGTTTTCGCATCAGCCTTCTGCTGCAGAACACAAAATAGGGAACATTTCCTACCTATTATTTTTTTCTCCAAATTCTTCTATACAGGTCCAGACAGATGGACTATGTTTGCTTTCTATTAACTGAGGAGACAGGAGAATTGAGGACTGAAGCTTGTCATCACTGTCCTGAGTGTACTGAAATCCTAACAGCTTTAGCTGAAAAAATGTCCAAAGCAGGCAGTGAAAACAGATTTCAAATAGGACAAACTCCACAACTGTCTATGCTAGAATCCCAAGGCAGGCAGGGCAAACTGGTTCCTTGGAGGAAGGCAGTCAGAGAAATGAGCAGAGTGACCTGGACCCTGTTCCAATATATTTGAAGTACTTGGGGATGGGCTGACCCCCTTTCCCTTATTCATCTACATAGGTCCATGAGCCATGAGAACATGATACCCCACGTGAACCTCCTCAATACAAGACCTCCAGCTGCACCACATAAACCCTTTCTTCGGGTGGGCTGGGGGCAGCCTAAATAATTTGAAGTGGTGAATCTGTCTTTCCATCCAAGTTCTGAGAATAGCCTTGAAGAAAAGTCCCTGGCAGTGAGGAACAGAGAAAGAAACAAGGGAATCGGGCAGACCTGAGTTTGAATTCTGATTGTCACTTTCTGGTACAGTGACTTGAATAATGAACATCTCTGTCTTAGTACCATTTGCCTCGTAAGGCAGCTTGAGGATTAAGTGAAAGAGCATATGCAAAGCACCCAGCATAGACTGGGCACAGAGTAGGTGCTCAGAAGTGATGATGTCATATTTGCACTGGCCAGAAACCCTGGGGATGCCCAGAGGTGGCCTGGCCAAGAGCTCTAGAAGTGTGGAATTATCACAGGGAAACCAGAGCTCTCTGCTCTAAAGGCGCTATTCAAGTTAGAAGCCAACTTCAAGATACAAGGTACAAAGAGCCAAATTGTCATCATTTAGTTCTTACTACAAGGAAATGAAGAGCTCCGTAGAAAATTACTTGCAAAGCTCATAAGCAGTTTTGCCTCTTATTAACAGTGTGAATCTAGGCAAATTATCCAATGTCTCTGAGTTTCAATTTCCTCATCCCCAAAATGGGGATAATAAGAGTTGTTGGGAGAATAAAAGTGTGAGGTAATATGTATTTAGTATTTACCATGTATCAAGCACTATGGTAAAAGCTTTAGGCACACTATCTTACTTGTATAGTAAGTATAGTGCCTGGAACATAATAAGTATCTAAGAGATGTAGGTATTAAAGAAATGTTATAAGGCAGAGGAAGAATTACAATGCTTTTGACAGACAGAAGAAATGTTGTAATATAGGTGGTAAGAATAAGATGCAGTTGGGAGAAGAAAAATAGAGTAGTTGCTAGGTGTGACAATCTCAAATTTTTGAACTATTACAAAAAAAAAAAAAAAAAAAAAAAAGCCACCCTAAATCATCCCAGAGGACAGACCCAAGTGAGTTCTTTTTCATTTTTAATGTTGATGCCTTTCTGAATCTGAGAAGCTGCCAGGATTCCAGTACATACCAAAAAGTGATGACAACACCCTCCAGTGTGCTAACTTTTGTGTGTACACAGCTATCTAAAGAAAACCAAGGCCAGCTGACTGGGAGGCTTGGTGACCACAGCTCAATTTGCCTTCATGGTATGACCACATCCCTCTCATCAATATTCTCAACAGTGGGGTAAATAATTCAATAGGGATAAGGCTTTGGTTTTCCTCTAATTCTCTCATAATGCTTATGTTCTTGGTACAATATTGATGTACCACAGACAAGCCAGCATGTGAACATGCTCTGTCTGGATAATTAGATAGCCTTTCTACATTGGACAGTCCTTCAGTTTCTAAAATCATGGAGCTTGTATTGTTAAAAACAATGAAGTGACTAAAAGAATAAAAAAAAAAAAAAAAAAAGCCATCAGTCTGGACCTGTGTAGGTGAATGAAGGAGAAGCACTTTAAAGTCAGAAAAAAAAAGTATACTTAACATTTAGGATTATCAACCACTGCTGGTTTTCCATAATACATTTCATTCCTGATTTCATCTGAAAAAGATACGATTATTACTGCCATTCACAAAGTTGTACTTAATTAAAAAGCCCTTGGTTCAACTTTGAGGTGAATTTCAGATTCAGAATAGACTACCACACTGCTAACCTGGTTATCTGGTGTTTGTCAATAACATACAGGCTTCATTTAAGAAACCTACAGTTATAATTACCTGAAAGCCAGTGAAGAATCAAGTTTTTGTAGGGCCTGAACCGTATCTACTTTGGGAAATTTTAATAAAAGCACAAAAAGATAAGAATACAAAAATTTCTAGGACCACTCCCAAGACTTTGGAAGGGACTTATGCAAGTAAGGAGCCCTGCAGCTTAAGCTTCATTTAATTCATCATAAATCCACCTCAACTGGGGCCCTTTACCAAACTTACTTAATGCAAGGGAAAATATTTCAACTTATAAACACCCTAGTCATTATAGGTAATAAAATGACTTAACTCGAGGGGTAGCATCTTCTCTTGGCATCTTGCCTTTGGAAAGAGATGCAATAAAGTTTATATCTCACCATGGCAAATGTTGCCTGAACCAAATTAGCTTTGTCTAGTAGAAAGACTTGGCATAAAACAAAGAGCCTTACCCCCAACTCACACTTACTATATTGTGACAATCTTTCGATGGTAAAACTTTGAATGAGTTTTAGGAGTATAGTATTAATTTATTTCCAACACCAGACAGCTCACATTCTTTCATTACCTTTTCCTGTCATTTATGATAAACACAGAAGTTCAAAAGGAACAGGTTGGTGTCTCTTCCCTTAAGAATCTTTTCTGACCCATCCCCCACTTTCTACTTTGTTGCCCCTGCCACCTTGTTACCCAGCTGCATAGACGCTAGCATGGCTCTCATGTATTTTCCCATCAACATCCATCTTCCTCTTTCCAGTGTGAAAGCTTCTTGGGGACAAAGTCCTTGTCCTATTCTTCTTTGTGTCCCCAACACAGCACTTAGAGCAGTGTTGACACACAGTGGGCATGGCACTCTGTGAATGTTTTTGAATGAATTCATTAATTTTTGTCAACTGTGATTCCACAATTTATTTTCCTGTTGCCTGCATAACCACAGTGAAACTCTGATTCTTATTAGGGACTCTTGGCATTATAAAATGTTTAGAAAAGGTGGTGAGTTTAAGACAGTGTATTGATGCTACTGAAACCTCCTGGTGGAGGGACCTTAGGAGCCTGCTCTCTGGCTCTCTGGCCAAAGAAAAACTGACCCTGGGTGCTCTTTCCCCAAAGTAGGCATCAGGAAACTCATGAGGGGCAGATATGGGGGGGAGGCCACCCAAGACAGGAATCTGTAGCTCTGGACACATCGTCAATACCTTCATTAACTAGAAAGGAACTGTGTGAAACTGGATTTCTGAGCCACAAGACAGTAAGAGAGTCTTTACCAAAGCCAGGCATAGACAAAGCTCTTTACCTTGACTTGAAAATCCCCTTCTGGTCATGAAATGTACTATGATTTGCTTGTGTCACAGAGAAATCACAGAATTTTTGAGCAG
Organism: Bos mutus; assembly: GCF_027580195.1. NCBI lineage: Eukaryota > Metazoa > Chordata > Mammalia > Artiodactyla > Bovidae > Bos > Bos mutus. The sequence continues at coordinate 31,545,071 of NC_091635.1, forward strand.
AAGGGGTGTAAAACCCACACTTGTTATTGACAAGTATAAAGGAAAAGTCTGTAGAATTAGGCTACAGCAATGTATTTTCTTTATATTTTTCACACTACAGCTGAACAAAAACATCATCTTTTTCCATAACTGAAAGGTTCCTACTGGCCACAGATAATTCACTTCAGAGGCATACTTTTTGGAAAACAAGGATCTGGGTGATGGGGGAGAGCCTGTGGTGGATGTTCAGGAATTCCTTTTCCTTTGCCATTTAAAAGAAGCTAATGGTTGAGGAAGCATCCACACCTTTTGTTCCATGAAGAAATGTGTGCTAAACTGAGATCTTTGCAGCTTTGCATTGCATAGATTTTAAGCAGTTAGGAACTTTGCACACGAGCAGGAATCAAAGAAATTCAAAAATGGAACTTCATGGACCCTTCCCATATTGGAGCAGCATCGGTGGGATTCCATGACAGTGCTAATTTGAATGTTTTTGCTTGGTGCCTTTTATTGCCTGTGCAAAAGATCGGTACTATGGAAACCAGACCGTTTCATACATAGGAGTTGGACAAGTCTCTTGACCTCTTTGTACCTTAGTTTCCTCATTTGAGAGAAAAAAAAAAAAGGATCTCAGGACATACTTTTCAGGATTCATACTAGGCTTACACCCAGGTAACCAATAACTGTATGATGTTTTTAACACATAGTTTTATACATGTATTCATCTTCTATTTCACTTACAACTTGTGTAAAAACTGCATTCCATGCCAGGCCTGAAATGTTCCAAAGCTCAGTTCTGTGAGTAAATTGCAACCAAGATTTCTACAAAAAAAGACACAAGCAAAAGAAGAAGAAAAATATATATTCTTTCAAAACACTTATCCTTTGACAGTAAATCTAACTTATATATGATGAAAATAACATCAGTACTCCCTCCATACACCAAAGAAATCTCAATGTGGAAGATAATATGATTTACATTTTAATGATTATATATGTGGTGCATTTAGTAAATGCTCAATAAATGCTTGTGTTGGGTGATATTTATTTCTCTAGAAAAGCAGCACTATTGACATTTGAGACTGGATAATTCTATCTTGTGCTGGGGCTCTCCTGTACACTGTTGAATGTTTAGCTGCATCTCTGGCCTCTGTCCACTAGATGTCAGTAGCACATACAGTTCTAACAACCAAAAACGTCTCCAGACTGCCAAATGTCACTTCATGCAAAATCACCCTGGTTGGGAACCACTGTTCTATAACGATACACTCTGATCTGTATAATAATTCTCACACTCATATTTGCCAGAGACAAAAAATACTTGTTATATAATATTAATAATATTTCAAAATGAGTAACAAATTAATTTGATAAAAATTAAGTTTTCTAAAATTCCAAATATAATGAAGCTATATTTGTAACTTACATAAACTGCAAAAAAGGAAGTGGTTCAAATGAACGTCTTTCAATAGACTGTATTTTATTGCAGGATAAATCTCTAGGAAAAGTAAAAGGAAAATATTGCCTCAATTAGCTATTAGATATCTATTTAATAGGAATAACTAGTAGAGGTTAGAATGATAGTAACAAATACATAGCTTTGGTCTAAACTCCAAACCTTAGGAATTGTTATTTGAACCTTCCAGCGTCCCTAACCCTGCCTTCACCTCTCTCAAGAAATATCTATAAATAAAATATATAACTATAGAACTTTTTTAAAGTTTATATCATAATCACCTGGAAGGCAGGTATCACTATGGACTGTTAGTCGCTCAGTCGTGTCCAACTCTTTTCGACCCCATGGACTGTAGCCTGCCAGGCCTCTCTGTCCATGGAATTCTCCAGGCAAGAATACTGGAGTGGATTGCCATTCCCTTCTCCAGAGGATCTTCCCAACCCAGGGATCTAACCTTGGTCTCCCGCCTTGCAGGCAGATTCTCTACCCTTTGAGCTACAACTATGGATCTTGATAGACTTTGGAGGTAATCTTTCCTGACAGCAGAATTGATTAGATTCCCACCTTTCGTAGTCTCTTCAAATTCTAGATTGTGAGCTCAAACTTTTTATTCTCCAATTACAGTTTCTAACATTAAAAGGAATTTTCTTATATTTACACACCTCCCAATTTAGTTCTGTTTTTCTAGGCCAATTCAGTACTAGCAGAAATAAAAGATATATTTTCATACAACCTGAAAGGAAGTTACTCCCCTCATTGATATATAACTTTACCTAATTCAGTATTACACTTTCTATCATATTGATTTTTATTTGAAAATACCCACTCTTGACTATAGCTGACTATCCTGTTTCCATTGATATCACCTTGTGTCTCATTTCACCTGGATGGGTATAACTGTCTTCTGACTGGTGTTTCTATCTCTGCTCTTTCCATTCCTAAGCCAGCCTCTACATGATCATTAGTTTAACTCTTTAGAAAGTGAAAGTCGCTCAGTTGTGTCCGACTCTTTTCGAACCCATGGACTGTAGCCTGTCAGGCTCCTTGGGCCATGGCATTCTCTAGGCCAGAATACTGGAGTGGGTAGCCGTTCCCTTCTCCAGGGGCTCTTCCCAACCCAGGGATCGAACCAAGGTCTCCCACATTGCAGGCGGATTCTTTACCATCTGAGCCAATTTCCAGAAGTAGTCCTTAAATACCAGCACCATTTGTGAACTTACTGAAGCTACAAATACTCAGCCCTATTCTGGACTGATTGAATCATTAACTACAGAGGTGGAGCTTGTGTTTCAACAAGCCCTCCAAGTGACTAATTCTGCTGCAGGCTCAAGTCTGTCCTAGAGTACTGCTGTGGTAACACGGTCGCTTGGCATGATATTCTGGGCTTGGCCCCAGTGCCCTTGATAACCTGGCTCTCATCTCCTACTCTCCCCACTGGAACTCTATGGGTACTCAAAGTGTTTTTCCTGTGTTTTTTCTTTCTCCCAATTTTCTTTTGCAAGCTTACTCTTCCCAAGATGTCTATCTGATGATGATACCAATGGCCCTTCAAGGTTCCGTTTGAACAGCATTGCTTTAGCAACATCTTCCCTGATCCAGTTAGAAGTCTTTTTTCCCTCTTCTATGCTCCAACACCAACTTACAGCTCTCATTACCCTTATTCATTTCTTTTTTTAAAAAAAAGAAAGCTATTTTTGCATCCCATTTTCTCTCAGCATAAAACTCCTTGAATGTATGGGTTAGATCCTGTTTATGCACATTGTCTATCATGTTTGCAGCCAACACATGGACATAAAGCAAACTCAAATATTTATAAAATCAACAAGTAGGGAGTGAATAAGAAGAAAATGACTGTTTTAAAATAAATGTAGCTTTATTCCTTCACGGTTCCCTCTTCTGTGCCTCTACTGCACTTTGTCATTATGGTTTAAGTTTCTATGTTTATTTTCTCTGTGAGATCATGAATTGCTAGAAGGAATCCTAGCTTAACCACCTTTGTGTTTCCAACACTAGGCTTCAGATCAGGTCAGATCAGATCAGTCGCTCAGTCATGTCCGACTCTTTGTGACCCCATGAATTGCAGCACGCCAGGCCTCCCTGTCCATCACCAACTCCTGGAGTTCACTCAAACTCACGTCCAGCGAGTCAGTGATGCCATCCAGCCATCTCATCCTCTGTCGTCCCCTTCTCCTCTTGCCCCCAATCTTGGCATATTGCTTTTTAGCTTTTTTATTGATTGGCATTTTTAAAAAAGAATGAGCATATGGATGCTAACATAAAATAATCAGCTTATAAAGTATTTCATAGAAGTAATGAAGGGCCTAATTCACTGAGTTTTTCTCAAGGTTCCATTTGAACAGCATTGCTTCAATAGCATCTGATAAACTATGGATGGAGGTTCGTGACATTGTACAGGAGACAGGGATCAAGACCATCCCCATGGAAAAGAAATGCAAAAAAGCAAAATGGCTGTCTGGGGAGGCCTTACAAATAGCTGTGAAAAGAAGAGAAGCAAAAAGCAAAGGAGAAAAGGAAAGATAAAAGCATCTGAATGCAGAGTTCCAAAGAATAGCAAGGAGAGATAAGAAAGCCTTCCTCAGCGATCAATGCAAAGCAATAGAGGAAAACAACAGAATGAGAAAGACTAGAGATCTCTTCAAGAAAATTAGAGATACCAAGGGAACATTTCATGCAAAGATGGGCTCAATAAAGGACAGAAATGGTATGGACCTAACAGAAGCAGAAGATATTAAGAAGAAGTGGCAAGAATACACAGAAGAACTATACAAAAAAGATCTTCACGACCAAGATAATCACAATGGTGTGATCACTGACCTAGAGCCAGACATCCTGGAATGTGAAGTCAAGTGGGCCTTAGAAAGCATCACTATGAACAAAGCTAGCGGAGGTGATGGAATTCCAGTTAAGCTATTTCAAATCCTGAAAGATGATGCTGTGAAAGTGCTGCACTCAATATGCCAGCAAATCTGGAAAACTCAGCAGTAGCCACAGGACTGGAAAAGGTCAGTTTTCATTCCAATCCCAAAGAAAGGCAATGCCAAGAATGCTCAAACTACCACACAATTGCACTCACCTCACATGCTAGTAAAGTAATGCTCAAAATTCTCCAAGCCAGCTTCAGCAATACGTGAACCACGAACTTCCAGATGTTCAAGCTGGTTTTAGAAAAGGCAGAGGAACCAGAGATCAAATTGCCAACATCTGCTGGATCATGGAAAAAGCAAGAGAGTTCCAGAAAAACATCTATTTCTGCTTTATTGACTATGCCAAAGCCTTTGACTGTGTGGATCACAATAAATTGTGGAAAATTCTGAAAGAGATGGGCATACCAGACCACGTGACCTGCCTCTTGAGAAACCTATATGCAGGTCAGGAAGCAACAGTTAGAACTGGACATGGAACAACAGACTGGTTCCAAATAGGAAAAGGAGTACGTCAAGGCTGTATATTGTCACCCTGCTTATTTAACTTATATGCAGAGTACATCATGAGGAACGCTGGGCTGGAAGAAGCACAAACTGGAATCAAGATTGCTGGGAGAAATATCAATAACCTCAGATATGCAGATGACACCACCTTTATGGCACAAAGTGAAGAGGAACTCAAAAGCCTCTTGATGAAATTGAAAGAGGAGAGTGAAAAAGTTGGCTTAAAGCTCAACATTCAGAAAATGAAGATCATGGCATCTGGTCCCATCACTTCATGGGAAATAGATGGGGAAACAGTGTCCGATTTTATTTTGGGGGGCTCCAAAATCACTGCAGATGGTGATTGCAGCCATGAAATTACAAGACGCTTACTCCTTGGAAGGAAAGTTTTGACCAGCTTAGATAGCATATTCAAAAGCAAAGACATTACTTTGCCAGCAAAGGTCCATTTAGTCAAGGCTATGTTTTTCCAGTGGTCATGTATGGATGTGAGAGTTGGACTCTAAAGAAAGCTGAGTGCCAAAGAATTGATGCTTTTGAACTGTGGTGTTGGAGAAGACTCTTGAGAGTCCCTTGGACTGCAAGGAGATCCAACCAGTCCATTCTAAAGGAGATCAGTCCTGGGTGTTCTTTGGAAGGAATGATGCTAAAGCTGAAACTCCAGTACTTTGGCCACCTGATGCGAAGAGTTGACTCACTGGAAAAGACTCTGATGCTGAGAAGGATTGGGGGCAGGAGGAGAAGGGGATGCCAGAGGATGAGATGGCTGGATGGCATCACCGACTCAATGGATGTGAGTCTGAGTGAACTCTGGGAATCGGTGATGGACAGGGAGGCCTGGTGTGCTGCGATTCATGGGGACTCTTTCGTGTCCGCAAAGAGTTGGACACGACTGAGCGACTGAACTGAACTGATCCAGTTTTAGCTTAGATTAAATTATCAAAATTATGAGTTAATGGCATTCACACTAATGTAAGTGCTCTATATTTTCTTTCCATGGGTGACAATTTGAAGTTAACTTTAATTTCTCTCATTTTCCTAAAACAAATTTTTCAAACCTTTTCCAAAAAGGCCAGGGAGTAAATATCTTAGGCTTTGCAGGCCACACAGTCTCTGTCACATATATTTCTTTATTTCTCTCTCTCTTTTTTTTCATTTACAACCCTTTAAAAATCATTTTAAACTTATGGGCTGTATAAAAATGGACCATGGGTCAGATTTGAGTCATGAACAAAATATAAGCAGATAGTATATGAACATTTATATATAATGTTATAGACATGGGAGTCTATAATTGCTCAGATCCCATTACCACTTTTCCTCTACAACTAAAGGGTATTTTCCTATCTATATCTTGTCTAAATAATTAAGTTAAAAAATGATTAGGAGGTATTTAATGGTAGAGGTGGGCTTGGGCCCTACACAGACTTACAAAATTGTAGAATTGTATGGGTGGAAGAAATTGAAGAGATTATCTAATTTGAATCCCATAGTTATTTTATAGAGAAGATCTCAAAAATAAATATGATTTACTAATTAACTTACAAATATTGGAGGGATAGCAAGCCTTCAAATGAGTCCTTGTGTAATTCAGTCAACGAATTTTCACTGAGAATTCTGAAAAATGAAAAGGTTCTCAATCAAAATGCAGAATAACTATAACCATTTACCACATAGTACTCCTGTAAGCGGAGGAAGCTAAGTAATGGTGCCATCTAAACACCCTAATTTTTATTTAATTTAGGGGTGGCAACTTCTGCTCTGTTTCCATTTAAACCTTTCTCCTCACATTCTTTGCTGTGTCCATCTCTCTCCATCACACACACACACACACATACACACACACTCCTTCCACTCTTCCCACCAAATCATACAGATCATTCAGTTAATGCCCACTCCCTAGATCACAGGATTTCTCTTAGAATCCAACTCTGGGCAGCACCAACATTGCAAAGGTATCCTTCCCTCTTCTCTTTTCCCAAACCTTATTGGGAAGTTCCACACAGAACTGTATCAGGGCTGCAAATGAAGCCATTTGATTTTTTCCCTCTAGTAAAACTTTTTTGAAAATTATTTGCATATTTAAAAATACGCATAAAATATATACAATTGTTCAGTTTAATAATTATGAAACAAATCCCTGTGTGATACCACTCATGTCAGAAAAGAATCCTGTCAGCATCTGAGGAGTCCCTGGGCAGACCTTTCCAATCACAGCTTTCTCTCTGACTTTAGTACAGAAGAAACTCTATAAAGATATCAGAGGTCAGTTTCTCTTGCCTGCAAGAATCCCCTTCCTTGCAATATTAACAGTGGTACATTCTTCAAGAGTCTTGGGGATCTGAGCACATGCTATGTTGCCTTGTGAATATTTTCACTGATTTCTGCATTTAAAACATTGTTTTTCACTCACAGTGTATCTTGGTCACATATTTATATTAATTCCACCTCATAGCTTGATTCCATCTCATAAATTAATTCTTTACTCATAGCTTATGAGAATTAAAGTATTACTACCTGGAAACTCTGTAACTCAGTTATAAGATGCTTCATATTATATAGAATACAGGCATATACATTTTCAAAGGCATATACAAAGGATCACTAAAACAAAAACACAGAAGACTTTATTCCCACAGAATTTCCACAAAGAACTCTCGGAGTCCTGAAAATGCTTCAAAGATCCTGATCTCAATTTGAAATTCACCATGTTAGAAAGAACAGCAGTGATGGACAGGTGAAGGGGGAATGGTCAACAGATGGTGCTAAGACTGACTCTTTCCTCACCTCGGTTACGTAGTGGTTTCATATTTCCATGGAAATGATTCGAAAAGAAAAAACAAATCAGTATGTCCAACGACGTTTATAGTAACCCTTTCCATAACTTCAGAAGTTGGAAAGAACTCTACCTCCCCACATCACATAACAAAACCATAGGTGATATACAAAAGTCACAGGAAACAATGATATATGAAAAAGTTCAAGACAGAAGCAACTCCACTTACTGTAGCCTGCCAGGTTCCTCTATCCATGGGATTTCCCAGGCAAGAATACTGGAGTAAGTTGCCATTTCCTCCTCCAGGGGATCTTCCTAATCCAGGGATCAAACCTGCATCTCTTATGTCTCCTGCATTGGTAGGCAGGTTCTTTACTACTAGCTCCACCTGGGAAGCTCAAATCAATATGCCCAACGACATTTATAGTAACCCTTTTCATAACTTCGAAAGTTGGAAAGAACTCTACCTCCCCGCATCGTGTAAAAAAACTGTGTACACCATAGGTGATTTACAAAAGTCACAGGAAATAATGATATATGAAAAAGGTTGAGACAGAAGTGAAACTCGTATGTACTAGTTATAAGTCTGAACACTGACAAGGACTCAATCAGGACAGTGAAGAGATGGGGCTGATCATCAACTCTTCACTGCACTGTCTTCTTTGATTGGCTGATGCCCATAGCAGACTAGTTGGAGTTTGAATATTGTGGGAGGACAGAGAGTAACCAAGAATATGTATTTTAAATTAATGGGGTTTCTTTTTGTGGACTTGTTTGGATGGCAGGATATTAAAATTTTAAAAAATAACAGTAATAAATGCAACCTAGAAGTAAAGTTTAGACTGAGAGTGTCAGTCGCCAAAAAGTACCCCCAAAAAGAGCTTCAAATAAGCAACTAACTGAAATAAAATCTACTGATCTGTAGAACTCCAAACATTCATTCTGAGGCAAGAAATTTAAAACTATGGGGAATCAAGCCAGATCGAAAACTTTCTCACGTCATGAAAATATCAAAACCAGGCATGAAGTAATGTTTAAGAAACATCCATGTTTTACTTCTGACCAGGGTTCTTATCTAAGGCAATCTTCTAAGTTTCACATTCATTCTTGATTCTATATTTATAGACAATTATCCTTCTCTCCATTCTGCAACTTCTAGAAAACTGAGAGGGCTCAGTGTTTCTTTGACTCAACTATACGTATAATGCAAATACTAGGCCATTCTAGAAGTGATTTACTGGACTTTGCTTTCTTTCTCTCCAAAGTATTCATCAAACTTAAAATTATATCTATTTATTTACTATACTTACTTATTTTTATATATTTGTAACCCCCCTAAGAACTGGAATACTTGGTCTTTTTTGTTTTGGGGCCTGTCTCCCAGCATGTAAAACAGTTCCTGGCACATAGAAGACACTCAAAAAAATATTTATTGAATGAATTCAAAAAGTGATGGGTTATCAACTATCTGATACTTTTATTTAAAACAAATCATCCATTTACCATCATTCATGAGGGTAAGCGCGGGCAGCTGCAGCCGAGAGGAGCTACCCTACGTCCGAGGTCAGGGGCAGAAGCCAGGAGGACCCCATGCCTGAAGGGCGGCGGCCAAAAGGAGCTACCCCACGTCCGAGGTCAGGGGCAGCGGCCGAGAGTGCCAGGCTGCGACGGCACAGAAATGGCCGAGAAGAGCTACCCTGCGTCCAAGGTCAGGGGCGGCAGCCGAGAGGAGCTACCCGACACCCGAGGCCAGGGGTGGTGGCCGGGAGGAGCAACCCCATGCCCGAGGCCAGGGGCGGCGGCCGAGAGGAGCTACCCCGCGTCTGAGGTCAGGGATGGCGGCCGGGAGGAGCTACCCCATGCCCGAGGCCAGGGGTGGCGGCAGGGAGGACCAACCCCACGTCCAAGGAGCAGTGGCTGCGCGGGGCGCAGGAGGGCCTAGAGGAGCTATCCCACATTGAAGGTCAGGAAGAAAGGTGGTGAGGAGATACCCCTGGTGCAAGGGAAGGAGCAGCAGCTGCACTTTGCTGGAGAAGCCGTGAAGAGATACCCCACGCCCAAGGTAAGAGAAACCCAAGTAAGACGGTAGATGTTGCAAGAGGGCATCAGAGGGCAGACACACTGAAACCATACTCACAGAAAACTAGTCAATCTAATCACACTAGGACCACAGCCTTTTCTAACTCAATGAAACTAAGCCATGCCCGTGGGGCAACCCAAGACAGGCAGGTCATGGTGGAGAGATCTGACAGAATGTGGTCCACTGGAGAAGGGAATGGCAAACCACTTCAGTATTCTTGCCTTGAGAACCCCATGAACAGTATGAAAAGGCAAAATGATAGGATACTGAAAGAGGAACTCCCCAGGTCAGTAGGTGCCCAATATGCTACTGGAGATCAGTGGAGTAATAACTCCAGAAAGAATGAAGGGATGGAGCCAAAGCAAAAACAATACCCAGCTGTGGATGTGACTGGTGATAGAAGCAAGGTCCGATGCTGTAAAGAGCAATATTGCGTAGGAACCTGGAATGTCAGGTCAATGAATCAAGGCAAATTGGAAGTGGTCAAACAAGAGATGGCAAGAGTGAATGTCGACATTCTAGGAATCAGTGAGCTGAAATGGACTGGAATGGGTGAATTTAACTCAGATGACCATTATATCTACTACTGCAGGCAGGAATCCCTCAGAAGAAATGGAGTAGCCATCATGGTCAACAAAAGAGTCTGAAATGCAGTACTTGGATGCGATCTCAAAAATGACAGAATGGTCTCTGTTTGTTTCCAAGGCAAATCATTCAATATCACAGTAATACAAGTCTATGCCCCAACCAGTAATGCTGAAGAAGCTGAAGTTGAACGGTTCTATGAAGACCTACAAGACCTTTTAGAACTAACACCCAAAAAAGATGTCCTTTTCATTATAGGGGACTGGAATGCAAAAGTAAGAAGTCAAGAAACACCTGGAGTAACAGGCAAATTTGGCCTTGGAATACGGAATGAAGCAGGGCAAAGACTAACAGAGTTTTGCCAAGAAAATGCACTGGTCATAACAAACACCCTCTTCCAACAACACAAGAGAAGACTCTACACATGGACATCACCAGATGGTCAACACCGAAATCAGAGTGATTATATTCTTTGCAGCCAAAGATGGAGAAGCTCTATATAGTCAACAAAAACAAGACCAGGATCTGACTGTGGCTCAGATCATGAACTCATTGCCAAATTCAGACTTAAATTGAAGAAAGTAGGGAAAACCACTACACCATTCAGGTATGACCTAAATCAAATCCCTTATGATTATACAGTGCAAGTAAGAAATAGATTTAAGGGACTAGATCTGATAGATAGAGTGCCTGATGAACTATGGAATGAGGTTCGTGACACTGTACAGGAGACAGGGATCAAGACCATCCTCATGGAAAAGAAATGCAAAAAAAGCAAAATTGCTGTCTGGGGAGGCCTTACAAATAGCTGTGAAAAGAAGAGAAGCAAAAAGCAAAGGAGAAAAGGAAAGATAAAAGCATCTGAATGCAGAGTTCCAAAGAATAGCAAGGAGAGATAAGAAAGCCTTCCTCAGCGATCAACGCAAAGAAATAGAGGAAAACAACAGAATGGGAAAGACTAGAGTTCTCTTCAAGAAAATTAGAGATACTAAGGGAACATTTCATGCAAAGATGGGCTCGATAAAGGACAGAAATGGTAGGGACCTAACAGAAGCAGAAGATATTAAGAAGAGGTGGCAAGAATACACAGAAGAACTGTACAAAAAAGATCTTCACGACCAAGATAATCACGATGATGTGATCACTGACCTAGAGCCAGACATCCTGGAATGTGAAGTCAAGTGGGCCTTAGAAAGCATCACTACGAACAAAGCTAGCAGAGGTGATGGAATTCCAGTGGAGCTATTTCAAATCCTGAAAGATGATGCTGTGAAAGTGCTGCACTCAATATGCCAGCAAATGGAAAACTCAGCAGTGGCCACAGGACTGGAAAAGGTCAGTTTTCATTCCAATCCCAAAGAAAGGCAATGCCAAGAATGCTCAAACTACCGCACAACTGCACTCATCTCACACACTAGTAAAGTAATGCTCAAAATTCTCCAAGCCAGGCTTCAGCAATACGTGACCTGTGAACTTCCAGATGTTCAAGCTGGTTTTAGAAAAGGCAGAGGAACCAGAGATCAAATTGCCAACATCCGCTGGATCATGGAAAAAGCAAGAGAGTTCCAGAAAAACATCTATTTCTGCTTTATTGACTATGCCAAAGCCTTTGACTGTGTGGATCACAATAAATTGTGGAAAATTCTGAAAGAGATGGGCATACCAGACCACGTGACCTGCCTCTTGAGAAACCTATACGCAGGTCAGGAAGCAACAGTTAGAACTGGACATGGAACAACAGACTGGTTCCAAATAGGAAAAGGAGTACGTCAAGGCTGTATATTGTCACCCTGCTTATTTAACTTATATGCAGAGTACATCATGAGAAATGCTGGGCTGGAAGAAGCACAAACTGGAATCAAGATTGCTGGGAGAAATATCAATAACCTCAGATATGCAGATGACATCACTCTTATGGCAGAAAGTGAAGAGGAACTAAAGAGCCTCTTGATGAAAGTGAAAGAGGAGAGTGAAAAAGTTGGCTTAAAGCTCAACATTCAGATAACTAAGATCATGGCATCTGGTCCCATCACTTCATGGGAAATAGATGGGGAAACAGTGGAAACAGTGTCAGACTATTTTTTTGGGCTCCAAAATCACTGCAGATGGTGATTGCAGCCATGAAATTACAAGACGCTTACTCCTTGGAAGGAAAGTTATGACCAACCTAGACAGCATATTCAAAAGCAGAGACATTACTTTACCAACAAAGGTCTGTCTAGTCAAGACTATGGTTTTTCCAGTAGTCATGTATGGATGTGAGAGTTGGACTATAAAGAAAGCTGAGCACAGAAGAATTGATCCTTTTGAACTGTGGTGTTGGAGAAGACTCTTGAGCGTCCCTTGGACTGCAAGGAGATCCAACCAGTCCATCCTAAAGGAGATCAGTCCTGGGTGTTCATTGGAAGGACTGATGTTGAAGCTGAAACTCCAATATTTTGGCCACCTCATGAGAAGAGCTGACTCATTTGAAATAACCCTGATGTTGGGAAAGATTGAGGGCAGAAGGAGAAGGGGATGACAGAGGATGAGATGGTTAGATGGCATCACCAACTCAATGGACATGATTTTGGGAGCTGGTGATGGACAGGGAGGCCTGCTGTGCTGCGGTTTATGGGGTCACAGAGTTGGACATGACTGAGAGACTGAACTGAACTGAAAAATTTATATCTACATAGTCTTTGCCCCAATAATCCCATTTCTAGATATCTATTCTACAGAAATACCTGACCAGATTCACAGAGGTGCCTGTATGAGGATATTCATTGCAGCAATGCATGCAACAAGAAAACTGGACATACAAACATCCTTCCATAGGGGCATTATTAAACTGTGATACATTTATACTATGCAATATTATTCAGGAGTTGAAATGAATGGGTTAACCCTCTATGTACTACGAATGAAAGTAATCTAAGACATCATGAAATGAAAGAGTCAAGTTGCAGGATTTTTCATTTGTGTAAAAAAGATAAGAAAATCATACAACAAACCTATTTGGTTATCTGGAAATATATATGTATTCAAATGTATATGAAAGAGTCTGGAAAGATATATACTAAACTCTTATAAGACAGTTAGCAGTTTGTATTCACATTTGGAGAGAATATACTCACAGTTTCTCAGCCCAACGATATGCCTTCCATATATTTTCATCAATGTAAGAAATATAGTTTCCTTGGAAATTTCTGTGGAGAAACAGAGGTTATATCCTTGAATAGGCAGGAAAAGAATGAAGAAAATATGTAAAAGAACCATGGCCACCTTATGGGGAATATTCAAATGCAGAAGAAAAACAGATTTTTAATTCCCACAGCTTCCCAATGTGTGTGCTTAGTCCATCTCTTTGTGACCTTCTGGACTATAAACCCGCCAGGCTCCTCTGTTCATGAGATTCTCCAGGCAAGAATACTGGAGTGAGTAGCCATTCCCTTTTCTGGGTGATCTTCCCAACCCAGGGATCAAACCTTAAATGCTTAAAACGGAACTCATCTTCCTCAAACTAGCTCTCCTTCCCAACTGCTATATTTCCACTTGTTATACCACCATCATTCTCCCCATCGTGCATGCATGCTAAGTCGCTTCAATTGTGTCCAACTCTTTGCAACTCCATGGACTGTAACCTGCCAGGCTCCTCTCTCCATGGAATTCTCCAGGCAAGAATATTGGAATGGGTTGCCATTTCCTTCTCCAGGGGATCTTCCCAACCCAGGGAATCAACCCATGTCTCTTATGTCTCCTGCTTTGGCAGGTGGGTTCTTTACCACTAGCACCACCTGGGAAGCCCCATCAACATATGCAATTTTTCTCTTTCCCACATACCCAAGTCCCCCAGTGCTAGTCAATGACTGCATCTAGTTGGTTTTGCCTTTGTCACGCTCTCATGATTTTCTTTCTACTCCTCTCACAACCACTCTAATTCAGCCCTTTCTCACTTTACCCCTAGATTTTGCTAGACCATTCTATTTGGCCTTAATAATCCTCTTGTTTTAATCATTTGTCTTTCTTGCTTGAAAACTTTCAGTGGCTCCGCATGTCTTACATCATTGCTTTCAAACCTCCATTAGGATAGCCAAGGTTTTTCATAATCATAGCTTTCATTGTTCTCTAACCCAATCTTTTGGGCTTCCCTGGTGGCTCAGCGATAAGGAATTCACTTGCCAATGCAGATGTGTGTTTGATCCCTAGGTCAGGAAGATCCCTTGGAGAAGGAAACAGCAATCCATTCCAGAATTCTTGCCTGGGAAATCCCATTGGTGGCAGTGCCTGGTGGGGTACAGTCCATGAGGTCACAAAGAGTCAGATATGACTTAGCTACTAAACCACCACCACCGACCCACTTCTTTTTACAGCCAGACTAATCTATGAAATCCTGATCATCCTCACAGGCATACATTTGCCTAGACCATGCTCTCTGTTTCTTCTCTAACAAATCACAGCCAGTGTTTTAGTCCCAGCTGAAGTTTTAACTTATCCATGCAGCTTTCCCTGACCTCCACACCCTAATGATTACAGGTTCTGGTGAACTACAGCAGATATCTGTATCTCTTTTAATGCTTAACTGCATATTATCTCCCTTTTAAAGCACATCCCCTTTCTTCTCACCTATCATTGTCATGTTCTGTAGACAATGTCATACTTTTGTGGTGCCCAGAGTACTTAGCCTTGTGTTGGGCACAAAATGGGTGTTATACATAGAAAGTCAGGTGACAAAGATGAGTTCTAGATATAACTGAGGAACTGAATATAATAATAGCTAACACTAACATATATGCTAGGCACTGATGTTTTACATGTATTTTGCATGTATTTTGTTTTACAGGTATTGTGTGTGTTAAGTCGCTCAGTTGGGTCTGACTCTTTGAGACCCTATGGAACCTGCCAGGCTCCTCTGTCCATGGAATCCTCTAGGCAAGAATACTGGGAATGGCAATTTCCTTCTCCAGGGGATCTTCCTGACCCAGGGATCGAACCTGGGTCTCCCCCATTGCAGGCAGATTCTTAACCATTTGAGGCACCAGGAAAGCCCATATATGTTAGGCACTGATATAAGAACTTTACATGTATTAACTCATCTAAATCTCACAACAATCCTATGAGATGACGACTATCATCATTCCCACTTTACAGATGCGGAAATTGAGTCACAAAGCTAACAAATTACAGATGTGGGTTCAAACCCAGGCAGTTCAGCTCTAGAATCTCTACTCTTAACCATTTGTTGTTTCACCACCAAGGAGGTGGGGAGAGGGACATGTTGCTGTAAAGAGGATGGAGCAAAGATGGGAGAAGAGTAGATGTGGAGGAATTAAATAATGGGGTAAAAAAATAGAGAAGGAAAAAGAATAGGGGTGATTATAAGTAAAAGACTGGAGAAGAGGGAACAATAGTAAGGAGGAGAATGAATATAAGGAATCGTTGACAAATGAAAGGTTAAAAATAGCAAGTCAGTCAATATGGGTTGGGGAGATGAGAAAGACCCAGGAAAACCTGGAAGAGGGGCTGCCATGTTAGGCAGGATGCAGAGAACAAATAAAGGCCATTCTTACAAGATGGTGAAGGTGCCATTGTAGGAGTTGGGCCCTGGCTCAGGCACTCTGTGGAGCTTCTGCTTTGCACTCAGACCAACACACGACAGCGTCTCGTCTTTGCAGGTACAGAGCTTACATACGTTGATGGTTGTGGGGGCATTCTGTACTGGTTGCTTCTTTCCTAGGATACGTTTTACACCAGGGGGACTTTTGGGTTTCGAAAATGGAGTCAAAGGAAAAAGCACCACCTGAGATATCATCTCAGATGGCCTCGGTTGCTGAGATATGCTAACTCCCAGGTCCACAGTTGGGACTGTGGCTTGAGTCAGGTTTGGTGGTGGAAGTGTCACCTCTGGGGGAGCCGTGGTCTGCTGCAGGGTGGTAGAATATTCAGACACCATAGCAGGTTCCGGAGTTATGGTAAGCTCCAGGTTTGCATGATGAGTTGTGACGCTGGGTGATGTTGGAGGCTGACTTTGATCCTTACTTGGGGTCTCCTGCAGGGTTGGAGGAGGTTCAGTCTCTGTATTATTCACTGCGGTAACGTTAACTTCCACATCCATAGGTTGAACCGTGACTTCAGTCAGGTTTGGATGGGCAGGTGTCCCCTCAGGCTGTTCTGAAGGAGACACTGTGGTCTGTGGCAGGGAAGTAGAAGGTTCAGATGTAGCAGTTTCTGGAGTTACGGTAAGCTCCAGGTCCACGTGATAAGCGGTGACAGCGGGCGACGCCGCCTCGAGTGCTGGACCTGTCACCTCGGAATACAATGGAGGCTGAGCTACAACTTCCTTAATGGGTTTTGGAGGCTGAGCTTGGGTCTGCTGCACAGTTGGAGAAGGTTCGACCTCCACAGTGGATTCTGGAGTTAGTGTAAGTTCCAGGTCCAAAGATTGAAAGGTGACCTCACTCAAGGCTGGGCGCTGAGACTGGACTGGCTTTGGATGTGGCAGTGTTAACTCGGGGTATGGTGGAATAGCTGCAGTCTGATGCAGGCCTGTGGAATATTCAGCCTCTGTCGTAGGTTCTGGAGTTGTGTTAGGCCTCTGGTCCGATGGTTGAACTGTGACACTGGGCGGCAGTTGGCTCTGAGCTGGCATTGGAACAGTCACCTCTTGCTGCACTGGATGCTGAGCTGGGGTCTCCTGCGTGGCTGGAGAAGATTCAGCCTCATTTGTGGATTCTGGAGTTATGGTAAGTTCCAGGTCCAAAGGTTGAACTGCGAACTCCGTCAACTGAGACTGAACTTGCTCTGGATTTGGAAGCGTCACCTCAGGGGGTTTGGGGCGAAGAGCTGTAGAGGATTCAGCTTCTACAGTAGGCTCTGGAGTTACAGTAGGCTCCGGGTTAAGAGGCTGAACTGTGATGCTGGGCAGTGCTGGATTCTGAGCTTGATACTGGCCTGGAGTTGAATCAGCCACAACCTCCTTAGGTGGCTTTACAGGCTGAGGTGGTAGCTCCTGCATGGTTGGAGAAGGTTCTTCCTCCTTGGTAGGCTCTGGCCTTATGGTCAGTTCAAGGTCCAAAGGTTGAACTGTGACCTCAGTCAAGGTTGGATGTTGAACTTGAACCTGCTCTGGATTAGGAATTGTCGCCTCCAGGGGTGTAGGTTCTGGAGTTATGGTAGGCTTCTGGGCCAAAGGTTTGACTGTGGCACTGGTTAAGTTTGAATGATGAGTCTGATCCTGTCCTGATGTTGAAACTGTCACCTCATAAAGCATTGGAGTTTGTGCTACAACTTCTGTAGGTGGCACTGGAGTCTGAGATGGGGCGCCCTGCTGGGCTGGAGAAGGTTCTGTCTCTTTAAGGGGTGGGGCTGGGAACTCCTCTTGGTTTGGAGAAGACCCTACATTCTGAGGGGGCCGTAGAAGCTGAGGAAGGGTCCCCTGAGGGGCTGGAAGTGGTTCCATTTTTGCAGGGGATTCTGATGTCTGAGTCTGAAGCACCTGCTGTGTGGGAGAAGACACCACCTCCTTGGGGGGCTTGAGAGATACAGTTGAGCTCCCCTGGGGAACCGGAGACTGAGCTGGGTGTCCCCCCTGGGCTAACGGAAGCTCTATCCCCCCAGGGGGATCTGGAGTATGAGCAGAGTTCTCCAGCTGCACTGGAGAATGTTCAAGCTCTTTAGTGGGGCCTGGAGTTAGGGCAACTGCCAGATCCACGGATTTTGCAGTGATATGAGGCAACACTAGACCCAGAGGTGAGTCTGTTACCTCATTCTCTACTAAAGATTGAGTAGCAGCATCATCGGTGTCCTTTGGAGGCTGAGCTGGTTGCTCATGCTGGGCCACAAAAAGTTCATTTTCAGAGGCAGTCAGTGGCTGATTTGAAACCTCTTGCTGGACTGACAAAGGTTTTAACTGCCCAGGGGACACTGTAGACTGAGCTAAGGTTTCCTTTTGGGGTGGAGACGTTTTGACCTTATTAGTGAATGCTGGAGTGATGGTGAGTGCAAGATCCACAGGTTTGATAGTGGCGCTGGGCTGCTGCAGAAGCTGACCTAGAGAAGAAACTGTTGTCACATGATGTTCTGGAGAGATAACTATAATTTCATTAGATAGCTCTGGACGCTGAGCTGTGGCCTCCTGCTGGGGTGGAGAAGGTACAATCTCATGAGCCTGAGGATCCTGAGCTGGGGTCTCCTGTTGTTCTGAAGGTGTAATTTGGGTAACAGCTTCTGGAGATGGGACTGGAGCTGGCACTTGAACTGGCAAAGGTTCAACTTCCTCAGGCAACTGTGAAAGCAGCGTGGGGGCCTCTGGCGGGGATGCAGAAAATTCTGCATTAGTAAGGGGCACTGAGGACTGAGCCAAAGGTATCTGCTGACTTGGAGAAAGTCCTGCCACTGGAGTGGGTTCTGTGGTTATGGTAAGCTCTAGATCTGCAGGTTTGACAGTGATATTGGATATGCCTGAATGTTGACCAGGTTGCTCCACCAGGGTTGCAGCAGATTCTGTCTCCACTGGAGACAGAGCTAGGGTCTCCTGCTGGGTGGGAAAAGATTCAGCCTCATTAGGGGACTCTGGAGACGGAGCAGCATCTTCCTCCTGGACTGGAGAAGATTCAGCTACTCCAAGAGAGTCTGACAGCTGAGTCAGGGTCTCCTGCTGGGTGAGAGAGGGTTCAACTTCCCCAGTAGGCTCAGAAGGCTGAGTTAGTTGCTCCTGTTCACTTGAAGAAGGCTCCACTTCCTCGGGGGCCTGGCCTGTGGTCTCCTGCTGGCTTGGAAAAGCTTCAACTTCCCCGGTAACCTCAGAAGGCTGAGCCGGTTGCTCCTGCTCACTTGAAAGTTCAACCTCCCCCAGGGTCTCTGGAGGCTTCTGCTGAGTTGCAGGAAATTTAGTTTGCTTAGTGAGCGTAGGAGTGATGGTAAGTCCCAAATCAGGAGGTTGAAATGTAACACTGTGCAGGTTTGAATGAACCTGATGTTCAATGCCAGGTCGAACTATTACCTCATCGCTAATTGGAACTTGGAATTCATACTCAGTAGGGAACCCTGGAGCTTGAGTTGGGGTCTCTTGATGGAGTAGAGATGCAGCCGTCTCAGGATGCTTTGCAGGCTGAGATAGATCCTCCGGCTGCACTGGAGGAGTTTCAACCCCATATTGTTGCTCTGGAAACTCAGATGGGGCCTCCTGTTGGGCTGGAAGAGGTTCTAACCCCTCAAAGTGCTCTGGAGGCTGAGATAGGATCTCCTGCTGAACTGGAGAAGGTTCCACCTCTTTAGTGACCTCTGGAGTCAAGGTAAGCACCAGATCCAGAGGTTTAACAGTGACATTGTGCAAGTGTGACTGCTGAACTTTATGATGCGCTACTGGTCCAGCTACAGTCTCCTTAGGTGTCTCCAAAGGCTGGGCTAGTGCCTCCTGAGGGCTTGAGGTTTCCACTTCCTTGGGTGCCTCTGAAGACTGAGACAGAGCCTCCTGCTGAAGTAGAGGTAGTTCTACCTCTTCAGTGGGCTCCAGATGCTGAGCCTGGGCCTCCTCCTGGGATGAAAAAGATTCAGCCTCCTCAGGCATCTCTTCTTGGGATAAAGATTCCAACTGCTCAGTGGGCAACGGTCGGCGAGTGTGGTGCACCTGCTGAGATGAAGAAATTTCAGCCTCAGGGGGCTCTGGAGGTTGATCTGGGCTCCCCAGAAAATCCGTAGGTAGGCTCTCCTCAGGATAAAAGGCATCCATACTGGAATCTAAATAATCATCCTGCAGTTCTTCTAGACCCTGATTTTTTTTTCCAAGTTGTCTTGTAGTTCCAACAACAACTTTGGCAAGAGGTCGATGCTTAACAAGATCTTTCTTCAGGTTTGAAGGTGAAACAATAAACTTCGTTGGTTTTGAGCTCTTACTACCTAGAGGTGGAACAAGTATTTCAAATGATTGGTGATTTTCAGCCTGATCTATAGTTTTAGTCTTACTTTTGTGTTGAGGAGGCAGAACCAAGGCTTGATTCTGATCCCAATCTAGCACTGGAACTGCTACTGGGAGCTTTTGATGCTGGGTTAGCTTGTCATCCAGATCCTCGTGTAGAATAGCAAACTTATCTGGCTCTGCCAACAGCTCTCCGGCTGAATCCGAGTCTAGGTATGGAACCAGAGTCTCACTCAAATCCTCATGAGGCAGGGCCAACATGTGGTCTGGAGAGGAGGAAGTCAAGTAATTAAAGCCCCCCGGCTCTGCCAGGGGTGTGAGTGCATGGGGCAATTCGGGCAGGAGGTCAGAGGAGTGTGAAGACCAGGGCTCAGTCAGCCCTGGGGGGTCCGAGGTCAACTGGACAGGGCCCTGGGCCCACTCCAGAAGCTGAGCTGCCTGAACCAAAAGCCACAACGGTTGCCAGGTAAGGAGGAGCCAGCGGCGCAGCGGGGACATGACATGCGGAGGCTCCCGGGCGCAGCGACCCAGGCCAGTGGGGCGCCGGCGCCGCCCCTGAGCGGGAGCCGAACCGTTATGTGAGCCCGCAACGAGCGCGCACCGTTAGCAACCGCGCGCCCCTCCCCCGCCCCGCGTCTAGCCCTTTAGTTACGACACCTTTAGTTACGACACCTTTATTAGGTTCGAACCAATCTGCGCTATCTGAGTGCGCCTTTTTCCCAGAGTCACCAGGGCGCCAACCAAGCCGTCCTTCCTCTCGCACAGTGACCTCCGGTCGGGCCCTCTCCCCAGCCTACCCCAGCCCCTCCCTGGCTCTGCGCAACCAGGCAGGATTTGGGCTGCAGACGTAAATGGCCCTGGACGCTGACAGCCCAGGGGTTGGGGGAGGAGTGGAAGGGGATGCAGAGCTTCCCAAGGAAGCCCCAGAGGCCAAGCATTCTGGGAAATTCAGAAGTGCTAGTCCAGTTCTGGCACTGTGAACTCTTGCTCCTCAAAGCTGAAGTCTGAGAGGCATTCTTCCTCCCCTTGGCCACACGGCTTCCGGGAAAAGCAGCTGACCTGCAAAATGAGCAGGGCAAGTTAGGCTGGCGGGAGGGGAACACACCTTATAATTTTTAAGTTATTCAAAAATGTTGCTCTTTCCTCTAAACTTTCAGTACTCAAGTCTGGTCATTAATTCACCACTTTGCTGTTAAGGGTTACCACCAAATCAGTGATGACTTTGAAATTTCTGTAGGAGAGGCTTTGGGCAAGTGAGCAAGTCATTCTGGGAAAGAATGTCTAACCAAGTGAATGGCCCTTTACATTACCATGGGAAAACTTGCCCCATCCCACCTCGTTTCAACACAGCCATTAATCTACAAAAATTGCAGTGTCACTTTATAGAGTCCTGCTCTGTGTACACACCTGGACAAAACACTGAAGATGTTAAAAGTCAGCCTGTTTTAGTAATTTTCTTGAAATACTGTAACTAAGCACACAGTTTACTTTCTTCACAGTCCTTTTAAATAATGTAGTCCTTTTTGTTTGGCAAGACCTCTAACATTTAAACTCCAAAAGAAAAGCTTTACTGGGGTTCAGCCCCGATTGGATCCAGGGGTTCCCTCGGGAGGACGGCATCGGCGACTGAGAGAAATAAAGAAAGAGATAAGGAAAGAATTTTTCAGTTAAGAAAATAGAGGAGAGAAAAGAGGCTGATATTCCTTGGTTTATGCAGAAAGCCAATAAAGCCCCAGCATGGGACTTGCTCTGTTCACGTAGGCCGCAGGCGCCCTCTCGAATAGCTGAAGGTGCCCCACCTTAGGCACCTTCTCGAGTGGGTCTTAGAAGCCCAGGCAGGAAAGTGAACGCAGAGGGCCCCTGCACTCCAGGGAATCAGCCTGAAAAGGAAAGAGAAAGAACCACATGGGGAGACCAAGCTTTGGTGAGCAAGGCCCACACTTTATTTTCCAAAGTAGTTTTTATACCTTAAGTTGTGCATAGAGGATAATGTGGGGGAGGGGGGCAGGTAGAGTCATGCAAGGTCAGCAGTCCTTGATCCTTATCGAAGCCAGGCTTTCTTTCTGCAAACTTATCATATGCAAAAGCTTTTAGGTGCTTTACATCATCTTCTGGTCAGGAGACCTGTTAACATTTTATGACCCTTTCTTCAGAAAACTTATTTTTCTCTAAAGGTGATTATTCTAAGTCAGGCGCCACCCTCTGAAAGCATTAGATAAAGTTGCATTCCTATAGGGCAAAAGTGTGGTGGGCTATAACAAGAAAAGAATTAACTCAAGGGTCCAAGGTTACAAACATTAAAGCTACTACTTATATTTCTATATACCAACTATATTAATCAATACACTCCCAGGGACACAGTAGGTAAGGGATATGGAAACTTGGCAGCAAGCATTAGCTCAACAAAGAAATCCTCTACTAGTTCTATTCTAACGATTTTAACTCTCTGAGAAGCTCTGCATTGTTAGAATATCTTAAGCTTCCTGTGCCTCTCGTGGTTGGGAGGCTGTGAACAATCACAAGCATAGCTGCAAGAGTCCAAACAAACGTGTCAGGCAAGCTAGAAAGTCATCAGAGGGGTTTGAATTGAAACACTCCTATTATGCCCAGGAGACTTATTAACTAGAATTTTAAGTTGATTTTCTTATAGAGAAAGGTGGTTGGGGATAGCCCCCTGTTAATGTCAGAAGAGTTGGTGAAAGTCGTGAAATAGTAAAACAGACAAATTTTGGTTTTGGGGTAGATGCTCGGGCAGGTCCAGTGGGGCCCCTTGAGCCCTGACTCGCCTTTGTATATCAGGCCTCTTGGCATGACCTTTGTCAGGGTGGGAACTCCCGTGCTGGCTCCCGGCAGAGCTTCATCTTATTCCCACTGTCCAACCTAATGCTTTTTAAATGGAACTGATTCAAAGATTGGCCTCATTTGGGAACAGATTTGTTTTTATAATCAGGTTTCCAAAATCTTTAGCATCAATACCGAATCCTTTCCTCTCTCATTTCATAGGAAGTTAGCCTTCTAAAAGCCCAAACTTGGGTATGTTTGAAGTTTCCTTGACTTATTTGATTTAAATTGAATTAAAATAATTATTTTGTAAAGAAAAAACTTTCAAAATTTTTGTTTTTCAGGATATAACCACCTTTTCTTTCTCTACTTTCTTCTCTTCAAAACACACTTTGCAACATTGGGGTGGGTTAAATAATCAGAAATCTAGCCCCAAATTAAGTTCTCAATGACATGAAACACATTTTTTGCTCTTTTTTTTAAAATCCTATATGCAGTACATTAATGTTTTCTTTTAGAAATTACTTTGACAACTTAATCCCTGATTTGAGGCATTCATATAATTGGTTTACAGAAAGGTCCTTCAGCAAAATATTTCACACAAAATACATATGAAATCTGGGTAGAACACCTTATTTGAAAGGCATTAATACAGTTTTCACACACTGTAGCATAATCACAACAAATTAAAGCCATAATTACTTTGTTCCCAAATGCCCACAATTCTGTTTGAGGGGAGTTCTAAGAGGCCTGTGTCTTCTCCTGTGTCCACAACTGTACAAGTACCTCATGGTCCTCAACCCTGCTCTCCAAATTTAAATAAGGGGTCAGAGAGAAGGCTCAGACATCAGGAAAATTCCTAGAAACTTCCTGCCTCAAAAGCAGTTTCAGAGTTTATCATTTCCCTAAGGATGATGGAGCTGAGCAGACATAGACATGCCAAGAATCTTCTGGCTGTTTTGAATTATGGCTACCCTGGCTTTGAATCCCTTCAGTCTTTCTCTCCACATACTTGAATTAAATCCTGTAGTTCCTCTTCAGTTCTAGCATCTGTGACCTCTTCACAGGATCTATACGCCACAGCTATTTTACCACTTTCTGAAATAGAGTTAACAAATATCAATTCAGAAATTTTGTTCCAAAACTTCCTGTGCACAATGGTAGCATCCAATAATTAGACATTCTTTTTATTTCTAAAAGCAGAAAACAAGAGCATTTTCCTAGCAGTTCCCTCATTCGACACATATCATTACTATTTGTGAAAAAATATGTAAGAGAAGTATCAATTTTGGTTCAAAAACCTTTATGATCTTAGAAATAAGAACTAAGGAATGATGTAGTAAAAGCTGTGGAAACAAAACTGTTCAATCACAATATGATTCAATAGGAAGGCATTAAGGAGGGGTCAAAGTGAGTTCAAACCAGGGATAGATACCACTGGACTATACAGGAAATGTCATATTAGAAGCGAGGCAAGTGTCTATTACTTGGGACCAAAATTCTACCAGATACAATGAACAAAGCTTTGGAGAGAATTTTACTGGCCTATGTACCTTTTGGACTACACAGCTTCCCTCAAGGCAAACTACAGCCACCAGGCTTTTCAGTTTAAGGAATTCTGAGTGCATATAAGGAACACCATTTGCATATTCAGTTCAGTTCAGTTCAGTCGCTCAGTCATGTCCGACTCTTTGCAACCCCATGAACCGCAGCACACCAGGCCTCCCTGTCCATCACCAACTCCCAGAGTTCACTCAAACTCACGTCCATTGAGTCGGTGATGCCATCCAGCCATCTCATCCTCTGGCATCCCCTTCTCCTCCTGCCCCCAATCCCTCCCAGCATCAGAGTCTTTTCCAATGAGTCAACTCTTCACATCAGGTGGCCAAAGTACTGGAGTTTCAGCTTTAGCATCATTCCTTCCCAAGAACACCCAGGACTGATCTCCTTTAGAATGGACTGGTTGGATCTCCTTGCAGTCCAAGGGACTCTCAAGAGTCTTCTCCAACACCACAGTTCAAAAGCATCAATTCTTTGGCGCTCAGCTTTCTTCACAGTCCAACTTTCACATCCATACATGACCACTGGAAAAACCATAGCCTTGACTAGATGGACCTTTGTTGGCAAAGTAATGTCTCTGCTTTTGAATATGCTATCTAGGCTGGTCATAGTTTTCCTTCCAAGGAGTAAGCGTCTTTTACTTTGATGGTTGCAATCACCATCTGCAGTGATTTTGGAGCCCCCCAAAATAAAGTCTGACACTGTTTCCACTGTTTCCCCATCTATTTCCCATAAAGTGATGGGACCAGATGCCATGATCTTCATTTTCTGAATGTTGAGCTTTAAGCCAACTTTTTCACTCTCCTCTTTTACTTTCATCAAGAGGCTTTTGAGTTCCTCTTCACTTTCTGCCATAAGGGTGGTGTCATCTGCATATCTGAGGTTATTGATATTTCTCCCGGCAATCTTGATTCCAGCTTGAGCTTCTTCCAGCCCAGCATTTCTCATGATGTACTCTGCATATAAGTTAAATAAGCAGGGTGACAATATATAGCCTTGACGTACTCCTTTTCCTATTTGGAACCAGTCTGTTGTTCCATGTCCAGTTCTAACTCTAACCCCTGAGCAATGGAGCCAAATGCATTTGCATATTAGGGATAGGCAAACAACCTAGACAGTTAGTTTGGTTCTCAAAGGTTGTTACTGGAATTGACAGATGGAGATTCTGCCTGGTGACCAGGGAAGTCAAACTTCACTGGAACAACTGCCCAGGCCGGAAGGCTGACACCAGTCCAAGGCCAACTCTGACAAGCAAATAAGGTCTCTGACAAGCAAATAAGGTCTCTGACAACTTAGCTAGCATTTCTCAGTCCCTAAGCCTGCAGGGCTGTGAAACAGGGGAGCAATTCTGTTCCAGGGATATACCAACCATGAACTTTCCTTTGGGCACAGCCTGTGACATTCTCACCCTATATAACTCAATAGGGTACATAATCAATCTATTCAATAGCATGATCACACTCAAGGCTCACAAAAAATGTATATATAAGAATCGTATTCACCCAATATATCAGAAATGAAAACTGAAACTGATTCCAAAAACATAATCTAATCAACTCTTCAATAAAATGACGATAATAATAATAGCCAAAATATTTTGTGTTTACTATGTTCCAGGCATGGTTCTAAGACTTTACATTCATCATCTTATTTACTCTTACAATATCCCCCACAAGGTAAGCTGAAATACTAACCCTACTTATAGATAAAGAAATTGCAGCTTAGAGATATTTAATACCTTCAAATCTCTCTGGCTAGAAAACCTAAAATTGCAACAACAACAAAAATCTAAGAGACAAAGTCAGGACTCAAACACAGGTGTCCAAGGCTTATAGTCACTATACTATTCTGTATGATATGTCAGCAATCGAGAAACAAGAACCGGATCAAACACTTTCTATATGAACTGAGGCAAGTCAGTCTACATCTAAACAGTGGGGACAATAATATTTGTGTCATTTTTCTCATAAACGCCACAAAGAACAAATTTGAGACTGTTGTTGTGAAAGCATTTGGTAAATGAAAGAATATGTAGTGTTTTATTTATTTTTAAACATTCTTTTTTTTACTTTTTATTTACCTATTTACTTGGCTGTGCCAGGTCTTAGCTATGTGACATGCAGAATCTTTAGTTGTGGCATGTGGGAGCCACATGCTACTTCACTGATGAGAGATCAAACCCAGGCCCCCTGTACTGGGAGCACAGGGTCTTAGCCACTAGACCACCAGGGAAATCCCTATGTCGTGTTTTAGATAACCATTATTTTCATCCAAATAACTTTTCAAATAAGTTTAATTGCTCATTGAAACTGAAGTACTTTAAGGAGAATCAAAAAAAGTCTTACCTAAAACCACAATCTGCAGTTTCTGGAATGCATCCGTCATAGCCTTCTGAATAGCAAGCTTCTGGGTTTTCTTCCTTTTCATAAGGAGTGATAATGGCCCTAAATCCAACCAAAACAAATGAATTTAAAATGCTTATCTGGATAACTGATTTCTAGGTTATATGTTTAAAAATTTTAAAATGCACCTGTGATTCTTAGATCATTATCTTAGTGATTAAGGGTGAACACAACACTAGGGTATGGTTGAATGACTACGATGCAGTTATATTCCGGCAGGGCAGGTTTTCCCTGCTCACATCTATTCTTGAAGTTCCTGAAATACTGGATGGGAGATGCAAACCAAGAACATGACACAAATCTCTCATTTCTCACAGATTCCACATGGACAAGCTACAGCCATGCTCCTGCAGACTCCTGCGTTGAGAGGGCTGGATTCACACAGTGAGACAGATGCTCTGGCCTCTCCCCAGGCATCACTCTTAGGTGGATGGTGGGGCCTCCTCCACTCCCTTTGCTAACAGCCCTACTTCTGACTGAAGCCCAAGTGCTATGGGAATCCATACCAATGGGAATCCCCTTTCCAGGGATCTACATTTGACTTTCTCCACTCAAGCCCTTCCATAGGAGGCAAAGGACTGAACCTTTACACAAGAGTTTATTTAAATCTTTAGACAATGATTTTGTTGGGATAACTGAAGGCCACAAGAGATCTGTATTTGAAGGACTATTTTAGCAGAAAACAATTAACCAAAAATGGGGAAAAAAAAAAACACCTTAATTTTCCCTCCTCCCTGGCAGGCAGTCAGTTCTAAAACTCTAAAGTTTAAGGTCCTGTCAGGTATTGCCTAAGTTAAAATCCTATGTGGCAAAGGAGAGAAACTCTGCCCAGGACTTCAGCTGCTTGGCAAAGGTGATGATGTATCTGAAAAGGCGTGTTTCAGAAAGAAAGGAAAACAGACCTTCTTCCAAGTTATCCAAAGGTTCCTCAGCCATGCCAACTCCTGGACTTCTGCACTCATAGGATGGCAACACCACCTCTAAAGCACAGAAGAACTTCAGGCTTTGCCTCTGAAGAGGTGCCACCATATCTTCATTTTCCGTTTCTTCTTCAGGGTCAGAAAGATCCTGAAGCTGTTAGGATTTTGAATTAAAGATTATACTTCAAAATATTCTGTTTTGAAAACTAAAAAACTCCTATCAATCCCAGTTAATAGTTGAGGTGTCATATAGCTTCAAAATCAAGTGAGATTTGCAAATGAATTACTAGGTACAGAGAACTATTTTTTATTATACATCACACAAATACTGGAGAAAATTATGGACACTGCCATTTAAGTCACTGAGATGATCACGAATTCTAGGTGGCATGTCCATGCTCAGATACTTCCACATGGAAGTCTTTTCCATCTCCTCCCTGTAGCCCAGTTCTAGTTTTCTTTCTAAAGTCAAGGAGTTCAATGTTGAAAGGGGCCTGGCTGGTCAAAGAAAATCTAGAGCTTACCTTGATGATCCTTTTTGACCATCCATTGAAACCAAAGTAGTAATTTGCCAATTCTTGGCATCTGGAGCTGTTTAGGGCAAGGGCGTTGTGTTGAACCGCCTTATGTTGGGTGCCAAGACGAATCTAAAGACATAAGAACCCTAAAAATATCACAATCTGACATAGACTTATTTTGAATATACCTGTTTGTCAATACCAGTTTCACGTTCTTGTGTTGTTTAGTTGCTGAGTTGTGTCCGACTCTTGTGACCCCATAGACTGTAGCCTTCCAGGTTCCTCTGTCCATAGGATTTCCCAGGCAAGAATACTGGAGTGGGTTGCCATTTCCTCCTCTGGGGGATCTTCCCACCCAGGGAGTTAACCCTCGTCTCCTGAATTGCAGCCAGATTCTTTATCACTGAGCCACCTGGGAAACCCCAACCAATTTCAGAGTGGTTGTAAAGATTATATATGACATTTTAAGCAATGAGTTCACAGTGAGCCCTAAATAAGTGTTCTTTATTATTTTTAATAAGTCAGTATTTTTCTGCATCATTTCCAGAACCCCTGATTCATCGGAAGGTTTCCCTGACCTCTGGTGGTGAAAGTGATGATGAAAGGAACCAAGGAAGCCCAGCAGAAGCCTATTATAGGGCTGTGGGTAAGCAAAGGAAGAAAACTTTTAGTCATCTTATCCCCATCTTATCCTGCTTGAGAATATGACCTGAAGGGGAGATAAGGTAGACCTGCCACTGAAGTAGGACCTTAATCTGTAGCACCCCCTCCCCAAGTTACTAACCCCTGTTAGAAGAGGGAATACACATACCTCTATAAATTTTATAAGTAACCAAAAGAATTAGAGATTCATCTACATTAACAAGCTTCTTTGAGAGTATAAATATTTCCAGCATTAACTCTCCAAATAACTTACACAGTATCACATTACTGTGGATTTTTTACATCACTAGCACTTTGTTAAATGTCTATTTCCATTTTAAACAGGGTGTAGTATATAAATATATTAATAAAAATTCAAATAAAGTCAAAGCATTATTAATTCTTTATTGCTCTGTTTGTGGATCTTCCTCTATCACTAGTTTATGAACTTCTTAAGTGCTGGAAGGAACCATATCTTGTTACCAGGAACAAGCATAATTCTTGGCATATAATAGAGGGCTGAGGGTCTGTTGACTCAGTGAACGAATGAAAGAATGAGTAAATAAGAAAATGAAATTACTTTTTCCAACTGAAGCTGCCTGCTGGGAAGGAGAAATGAAGACTAATTGTTAAATGTTGAGTGTCTTGTGGGAGGCTAGGCCCTGTATGGTGAGTCATAATTCAGCTGTCCTGGACAATAAGGAAGCCTCAGAAGAGCTCTGAGCGTAGTAGAGACAGTCTACATCTGGGATAACTTTGCCACAGTTCTCACTGGCAAACAACATATAATTAAACTAGGAAACAACTGGGAGGGGGGTAAAAACTCAAGGTTCTGCATTACATAAAGAAATCTAATATGAATGCCCTTTCCTCTCAACTATATAGTGACTTATAGAATATTTTCTTCATTTCTCTATCAGTGATGGGTTTTATGGTCTGCAAATCTCAAAACCTAAGCTTACGGAATGGTCTTAATGGTCAATATAAGAAAAAGAGCTCATTACTCACAACTGATACCAAGTAATCGTTTCATAATCTTTCCAGTAATATCTAAGTGGGTACATGAAATGGTCGCAGCCAGTAGCAGGCAGATCATAGTCTCCAAATTAAAGAATGTCTGACAGGAAATCACTTCAATCATAGTGAGGAGAGCCCAGATTGAAGAGGGTATGAAACAGGGTACAAAAGTGGGAAGTACTGTACCTAGAGTCACGTCTGAGGAGAGTTATCAGATTCTATCAAGGTTAAACCAGTGAGGAAAGAAATATGGGTAAGAATAGGCAGCAAGGTCAGTGGGAAGTAGCCAGATCAAAAAACCAACCACAGGGTCTTCCCTGGTGATCCAGTGGTTAAGACTCCACTGTGCAAAGCAGGGGACGTGGGTTCAATCCTTGGTCAGGGAATTAAGATCCCACACGCCCCGGCGCCACAACTAAGACTCGACCCAGCCAAATAAATAAATAAATATTTTTAAAAAGAAGAAGCAGCCAACCAGAGGAGACATACAGTTATAAAGTGAAAGGCTTGGGAAATCTAAGCCTTACTCACTTATTCAGAGGAATTGAAAAAATCCTTGGAAAAGGAATGGTGGCTGAGTGGAGGGATATAATGAAATTTTCATTCTGGGGCTCTGGGGAAGTAAAACTGGCTGGCATGTTACTATGGAGCCATATTATTAGAATAATCATGCACTAAAGAATATTTTAACCATTTTCTGGAAACTGAAGGGAGTTCTGAATAGGCAGTTTGAGAATGATGATGATGATGATAAAGCATCCTTTATGTTACAACTGACTAAAGACTTTGTCAAGCTCACATATTTAAAATTCATATAAAACTATAAAGAACTCTTGTGAAGATTTAAATTAAGGGGCAGCATGAAATGACATGGGGTTTAACATCAGTAAGTTTGGGTTTGACCTCTAGTTTCCATATTTATTGTCATGAACCTTAAGTAAGTCAGTTAACCATCCTGAGTTCGAGTTTCTTTAAAAAAGAAGAGAAAAGAAATGGGGGTGAGGGGAAGAAATGGGGAGCTGTGGGGGGCGGTAAGTGGAGCAATGCATCTCAAAGCATTCTGTAAATGCTTTGAGTGCTTTACAAACGTTGGCCTATTCGTTTTAAATTCAGCACTTCATCCCAGCGGAGCGAGGAATTCCACATTTGGACCCACCTTCACTGGAGATTTCTGGAAAAGCTGCTTCTGGTTGCATGCCTTTTGGGCTCTGTGAGCATCCCTCGCTGAATAAAACTTGATGACGGCATAAAATCCAGGACCGGCCACGGCTGCGTTTTGGAAGACTCGGACCGAATACAGAAGGCCGAAATGGGAGAAGACTGTGAACAGAGAATGCTGTAGGGTGGTCCCACGCTAAGTAAGAGCAGGAAATTTCAAGCCCAGGAAACAAAATTGCCCATTCCCTTATATTCCCCCCAGCCCTTCGCCACAGGCGACGGTGGTGAGCCTCCAACTCCAAACACTTCTCATTTCACAAACAAGTTTCCCTCTGAACTGCTAAGCTTCGAGAAGCATTAGGAGGCAGTGTGAGGCCTGCTGGGAGCTCTCTCTCAAAAATCTGTAAGGACGAGTTGACTGCTCCGGTCGGCTCTAGAGCTAAGATTCCTCTCAGCAAAGACCACAGGCGGGCTAGGTGCTGAAGCAGCGCCCCCGGGGCTCCCAATTACTAGGACGCGAGGCGACTTTCTCCATCCCTCCCTCCATCCCGGCCTGGCTCACTTGCAAGGCCTCGGCCGTGGGTCCAGAGCTCAGTTCCCACACAAGCAAGGTTTTGTCACTCCCTGTGGGAACCGCAAAAGGTACCAACTCCGCCATCCTACGGTCACCGCGCGTGCGCGGCTCGAGAGCAAGCCGCACTGCGCCTGCGCACGGCGCGCCCGCGCTTTTTTAAAAGGAGCGCGTGAGGGGGCGGGGCCAGCTATGGGGGAGTGAGACGAGGGCGGTGCTCGGACCTCTCCTTCGCCCGCCCTCTCCTGGCGGGTCTCCGCCTCTAGTTCCCCTTCCGCAGCTCCGTCGCCGGGGAGACGTTGGAGTTTAGTGAGTCTACACCAGTGTATTTTGTGGATTGAGTCCAAAGCGTTAGTTTACTGGGTCGAATGGTGCGGACTTTATAGCAGCTGGCTTCATCTTCAGACTCCCAGGGAAGACTAGAGTACTAAGTGAAAGTGAAGTCGCTCAGTCGTATCCGACTCTTTGCGACCCCATGGACAGTAGCCTACGAGGCTCCGCCGTCCATGGGATTTTCCAGGCAAGAATACTGGAGTGGGCTGCCATTTCCTTCTCCAGGGGATCTTCCCAACCCAGAGATCGAACCGGGGTCTCCTGCATTGCAGACAGACGCTTTACCGTCTGAGCCACCAGGGAAGCCCAGAGTAGCAATGGCACCCCACTCCAGTACTCTTGCCTGGAATATCCCATGGACGGAGGAGCCTGGTGGGCTGCAGTCCATGGGGTCGCTAAGAGTCGAACACGAGTGAGCGGCTTCATTTTCACTTTTCACTTTCATACATTGGAGAAGGAAATGGCAACCCACTCCAGTGTTCTTGCCTGGAGAATCCCAGGGACGGGGGAGCCTGGTGGGCTGCCGTCTGTGGGGTCGCACAGAGTCGGACACGACTGAAGCGACTTAGCAGCAGCAGCAGTAAATACCCACTGAACTTTAAAATTTTAGATGTCCCGACTCTGTGGGAAATGACCACCAAAGATGCAACACTTGGACTTAAGAGTGTTTGTTTTCATGAGTTTTAAAATATGCAAATCAAGGTATAACTTACTAAAGCCATCAACAGTCTAGTTTGAAATCCTTAAAAAGCTGGTTTCTAGCCCGTTTTCCTAAAGTACCCCCAAATCACCTGCCATATTTCTGTAAGCCTACCACGACTTTCTCCACTTCAATATATCAGAACTTTAGCCTCACTCATTACCTACTTCTGAGCTCTTTTACTTCAAAAATAGTTGACCTTAGAGGAATAACTTGCATCTTGATATTGTTTCAAACCAATAACTACAGATTTTATTATCTATTTCATTATTCTTGCATTCATTGTATGTGTCCATTTATTCATTGTATCCATTGTTCACAGATGTCTCTGCTTCTCCAGCTGGATTATGAACACCACATGAACAACAGTTACCATTTATCATCCTTCTTCTTGTACCTAGCACACACTCATAATCTATTAGGTACTCAAATATAGGTGGAATTAATCATGAATAAATTAACACATTCTTTTGCACAAGGAATGGTTTAATAATTCCAAAAAAAAAAAAATAGAGAAGCTTCTTTCATCGTGGTCTTCTTGGTTTGCAAATGACAGTCAGGAACCAGGGACCTGGGCCTGGATGGGAACAAGGAGGAAGCCCTAGAAAACCATTTATTCCTGGGGCTCTGGTCAGTTTTATTTGTAAATGGGAAGGGAAGAAAATAACATGAAGTGGAGGCAAGAGGAAGAAGAATTGAAGAATTCCTGAGTGAGGAGAGGAGTTCTGGAATGACTCCACCACAGGCCTGCTCCCTGCCTCATGCCAGGTGACAGCCTGTCATCCAGTAGGAGAGGGGCCGGCCAGCACAGTGCAACCTCCATTTTACCCTATGAAGAGAAAGAAGAGTGGTTCTTGCTCTCTACTTAGCAGCTGCTTCTTAACACCTGACCCAGCGTTACGTGAGTTTTCCATACAGAGCAACGCCCAGAAACCCCTTCATTCCCAGCTCTCTACTGGGTCCTCCTGTGGCCCCTCTGATTCTTCCTTTAATTTCTGTCATCCATAGTGTTTGCTCTTTCCCCCTACTTAGTATACTTCCACATTTTCAAATCCTCACCTCCTTCTGAAGGGGGAGAGCACTTTTTTGTAGGGCTGAGAGTTACTAAAAAAAAAAAAAAAAATCCCAGGTGTAACTATTGACTTTCCCTTCAGAAAGGGTCAGCCCTAACAGTCATCAATGCCCCCTCCTCTCTCTCTCTCTCTCTTCTTTTGATAAAGTTGCTATGTGCATTCATTAAAAAAAAAATATTTATTTGGCTCTGCCGGGTCTTAGTTGTGACATGTGGGATATAGTTCCCTGACAAGGGATTGAACCTGGGCCCCCTGCTTTGGGAGTGTGGAGTCTTAGCCACTGGACCACGAGGGAAGCCCCAGTGCCCCTTATTTTGCATGGTGTTTTTGGAGCATTCAGGCTTCCCTGGTGGCTCAGATGATGAGGAATCTGCCTGCAATGCAGGAGACCCAGGTTCAATCCCTGGGTAGGGAGGATCCCCTGGAGAAGCGAATGGCAAACCACTCTAGTATTCTTGCTTGGAGAATTCCATGGACAGAGCAGCCTGGCGGGCTACAGTGTGTGGGGTTGCAAAGACTTGGACATGACTAACACTTCACTTCACTTTGGAGCATGCAAGGCACTTAACTCCTGTTTTCAGTTTCCGGTAGAGGCAGCCATTTACATTGTTTATATATGCAGTTTGAGGCTTAGAAATGTTAAATAATCAACTCAACATCCACCATAGTTAAGCTGGATCTGCAACACTCATCCAGCTGATGAACAACTCTCTTTTTTATAGAAATGTTGCTGCCAGTTATGGAGAGAGGGTCCCATGGGAGCCATGTTTATGTTGCTTAATTGCTTCCATCCCGACAGCTGAATGGAGGCGGGTCACCAGGTCCAAGTTGAACCTAACAGACCCTCTGTCTGGATTAGGACTGAGCCTCACGGGTCTCTATGGTCATTTAGGACATTAGCCCATAGATTCAGGGCAGACATAGTCTGTCTGGTGGACTGTGGATTAGAGAAAGCTGGTCTGCAGAGGGAGTAGTGAGGCCAAGGCACCAAGAAAAGCAGAAACCTGCCAGGGAAAGTCCCCAGCCCTGCTTCCATCCCTTTCCTGAGGCCTAACTGCACCCCTCGTGTGGGCCCAGCAAGACACCTTGTCCTCTCAGCATAAATCCACCCCTCCCCCCACACACACCCTACTCCCGGCTAGCTAAAGTCATTCTGTTACTGCAACCAAAAGAGTTTTGCTGAATATAGCATCAGAGAAAGAGCTAGATAGATCCCAGCTGCTACTAAGACAGAGTTCCTGCCGCAGCCCCCATTTTTCTAGACTGTAGAGAAAGTCCTGACCTACTGTCCCTTTCTCTGTCACCACATCTTTCTTAAGGCTCTGCCCACTAACTTCGTCCCAAAGTGACCTCCTCACCAGTTCTTCATGCCCCCAGCTCCGGACACAATCTTTTTTGCACAGTTGATAATTGCGAGAAGATTGGGGCTCAGCAGTTCTGAAAGAAAGGGAGAAAGAGAATACCCATGAAAGTGCCAGGGACAGTCCCAAAGACTGGCTCTCCCTGCGAGGCACCTCCCACCCAGAGGCTGAGAACTTCCAGTCGAGGCATGGCCTCCCTCTCAGAGGCCCATCTGGACATCCATACAATGGCTGGTGGAGGTTGGGGGTGGCGGGGGAGTAGGGGCAGGAGGGTCAGGAGGACAGATATTTGAGTGTTACTGCCATACTCTCTAGTGGATGGTGGTTCACCCCAAGTGTGGAGGTTTCTAGGGAAAGAAAAAGGCAAAACAGGCTGCAGAGACCAAAGTGAACTCCTGCCTAGGGAGCGAGGCTCTTCAGGTGAAGAGCCGAGGGCCATTCATCAGAGTTCAAAGGAGGAGATGAGGTCTCCTCCTCATCACAGAGTCATGGACCTGTGGAATCTTCTGGACTAGCCCTGAGGTGGGGACTTTGCACTTGACCTTTGGTCAGACCATTAGGCAAAGACAGCACTATTTGCTGGCAAGAGCTGAGCCTTCAGGGCCATTAGTGTGGCATCTGGCACTGGTTCTATGAGCCTCAGTTTGCTCATCTGTAAAGTGGGGATCATATTAGTCTCTATCACATAGCAAGTTGGGTAAAATGAGCCATGTGTGCAAAGTACTGAGTATGTAATACACTCAATAAATGTTGGCTGCTGCACTGCTCTGCTCTACTGAATGTGCAGAGCCTTTCTGCATCCTGAGAGCACCCTGCAGAACCTCCTGTGGGTATCCAGGGACACAGTCTAACCCCCTGCTCAGTAAAGGAATTCCCTGATTCCTTGAGCCATCCCTCTGGGGGCATTCCCAGGCTGTGCATGGGAAGGGAAGTCCCGTGAGTAGAGGCTGGTCATCTCTCTCACCTCTCCCACCCTGGGGCCCTTGCCAGACCTTGACAGTCCACTTGGCAATTGTTTTCCGTGTGACTCTGGTAATCGTTGCACCAGTAGTGGCTGTTGATCTGGAAGATGCCATAGTCAAAGCTGCCATCTGTGTTTTCATTTACCTTTGTTATGTTGAAATCACTCTCTACGAAAGCCAGGCACAGCCCTTAGAACAGGGAGAAGAGGGTTTTCAGAGGGGGTGGCCAAGCTGAGGGAGAAGGAAGATGGAGGAGAAAGGGATGAGGAATCGGAAGAAAGGAGCAAGGACTGAGAGGCTAGATGGGGCTGGCAGGCCAGAAACATCCATCAGCTTCTCCTCTCATTTTTCAGTCCGTTCAGCCAGCCACCCATCAGTACAACCACTCATGCATCCATCTGTCCATCCATCCTTTCTGCACTTAATGATCACCTGCTGTGTGCCAGAAACTGTGCAAAGCTCAGAGAGGGACATTTAGCTGGGTCAAATGCAGATACTGCCTTCAAGGAGCCTATAGAGTAAGAATGAAACTATGGACCTAAAAAACCCACAAGGCAAAATAAAAGGAGAGAGTGTTGTAAGGCAGATATACACAAATTCTGGGCCAAAAGGAGCTATCTCTATTGAGGAGCGGGATAGAGCCTTTGCACAGGCTGTTCACTCTGCCTGGAATGCTCTTCCTCCAGATGTTTGGGGGACTGGATCCTTTTTTCTATTCAGCACTTCTCAAAGTCACCTCCTCAGAGAGGCCTTCCTTGACTTCCCCTTCTACAACAGTGTCACCCATCACCCCCCTGACTTATTCTTCTGCATAACATTATCACCACCAGGAAGCACTTCATGTATCTGTGTGTATGTTTCTTGCTGCCTCTTCCCCTAGGATGTGAATACTGTAAGAAAAGGAGCTATGTTGAAGTCTGCACCCCCAGCACCTAAAATCATTCCTGGGACATAGTAAGTGCTCAGTTAATAATGGTTGAACAAATATGGAATGTTGGGAAAGACTTCTTGAAAAGGGCTGCTTTGTTCACTTGACTTTGAAAAAACAAATAAGAGAAGAAAGAAAGATGGCCACTGAGGGCACGACCATGGGAGGAGGAAGGAGGAGGGAGTGAGAAAATGTCACTCACAGTCAGTCAGGGAGTAGCCCTCAAACCCATCCAAGTCCTCCTGGTGCAGCACCTTGGCCAAGTCACAGCGGCCAATGAGGCTGGCTTGATTCACAGCAACGAGGCAGCTGGCCAACGAGATGAGCAGTGGGCTTGTCATCCTTGGAGGGGAGGAGGCACGGTGGAGGGTGAGAGGTGGAGGGCCTGTGGGTCCTGGAGTCTCCCAGACTGCCTGCTGGTCTTCTCCTGGGGAATCTGGAGAGGGCAGCCAAATGTCCTCACTCACTCACTGCTCCCCTCCTGGCTATTTCTCTTTCCTTTCATGTATTATTCTATAAACACTTTTTTTTTTTTTGGTCTCCTGTTTGGTTTTTTATTCCCAATTTAAAATTAACAGAGCTGGGGCATGTCAAATAGACATGTGAGCTGGCCTAAAGGGGTACCCACTAGCCAAATCTGGAATAACATTTTTGAGGTAACAACTTTACTGAGATATAATTGACAATATATAATTCATACACTATACACTTAATTCAGTCAAAGTGTGTAATTCAATCATTTTCAGATCGCAGAAAATCATTTTCAGAATGCAGTTCTGTGTGACTATCACCACAGTCAACTTTATACTGTTTTCATCGACCCAAAAAGAAACCTCATATCCATTAGTTGTGACTCCCTGTTCCACTTCCCTCCAGACTCTGGCAACCACTAACCTACTTTCTGGGCTTCCCAGGTGGAGCTAGTGGTAAAGAATCTGCCTGCCAATGCAGGAGACATAAAAGATGCAAGTTCGATCCCTGGGTGGGGAAGATCCCCTGGAGGAGGGCATGGCAACGCACTCCAATACTCTTTGCCTGGAGAATCCCATGGACAGAGGAGCCTGATGGGCTACAGTCCAGAGGGTCTCAAAGAGTGGGACACAACTGAAGTGACTTAGCATGCATGCATGCAATCTTTTTATTTCTATAGATTTGCCTGTTCTGAGCATTTCATATATATGAAGTCATACGATATCTGGTCTTTTGCATTTGACATCTTTCACTTAACATAATGTTTTCAAGGTTCATCCATGTCATAGCATGTACCAGTATTTATTCCTTTTTCATGGCTGAATACCCTGGAGAAGGAAATGGAGGCCCACTCCAGTATTCTTGCCTGGAGAATCCTGTGGATGGAGGAGCCTGGCAGGGCTACCGTCAGTCCATGGGGTCACAAGAGTTGGGCATGACTGAGTGACTAAACCATGGCTGAATAATATTACATTGTATGGATATATCACAATTTGTTTATGTATTCATCAGTTTGTGGACATTTGAGTTGTTTCTATTTTTCAGTTGTTAGGAATAATGCTCCTGTGAACATTCATGTACAAGTTTTTGTGTGGACAAATATTTACATTCCTATGGATATATATCAAACAGTGGGTCACATGGTGACTTAAAGTGTAAACTTTTGAGGAATTGCTAAACTTCCAAAGTGGCTGTACCAATTTACATTCCAATTAACCATGTATGAAGATTCCAGCTTCTCCACATCCTCACCAATACAGTTATTAACTGTCTTTTTGAGCAAAGCTATCCTAATGGGTGTGAAGTGGTATCACATTGTGGTTTTGATTTGCATTTGCTTGATGGCTAATAATGTTGATTGTCTTTTCACATGCTCATTGGCCATTTGTATGACTTTGGCAAAATGTCTTTTCATATCCTTTGCCTACTTTTTCAGTTGGGTTTTTTGTCTTTTCATTATTGAGTGGTAAGTGTTCTTTATATATTCTGAACCTTATCAGATATGTAATTTGCAAATATTTCCTCACATTCTATGGGTCACTTTTCACTCTCTTGACAGTGTTTCTTGGAAACACAAAAGTCTTAAATTTTGATGAAGACTGATTTATGTATTTTTTTCTTTTGTTGCATGTGCTTTGGTATCATATCTGTGAAACCAATGAATAACGGATTCCATGATAATCTAGAACAATTTGGCCATCAAAATAAATGATAATTATTATCTGTGATAACTTTCACTCTATCAAATGATGATAACCCATTGAGTGAGATAGGAATCCATGAGTTCATAACAGTAATAGATAGACAAATAGGTTCATAATGGGGATCAAGGGGCGGGGGCTCTTTCTGACAAGAAAATGCTGACTGATAAATGTGGAGGTAGGCATGAAGTTGAAAAATCACCATCCTGAAACCATCATAGATTGATCTGAGCAAGAAAGAATCAACAGTGGGTGCTAAATCAGAGGGAGTGGGAAGCTTAGTGAAGAACTGAGTATGTTCATGGTCCTAACGTGTCTCCCCACAGATTGCATCTTAGTTGCATGAGAAAAACAGTTGAAAAACAGTGGAGAAACAAGACAGCATTTTGACTTCAGTCACATTGAGTGAAGTAAGTCAGAGAAGGAGAAGTATCTTATGATACCCGTTATATGCAGAATCTAAAAAGAAATGATAAAAATGAACTTATTTACAAAACAGATACAGATTCACAGACTTAAAGAAAGAACTTATGGTTACCAGGGGGGAAGGATGGGGATGGGATGCGGAAAGGGATAATTAGGGAAGATGAGATGAACATATATATACATACATACACACTGCTATATTTAAAATGGATAACCATCAAAGACCTACTGTATAGCACAGGGAACTCTGCTCAATGTAATCTGGACAAGAGGGGAATCTGGGGGAGAATGGATACATGTCCCTTTGCTGGAAATGGAGAGGAGGAAGGGAAAACGTCTTGCCCTGTGATCATACTGCTGCTGTCTTATTTAGACCCTAAGTCGTGTTCAACTCTTTGCAACCCCATGGACTTAGCCCATCAGGCTCCTTCATCCATGGGGTTTCCCAGGCAAGAATACTGGAGTGGCTTGTCCTTTTCTCCTCCAGGGGCTCTTCCTGACTCAGGAATAGAACCCATGTCTCCTGCATTGGCAGGCGGATTCTTGACCACTACACCACCTAGGAAGCCTCGTGTATGTGTGTGGGTTTCCTTAACTAGGTGTATGTTCCTGAAGGTTCCTCCATCCACTGGCTTCATGAGTCTGGCAGTTTCTTGGACAAGATGGCTACCCTGACAGTCTGTCTCCTCACGAATGTTTTATTCTGTCTCCTGATACTCACTCCTTAGCAGCCTGAGCTTGGGACCATTCTTTTGCTTCTCTCTCCCACCCTACAGTTGCCAGATTTAGTAAATAAAATCACAGCATGTCCCATTATGTTAGAATTTCAAACAAACAATGGCTATTTTTTTGGTATAAGTGTGTCTCATACAGCCTTACTTGGCCCTGACTCAGTAGGATCCTTCAGAGACAGATATCACTGAGCTTTGGAAAGCAGGGAGCTCCATCTCTGCCCCTGAAAGCCCCTCTTGGGGTTCTCCAGGGAAGACAGTGGTTCGGGCAGGTACACCCCAACCCCCACTCCCGAAGCTTACCTCTCTCCTATCCCTCGCTGACCCCAGGTCCCAGCCTGCCCAGGGCTTTCCGTGAGAATCTATAGAACAAAGCCTTTTGAGTGGGAACCTCCTCTTCCTCATGGACTATCCTTTAGCCCCGCCCAGCTTACTGCTCTCCATGTTCCAAAGAAGATGGGAGCCCTCAGTCACCCCCGCCTTCTGGAACCTCAGTTCTGTGATGTCATCACTCTCCTGGAAATACTCTGGTCTTAACCTTGCAAACTGGCTCAGTCTTGAGGCCAATCTTGAGGCAGAAGCGGCAGATGGGCCTGGAGGGATTGGTGACAACTGTGATGAGGACCACTGGTGGGACAGGGTAGAGAGGGCGCGAGAGGGCGCACCACCCCCCTTCCCTTCTGGGCACAGTAACACCTTTGAGGGAACTCCTTCCCCCATGGGTTTTAGGCGGTCTGCCGGTCTCAGGGCCCTGCCCTCCAGATGAGAGGGTTTGTTCACGCCCCAAACCGTGTATCTTGAACTGAAACTAAGTGGCGAGGCTCAGCTTCTCACAGGAAGCCTTCAGGTGTGGGGCCTGAGACTGCTTGGAATCTCATAGATACAGCCCATCTGAGAGAATAAGCGTCCTTGAACAGGGAGCAGAGTCCAGACAGGACTCTTGTCCCAGCATCCACCACTTCTGCAGCCTAAACTCACTTTTGCCCTCACTGCAACCCTGTGATTCAATAAATGTCCTTTCTTGTATAAACACATTTGAGTTGAGTTTCTGTCACCCATACAACCAAAAGAGACCTGCTTAGTACAGGTAGGATAGAGTTAACCATCCATGGAATGGTGACCTGACAACCTGTCACCTCCCCATGAAGGACACACATCTGAGTGTCATTTGTCACCAAGGAAGTCTAGGAGACATTTCCACCAACTATAGCAAAAAGGAAGGGCTTCCCAGGTGGAGCTAGTAGTTTAAAAAAAAAAACAAAAAACACTTGCCTGCTAATGCAGGAAACATAAAAGACAAAGATCTTGGGTTGGGAAGATCCCCCAGAGGAGGGCGTGGCAATCCACTCCAGTATTCTTGCCTGGATAATCCCATGGACAGAGGAGCCTGGCAGGCTACAGTCCATGGGGTTGCAAAAAGTCAGGCATGACTGAAGCAACTTAGCAGCAGAAGCGTAGCAAAAAGGAGGCAAGAGAAAGTTTTGTTACTGATGCTCACTTCACCCTTGAGACAGAGTGATAGAGTCTACCAGAAAGGAAGTAGGAGGAGTTTTCTAAGTGGGCAGTGATGCCCTGTACCCTCTGTCTCTGGACTTGTCTCCCTACCGGGGCAGCAGCACATTGCATCTTGGGAGGTAAAGACAGCAGAAGCTCTCTTGTTGTTGAGTCACTCAGCTGTGTCTGACTCTTTTCGACCCCATGGACTGCAGCACGCCAGGCTTCCCCATCCTTCACCATCTCCTGGAGCTTGCTCAAACTCATGTCCATTGAGTCAGTGATGCCATCCAACCATCTCATCCTCTGTCATCCCCTTCTCCTCCTGCCTTCAATCTTTCCCAGCATCAGGGTCTTTTCTAATGAGTTGGCTCTTTGCATCAGGTGGCCAAAGTATTGGAGCTTCAGCATCAGTCCTTCCAATGAATATTCGGGACTGACTGTCTTTAGGATTGACTGGTTTGATCTCCTTCAGTCCAAGGGACTCTCAGGAATCATCTCCAGCACCACATCTTGAAAGCATCAATTCTGAAGCTCTGGTGGAGGTTGAACCCTGGGAGGAGGGCATTCTCTGGGTATCACTTTATGCAGTACTATTTGTGGCCAAAACGGATGACCCAGATAACTTCAGATGATCCAAGTAACCTCACCTGTGCAGAATTAGAGCCCTGGGTGACAGGAAAGGCTTCCATAGTCCAGGACCACATGCTGGAAATTGGACCTGCAGGCGAGGGTCTCCTTGCAGCATGAAGTCTTAGAGGAAATGATGGCAGCACTCAGAAGGGGACCATAGGGACTCTCCAGCCCCACTCACTCCCAACTGTGGTACACATGAGCCCTGGATGGATTCCTACCCATTCAAGGAACTGGCACATCCAACCTGGGACCCATGAATAAAGTCTGGAAGTTGTAGCCTGGGGTAAGAAGACACGGACTCCACGTATCACTTGTCTAAATAAACATGTTCAAGTTATAAATCAAGCAACTTCAGTTTCACTTTTCACTTTTATGCATTGGAGGAGGAAATGGCAACCCACTCCAGTGTTCTTGCCTGGAGAATCCCAGGGACAGAGGAGCCTGGTGGGCTGCCATCTATGGGGTCGCACAGAGTCGGAGTCGGACATGACTGAAGCGACTTAGCAGCAGTAGCAGCAGCAACAAGCTGTTAAGTAAAATATTTTCTATCCTCATATTCTGACAAACATTCCTTTAAAAGAATAAAATTTTAAAATGTGTATAAAGCTATGTGTGTGTGTGTGCTCAGTTGGGTCTGAGTCTGCGGATCCAGGGACTGTAGCCTGCCAGGCTCCTCTGTCCATTGAATTTTCCAGGCAAGAATACTGCAGTGGATTGCTATTTCCTACTCCAGAGGATCTTCCTGACCCAGGGCTCGAACCATGTCTCTTGCATCTCATGCATTAGAAGGTGAATTCTTTACCGCTAATGTTGCCTGGGAAGCCCATATGAAGCTACAGCCCATTATATTAATATATGACTGAAAGTTAGCAAAATGCCCAAGGTCAATGAATTTAACTTTTATTCCACATGTCTGGAAGCTCTGTTAATGGACTAATAATGTTGGGATGAATAATAAGTGTATACATAATTCATAAAGGATTAAAACTTTCATGAAATTTATTTTCTTATCTTCCTTTCCGCACAAACACTAGTTATATTTCTATGATCAACTTTTAAATATATTTAAGAATTAAAAACATAATTATATTCAAAGTACATAATTTAAAATATATTTTCATCAAAAATATAAATTTAGGTAAAAAATGTACTAATTTTTTCTGCTTTCCAAAATGTTAGTTTCTTTCAAATATTAAAAAGTAGCTAATAATTTGAAAGTCAAGGGTTTTCCTGGTGGCTCTGTGGTAGAGAATCCACCTGCCAATGCAGGAGACACGGGTTCGATCCCTGGTCCGGGAAGATCCCACATGCTATGGAGCAACTAAGCCTGTGCACCACAACTACCGACCTGTGCTCTGCAGCCTGGGAGCTGCAACTAACGAGCCTGTGCGCCACAACTAGTGAACCCCCACACCCTAGAGCCTGTGGTCCCCAACAAGAGAAGCCACCACAATGAGGATTCTGTGCATTGCAACACAGAATCCTCATTGTGGTGGGGGTGGTGAGAGTAGCCCCCACTTGCCGAGA
The DNA here is from genome assembly GCF_027580195.1 of Bos mutus. Classification (NCBI taxonomy): domain Eukaryota; kingdom Metazoa; phylum Chordata; class Mammalia; order Artiodactyla; family Bovidae; genus Bos; species Bos mutus. The sequence goes on from NC_091635.1 coordinate 31,589,202, forward strand.
CTACAGAAAAGCCCGAGCAATAACAAAGACGCAGCACAGCCAAAAATAAATACATAAATAAAAGTATTTTCTTAAAAGTCAAAATGCAAATTAGAATGAATGTATATTAAATTTTTATATCAAAATTACAGAGATCCATTTTATTTTACTCTTTCAAAGTTTAACTACACTTTACTAAGTAACTTTGAATTTTAATATTTAAATTTTATTTAAATTATAAATGTAATTTAAAACTTAAAGTAACTTTTCAAATTAAAATGTTAAAATTCATAAGTCTGGCATTTAATGTCCATCTTGTTCCCAATGTAAAGAATTAGTATTATATCATGTCTAAAGTCTAGACATATATGAAAACGTAAGAGTAATGTGTAATGTGAGTTTTGCAATATTACAAACATTTCCTCAGCTTTTTACAGCTGAGGTAAATATTGTACTAATTCATGGATACTTCCAGAACCAAGAATAGGAACACAAGAATAAGAAACTGTACACTCAGCACTACTAGCAAATGATATCTCATTGTGTTCAAATCTATTGCCTTCAGGCTACCTGAGAGGAAAGCTCTGAAGAGTTAATTTATTAGTCTTTTCTCTTACCTAAATACTTTTCCGCTCAAAGCCTCTCTGAACTTCATAATAGTGCCTAGCAAGAGCCATTAAGCTTTCACCAAAACATAAAACAGGAGCTATACTGTAACATTCAATAAAGTTTTAAAAATGGTCCATATAAAAATATCTTTAAAAAAAAAAAAGGCTGTTGTCACACACTTGGAAGTCCTCCAAATCCTGAGCAGAAAGGCATGCGGAAAACGATGAGACCAAAAAGGATGATGTGGATGACAAAGATCAGAGACTTAACCTGGGACAAAGGCAAGTGAGCTGAAAAAGGTGAGTTTGCAGATCTGACATGAAAAGGCAGTCACAATGAGACGTATTCAAACCATATGTTCATAAGACTGAATTTTAAAAATTATTTACTTATTTTTGCGCTAGGTCTTCACTGCGTGTGTGGGCTTTCTCTAGTCGCAGCGAGTTGGGGCTACTCTCTGGTTGCAGTGCGCGGGTTTCTCACGGAGGCGGCTTCTCCTGTTGTGGAGCACAGGCTTTAGATGGGCTTCAGCAGTTGCTCTGTGGCATGTGGGATCTTCCCAGACTAGGGATCAAACCTGTGTACCCTGCATTGGCAGATGGATTCTTATCCACTGGACCACCAGGGAAGTCCAAGACTGAGTTTTTTATTCTATATTTAGGCTGTACTTCTTCCCTAGTGGCTCAGATGGTAAAGCCTCTGCCTACAATGCAGGAGACCTGGGTTCGATCCCTGGGTCGGGAAGATCCTCTGGAGAAGGCAATGGCAACCCACACCAGTACTCTTGCCTGGAAAATCCCAAGGACGGAGGAGCCTGGTAAGCTATAGTCCGTGGGGTCACAAAGAGTCAGACACGACTTCACTTTCACTTTACCCCAAAGAAAGTATACCTTCTCAAATAACTTCAGGAATAGTTACAAAACTGATTATAAACTAGGCTAAAACTATTACCTCAAATTGTCCCAAAAGGAGGAATTATATCAGCTCCATACTCTGGCTACAATTTAAAAACCTCAATTTCTTATAACTTTAAAAGAAAAACATACACAGACACACATACACTTTTTCTCCCCTGAATAATTATTGGGTCACTGGCAAATTATTAGTAAAATCTGGAGTAACAGCTTTCTAAAATGAAAATGACATTAATATATCGTATCTGAAATTTATTTAGAAGTAAATTCATAGTCTTAACTGCTTTCATTCAAGTAAAAAAATTTGAGTGTTTGACTCAAGAAGTTAGAAAAATTAGAAGAAAAACTTTCCCAAGGAAAACAGAAGGAAGCAAAGCATAAGAATAAAAGCATAATATATTTAATGAGGGGTTCCCTGGTGGCTCAGATGGTAAAGAATTTGCCTGCAATGCAGTAGACCTGGGTTTGGTCCCTGGGTGGGGAAGATTCCCCTGGAGAAGGAAATGGCTACTCACTCCAGTATTCTTGCCTGAAGAATTCCATGGACAGAGGCGCCTGGAGAGCTACAGTTCATGGGGTCACAAAGAGTCGGACACGACTGAGTGACTAACACTTTCACACTTTCATGCTGAATCGGATTCAGGGGAAATGTTGGGTGACAAGTTAAAAATGGAGTTAAGAAACAGCAACGAGAGAACCGGCATATTATGTGTCCCACTTTGGACTTGGGATTCTTCTTTGTGGTACTAGTGCAGTGTAAGCTAAATTCTTCAAAGTTTCTGGAGTAAATTCCTTGCAAGGACAGGTCACTCTGAAGCTACAGGTCACCACAAAACTCAGTAGGTTGATTATCCAAGAAGGTAGAATAACTTAGGGTTCTAAAGCTTTGTTACTTGAAAACCATTGCCAAACATTTTCTCTCATAAAATCATGTTCTGTCTCAAGAAGGCCTCCAGTGGGACAAAGAGGTACCGTTGCCAGCTGCTGGCCTTGAGAGCATGGGTCACGGAAGGAGACTTCTGTTTCTGCTCAGGAAAGTGCAAAGGAAGCTTCTAGATTGCACTGTGAAACACAAGATGAATCAAATACAAACATGCCTTAAAAAAATCAAGTACGGACCTCAGTGAGCTCATAAGCCGGAGTAATTAACGTTTCTTTACTTACTTGGCTGCACCGGGTCTTAGTTGTGGTATGATGGATCCTTGACCTTCTTTTCAGCATGTGGGTTCTTTTAGTTGTGGCACGCAAACTTAGTTGCAACTTGCGGAATCTAGTTCCCTGACCAGGGACTGAACCTGGGCCACCTACATTGGGAGTGCGGCATCTTAGCCACTGGACCACCAGGGAGGTCCCTGAGTAATTAATAGACTGCAGAAAATTCCACAGTGGTCCACACTGAACACACCACTCACATAATTCAAAAAGTAACATGCCACCCTAATGATCAGTCCTCTGAGAAATGAATCCACTGAACTAAGATCTGCCTGTTTCCACCTCCTCTGCTCAATCTCAGCGCCCATGTGTGATCCACACAGCATGTACTCTCCTGCATGGAGTGGCCTTTGGAGCCAAACCAGCCAAAGTTCCTGGCAAAGAACTGGGTTCGTGTAATTTCATGTGTAGGTAAAGCCTGTGACCACATCGCTGTATGTTTTACAGTTCTCATGCATGAGCATCTACTTGGGACTTATCTATTATTTTGTTACTTTCCTTCTGTTTCTTTTCTATATGATAGTTAGGGCATAATGCTGCTTTTTAAATTTACCATCACTCTGAATGGATAAACACGTCAACGAAAAGAGAAGAACCATTGGTTAATTCGTTGAATGGATAAATGTCAAAATAATTATGCTGAGTAAAAGAAGCCAGACCAAAAAAAAAGTATATACTGATTTCATTTATAGAAAACTCTTAAAAATGTGGACTAATCTATATGTTTTTTTTAATTATAGAAAGCATGGGGGGAAATCCCTGGTGGTTCAGTGTTTAGGGCTCCATGCTTCCACTGCAGGGAGCAAGGGTTTGATCTCTGGTCAGGGAACTAAGATCCCACGTGCCTTGTGGCATGGTCAAAAAGATAAATAAATAAAATATTTTAAAAATTATAGAAAGCACAAAGCAATCATTAGTTGCTTGGGGACAGGGGGTAGAAAGGGGGACAAGGAAATTTGGGGGGAGTGATGGAGATGTTCACCATCTTGACTGTGATGATGGGCATGGATATTCACAAAAATCAAAAATTATCAAATTGCACCCTACAAATATGTCATTTATTAGATAGCGTCACCGTGGGACACGACTGAGTGACTAAGCACAGCACAGCACATCACTGACTCAACGGACATGAATCTGAGCAAACTCTGGGAGAGGGTGAAGGACAGGAAAGCCTGACATGCTGCAGTCCATGGGGTCACAAAGAATCAGACGTGACTTAGCGACTGAACAACAACCTCAATAAAGTGCTTAAAATCTTTAAAAACTATTATCATTACACAAAATATATTTTATGACGAAGGAGTTATGGGTCTGTCATGGTTGAAACCCCCAGCATCAGGAAAATTCAGAAACGGGCGGGTGGCGGGGGGGGGAGTTTTTCCCACATTCCGCTTCTCAGGCCAACTCTCTGTGCAAGTTATCCTGTGGCCACTAGGGGCCAGCAACGGCCCCTGTACAGGAAGTGGGGCTGCAGGGGTACCAAGTTAATTGATTGATTCATTAATCAATCCATGGGGTGCTAAAGAGTCTGACATGACTGAGAGACTGAACAACAACAAAAAATTATTTATTAGCTGTACTTTTTCTTTTGCATTAGCTGCATATTCTCAATACATCTCAGGAACTGGCTGTTGTCTGCCCCCTGGGGAAGGTACAGCAGGCATTGGTCCTGCTGTAGACGTCCAGAGAGCAGCCAGCCTGACAGGTACAGGGCAGGAGCCACAGGTAAGGGGATGAGAGGGAAGAGGGAAGTGGCAGGGCTCACTCTAGGAAAGCAATTGGAGCAGCAGGCTGTACGCTACTCTGGCCAACACAATCCTGCAGGCAGCATGGATAGGGAGCACCAGCAGGTTGCAGGGTTCAACCACTCAGGTGGGACTGGGGCATAACTCCAGTGCCCAGGGGGAGAAAGGTAGGACCCTCATCCTCATATTGGGCGGGTGACCAAGGCTAGAACTCAGGCCAAGGATCAAACTCAGAAGCCCTGGGACTTACCTGGTGGTTCAGTGGCTAAGACTCTGTGCTCCCAATGCAGGGGGGCGTGGGTTCTGTCCTTGGTCGAGGAATTAAAACCCACATGCCGCAACTAAGACCTGGCACAGCCAAGTAAATCAATAACAAGTATATATATTTGTTTAATCAGAAGCACTGAGTGTTAGCTAGGCTTAAATTGCGGTTGAGAGGAATGGAAAACCCCAAATATCACTGGCTCAAACAGAGTAGAAGCTCACTTCTCTCTCATGTTAAGACATCCCCAGGGAGTCAGTCTACTACCAACAGGGTGCCCCATCGTGCCAACGAGATGAAAGAGAGAGAGGATCTAGTTTCCCCTGTCTTGTTCTCCAATCTTCAGTCATGGCTTTGCTCCTTGGCCCAAAATGGCTGCTAGGACTCAGCCTTTCCTTGCCATATTCCAGGCAACAAGAAAGGAGAAGTACAGTCTTCTTTTTTAGGGCATTTCCTAGAATTATGCAGACTACTTCACTTACATTCTATCGGCCAGAACCAGACCTAGCTGCAAATGACAACGGGAAATACAGTCTTAGTTTCACACATTCACGGATTGGCCCAACTAAAAATCAGAGAGTCTATAAGTGAAAATCAGAGAACATGTTTCAGGGACTCAAATTACGATATAAGGCAGAAGTGAGCAGGGGGCTCACCCTTAGACCCAGGTGCTGGGGTGTAGCTGTTTCCATCTCTGCTGCCCTAGGTCCCAGGGCTTGGGTGGAATGGGGTCACATGAGTTCAGTTGTGGGGAGGGAGGAGGTGTTGAACCCAGCCACAGGGCCTGACTGTCCCTCAGTACCTGCCACTGCAGCAACAGTGGGCCTTTTACAGCTAAGTGCAGCATCAGCCGTGGAAGAATCGTCTGCTCGTTGTCAAGGACCGGCACAGACTCAAAGGCCAACGACCGCTTGATGCTGTGAAAGGAATTCTCAAGATGAGTCCAAGGGTCACAGACTGCCTTCTCCCAGGAGGCGGCCATGTGGTTGAGGACAACTGCCTTTTTTATTTCTTTACTTAAAAAATAATTTTTAAAAATTTACTATGGAATAACATGGACAAAGAAAAGTCCACAAATCATAAGTGATCTTCACACACACACACAACGAACACACCTAAGCACCCAGCTTCCAGATCAAGAAGTAGAACCTTACCACAACCACGGAAGACCTGAAGGGTCCCTTCCAGTGACTCCCCATTCGCCCTCCTCCCACCTCCACCCTTCCCACCCCACACCCTTCAGTGTCCATCCCTATCATTAGCATTTAAAAATCTCTCTGGGCAATTCCATAGTTAATGTTGAGAATCACTGCTTTTGTAAAAACAGTTCTCTAACTTGGCTGTTCATTAGAATCCACTGGGATAGAAAAGGGAACAGAAACAGCTGCTAGAAGGCAGTGTGGTGCAGTGGGGAAACCTGGGGACCAGACAGACCTGCCAGTTATCAGCTGTGTGACCTTGACTGAGTCTCTCCACCTCCCTTACCTGTGAAATGGGGATAGCATCATCCCATGCCCAACAGAGCTGAGGCTGAGAGACAGAGGAGGTAAGCCTGGGCGGATGTAGGGTCCAAATATGGCAGCTACCATTGTCATTTTTATTAAAGGTGAGCAGCCCCAGGAAAATTGAAAGCCCTTCTTTCTGTATGCAGATGGGACCCCATCTGGGGATGGTGGAGACAGGCTATGCTGATAAGAGGGTCAACAGGTTGGTAAGAAGCCCGTGTCTTTCTAGGGAGTCCAGGAAAATTCCACAGGCAGCAGAGATCCCAAGCTAAAGCCAGTGAGAGGTGGCCCCCGGTTAGCAAAACTGCAACATCAACAGCACCGGGGACCAGCAACTGTAGACGAACTTGGGCTAAACTAACCCTTCTCCTTCAGCAAGATGAACAAGGAGCTGACTGGCTGCAGGCTGACTCTGAGAGCTGCTTATGGAGAAAAATGCAATGTTGTTGAGCACCTGCTTTGTGCCAGACGTTGCACATTCATGTCTTTAATCTCATGAGGTGGACAAACTCATCCCATTAATCTTTTTTTTTTTTTAGATTTGTTTATAGCTGCACTGGGTCTTCATTACTGAGTGAGGGCTTTCTCTAGTCATGGTGAGCGGGGACTACTCTTTGTTGCAGCGCTTCTCATTGCTGTGGTTTCTTTTGTTGCAGAGCATGGGCACTAAGGTGCCCGGTGCACAGGCGTGGCATGTGGAATTCTCCAGGACCAGGGATGGGACTCATGTCTCCTGCAAGGGCAGGCAGATTCTTAACCACTGGACCATCAGGGAAGCCTGCATCCCATTGATCTTGAGGGCCCTGAGGCTTAGAGGCAGCAGCGACTACCTAACAACAGAACCCAGCTGTCACAAGAGGCTGGGACATGCCTCTCCACTGGGCTGCATCACCCCTATGGGTGTGGTGTGTACACAAATGACCTGTGAATACCTTGATTAGATGCTCATTTCTCTTTTTTTCCTGAAATGAAAAGTGTATGACCTTTTAAGCTGATGACTTTATCTTTTTTTTGGTACTTATTACAAGATATAATATTCACTTTAGAACATATAGGAAATATAAATAAAAGAAAAATATTAAAGTATCTTACACAGAGATGAGCACATCTATGTTTCACACCTGTCGTTCATCTGTGTGAGTCTGTGTGTGTGTGTGTGTGAGTATATAGGTAGAAATTGACCAAAAAGGAGTCATGAGGTATACTCTGTTAGATAATTTGCTTCTCTTCACTTAACAACACAGTTGACCTTGAACAGCACAGGTTTCAACTGCGTGGGTCCATTTATTGCATATTTTTTTCAAAACAAGGCAGGTTCCGTATCTGTGGATATGGAGGACTGGTTATGGGACTTTAGCATCTGGGGATTTTTGTATCTGAAGCAGGTTCTGTGGCCAATTCCCTGTGGAAATAGAGGGACGACTGCAAAGAGTGGTCGTATCTGTATGTCATCGAATATTTTTCTCCAACAGTAGCTCTTGTTAGAAGCCCCAAGGAAAGCTTAACAAATATTCATGTCTGGGTTCCACTCTCAGGCGGATTTAATTGACCCTGGATGGGGTTGGTCCATGGGACTTTTAAGACTCCCCGGGGGTTCCAATGTGCAGTCAAGCTGGAGCGCTCCTTGCCACAGCCTCGCTTTCCCATGGTGGCCTTGCGTTTACTTTACTGAAGGGATATACTGTAATTTGACCAACTCCCTTCCTTAGACACTCAATTTGGTTCCATTTTTTTCAATATTAGAAACCAGGAGTTAGCAAACCTTTTCTGTAAAGGACCGAATAATATGTTTTAGCCTTTATAGGCTATAAGGTGTCTGTTTAACCCTGCCTTTATAGCATGAAAGCAGCCACAGACAATGCATAAAAGGAGCGTGGCTGTGTTCCAATAAAACTTTATTTACAAAAACAAGCAGTGGCCAATTTAGCCTCTGAGCCATAGTTTGCTGGCTCCTGCTATAAGCAATGCTGTAGTGAGTATCTTTGAAGCTACACCTTCTAGCATAAAATGACTATTTTCTTGGGATGGTGATACCGTTTACTTTTAGAAGTAAGACCCCTTCCAAATAAAACTTGAACTAGAATTCATATAAACAACAGGTAAGAGGGGCATCTTGTTAGTTACATATATTTTATAAATTCAAATGTACATTTTCTTTTAAAAAAGTCAGGGGTTGTAGATCATAGTTATTTTTGGTTTTGCTTCTGATCAGCCTCAGCACCTGTGGCATTCAAGTCAAAGTTTTGTAGAACCAACCAAATGTCTCTATGAAACCCTAGTGCTCCACAAGGAATACAGTTTGAAAACCATTGCAATGTGATAAATTCTTGGAAATATAGCTGGTGGAAGGCCTGAACCATTTCAAAGCAGCTTATGGAGACTTCCCTGGCGGTTCAGTGGTTAAGACTGTCTTCCAATGCTGGGGGTGCAGGTTCCATCCCTGGTCAGGGAGCTGAGATTCCACATACCTTGCAGTCAAAAAACCAAAACAGAAAACAGAATAAATATTGTAACAAATTCAATACTTTAAAAATGATCCACATAAAAAAAAAAAAAAAAACTTAAAAAAAAAATAAAAGCAGCTTGTGTATGTCATTTCAGCTGTCAAATGACCCTGAAGAAAAAGGGAAAAAAAGACATGTTTCTAATATTCAAACAGGTGTGAACAGCTTCCTGTTGTCCAATTGGCTTTGCAGGGTGAATGTTTTAGACACTGGTTCCTAGTGTGGTGTGAATCACTTCCTTCCCTTGTCTCATCCCTTTCAATGATTTGTAGAAGGTTCTCCAAGGTTCTCCCATTGCACATGCTCATTATGGCTTTCAGAAAATCAATAAAATGATCATCTTATTCTCTTTTTTCTTCTAGTCTTACTGAGATATAATTGACATACAGCACTGCATAAGTTTAAGGTTTACAGCATAGAGATTTGACTTACATACATCATGAAATGATTATCACAGTAAGTTTAGTGAACATCCATCATCTCACATAGATACAAAAAAAAACAAGAAAAAAAAACTTTCCTTGTGATGAGAACTCTTAGAATTTATCCTCTTAACAACTTTCATATATAACATACAGCAGTGTTAATTATATTTATAATGGTGTACACTACATCTTTAGTACTTCATTATCCTTTTTTAATATTTGTTTTTTAATATTTTTTAATATTGCGTGTATGTGGGTTTTTTTTTTTAATATTTGCCAGGTCTTAGCTGGGGCATGTAGGATCTATTTTCTGACCAGAGATCATACTCAGGCCCCCAACATTGGAAATGTGGATTCTTAACCACTGGACCACCAGGCAAGTCCCCTCCCTGCCCACTCTTCAGCCTTCTCTCTCGACACTCCGCAACGCCGCAGCCTCACCCCTGGGTCCCTGCGACCACAGCCCTGGACTCCCTCAGGTTTCAGAGCCACAGCAGATGCTGCTTCCCCTGCAGATTGCTCTTCCTGCCCCTTCTGTCTGAATTTTCCTATGTACCTTTTCTGACTCAGCTCTCCTGCCACTGTTCCCCTAGCACATCATACAGAACTGTAAGTGGCCAAGATCACTGTGCCTGGACAGTGGGAAGGAGTGGCTGACTCATGTGGGATTCTGTGGGGTTCTTCCACTTGACCCCAAAGCAGCCCTGGTCCTCCCCTTCTCCTCTCCACAGTCTGCGATATTCCCCACAGCATCTGAGCTAAACAGGGAACCACCGACTCCCTAGAGCCTTGTCATTAGGAGCTGGCATTTTGCTGCATTCCCCTTGTTGTGACGACTGGCATTGAAGCTGGTGCCAAATGGGCAACCCAGAAGGATCTTTCTCTTCCTTTTTTCCTTCCTCCAGGCTTGTTCTTTAGGCTTGAGAAGCCAGATGCTTTGGGGTTTAATTACACACTGCAGTTAGAAGCACAGAATGTCAGAGCTGGAAAGGAAGAACCTTATTATAAATAATCGCTGCCAGCATTTATTGAACACTTACTCTGTGCCAGGCCCTGTGCCAGGCCTGTTTCCAGGCATTACCTCGCTTACCCTTCCCAACAATTCCAGGAGGCAGAAACCATCATCACCCCTATTCTGCAGGGAAGGAAACAAAAGGTTTTCAGGAGATTACAGGGCATTTCCCAAACTGTGCTGTGTGGTACACAGTGGCAAAAAAAAAAAAAAAAAAAAATTTATTCAGGTTTTTCCACAAGATGGTATGGAAAAGTCCAAATGAACTATTTGGCCAACCAATATTAGTTGCTGGTGAGGAAAAAAGCATCCCACTGTTACACAGCACAACCTGTATCACCCTGGGAAAGTCACAATACACATCAGTATTCTAAAGGCTCTAAGAAGTCCTGTAGTAAAGAAACCTGTTGGGGTCAGTGTCACTTCTGTGGGTACCTCACTGGGACTGCTGATCAGAAGACACAGTTTGGGGAATGCAGATCTTACCCTTGCTTTTCATCTTACAAATGGGGTAAGAAAGGCCTAAGATGATGGCATCTGGTCCCATCACTTCATGGCAAATAGGTAGGGAAACAATGGAAACAGTGACAGACTTTATTTTTGGGGGCTCTAAAATCACTGCAGATGGTGACTGCAGCCATGAAATTAAAAGACACTTGCTCCTTGGAAGAAAAGCTATGACCAACCTAGATAGCATATTAAAAAGCAGAGACATTACTTTGCCGACAAAGTCCATCTAGTCAAGGCTATGGTTTTTCCAGTGGTCATGGATGGATGTGAGAGTTGGACCATAAAGAAGGATGAGTGCCAAAGAAGTGATTTTGAACTGTGGTGTTGGAGAAGACTTGAGAATCCGTGGACAGCAAGGAGATCAAACCAGTCCAAACTGTGCTGAGTGGTACACAGTAGTAAAAAGAAAAAGTTTGTTCAGTTTTTTGTTAGTATTGATTGCCAGGTGGACCTATCTGAACTAAAATGTTTAAATCCAAAGGTATTTTACATTGTCAACCTTTCCAAAAAGGTTAATAAAGTGCTCCTTGCATTTTATCAATTCTATCAAAACTATCAATCAAACTATCAAAACTGTCAGTCCTAAAGGAAATCAATCGTGAATGTTCATTGGAAGGACTGATGCTGAAGCTGAAACTCCAATACTTTGGCCACCTAATGCGAAGAACTGACTCAATAGAAAAGGCCTGATGCCGGGAAAGATTAAAAGCAGGAGGAGAAGGGGACGACAGAGGATGAGATGGTTGGATGGCATCACCGACTGAATGGACATGAGTTTGAGCAAGTTCTGGAAGTTGGTGAAGAACAGGGAAGCCTGGCGTGCTGCAGTCCATGGAGTCACAAAGAGTCAGACATGACTGAGTGACTGAATGACATCAACAAGAAAGGCCCGGGTAATGCTTGAGGTACAGACCAGGCACAGATTTTGGGCCCCATGCTCTCTGCACATCCACCCCACCCCTTCCAGAAAAGATAGAGTGGAGAAACGCAAACCATGACCCATCTGGCCCCCACTTCCTGTTTTTATAAATAAAGTTTTATTGAAAATGATTAGATTCAGCTCCCTTGATTTACAGATGAGCCAATCAAAGCCCAGAGAGGATAACTGATTTGTCAAAGGTCACGCAGACAATTAGGGGCAGAAATAGATTCTAGATCTAAAACCAGAAATAGATCTCCAAAAACCAGGTATTCTCTGAAACACAAATCAGACAGGTGGCAGGAGGTGACATGTGAAGTTCCTGATACCTGTGACATCTGCTTACAAGTTCTCCACTGTACAATACTTAAAAAAATACTTCCCGCTTTCTGCTATGGCACGAACACCCCCCAAGGCATTTCTCTCACTGTTTTGGGAAAAGCCACCTTTGCATGAACAGTCAGGCTCCTCTGTCCTCCACTCTGTGTGCATGAACAGAGTAGGGGCCAACTCGAAATCTCTGGAGGGGCAAAGGCTGAACAGGGCAGTCCATGTTTATTTAAATTCTGTACCAGATGCAGGAAATCATTATTAACTTCCCCTCTGCGAATGTGAAACGTGAGATCATTTGGACAGGACCTGGGCATAAAGCAACCTTTGCCCGCTCCAGGAAGAGTTTGCCAAATGAATAACTAGCATAAACAGGAGCCCCAGGGCAGCTGTTTGAAACCACTTCAGAAAATAAATTCCTTTCAAGGGTTCTTGGGCCTCCCTGAAACAAGCTATGGTACAAGGGTCACCTATTGATATTTTGTGTGTGTGTAGTCATGTATGGATGTGAGAGAGAAGGCTGAGCCCCAAAGAATTGATTTCAAACTATGGTGCTGGAGAAGACTCTTGAGAGTCCCTTGGACAGCAAGGAGATCAAACCAGTCAGTATAAAGGAAATCAACCCCAAATACTCATTGGAAGGACTGATGCTGAAGCTGAAGTTCCAATACTTTGGTTACCAGATGCAAAGAGCCAACTCACTAGAAAAGACCCTGATGCTAGGAAAGATGGAAGGCAGGAGGAGAAGGAGATGACAGAAGATGAGATGGTGGGATGGCATCACCGACTCAATGGACATAGTTTGAGCAAACTCCAGGAGGTACCGAAGGACTGGGAAGCCTGGTGTGCTGCAGTCCACGGGATTGCAAAGCGTCAAACACGACTGAGCAACAACTGAACAACATGTTCATGTGTACAGTTGAATATGCAAATAAAATCATTCTGACCTCTTCATTAAAATGCAGGGAGCACTTTAGTAACCTTTTTGGAAAGGTTGACAATGTAAAATACCTTTGGATTTAAACATTTTAGTTCAGATAGGTCCACCTGGCAAGTGATACTAACTGGGGAGATGTGATTAATCTCTGAATCTAGGGGAGGAGGTGTCTCACCGATCCTGGATGGCCAAGGCAGGCCTGAGAGTTAAAGGTTCATCTAGAAACAGCTGCAGGGACAACAGTGGCCTCTGGGTGGAGGTTCTTCCTGGGGCAGCCAGACTGCCCAGATGGCCTTTCCAGATCTGGGAGAGGCAGGCTTGTCACTGAGGTGGAGGGTAAAAATAGTGCTGTGTGGGAGGCAGCTGGGCCCAGAGGCACTGGCTTCCTGGTTCTAGGGCGGGAGACAGCCTGCAGACAGGCACCTTCTTGGGCTCCTGAGGCCCCTCCCGAATCCTGGGGCCTGGATGGCGGGGGGTGGGGGGGGGAGCTTTTCTCTAATATCAAAGCACTCTCCTATATTCACCATTCGTCCCCCCGCCCTCCCTGCCCGGATGAGCAAACAAATTGCTGGAACTGGAATGAGCTTGGGCTGGGTTATAAGGTAGCTAAGGGCTGAAATTCTGGCTGTGTCAGTTACCAGCTCTGTGACCTCAGGCAAGAATTTTCTCCTTTCTGAGCTTCCATTTTCTCATCTATCCAAAGAGGCTCACGGTTTCTCTCGGTAAGGCTTGCTGTGAAGATTAAATAACAATTTCTACTATCTTGCAGCCTCATTCTTCTGCCTCTTTCCCTTCCACCAGTTGCTCACCTTCCTGCACATGCTTTTTTTTTTCTTTTTGACCTCACCTTGTGGCATGTCGGATCCTAGTTCCCCGACCAGGGATGGAATCCACACCCCCGTGCATTGGAAGCATGGAGTCCTGACCACTAGAATGCAAGGGAAGTCCCTCCAGCACCTTCTTCAAGAGTGGCTCTGAGGCAAGCCAACTGCATGTCATGAGGACACTCAAGCACTAGGGAAGGTCTACACAGCCGGGAACTGAGCCTTCGAGACAACAGCTGTGCTGACGAATCACATTAGAAGTCAATCCTCTACCCCCCACCATGGAGCTTTTATGTGACTGTGACCCCAGCCAACCCCTTGACTACAACTTCATGAGAGACCCCAACCCAGAACCACTCAGCGAAGCAGCTTCTGGTTTCCTGGCCTTCAGAAATTATTGCAAGATAATAAATATTTGCTAAATTTGAGCGTGATTTGTGATGCAGAGATAAATAAGTAACATACTTACCTTTCAGGGTTATTGTATGAATTAAGAGTCAACGTAGGACTGCCCTAGTGAGTGGCTCAGTGCTAAAGAATTCGCCTGCCAATGCAGGATCCCTGATCTGGGGAGATCCCACATGCCACGGAGCAGCAAGGCCTGAGCCCCACAACTACTGAAGCCCATGCACCTAGAGCCTGTGCTCTGTAACAAGAGAAGCCACCGCAATGAGAAGCCCATGTCCCACAGCTGCAGGGTAGGCCCCGCTCACTGCAACAAGAGGAAAAAGAGCCCGCGCAGCAGTGAAGACCCAGCACAGCCAAAAATTAATTAATTAATAATAAAAAGAATTGAGGGCGCCAAAGACCTTAAAAAAAAAAAAAGTTAATGCAAGGAGTTCCCTGGTGGTCCAGTGGTTAGAACTCTGAGCTTTCACTGCAAGGGTACAGGTTCAGTCCCTGGTTAGGGAACTAACATCCCCCAAGCTACATGGTATGGCTTAAAAAGATTAAAAAAAAGCCAATCAAATGGCAACCAGACTTTCTGGGACCAGCGCCTCCAGAAAGGGCAGAAGGGAGAAGCAGAAGGAGGGAGTACCTGGCTGGGTCCAGGCTAGGTAGGTCCCCACTCCTGAACTCTGGGGACGAGTCTGACACACTGAATATACAGACAATGGCCAGACTGTATATAAAAACAGTGCTCTGACTCACTACCTATACCAACAGCCCGGGAAGCCAAACCACAACCTTTGTAGCAACCAGCCCCAAACGGCCAGACATTGCTCAATAACAAGCTTCTCTAATTTTGCCCCCATTTTCAACATAGTACAAATTGGAGAAAGTTAAATATGCTCCCCTAACCAATCACACGGGACGCCCCCCATCTAGTCTGCCCACCTACATCTTTTCCAAGGCAGCAGTCTCCAATCAGGGCATATATGAAGGCTACCATTCCCGCCGCCGCCCGCCCCCCCCCCCGACTATAAAGCTTACCCACTCCTCTGCCTGCCTTTGTGTGTCTGTCAAACTCAAGTAAGTATGGCTGACTCCCTCACTGTAGCAAACTCTGGAAAAATAGACTTTGCTCATTCTCCTTTGGGTGATCTTTGCTTATTTCCACAAGACCAAGTTCCCTCTCTCCCTTCCTTCTCCCAGGTCATAGACAACGTCTTTCTCTCCCACTAGGTGTCCAGAGAAAGCTGCTCAGGGATGACAGGGGACAGTTACAATTGAGTGTAGCTTTGGATGTGGTATATACACACAATGGAATATTACTCAGCCATCAAAAAGAATGAAATAATTCCATTTGCAGCAACATGGATTGATCTAGAGATTATGATATGGTATCTATGACATCCCTTATATGTGGAATCTAAAAAGAAATGATACAAATTAACTTATAGACAAAAAAGAAACAGACTCAGACTTTGTGAAGGAGCTTATGACTACAGAGTGGGAGAAAGATGGGGGGGAAAGGATAGTAGGGAGTTTGGTATGGACACGTACATGCTGCTAATTTAAAATGGATAACCAACAAGGACCTACTGTATAGCACATGGAACTCTTCTCAATGTTATGTGACAGCCTGGATGGGAGGGGAGTTTAAGGGAAAATGGATACGTGTAAATGTATGGCTGTGTTCCTTTGCTGTTCACCTGAAACTATCACATTATTAGGCAGCTATACCCCAATACAAAATAAAAAGTTAAAAAAAATACTATATGGTATAATATACATGTGGAATCTAAAAGAGATGATACAAAGCAATATGTCTACAAAACAGAAACAGATTCACAGATGTAGAGACCAGACTTGGGGGTAGAGGAGAGAAGGAATGGGAGTTTGGGATTAGCAGCCACAAACTTATATAGAGGATGGATAAGCAAAGAGGTCCGACTGCATAGCACAGGGAACTACGGTCAACATTCTGTGACAACCCATAACGTAAATGAATATGAAAAAGAATATATTATATGTATATGTATAACCGAGTCACTTTGCTGTACAGAAGAAATTAACACAACATTGTACATCAACTAATTTCAATAAAATTTAAAAAAAGAAAAGTGTAGCTTTGGAACAGGATAGATCTAGGCTCAAATTGTGACTCTGATGCTTAACTAGCTGTTTGGGCTTAAGTAAGTCAACCACTCTGAGCCTCTATTTCCTCACGTCAAAGATACGTTCACTTAAGAATTCAGTGAGGGACTCCCTGGAGGTCCAGTGGTTAAGGCTCTGCACTTCTACCACATGGGGCATGGGTTTGATCCCTGGTTGGGGAACTAAGATCCCACATACATGCTGAATGGTGTGGTCCAAAAATAAAAAACATTCACTGAGGTAATATATTTGATGCACTGAGCATACAATAGGTGCTTAATAAAGGAAAGGGCAGACTTCATAGATGGCACAAGTGGTAAAGAATCTGCCTGCCAATACAGGAGACAGACACAGGTTCGATCCCTGGGTCGGGAAGATCCCCTGGAGGAGGAAATGGCAACCCACTCCAGTATTTCTCACCTGGAAGATTCCATGGACAGAGGAGCCTGATAGGCTACAGTCCATGGGGTTGCAAAGAGTCGAACACACAGAAAAGGCCAGCCGTCAGCCGCCTCACAGCCTCTTCCTGAAGTAGGCAGGGCCCCGTACCCCACCTTTACTTACTCTCCCCCACCTTTCTGCGCTTCTGGCAGCTTGACTGACTTCAGCTGGATGGAGTCAGTCATGGGCTAAGTCCAGGGTACATCAAAGGTCAGAGGTGTGTCTCAGAAGAAGGATGGACAAAGGGCATAAAAGTATTTCTCTCAAGAAATCCAACTGGTCAAAAGCAGAAGAGAAAGTGTCCAAGCCAGATACCGTTCTCATTCTGTTCTGTCCTGGCCCTGAGGGGTAGTCAGGGCAGGGAGACTCCTGCCCAGAAAACTCTGAGTGCCCTTGTGCCAGGCTGTGTTCCTAGGACTGAGGAGGTGATCGGGTCTTTCTCTAATTTCTCCTCTGTGTGTGTGTATGTGTGTCTATGCATGTGTCAGTTTCATCTTTAAAATGAAAAATTCAATAGCTTCGCAGGACACAGACACACAAACTAGTGTTCTGCTAATAATGAGGGGGTGACTTTGAGATGCTCACCTACTGGAGACAGCGTGAATCCCCTCCCTCCAACTTGCCAGGCTCTTTCTTTCCATCCACATTTCTCTCCTTCTCCTGCCATCCCTGGAATCCAAGCCTCCAGCCAGCCATCTTTTGCCTAGACTGTTGCAACAAGTCCTAAACGCTTTCCGATTTTCTTTTGATTCAACAACAAAAGAATACAAGGGTGAGAAATTATCCCCTATCCCCTGAATTCACACAATGATTTTTAAAATATTGACAATGACCAGGCCTGGGAGCAATGCACTCTTTCTCCCAGTGGAAGGCTGGAGTGGAAACTGGTGCATTTCTGGAGGGCAATTTAGTCAGATGTAATTTACTGATTCTGCAGGTCCATTTTTCAAAATATGATAGAAATAAAAAATTACAGGTCCTGTACAAAGATTTCTTACCAAGTTCTTTATGGTAATATTGTTTCTGATGAAAGAGAAAGAAGAAAGAGGGAGAAAAAAAAGGAAAGAAGCAACAGAAACTAATCAAATATCCAAAAATAGAGACTGATGAAAGAGAAAGAAGAAAGAGGGAGAAAAAAAAGGAAAGAAGCAACAGAAACTAATCAAATATCCAAAAATAGAGAAAGAAGCAATAGAAACTAATCAAATATCCAAAAATTGTAACAGTATAACAGTCTATACCTTGAAACCCAATTCCTTCTCTGAAAATGATGTCGCAGACCAGTAATTCTCAAAGTAAGTCCAGGAAGAGCAGAAAGAGCATTTGTTTGAAATGCCCAGAATTACCAATTGGGAAACTCTGGGCTGGGCCCAGGAATCTGGGTTTTAATAAGCTCCTGTTGTAGATGAATATTTATCACTACGAAAGAATAACCTGTTAAATGACAAAGGATTACAAAACAGCATGTACAAAACAGTATGTATGAACAGTGCATCCTTATTCTGAATACATATATAGAAACACATAGAAAAAGGCCAGGAAGATTTTGAAGCAAGGCGGTAACATGGACACTCCTGGATAGTAGGATTATGAGTTTTTAGATTTTCTCCGTTTTCCGAATGTGTGCTTTCTAACTAGTTTACAGTAATGTGGCTTTGTAAAAAGGAATAAAGAAAAAAACGCAATAACCTATTTTTAAGTAAAGAAAAACCACATGGGGAGGGGTGGGGACGAGGTGGGAAGGAGGCCGAGAGTACTCCTCATATTCATGGTGGGGACGAG
Organism: Bos mutus; assembly: GCF_027580195.1. Classification (NCBI taxonomy): domain Eukaryota; kingdom Metazoa; phylum Chordata; class Mammalia; order Artiodactyla; family Bovidae; genus Bos; species Bos mutus. Next base: position 31,607,656 of record NC_091635.1, read on the forward strand.
GCTGGGACGACCTGAGTCGGGGCAGTGGGGTTTGGCGGCCACCCACGGCCACGGCCCAGTGATGAGGGGAGGGGGGGATACGGCACAGCGGAAAGGAAAGGCCGCCCTGCGGGGAGAGGATGAGGGGTGGGGTGGGTGTTCTCTGCAACTCCTCTGACATCTGGGAAGGCTTACCATGACCTCAGTAAAGAGCAGAGAAGAGATTTAGGGCAGACTCAGGAAGAACTTAACTGCAGAGAGCATCAAATCCCAGAAGGGGCTCCTTGGGGCGATTTTTCCCGGCTGGAACAGACCAAGGATGCCTTGAGGGTGTCCAGCTTCGCCGACTGAGTGCGGGGCTGCCCTGATCTCCCGACCCCTTCCAACCCTGGGACACAGGCGGAGATGCCATCGCTGCGGGATCTCCCACCTCCCCATGGATGCGGCTGGGCCTGGGGGAGCTGGGGGGGGAAGGAAGGAAGGAGAGGGGGCGGGGCCGTTGCTAGGGGAGGGGCGGCTGGGCGGGCGCCGAGCGCAGTCGGTGCCTAGAGGCTCGCTGGGCTCTGCGGCTCCAGCTCGCGCGAAGCCTGTTGCTCGCCTCTCCGGGCCACCGCTTCCCGCCAGGTGCCCCGGGGCCGGCGGCCGGAGGGGGTGAGGCGCGCCGGCAGCCCTCCGCCCTCTCCCTCTCCCCGCGCACAAGTGGACCCGGGCTTCTCCTAGAGCTCCGACGCCAGAGAGCCTTCCAGTGCGCCCCGGACCGCGCGCCGAGACCCCCCCGTCCCCGGGCGCCGAGCGGCGATGAACTCGACCTTCCTGAACCACAGCGGCCTGGAGACAGCGGGTGGCTTGGGCGGCGGCGGCGGCGGGGCTGCGCTGGGGAACCGCAGCCACGGGCTGGGCACGTGGCTGGGCTGCTGCCCCGGGGGTGCGCCGCTGTCCGCCAGCGACGGGGTCCCCGCGGGGCTGGCACCGGACGAGCGCAGCCTGTGGGTGTCGCGCGTGGCGCAGATCGCCGTGCTCTGCGTGCTGTCGCTCACCGTGGTCTTCGGCGTCTTCTTCCTGGGCTGCAACCTGCTCATCAAGTCCGAAAGCATGATTAACTTTCTGATGCAGGAGCGCCGGCCTTCCAAGGACGTGGGCGCTGCCATCCTGGGGCTGTACTGAGCGCCGCCTCTGCCCGCCCTCGTCAGCGCGGCTGGAAGAAGACCGAGGAGAGCCCAGGACCCTAGATCCTCCTTCTCGAGCTCTGCCGCCGCCTCCGGGAGGGCAGCTCGAGGGGCTCCCCCACCCCCTACCCGCAAAGCGCCACGGGGCGCCCGCCCCCAGGACACTGCAGGACTCCAGGCGGCGGCACGGGAAGGGACTTCCACACCAGACTGCGTGCGGTCCTGCCTTGGTGGGCAGGATGGGGGTTCTTAAACTGTTTTTTTTTTTTTGGAAAGTTCTGGACAGGGTGGTGGGAGAGGCTGTGGGAAGCAGCTTGGGGTGAGGTCACCTGCGTGGGAATTTTGTGTGTATGTAGGTGGGGTGGAGTGGGGGCCAGTTCCGAGCAGCATGGCGAGGTGGGGGAGAGTGCAGTTGTGGATGAATCTGAGTCACTGAGCTTGTTGGGCTTGTTGGCCTGATTTCGCATTTGAGAAGAGATCTTATAATAAAGCTACAGCCGTCGGGGGCTTCCTCTGTGGGGTGTTGTGTGTATGCTGAGGCGTTTGTTGGCGGCGGGGGCGGTGTGTAACCTAGGAGCCAGCACTTTAAGCAGGTCACAGGACGCCTGGCTGCCGTATTGGGCAGCTATGGGGGATGGTCGGGGTCTCCTGAGACTCCACTTCAAAGCCGGGAAGGGGGGGAAAGTGCCCGTTTTCTACTGCTGCCAACCCGGGCAGGCAGGTCCTGCAAGGACGGCTGGACAGCTGGTGAGGTAAATTAAATCATTGGGAAATTTGAATCTATTCTGTGAGATGGAAAAAATAAATAAATCAACGACTTGAATTCAAAAGGGAGAAAATAGCAAAAACAGTACATCAGGAGAATGGACAAATGAAATGTAATTGGTGTGTGGGGAGAGGTCTGGATGGAGGTAAAATTTTCATGATAGGGCCAAAAGCCCCAGCTCAGGGCTTGTTTGACTCACCCTTGTAGAGGGTAGGTGAGCAGATTCTGAAGATTTGCCTTTGCATTATGGGGAGGGAGGGTGTGGGGGAAGGGGGATGTGAGCTTGGGAGAGGGTGTTGTGGTTTGAAGGACCCAGGATGTTTATTTATTAAAATTTTTTTTGGCTGCAGCCCTTGGCATGGGGTGGGACCACAATCCCCCCGGCCAGGGATTGAACCCACACCCCCTGCACTGGAAGGTGGAGTCTTAACCACTGGACCACCAGTGAAGTCCACACCCAGGATGTTTAAAAGGGAGCAAATGGCCTCCAATGCAGCTGGGTTCGGGGAATTTGGAACCTGCCATTATGAGATTTCCCCTGCTGCCTAGAACCCTGGCATCTCTTACAGGTGCAGAATTTCCATAAAGCCACGTTAAGCAGTTAGAATCTTGGCACTCACCAGCCAAGGGGGAATGAGTGGCTCTGCTGACTGCAAGTGTCTGGTCTGGGGAAGAACTGAGCCTGGGGTCAGGGGGGACAGAAGGAGAGAAAGCTGGGCTTTGTAGCCCATGTATCCCCCTGAACCCTAGTGCCAGCCTGACTCAGGCACCCTGGCGCTTGGAAGATTTGAGGGGAGGGCTCTAGTTGATTTCTCTCTCTCTTCTCCTTTTCACCATGTGTGGAAGTAAAGATGAGTGAGATGGAAGGGGACTGAAGCCTTACTTGGCTTTGGGAAGAAATGTATCGGGCACGACTGAAGCAACTTAGCACACACACACACACACACACACACACAGGGCACACTGCCTCATGTCTTCAACACTAGTTCCATATGAGGTTGGGGGAGGGCAGGGCATGTCAACAAAAGCGTAGATGCTCACTGATTATGAAGGACCCAGTATCTTCCTGGTTCCTAAGCCCTCCTGTGTAACCACAGTCATCAACATCAGGATATGTCACCTTCCCACCCACCCCCACCCCACCACCCCAATCTCAGACCTGGGAGAGTTCAAGTTCATCCAATTAGGCCAGTCCAGTAGAGGCTAGGGGCCAGAAACTATTTATAAAGGATAGTTTATAAATAGTTTTGATCCATACTTTTGGATGGATCAAATTCAGATGGCTCCATTTGATCTACAATGTTCTGTTGATGGCTTTGGGTGATTTGCAGGCCTGATCTGGGGAGCGCAGCCTGGAGTGATGGGGGCAACCTGAGTATGTAGCTTTCTGAAGCACAGGTGCCTGAAGCCCAGGGTGACGAGATGGCCTGGAGAATGTGGTTCAGAGAGCTGCAGGCATTCACGGAAAACCCAAATGACCGGAAAACGATAGTTTCAGGAGGGACACTGAAACTTAGTTTTCTGGATGACAAAGTTGGAGCGAACAACTACAAGAACTTCCCTCTAATGAAATGGATCTACGACTGGGGCAAGAGGAGGGGATTTAAGATTTAAGTTTCCTGAATTTGCTGAAGAAGGAAAGCCTTAATGGGGAAGCTTTGCAGGATTTTCTCACTGTAAAGAAGAAAAAGGACAATGAAGACATGCCTTCCAACATGCCCGTTTGTGCCCTCCATGACCGGCATGCCCCCGTGCACAAGTAGGGACACACAAAGCCAGGCTCAAGCCCCAAAGAGGAAAACAGCAAGTGTGAGTGGGAAGGAGTGGAGGGTAAGATCTCATTTTTTGTCCATCTCAGTTCTCCCAAAGCCCTGATGTCCTGCAGTGTGTTTACCAGAGTTGTCTTATATAAACCTCGGGGGCGGGCACACTTAGTTACGTAAGAGGAAGCATCATGCTCTGGGGGGAAAAGCAGGACTAGATCAGAATCCTGAGGCTGGGGTATGGGGTGCTAGATCGAGAAGGGGTCTAGTTCTCCAATGCCGTCCCCCCACTCCCCATTGCTGGGCAGAGAAAGATCTTCCAACAAAGGCTGCCCAAGTTTGAGGGGCCAGGTCTCTGGGGATCCTGGGTTCAGAAAAGATGTCCTGGACTATTCTTTGAAATCCTAGTCACCCTGCTTCCTAGCCCTGTGACTCAGGGGAAGTAACTCAACCTCTCTGTGCCTTCGTTTTCCTTAGTTTCCATTTGTAAAGTGGAAGCCAGGGACTTCCCTGGTGGTTCAGTGGTTAAGAGTCTGCCTGCCAATGCAGAGGGACACAAGTTCCATCCCTGGTCTGGGAAGATTCCATATGCCTCAGGGTAGTTTGGTCCATGTGCTCCAACTACTGAAGCCCACACACCCTAGAGCCTGTGCTTCGCAACAAGAGAAGCCACCGCAATGAGAAGCCCGCACACTGCAACTGGAGAGTAGCCTCTACTCAGGGCAACTAGAGAAAGCCCATGGGCAGCAATGAAGACCCAGCGCAGCCAAAAATAAATAATAAATAAATAAACATAAAATGGAAGCCATAAAGCCCATAGCTCCCATGAGATGATGAGTTTAGCTAGCCAACACTGTGCCTAGCATGGAATAAACAGCAAATAAAGATAATTACTGTGACTGTCGTGATTTTTGTTTAGGGTATGAATGCTTCCCCAGCAAGATATATTTGGTTCTCTGAAAAGGGATCCTGGACAGAAATCCAGTAACTTATATCTGCAATGTAATTTGTTGTTTTCAAAGCACTCTCATAAGCAGGATAAAAACAATGTATCACATGTCTAGCCTGCAGAGCGAGCACTGAGCGCCCACCCCGCAGGGGACGATTTCATCACTGCTCCCATTTTGCATGCTCTTGTTTGCTGTCCACAATAGCGTGGTGAGTAAGAGCAGACACTCTCTCGTGTGCCAGTTTAAGGAGCGGAAACTAAGGTTCTGTTTAAGGGCCTTCCCCCGTTCATCCTTTGTACCCGTGTCTACTGGGAATCCGGGGCCAGGTACTGTGTGGGCACCAGGGTAAGCAAGGGGGTGGCAGAGCTGGAGTCTAGCCTGGCCTGCAGCCCCGGAAGCCCCAGATTTTTGCCGCGCTCCTCAGGGCAGCTAGCCCTCGGGTACTAAGCTAAGGGTCTTGGGGATGAGGTCAAACCATTCACTTTCCTCCTTCCTTTGAGTCAGGGCTGGAATATTTGGGGTCAGTTATGCCCTCACTAGTAAGAGAGGTCCCCTGGAGTGGGAAACAGTAGGAAGGGCTTACATCACAGCATCCACTTATCTTCCCACTTGTTTGTCTGAATCGCCTTCACACAGAGCCAGGCTGGGCTGGCTTCCAGGAGTTGCCCTGCCTGATCTCTCCCGAGACACCCACTGGCAGCAGACCAAGAGCAATCTGGAGTGTTAGGGAGGTTTAGAAGGGAGAGGGAAACGTGAGAAGTGGTGGACACAGACAAAAATGGCCAAAGCCAGCATTCCAGTGTTGGGGGAAAAGGGTGTGTGTGTGTAGTTTATATTGGGTGGGCCAAAAATTTCATTTGGGTTTTCCATAAGATTGTATGAAAAACCCAAACGAACTTTTTGGTCAACTCAATGCAAAGGAATTTAGTAGGCTCTCTGAGTAGCATCCCTTGAACGCAGCTCACAGTCCTCTCTTGTCAATCAAGATCTGACCGGGTATATGGGATGTCCAGAACCCGAACCCCAGCTCAGGCCATGCCAAACCAGGCAAGTGTCCAGGACTCTGAGAGGGCAGCTGAAAAGTGAGGGGGTTTTCCTGAGGCAGTACCTGCTTACCGCTGCAGCTCCATGGAGTGACAGAACTCCATCACTACACTACCCTTGAGGATCACAGCTGTCTTCTCTGTGTGTGCATTTTCTGTGGCAGCAAGCAAGATGCTTTATTTTGTTTAGGGACAGCACAAAACTGGGTTGAACTGAAGACACAGCCTCTGCTTTCAAAGAGTGTCATGGCTCATACGGATCAAACACATATAATCAAATAAACAAAACTCAAGGCGGGGGAGCGCTCACTTCAGTTAGACTCAAATAAAATTTCACAGTAACGATTCCCCATTTAGGCGCTAATATTGCTATTTAGTGAAGATCTTCCACATGCCAGGAATAGTGAGGAGTACTTCTCACATTTGATCTCATAATCCTGATTTTTTCATAACCCAGATCTAATCATTCCTGCAAGGCAGAGATTGCTGTCATCTCTGCTTAAGAGAACAAGGCTCAAATTGTTTAGGTCATTCCTCTGAAACCACAGTTAAGAATCCATAGAACCAGGGACTTTCCTGGTGGTCCAGTGGCTAAGACTCTGGGCTCCCAATGCACAGGCCCTGAGTTCAGTCTCTTGTCAGGGAGCTAGATCCCACATGCCACACAACTGAGAGTTTGCATGCTACAACTAAGACCCAGCACATCTAAATAAATAAATTAAAAAAAAAAAAAGAATTTATAGAACCAGAGTCCAAATCAAATCTGGTGGTGGTTGTTTAGTTGCTAAGTCATGTCCAACTCTTGCGACCCCACAGATTGTAGTCCACCAGACTCCTCTGTCCATGGGATTTCAAAATCCCAAGCAATAATACTGAAATGGGTTGCCAATTCCTTCTCCAGGGGATCTTCCTGACCCAGGGATCAAATCCGGGTCTCCTGCATGGCAGGTGGATTCTTTACTGACTGAGCCACCAGGGAAGCCTTAAATTCAAGTCTATCTGAGATCAAAAGATATTTGACAGGTTAAAGGATACTTTGGGAGTTTGGGATAGACATGTACCCACTGCTATATTTAAAATGGAAACCAACAAGGACCTACTGTGTGGCACATGGAACTCTGCTCAGTGTTATGTGGCAGCCTGGATGGGAGGGGAGTTTGGGGGCGAATGGATACTTGTATATGTATGGCTGAGTCCCTTCACTGTTTCTCTGAAGTTAGCACAACATTGTTAATTAGCTATACCCCAATACAAAATAAAAAAATTTAAAATAAAGATATTTGGAAGGTGAAAAGCTGGCTTATTTCAAGATTTTGATTAAAATTCTGAAATTAAACCATGCCTTGATTTTTCTGTTTCATCGTTCAGGATATGGGGATTTTCGTGAGCATTTCTTACTTTTCTTTGTTGCAGAATGTGATGGTGACTCCTTAGTCAAGAAATAGTATTGTTACTGATGATGAAAATAATGAGGAAGTAATGAATGACTCACGGCCATCATTAAACAGACTTTAAGTTGACAAGGAAAGCTACCCAAAACATTAAAAGTAGAAAGAGAAAGAGGGTTAGGTCTTAGTGGTTTCCTAGATACTCACTCTAGCCAGCTCGATGTCATCATAAACATCAGGATAGTAAAGAAAATCCATAGCATTGCTGGGAAACAGAAGGGGTATCCTCATGGACTAGAAACCACAAAGATCTCCTGGGAGATAGGTGGTAGATTAGGTCATATTGAAAGGGGTGCCCACAACCCACAGATCACGCAAGTTAATTAAGGTCTGCCACCAAAGAGGGGAACAGCTCTAGGGGTGCCCCAAACTGGGCTGCACAGACAAGAGAAATAGGAGGACACTCTTGGGGTACTGCAGAGGTTGCAGTCAGAAGAATCAGCCCCCTCTCTCCTTGTCCCAGCACTTCTTGCAATCAGAGGCAAGTCTGAGGCTTTGTCATTCACAGGACACTAGGGACAATACAGAAAAGGAGACTTTTTTTTATGGCCATGGTGAGCTTAAGATACACTGATCTGTAAAGTTTAGAAGAGGTTTGCAATGACAGTCAGAGGGCATATCTGACCCAAAGACTGCTCTGGGTCCTTGATGCCGTGGCCCATCTATGCTGAAACCTGCCTTGTTATACTCCTGACTGCATACTCAGAATATGAGATGCTTCTAAAAATGTGGTTTTACATTAATTTTTCTGCAATGTATGTATCGGCAGTCACATGTGTACTTTCCCAGAAGAGTGATCTGTAAAGTGATCCAATGAATTGCCATGGAAATGAAACCTGGAATGAGGTTGCCATGGTAACGAAACTGTTTCTAAAAGGCCACATCACCTTGGGGAAGTAGTGAGCTCCCATCAAAGACTTGAAGTTTAGAGGCCAAATCACAAACCTTACCATCAGGGCCGGGTGCTCTTTCAGTTTCTTTTTGCCTCTCCTTTTTTCTTTTCTTTTCTTACCATCCCCAAAGACAATGGACTTAAATTTTGAAGACTTGGATTCAAGCTCTGGCTGTATCATTAGTAAGTCATGAGAATCAGGTATCTGAGGGCCCTGAAGAGGTACGAGGAAGTGGGCTGCTGGCCCTCCTTTCTATTGACCTGTCATGTGACCTTGAACAAGTTATTCTATCTGTTCCTGGGTTTTCTCCCATACAAAGTGAGTGGCTGGACTCTAAGATCATTCCAATTCTTTTCTCTCTCTCCCATGACACTCTGCCTTGAGGGGCAACTGGTCTCTCAAGTAAATTACTCAATAGGTCAGAGGAGCTGTCTGTGGTGCTGAACACCTGTCTGTGGAGCTCCTGGGTCATGTCTTGTTGTCAATAGATCCTGGTTATTCTCAGCACTTCTAGGATCTGGTGGACTCAGGAGGCCTCTATCAGGAGTTGGGAGACCTGCTTGCAGCTGGAGAGAGACTCCAGAGAGTCTTGGAGTTCAGAGAGCACTGGAAGAGGAATCTGGAGAGGGTCCTAGCCTAATTCTGATATTTGCTGTCAGTGGGTTTTTTATGAAGTCACGCCTTCTCTGTGGACCTTTGTTTTCTCATCAGTGAAGCTAAGATGGGGACTAAGATAATCCCTAACACCTGATGGGCCCAGAAGCTTGCCTGGGCTACGGGGGAGAGGACAGCCCATAAAGATTCAACCCTTCTCCATCTGTCCCAAGGCTCGGGCTTCTCTAGTGGGGCTGAGGATGAGGAACAAAGCACACTCCCTTGTTAGGAACGTATGTTCTTTCATCTGGAAGAAAAGACAGGCAGTGAGCAGATGTAGCATTTACATTTTCTCAAGTGACAACTGAACACTGAGGATGATTGGTGCTTGTTATGTGTTAAAACTATAATAAAATCTCCAACTTATATCCTCTGCCTACTTATCTGATCATCTTTCCAGAGTCTGCTTCACTCTACAGTAGCACAGGACGAAAAAGACAAAGAAAGGAAAGCTCAGAGCGAGCTCACCCTCTAAGGGACACAGACACCACAAATTGAACTGAAACACCTTGTGTTTTTCACTCTTCAACGCCCTCACTTGTCAACATAAAGGGATGGTTGGGAGTGTGGAGTCTGTAATCAAGAAGGGCCCTTGATACAAGCCCTGCTTATGCTCCTTATTAGCTATAAGACACGCTTTCCAAGCTTCTGTTTCTTCATTGGTAAAATGGGGGTTAATGCCACAAACCTCTAAGTGTTGTTGAAGGGATCAAATAACATCATTTATGAAAATGATTAGCAAGCACAGTGTCAGCACACATTGAAAGTTATTGTCTTGATTATTTATAGCAGCATAAAAAACTACCCCCAAAACTTTATGGTGTAAAATGACCCATTTTGGGACTTCCCTGATGGTCCAGTGGTTAGGAATACATCTTGCAATGCAGTGGACAGGGGTTCTACCCCTGGTCAGGGAACTAAAATCCCACATACCATGTGGCAACTGAACCCACGTGCTCTGGAGCCCAGGTGCCACAACTAGAGTCTGTGTGCCACAACAAAAGAACCCACATGCCACAACTAAGATCCAATGCAGCTGAATAAAGAAATACTAAACATAAAATAACTGTATTATCTCTCATGGTTCTGTGGGTTGACTGGGCATCCATGGGTCAGCTGGGAAGTTCCTTAACTGCATGTGACATCAGCAGGAGCTGCAGCCATCTAGGGGTCATCTGGCTAGAGTGTCCAAGTCTGGTGCCTTGGTGGGGACAGATGGAAGTCAGGGCTCAGCTGGGATGGCTGAGATGGGATGGGACTCCTCTTCTTTCTTAATAGTCTTATGGCATCTTCTTTTCCATGTGGTTTCTCCACACGGTCTCTACAGCAGGATGGCTGTACTTACTATTGACACATAGCAGCTTTCTTCCCAAGAATGTAGAAGCAGAAGATTTCAAGCCCTCATAAGCCTTAGGCTCAGAATTGGCATATTTTATGCCACATCCTACTTATCACTGTTGAGTTCCAGGGCCAGTCCAGATCCATTATGGGAGAAGAGACTATATAAGGGCATCAAATCCGGGAGGCACGGCTCATTGGTGGATGTTTTTGGAAACCAACTACTACATTGATCAATAAATGATTTTTATTATTGAAATTCCAAGTATGCCACTACCTTATCTCATTCTCAGACATATCACCTCTTACTGGGTTTGCAGAGTCATTGAACAAGTATTTGTTAACTATATAATCTAGAGTCACGTGGTTACCGCCCTAACTAGTTCCCTAGGATACGTGTCACATTCTGCTTCTCACATATCACACCCCACAGGCCTAGGACAGGGCTCTGCATACAGCAGGTATTAAATAAAGGCTTCACACTTTGTTGGATATTAATATTTTATCAACTTTATTTTGGTTAATATTTTCTTTGTGTATCTTTTTTTTCAATCCTTTCTTTGCGGGTTTCTCTGGCAGTATAAATTAGGTTCATAAAATACAGCTGGATTAAAACACACATGATCTTTTTACTGGTGTGTTTTCTCCTGTTTCATTTCTTGTGATAACCAATCTATTTGGATTTATTTCTATCATCTTATTTAGTGTTATGTTTTTATTACTCTTTTTATTTGCTTCCTTTCCCCCCCCCTCTTTCATGCCTTCTACTGGGTTGGAAGTTATGCATTTTATTCCTGATCTGATCTGATAGCAGTTACCTTCAAGTTTTAATAGCATCTTTGATGAAAGAGTCTGAAATTAATCAATATCTCTGTCTTCATCCTGGGCAAAACAAAGACTTCAAATGTTTGAACTCTGATTACCTCACCCATCTACCAAGTTTTCTTCTCTAATATTTTATTTCCACCCTGTTTTTTTAACTCTCCCCAAAGTAGTCATAAATATGTCTTGGTTTTTTTGCCACACTATATAGCTTGTAGGATTGTATCAGGGACTGAATCAGTGTCCTTGGCAGTGAAAGCAGAGAGTCCTAACCACTGGACTGCCGAGGAATCCCCACAAATATGCCTTTTTATTTTTAAAACTACATAAAGTTTATGTTTTTTTGGTGTATAGTACTATGAGTTTTGACAAATGATTCGAGTTGTGTGGTCACCAACACAACCAAGATACAGAACAGTTGTGCCAAACACACATCCTTTCATGCTGCTTCCCCCGCTCAGCACCTGACAATCACTGATTTATTCCCTGGCCCTAGGGATTTTCTTTCCCAGAATGTCAAATCAGTGGAATCCCATGATTGTGTGGCCTTTTCAGTCTGGCTACATACATCTAGCTTAATGCATCCACATTGCTCTGTGCATCAGTAGCTCATTCATTTTTATTGTTGAGTAGTATTCTGCTACATGAATTTATCACAGACCTTTTCAATTAAATTTTGATTTTTATCTGTCTTCATTTGAAGTACATTTGGGGTGTACCAGTATTTGGTGATTATGAATAAATTCAACATAAACAATCATGTACAGTTTTAGGATGTATGGATGAGTGAAGCTTCCTTTTCCCTTCTCAGTACCTAGGAGTGTTGGGTCATAAATATTTTCAACTCTACAAGAAGCTGCCCAACTGTTCCTAACACTGGCTGTCACATTTTGCATCCCCATGAGGAACGTGTGAGTGTTCTGGCTGCTCTTCACTCTCACAGCACTTGGCAATGTCAGCGTTTTATTTGTTGCTTGTTTTTGTATTTTGTTTCTTTGTATGTGTGTTGTTCCTAGTATGTAGGTTGAGATATCTCATTGTGAGTTAAATTAGTATTTTCTAAGGAATGATGGTGTTGAAAATCTTGTCATGGGGTCGTTTACCATCTGAATATCTTCTTTAGAGAAGTGTGTCTTGCTCATTTTTTAAAGTTGGGTTGTTGGTTTTCATTAATTTTTGAGAGTTCATGGCAGATGTGTGATTTGTGAATACTTTCTCCCAGCCTAGGCCTTGTCTTTTCATTAACAGAGTCTCTCACAGAGTTCCACACCTCTCCCATCCATTGCCCACTCTCACCACTACTGTGTCCCCAGTACCTAGCTAGCGCCTGCATAGTAGGAACACCACAAATATCTGTTGAGTGGATGATGCAATGAGTGAATGGAGGAGCTGAGCCTTCTGGTTACTGAGGAGGTGACTCACTCTGGTCTGGGTTTACATCACTGAGGTCTATTGCATTTTCTAAAAATAGAATTTCCTTAAAATTAATTTTTACTGAAGTATAGAAGACTCTTGAGAATCCCTTGGACAGCAAGGAGATCAAACCAGTCAATCCTAAAGGAAATCAACCTTATGTATTCATTGGAAGAACTGATGCTGAAGCTGAAGCTCCAATACTTTGGCCACCTGATGTGAAGAGCTGACTCACTGGAAAAGACCCTGATGCTGGGAAAGATTGAGGGCAGGTGGAGAAGGGAACAACAGAGGATGAGATGGTTGGATGGCATCACTGACTCAATGGACATGAGTCTGAGCAAACTCCAGGAGATAGTGAAGGACAGGGAAGCCTGATGTGCTGCAGTTCATGGGGTCACAAAGAGCTGGACATAATTGAGTGACTGAACAATAGTTGCTTTACAATGTTAAGGTAGTTTCTGCTGTATAGCAAAGTGAATCCGCTACACATATATATGTATCCCCTCTTTTTTTTGATTTCCCTCCTATTGCCTTCTTGCTCTGGCTCTCTGTTCTACAAGTGGCTTCCTGACCTTTATTTTGGTTTCCCTGGTCTCCTGACTCCAAGAAAGGGAGCTACTAAAGCATAAGTCGGAGAAGGCAATGGCACCCCACTCCAGTACTCTTGCCTGGAAAATCCCATGGCTGGAGGAACCTGGTAGGCTGCAGTCCATGGGGCTGGACATGACTGAGCAACTTAACTTTCACTTTTCACTTTCATGCACTGGAGAAGGAAATGGCAACCCACTCCAGTGTCCTTGCCTGGAGAATCCCAGGGACGGCGGAGCCTGGTGGGCTGCCATCTATGAGGTCGCACAGAGTTAGACACGACTGAAGCGACTTAGCAGCAGCAGCAGCGGAGCATGAGCAGTCCAGTGACTGAAAAGGCAGCCTCCATCCCTTCCATCCTGAGTTTAGGAAGTGGCATTCTGGTTGCTCTACATTGACTTTGGTCAGTCCTGAGAGACTGGCCACTTTTGAGTGTCCTGGTCAAATTTCTGGTCCCTACTGAAGCCTGGACCTTGGTGATCACTCTGAATTCCACCCTGTAAAGTCCTGCCTGAGGGCCCAGCCAACACTTCTCGGATGGCCTCGCTCTTGCATCTCTCTCTTCCCTGCTCAGTCCAGAAGGCGGTGTGTGTGTGTGTGTGTGCGCGCGCGTGCGTGCATCCCAGAGTGGAAAGACTGACTTCTGGGGACCTCCAGGGATGAAAGAACTTTCCATAGGTAGGGAGATAAAAAAGGAAAAGGAAAATATTGCAGGTGGAAAATGGGATGGCAAAGGAGAGAGCCATCCAACCCAAACGAGGGCTCAGGAAATACTCTGGCTTAATCCCTTCTCACCATAATTCAGTGTAACAGAACTGCTATCCATAGGGGCTGGTAGACAAGTCCAAATGCAGCAGAGCCTTCTTGGCTCTAGAGATAGAGCCAATTTGTCTCTTTTCTTTGTTCCCAAAAGAAAGATGAAGAACCTCTCCTTTCTCCAGGGTTTTTAGTGCAGCCTGATCTACAGGATCTGAAAAATAGTTAATGGCTCTTGAGCACTACCAGACAAAGAGAAACAACCTTAGAAGTAGGGGTGGGTGTGGGGGGCTGCTAGTGGATTTAGTTTTTTTTCCAAAAAGAAACCAGAATACTTTTCCTTTTAATCCAAACCTCTTCTTAAAAATTTAAAGATTAGATAGAGGTCACGCACTTTGCTGCCTGCCCTTAGTCCATCTGTCCACCTGTCTGCTGGTAGGAAGCAGATGATGCTTCTGTTGCTAAGATACCCTCTGCTCTCATCTTCCCATCAGCTCCTGATGCTGCTCTCTGACCACACTTAGGTGCCCCCTTGCATTTCTGATACTGACTCCTTTGTCCTAGGACACTCTACTGTGGAGGAGAGTCTCGGTCAGAGTTTGTTAAGCTTTTCTGCATGGATACATGGAGACCTTGTCTCTGCACTGGACTTGACTTTGGTAAAGCATTTCCCATCTCACTTGACTCTCTCAGTCTTGTACTGGTTCTTCAAGGTAGATTGTACGTTCACTTCTGGGGAAACAAGAGGGAGGTGGGGTGAGCTAGATCCCAATCATGTGTGGAATCTTCATAGATTGGACTCAGTCTTCAGGCAGGCTCAAACTCCCCAGAGCCCCTCACTTCCCAGGAAGTTGGGTCCGCCCCTTGTCCCCATCCCACGACCTCCGGGAGGCAGGGAGAACTCTGGTCCACCCGAAGTGGGTAGTGGGGTGGGGGTGATGCACTGATGGCCCAGCCCTCACCCCTGAGCTGACACATCCCCTGCAGGACACTGATGGTGTTCTGCAGCCAGGCCTCATCTTTAAGGCTCCTTCCAGCTTGCCCTTCCAAGTGTTCTTGGCTGAGTCAAGCTCTGAGATGCCTTGGTTTCTGCCGTCAGCATTTCCTTCAGTTCAAGAATAAAAGGAAGCCATCCTCTGAGTCCCCACGCCTGTCTCCCACCCCCAGAGTCTTCTTTGCTAGTTCCTGCTGTTGCGACTGTCAGGAGTGGATTTTTGGGTAATTGTTGCCATGGAGACCCTGTCTTGAGTTATTGGGCAAACGCATCCCATCTTTATCCTTATTTGGTATGTGATAGGAATGCGGGTAAAACAGTGAGGCTGAAGGTCCTTCACCTTTCTCCTTTGCCATGCAAGTTGTTTTACCTGGGCCCACACTTCTTGGTAGCCTGTACCCCATCCCTGCCTTCTTCAAGGTCCCTGGCCAGTTGCTGCCAATGGAAAGTAAGTCCTGGACAGCTGAGGACAAGGAGATCTGCTCTCCATGGGTTGAATGTGATGGTCCAGATCTGGTGAGCTCTGGCAGCAACTGATCTCCAAAGTAGTGGCCCAGATTCCTGGAGCTATCATCCCCTTGGGGAATTAAGCCTGAGCTCCTAGCACCTTCATCCAAGAGATGAAGCCTGTCTAACAGTTGAGGAATCACTCACCTTGACCCCTGCTCCAACCCACTTCCATAATCCCTGCCACGCACACCTATCCCGCTGCAGCACCCAGGCTTAGCGCCTCGCCTCCGTTTCCCCAAGTGCTCAGCCTCCCACAAGCAGATGACTGATCACCAGCACTATTTTTATCATGTCTCTTTCCTATTCAAGATCTAGTCTCGTCTCCTCATCGCTTTTTCTACCCAATACAGACTTGACTTGCATTGAAGGGCTTTCATCAATTCCCTCCTCTCCCACCAAACTAACCAGCCCTTCATGTCCTCTCTGCCTCACCCCTCCTTACCTTGGCTCCCTGCTCTCTGTAGTTCCAAGTCAGTTCTCCAAGGGCAGCCTCTTCCACCCCCTGCCACCCCCTCACACACACTGCCTTTTCTCAGGTTCTGTCCTCCCCCAGTGACTTTCTCTGACTCTCACTGGGAATCCATCACCTTCTTCAAGACCCTACCTTAGCATCCTTTCTCCACCATGGTTCACTGCACAGCTGCTGCTAAAAAGGCTTGAGTGTTGGGATGGGGGCAGGGGGTGCCAAGACAGAAGGGCGTGTTGAAGAGAGCAGGAGGGTGGTATCGTGTCCCCCCAGCACTGTCAGCTACACAGGCTACTCCAGGGCTGCAGTCCAACAGGAGCCACGAGACGGAAAACATATGGCCACCCCCTCGGTGTCTACGCAGATTTGACAAGCTTCCCAATGAAGGCTTCATTGCTACCCAACAGTCAAGGAACAAGGGAAGCAAGAACGCCTGTAAGGCAGAATTCTGGCCTCGTGTGGGGAGACTTCTGTTTACGTTGCTACACAGGAGGGAACAGGATCTGAGTTAGAATAGAGCAGGAGCTGGTGAACAGCAGATTCTGCTCTGGGACTGATCTTGTGGGCCATTCTTACAGTTTTCCCTTGAAGGTTAAGGTGGATCCTCCTGTGAATGAGGAGGGTCACTCTTACTTGTCTTCCTCCCACTCTCCATTTATAATATGATTCAGACTGGGTTTTTCTTGCCTTGCTGATGAGGTTCATGAGGCATGGAGAGATGATTCTAAATTGTGCAGTGCCTCATCTGCTGTGAGAAGCAGCATCTGGGTTCCCAGACTAGCAAGGGAGTCCTGCCCCCAGAAGATGCCTAGTCTGATGGTAGAGACACAGTCCCTGTCCTGAAAAGCTCTGAGTCAGTTGGCAAGGGGTGGGGCGGCAGGAGGGATCACACACACACACACACACACACACACACAGCTACGCTCAAATGATATATCTAACCAAGAACAGCTGGACGAAAATGTTAGCAAAAGCAAGGAATCGCAAAGGTAGGCAGGATGACGAAGTTAAGATCTGGTTTGGAAGGCTTCCTGGAGGAGGTGAGTGCTGAAGGAATGGTTTGATGAAGAGGAGAAGGGACTCCAAGAGAAGAAGGCAAGCATGCATGGCCTGAGACATCTCCAGAGGAAAGATGGGTGTGTGTCTTCTAATGAGTTTGGTTCAGAAATCAAGTCCTTTCAAGCTCTACTTTGACGCTTGATGAGATAAAAAATTGGGGTGGGGAGGCTCAAGGTCTACTTGAGTTCATGTATATTGTGTGCTAGCTTGGCATGGAGCATCTTATAATGTAAATATTAATAGCTTGGGAGGTGAGAACAGAGACAGACAAAGGCATGGCTTTGGTCTTGTAGAGGATTTCCTTCTGAGCCTTCAGTGAGACAGAAACCCAGTGTAAACCTGCTTAAGTAGGAAAGGGATTTCCTGGTTCCTGAAATTGGGAAGTTTTGAGGGCTCAATTCAGGGGCTTAACTGACACTGTCCTCTCCCTCCCCTCTCCATATCTCTCTCTCTCAACCTCTCTCCCTCTCAGCTTTGCTTTCCTCTTGGAGGGCTTCATTCTCAGGCAGCCTCTCTACATGGCTGGAATTCAAGCTCCAGGTTAAGAAGTCTTGCTCCCACGGAGCCAGTGATCAGTTAGAATTAGTGCTCAAGGGGCCATGCCAGTCTGA
Source organism: Bos mutus (assembly GCF_027580195.1). Lineage (NCBI taxonomy): Eukaryota > Metazoa > Chordata > Mammalia > Artiodactyla > Bovidae > Bos > Bos mutus. Next base: position 31,624,878 of record NC_091635.1, read on the forward strand.
GTCTGTTCCTTCTCAAAGTCTTTCCCATAAGTCCCTTCCAGCAACTTCTTCCCACCTCCTACTGACTAGAACAGGGATTTACTAGAACAGTCATGATTTACCCCTAGCAACAAGAAAACCTGGAGACTACAGTATTTTCTACTGGGCTTCCACTAAAAGTAGGGTTTTGTGAGTGAGAATCAAGGGGAGAGAGGACATTGGTCTGCGAGCCAGCACTGTCTCCAGGAATACCAAGGAAGACTCCAATTGGCTCTGTGTGGTCACGTGGTCATTCTTGAACCAACCACTAGGGCCAATGGATAGAGTTCTCCAATTGGCTGGGCCTACTCCACGTGCTTGCCTGCTGCTGGAGAAGGCAGCCCTGGCTGCATCCTGTGGAAGAGACTTTTCCATATGAAGGGAAGATATGCCACCAGCTGAAGGGGATACTTGCTTGTAGTCTGAAGAGGGGATGCTGGGCAAATCCACAACATATGCCCGTGACAGGAATTCTCCAGTACAGAAAGAAAATATTCCAAAAAATAGCTTTAGAAAGAAAAAATAGCTTCAGGAATCTCCTTTCCATGACATAATATATGCAAAGTTATATTGCAGGAACCAAATATAGCCATGCTGAGAAAAATGGTTTAGAAAGACATCCTGGTGCAAGTGAACTTGGAGTTCGGGTGTGAAGGAGCTGATGGCTAGAGAGGAGGAGAAGGGAGGTTCAAAACCCAGAAGGCTAAGTGCTACACAGAGGCCAGGAACAGAGCTGCCTAGGAGGGAAGGCAGGGTGGACAGCCCACCCTGCGGCTGTGGAGGCTGGAGTTCCTCCTTGCCTGTACCTGGGCCCCAGAAAACTGAAGGCTCCCCTTTCCTCCTGAGTCAGTGCCTGGCTTTCACACAGCCCTAATGAGCATTGTCTTGGCCTGGGAGGGTGGGCAAAGGGGAATGGGGAAGACCCTCAATGCTAAGTTCCAGGGGAGAGGAGGGAGGTGGCTCTGATAAGGGAGCAAGTGTCTAACACAGGTAAGTGACTGTGGTGGATTTCCCTGGTGAACCACTGGTGGTTCAGCAGTTAAGAATCTGCCTGTCAACGAAGGCAACATGAGTTGACCCCTGGGCCAGGAAGATGCCACATGCCACAGAGCAAGTCCACATGCCTGTGCTCTACAGCCCAGGAGCCACAACTATCAAAGTCCGCATGCCCTAGAGCCCAGGCTCTGCAACAAGAGAAGCCACTGCAACGAGAAGCCTGCACACCACAGCTTGAGAAAAACCTGTGCAGCAATGAAGACCAGCACAGCCAAAAACAAATAATTTTTTTTAAAAAAGTGATCATGGGACTTCCCAGGTGGGCCAGTGGCTGACTTTGCCTTTCAAGGCAGCAGGTGTGGGTTCAATCCCTCGTCAGGGAGCTAAGATTCTACAGGCCATAGATGGCTAAAAAACTAAAACATAAAACACAAGCAATATTGTAACAAATTCAATAAAGACTTTAAAAATGGTCCACATCAAAAGTCTAAAATAAGAGAAGTGATTATATAGTCATATTCAAGGGCTATGCCAGTTACCAGACACATCCCAGGAGGCTTTGCTGGCAGCTCGACAATTCACCGTTAAACCTGGGATCTGGGGCCGGCTGGTGCGGCAGCAGGGCGAGGAGCCCAGGCACGGACAGCTGGGGTGGGAATCTTTAAGGATGAAAATGATGGGTAAGGAACTTGCTGTTTCCATGGAAACTGACTCTGGGAGGATGAGACATCGTCTAATGGGTAACCCGAGGGGAGAACGCCACCCCCACCAGGCTTTCACCGTGGGTGGCAAGCAGGCACCTCTGGAAGCCACCGTTTCAGCTGTTGTTTGTGGGCTCTGTCCACCTCTGTCTGCGTCCTCTTAGGGACATCACCATCTGGCAATGCGTGTGCCAGTTCATATCACTCTCCAAGGGACCTGGGGAGATATGCCCAATCAGAGAAGACCCGGCATGGCTTCCGCCACCCTGAGGTAGCCGCGCCTGGCAAGAGTATGGCAGAGCACCGGGTCATGGGACCTAGGTGGGGTAAAGGCCACAGACAAGGGTTAGGACAAGCTGGCAAGGTGAGAATGCCCATGGCAGGGGTGAAATGGCATGAGCACTGGATTGGGAGCAGGACACCTCCACTCTGATTTCAGATCTGTTATATTACCAGCTGGCTGAGTGACCCCCTGGCACGTCACTCTCTCCCAGAAGGTCCCTAAGACCCCATTCAGCTCCACTTTTGCTCTGTTCTTGGATTTGGAACCTGACAGTTTGGATCTCATCAGCCCCTCATCTCAGCACCACCCACCACGGCACAGGGTGTCCTCCCCGAGGCCAGCCCAGGCTCTTCTGAGGCTGTCGCACAGGTTCTCAGACAGGCAAGACACGGCGGCCCCCGTGCCACAGGCCTTTGCTGCTTGGGGCCACCTTGCCCCTGAGCCTGGGGTGTCTGAGCACGCAGACAGATGTTCCCATAGCTCCTGGTTGCTCCCGCATGCTCCCAGAGACGGGTTTCATAAGCTGCCTGTTGCAATTACGCTTCCATTTCCAATAGGTGCTATTTTAATTGCTCATTTCCCTGAGATGAGTGTGAAGGAAAAAGCAATTTGTGGTGCGGGACCTTGGCTCTGGCCCTGAACGTACACACAAGGATTCAACTTTCTCTTCCCTACTCCTCCTTCTCCTTTCTTTCCCCTCCTCTCCATCACCTCCCTCCTGGCCCTTCCACTCCTCCTCTGCCATCCCCATCCCCACCTCTTAATCCATGAGGGGCGGCAGAGTGTGATGGGGGTCTCCCGGGCAGGGAAGAGACCCCAAGAATCTTGCTGGCAGCAAGGGAAACAAAAGGGAAGTGGTTCGGGCACTGCTACCAGCTCCTGCAGGCTCTCTCAGAAACACTGACAAATACTGGAAGGCTGGCAATTAAGGAAAAAGACCCCAAGTTCCTACAGGAAGACAGTGACTTCTGGCTTGTCTTTAGCCCACGCCTCCTCCAGAGGCCCCATCTTACGGCTCTGGGATATGGTTTCCTCTTCGACACGTATTGTTCATTCCAATTTCAATCAATATTCATTAAGTGTGTACTGTGTGCTGAGAGGCAGGGTACGAAGCAGGGCAGAGTCATGAGACTGTTCTCTGGCACCATGTCTGGCCCCAGCAAGCCCTCAACCCCAAGCCTGAGCCCCAGTCACAGACACTCGTGCTTTCAGGATATAACCCTTTCACATTACTCCTCCTGCGGAGACTTTCCTCCCAGGCTGCATCTGGTCAAGTCATTCAGCTGAGATTCAGCTCAAAGGCCTCTTCCTGTGTCTCAGGTGAGTAGACACTACCCGGTAGCCACGGTAATAGAGTTTGTGTATTTTACTGTTGTGAGTTAGACGTGCACATTATTGCAGAGTTTGGCAGACTATGGGAGTAGTTAGGTGGCTCAGTGGTAAAGAATTCGCCTGCTGAGCAGGAGACGCAGGTTCGATCCCTGGGTCGGGAAGATCCCCTGGAGAAGTAAATGGCAACCCACTCCAGTATTCTTGCCTGGAGAATCCCGTCATGGAGCCTGGCGGACCACAGTCCATGAGGTTGTCAAGAGTCAGGCATGACTGAGCGACTAAGCAACGACGAAGCAGCGACGAAGCAGCATGGCAGACTGTACCACCCAAAGATGGCCACACGCATAGCTTGAGCCCCTCCTGCCTGTTCTTAACACTGTGACCAACACCTCTCTCCCTCTGAGGCAGTGGGGGCTTGTGCCTGCCACTGCCCAAGAAGCATGGTAGAACTGACTGCGTGGGACTTCCGAGGCTTGGCCATAAACAAGTACTGCTCCCACCAGCTCTTTCCCTTGGGCTGCTCACTCTTGGAACCCAGCCACCATGCTGTGAGGAAGCCCTGGCCGTATGCAGAGGCCCCGATAAGGCGTTCTTGCAGACAGCCTCAGCCAAGGAGTTCAGCGGATACCAAGCACCAGACCGGCGAGAGAATCTTAGGATGATTCCCTCCCCCAGCCCTGGAACCTCCCAGCTGAAGCCTCAGACATCATGGAGCATCCCAACCACGCCCTGTCCTAGTCTTTAGAAACGGTGAGATAACTACTACTGAGCGTTGTTAAGTCCCTATGATTTTTTGTTCATTTTTTTTTTCAAACTTTAAGCTTTTTATTTTGTATTGGAGTACAGCCGATTAACAATGCTGTTAGTTTCATGTGAACAGCAAAGGGACTCAGCCATACATACACATGTATCCATTCTCCCCCTAACCCCTCTCCCATCCAGGCTGACACGCAACACTGAGGAGAGTTCCACGTGCTGTACAAAAGTTCCTTGGTGGTCATCCATTTTGAATACAGCAGTGTTGTTTGTTCGCTTTTAAATCTTTATGTATTTATTTGGCTGTGCCAGGTCTTAGTTGCAGCATGCAGGATCTTTAGAACTAGATATGGGATCTAGTTCTCTGACCAGGGATCAAACCTGGGGCTCCCTTTATTGGGAGCAGAGTCTTAGCCACTGGACCACCAGGAGTCTCTAAGCCCCTGTGTTTTGTGGTGACACATTATTCGAAACTAATGCAGGTGGGACCTTGTGAATTACATTTGTACTCCAAGGCCCGCCTCCATGACGGGGTACATAGCAGGTGCCCAATGAGTGCTTACTGAACGAATGAATCCATGAACTTCAGCAGGTGACAATTCCAGTCTGACCTTTCAACCATCACTCCCACCTCTCCTATATCGTCTCCCCAGAGTTCTGCTGTTCTTGAGGAACCTACACAGTCCCAAGCCTGCCCTGGGTGACATCAGAGCCCTGAATCGATAAACCCTGCAGCCCACTACAGCTCCAGCAGTGAGCTGCTGGTGCTTGCAGCCCAGAGCACCCTCATTGATCCACGTGATTGATCGATCTTCTTGTCCTCACCACAGTTCTAAGAAGTAGGTCGTTATCATCATCCCCATTTGACACACAAGGACACTGAGGCTGAGAGAAAGAGAGCATAAGCAAGTGATGGGTGTGGTGTGCTTAGTCGCTCAGTTGTGTCTGACTCTGTGCAACCCCACGGGTTGAAGACCATCAGGCTTATCTGTCCATGGGATTCTCCAGTCAAGAATACTGGAGTGGAATGTTAAAAGGGTACAATACTAGGGTTGAACTTTTTTTTCCCCCTTAAGTGAATATCCCAGGCCTTCTACATCTTTAGTTAACGGCTACTGCCTCCAAATAGATGATCTCAGAAAATTTATTTCAAGGTGTTTTCTTGTTCAAGAAGGTGGCCATGGTTTCCCATTCCAGAATTCTGCTCTGGGGGCTGCCTGCCAAGGGTCTCCCAGGGCCTCTGTGCTGAGCTCCCTGAAAGAGGCCGCTCCCTGCCACAGCAGTGAAGGAGGGGAAGAAATGGTTTCCTAGACATGACTGTGTGCCCACCCAGGCATACTGCAACAAGAACTCAGGCAACATGAAGGAGAGTTCAGGATTTTCTCTTTAGAAGTTCACAACCACATGGAGAGAGGTCTGAGGGTCAACAATGATTACTCTCTGTTCCTATGGAGGTCCCAGCTCCCCAGCCCACTGCCCCATCCTTGCACAGGCCCTGGTGTGAGAAACTCTTAGCAGAGCAGAGAAGTGACCAAGTCAAGTTTTTACAAGATAAAAGTCTGGTATCTGGGACTTCCCTGGTGGTCCAGTGGCTAAGACCCTGTGCTCCCAGTGCAGGGGGCTGGGTTTGATTCCTGGTCAGGAAATTGGATCCCACATGCCACAATTAAAGATCAAAGATCCCGTGTGCTGCAACTAAGACCTGGTGCAGCCAAAGACGTTTTTAAGTTTATCTAACATTACTACAGATTTTGGCTGATCATGATAATGGCTAATTTTGGAAAGGGATGGTGGACTCAAAATCCCAAACTGAAAGCCTGAGTAAAGTGCTGAGGATCATGAATGAATGAATATCTATTTCCCAATTCTCTGACACAAACTGGGTGTCCAACATTTCAGTTCAGTCCTGACACTAACTTCCAGATTTAACGTCAGACCCCACAGGTTAAGGGTTCTGTCTCACAGGCCTGCTCCCCACCTCAGATGCCAGTTGCAATGGAGTGCCCAAGATACTGGCACTTCTATCCAGCTTGGCTGGAATGAGTCACAGAACTTAGGAAAATTCTATACATAGTGTCCCCACAGCCCCCTCCCCCCATCCACAGTTCCACCTCCCATGGTTTCAATTAACTGTTCAACCTCAGTCTAAAAACATTAAATGGAAAATTCCAGAAATAAACAACTCGTAAGTTTAAACTGCATGCAAACAAACAAACAAACCTGCCAGCAGGTGCCAGGAGGGGAGTGGAGCCAGAGGATCTGCCCAAGCTGTCTTAGGTGAAAGAATATGGGGCCATGATTTGGGTTGGAAGGGGGAAGGGGGGCGGCAGCGCCTTCCTTAGGCACAGCCCACACGGAGCAACTGCCCACCAGGACTCAGCTCCACTGCAGGCTTCCTGAGACTCTGAGCAGCAACCACTTCTCAGATGGGCCTGGAGCTGACGCACGAGAGCTGTGAGCCCAACAGGCAGCCCTCCCACCAGCTCTCCCTCACTGCCTTTGACAGTCACAGGCTGATGGACATTGCTGTTTAGTCACTGACAAGAGCTCTGAGAGCCCACGGAACATAGCCTGCCAGGCTCCTCTGTCCATGGGATTTTCCAGGCAAGAACACTGGAGTCGGTTGCCATGTCCTCCTCCAGGGGATCTTCCCAACCCAGGGATTGAACCCAAGTCTCTTGCATTGGCAACCCTTCAAATTCCCCATATCCAGGCTACAACCCAAGCCAGTCAAATAGTAATGGATTGGGGTAAGACCCACACACAGGTGTCTTTAAAAGGTCTGGAGAGGATTCTGACATGAAGCCAAGGTTGGGAGCCCACTGCCAGTGGGCTGTGGGGATGAGGCAGGGAGGTGCATACGACGAAGGTTCTATGGTGGGGGGATTACCGATGGCACCCAGGGGGGCCAGGGACTGCAGAATCCTCTGCCATCCCCCTTCCCTCGGCTCCAATGTGCTGCATGATGTGAACAGACAGAGAGGGCAAGGGACTGATGCACCGGGGGGCATTTGCCGTGTCTGTTTGCAACATACCCGTGTGCTGTGAGACTTACAGTGAGGGCAGCCCTAGAAATTAGAATGAACTGAGATTTCAGAAGGCATTGCTGGTCATACCCTGAGAGCAACAAGGGACAAGCCGCTGCTCAGCAGGAATTTCTATAAGGAAACAAACTAAATCTGAAGATGATTCCTCCTCTTCCAAATGCACCAGGCCTAAGGCAGAGTGGAGTGCTGGGCAGACCAGCCCGAAAGGCTTATGTCTCCCCCTCGTGGAAAGATTGAGTACAACTCCATTCACCACTTAAGGAAAGTTAAAGTGAAGTTGCTCAGTCGTGTCGGACTCTTAGCGACCCCAAGGACTGCAGCCTACCAGGCTCCGGCGAACACGGGATTTTCCAGATGAGAGTACTGGAGTGGGCTGCCATTGCCTTCTCCTTCCAGGAGGTCCTCCTCAAATTCTCCACCCCCACCCTCTAAGTTAGGAAAATATTTCAGAGCAGAGAACCTGCCATGTAAGGTGCACCAAATGTGCTACAGCTCTTTACCCAGGCTGCCCCAGTCTCCTGCACCATGTCCCGAGCACGGGAGGCAGGCAGGCAGGTGCCAAGGTTACGTGCTTGGGCTGTGAGGTCAGAGGGGCCGGTTCCTCCAGGACTCCTTGTGGGGCTTTGTGAAAGTCCCTGAAGCTCAGCCTCTTGGTGTGCACAAATGGAAGGACTCCCAACCTAACTGGGAAGGTCTGCAAAGGTTACACGGGTGACCCAGAAACCAACCACGTCCAACTTACAGTAAGGGCCGCAGGGAAGCGAGCAGTCGTCAAGGTCTAGGCCCTCCTCTGAGCAAATATGACATCCTACCCCTCCACAGACTGAAAAGGCCATGCTTCTCTCTTCGCTGTGCCTCCTGGGCCTCGAGGCCAAGTCAGGGACCCCTCAGAGCCCTCCTGTGGGGTTTCACGACTTGCATGTGAGTGTCCTTTTCTTGGCACTGACATTCTGCTGACTTGTTCCTAGTTTTCACTTCTTTATTCACTTAGTTATTTTCTCTGCTGCTGCTAAGTCGCTTCAGTCATATCCGACTCTGTGCGACCCCATAGACGGCAGCCCACCAGGCTCTCCGTCCCTGGGACTCTCCAAGCAAGAACACTGGAGTGGGTTGCCGTTTCCTTCTCCAGTGCATGAAAGTGAAAAGTGAAAGTGAAGTCGCTCAGTCGTGTCCGACTCCTATCGACCCCCATGGACTGCAGCCTACCAGGCCCCTCCGTCCATGGGATTTTCCAGGCAAGAGTACTCTAAGAGTACTGGAGTGGGTTGCCATTGGTTATATTTTCTAACTCTCCTCAAATCTTTCCTGGAATAAGACAGAAACAAATCAAAACTTTATTTTGGACCTGGCAAGTTTGCTCTCCACTCATATATGCTGAATTAGTTCGGCAAGTTTTCAAATGCTCTAGTCTTTAAGAGAAAATCTTCTAAGACACACATCAGAATAACTTTAGAGATATAAAAATATTCTAATTCAGAAGGTCCAAAGTAGGCCAGAGTAATCTGTAATTTTTTTTAAAGTTCCCCCGCTGCTGCTAAGGCAACCAACCCCAACTCTGGTCTCGGAACAGTGTTTCAGAATCTCTGGCTGGAGAGAAAAAGGGGGCCATTAGTTATAAAGATGAATGTCAAACTCCCTTACAAAATGTCATTTTCTAAATAAAATAAATGGCAACTTTATTCAATTGATGTGTTTCAAAAACAAAGAGCGTAAAGCCAAATTTGCAAGTCAAACCCATTTAAACTCATCAGGGTGAAGGTCTTAAGAGAAAACCCAGCATTGAAGCCTTCTATAAAATCAAGACTCTCCTACTTACTTGGTCTTGGGAGTTTGGCTTTTCTTAAGATGATCACACCCGGAGTAAACATCCGCGGAATGAAAGTTATTTCCAAGTTTCTGGACAACCCACCTCTCTTAAACCACAACAGGAACACCAAAATTCTTTACAAGATCCCAGAGGCTGCTGCTGGAGCTTATGTTAAGAATTCACCCCATCTCCACTAGAGGGCGCTCCTTCCCTGCTCTGGGACCCTTCCCTGTACTCTGGACTGTGGAGACAGAGCACCCAGTTAGGCACAAGTGTGTTTCTCCCAGATCACCGAAGCCAAGCACAGGAGGACACGAGGGCTCAGCGCCCCAGGACCTTGCGACATACAGTGGCTGCTGTTCCTTACCCCGCCAGTGGTGAAGACCCACAAACTGTCTCCTCCACTTGTATTACAAAGCAGGAAGAATGGCACTGAAGGTGCAGACCTTACTTCTGGTTCACTGAGGCAACAATCACTGGTGAAGGCCAAGTGTGGAAATACACGGGTGTACACTGCAAACATGTCACGTCAGCCACCAGAGGGCAGAGGGTGGGGGGCGATTCTGCCTCCCCTGAGTTCAAGTCCAGATGGCTCAGCTGCTCCTTGCACGTCTTCCAAAGCGCACTGTCTGGTGGGATCCTCGAGTGCCCAGGCTCGCAGCCAAGTCTGTGCAGTTTAAAGACCCATTTTGTGGACTGGTAAGAACCCTGTGCCGGGTCCCTGGGATGACAGGGGTGCTGACATGGGGGACATTTCAAACTGGGCCTCCCCACGTCACAGGTAGGTCGGAAGATGCACCCACCCCTCTGTCTGTCCACCAGGCCAGTCTTCACGCTGGTAGGGCCCTCAGCCTTTTATGAAGGGACTCTGATCAGAGTTCCCTTTCCTCGGAAACCCAGGGCCCCTGTTTAGCCCAGACGAGCAGGAGCAATGGAGATCCAACCAAAAGTCTGAAATCAGTACCCAGAAAACTCACTTAAAAATCTGTGACAATTAAGAAACCTTTCCCCAAAAGGGATCTATGCCACAGATGTACCTGAAAAGACAATACTGCTACAGAGACAGGTGGAGGGTAAAAAAGGGAGGTGGACGAGAACACTCAGAAAGAAGGAAAGAGGAGGGAAAGGTGACAGAAGATAGTCCAAATGACAAGCAACAAAGACAGGAAGTAGCTAGGGCAAGATGTTCAAAGGTGGGGTTAATACCGACCAGGTTCACAGTTCCTCTGGGAAATTCTAAGTGATATTTCTGTCTTGCCCTACTAGGCCTATGGCTGGGAGGGCCTGTGATAGATGAAAAAATACGCTAACCAGGTCTTCCTGGTATTTTCACTGATGACTCTCTTTGAACAGACTGGCTTTATAATAAATCTCACAACATGTTGGGTATTGGTACAGCCTTAATCCAGGGTTGGTCAGAGAAGCAAAAGGTGCTGGTCCCTTAAAAGAGAGTCTTACAAGGACATACACACCAGGAGCATCCCTGGGGTGGCATCTGCCCTCACTGGCTGGACAGAATGGGGCTTGACTGGCAGCTACTAATACATTTCAACAAAGGGAAAACAGTCTATTATTAATTAAAGACGCTAAAACTCGAGATGAGACTGTAATAGACCAATCACTAATCTCTGTTCACAGCTACTTTCTAAGGGGCAAAGGCCCAGGCTCCAGTCTTAGAAGTCAACTGTTCTATTAACTGCTGAAACAAATCGGTGCCTAGGGTTTTCAGTTTCAAGACAGACCAGGGAGTAACACTGGCCTTACTTTATAAAGGAGAAGCACCCAGCGACCGTGCTGTGGAAAATCTACTTGCTGTCAGCAACAGTGCCCGTGCCTCTGCTTCCTCCAGGGGGCGGCTTCCGGGTAAGGATGACAAGTATAGGCAGTCAGCCGTCTGCAGATCATCTGGGGGGGGGCGGGGGGTGGGCACAGTGGCCAGTAGCAAGAGCATATGAATCTACCTACTACAGTGAGTGTAGAGGAAGAAGGCCCCTTTCCCTCTCCTGTCTGCTTCTGTTCCGACTACCTACTAGGAGTCAGAAAGGGTGGAGGACGACAGAGCATGGAGTCTTGTCTGCAAGCTTGAGTAGCTTCCCAGGCGCGTATCAGCTACAAGGACAAAATTGCCAAGGCCACTCTCTTCCTCCCCTTTTCCTCCTCCTCCCTCACCCTGGCTTCACTTCCTTCCCCCAGTGAGAGCGAGCGAGCGTGAGCAAGCCAACTGGTACTTCCTTCATTTCCTAAGCACTGCACGTCTTGGTAGCATGAGCTTTCCCTCCAAGATGTCACAAGAAACAGAGGTCTGAAACTCCCACCAGGCCACAGGTCACAATTATTTCCAAGGGCTCTTCACAGTTAAGATGGGCACACACATTTCAGAGGGCAGCCCCTGGGCCCCCTCTCTTTCACGCACACACACTCACACACTCACGCCCTGGGACTGGCATTCAGCCGCGGGGCCTAGCTGGCTCAGGTCAGGTACTGCACCACGAGGAACATGACCACACAGGTGAGCAGCATCCCACCAATCATGAAGTACTTGTCCTGGAAGGCCCGCTTCTCGATGAGCCGCATCACCGTGTTGGACAGGCCGAGCATGTTGGCGATGTCAAGGATCTTCTTCTGGGTCCCCTGGGGCAGACAAGAGGAGAACGAAAAACCGTGATCACCTCCTTGTGCCAGGGGTGGGTGAATGTCATCATGAGCTGCGATGGACAAACAGTCTCTCGGTCACGCCCAAAGTATACAAGCAGCAGCAACCAGACACACATCAGGCTCCTTCAATCAAGGTCGCAGAGCAAAGCAAGGGGACAGGAAAGTCTTTTCCACAAGTGTGCTGGAACAAATGGTTGGATAATGGGCATCTTGTGCACAGAGCATATATACACACATATATATAAACGTGGGCTTCCCTTGTAGCTCAGTCAGTAAAGAATCGCCTGCAGTGCAGAAGACCCGGGTTCAATCCCTGGGTGGGGAAGATCCCCAGGAGAAGGAAATGGCAACCCACCCCAGTATCCTTGCCTGGAAAATCCCATGGACTGAGGAGCCTGATGGGCTGCAGTCCATGGGGCTGCAAAGAGTCGGGCATGAATGAGAGACTAACACTTCACTTCACATGTGTATGTCCATATGTATAATGCATAAGAATGTGTGTTAAAAAATGACCACTGCTTCATATTATACACAAAAATTTCAACATACAAACTAAAACTATAAGCTTCTAGAAGAAAACAGGAGAATATCCCCAAACCAGAAATAATCCAGATGCGTATCAACAAGAGGATGGATTAACAATGTATGTTCTGTGCACGATGAGATACTGATGCACAATACAAAGGACCCGAGGACACCGTGTAATGACATCAAAGAGCCTGGAACACTCCTGAGAGGAAGGAGGCACACACAAGAGTAATGTGAACATCTGCATTAAGGTCAGCAACAGCCAAAACTAATTTATGATGAAATAAGAAGAGTGGTTGCCTGGGGCGGGGCGTGGCGGGGGGTGGGCAGGAGCAAACTAACCTGGAAAGGGTACAAGAGCTTTTTCAGGGGTGATGAAAACAGTCTATGTCTTGACAGCAGGGAGAGTTACAAAGGTGTATGTAGGCATTTGTCAAAACCCCATGACCTGTACAAGTTAAGATCTGTACACGTCACTGTATGCCCATCATACCTCCACAAAGAAGTTCTAAATTAGAATATTTTATATTAAAAAAAAAAAGGGCTTTCCTGGTGGCTCAGATGGTAAAGAATTGGCCTGCAATACGGGAGACCAGGGTTCGATCCTGGGGCTGGGAAGATGCTCTGGAGAAGGGAATGGCAACCCACTCTAGTATTCTTGTCCATGGACAGAGAAGCCTGGTGAACCACAGTCCATGGGGTTGCGAAGAGTCGGACGACTGAGCGACTAACACTTTCACTTTGCATATTAAAAATAAAAGGCAACATCAAAGAAACTTTTTCTCTGCTCCCTGGCTCTAAAATGCTTGCTATCAGTCTGTGCACGCTGTACAGTAGACACCTCAGGAACTCTGCTGAGCAGAGCCTATGTCCAGGTTCAGGAGAGGGTCTGAAGCAGGCAAGGCGGAACCAGAGAAACACAGCTGCCAGACACCAGGACCACGACCTAAAACCCCACAAATACATGTCACCTCCCACCACCCAAAACAAAAGGGTACTTTATTCCTAAACCAACAGTCCATACCACCCAGGCCGCCCTTTCTCCCTGCTTTCTAATTTTCATTTTTAAGCATATTCAATTTTATATGAAGTAATAGATGAATGCTGGGCGGACCTCAACTTACTTACACGTCACCCACTGTATTTTTATGGAGGCATCTAACCTAAGGTCCCGTATGAACACAGTAATGGGCAACTGAGAGAAGAGTCTCTCAGGTCAAACTTCGTCTCTGCCAGAGGAGATCAGAGACATGTTTTCGCCACAACAGTGATGATCAGCATTAGATTCTCAATCAAGACTCTGCTTAGCTATGAAAGAAGAGATTATTCCATCACTATGAAATTCAAATATCAACCTCAAAAATCACTGGAAAGTTAACATACATCTCAAAAACACTACTCATTTTCTACCACAAATTTCCCCAAATCAAGGCCCGGCTCCTTCATGCTTCCTATGTTCTTTTCAAATGGTTGAGGCAGCAGCTTGCCTGACAGAAGTGGGCAGGCAGAAGGAATCAGTACAGCAGATGTGCAGAGGAAACATCAGAAACCTCGCACTCCAACCCCTGACTGCCCACCCACCAGGCTTCCCAGGGCTTTATCTCTGGGGACAGTGTTAGGGCAAAAGTTGTTTGGGCTCTTCGGTGACACCAGACTTCAGTAGGAAGCTGACATTTGCTTTAACAATAAGCCCTGAGCCCTACCAGGTTGACGTTGAGTGTTGAGGCTGAGTCTCATCCTAAAAAGAGTTTGACTGTTTTTCTGAGATATGGCTAGGAAGCCAGCAGCTTTCTAAAGAAGGGAGGATTAACCCTCATGTATTAGCTTAGACTGGGGTTCCCTGATGGTGCAGTGGGTAAAGAATCCGCCTGCAATACAGCAGACAGAGGAGATGTGGGTTTGATCCCTGGGTCGGGAAGATCCCCTAGAGGAGGAAATGAGGAAACGACAACCCACTCCGGTATTCTTGCCTGAAAAAAAACTGTGGACAGAGGAAACTGGTGGGCTACAGTTCAAGGGGTCACAAAGTCAGACACGACTGAGCAACCAAACACACACACACACACACCAGTTTAGGTAACTGCAGGCGGCTGTCCTGAAAGGGGGCGCCCGTGGAGCTGTCAGAGACCACACTTCCAGACTGTCTGAAGCGCCGCGGCCATCAGCAAGGTACGTGTCACTCAAGGCCTGCCTGACCTCCTCCCAGGTAAAGGTGGCAGGCGATGCTCAGAAACATACTGAAGTCCTGCAGAGCTGACAGGCTCGACATGGTCCAACAAAAACTAAGATAAAGCTCACGCTTCCGAGTGACTGCTCCTCCCAGCTCAGGAGCTGGGAGGGCTCTGTGCACAAGGGACACACCCTGATAGCAGGCACAGTTCACACCCATGGCCCACCAGGGTGATACAGGAAACGGGCTGAGGCTGCAACATCACGCCTGACATCAGAGGCTGAGTAATGTTTCTGTAAACCACTCCCTAGAGGTCTGAGTCTCAGCCAATGGGGCAGGGTTTCTAGGAATACCTGTTACTAAAGAGAGAATGAAGCAGAGTCACTGGGGGTCACTAGCCTGTGCTCCAGGAGCCACTGTCAATCAACCCGGGCAGCACTAAGACTCTCCCCTGGGGGGCTTCAGCTGCTGCACAACAAAGGTCTCGGCTCTAAGACTGCCCACCACAGGGGCCGCACGGAAAACACCCAAGAGTGAATGAGAAGCCAAGTAAAGCTGTGTCTTCCTTCTTCCGAGAGTGAATTCTATCACATAATTTCTCAGCCCATTACTGCTTCCTCTCACAGTGGCAGTCACTTTCTGTTCAGTTCAGGAAATGGAAAACCACCTGGACACTGAGAGATGCCACATTATGGCTCACTGTAAGCACAGTAAACACCTACCGGCAGGGGAATTTGGCTACTTCTGGACTCATAATAACCCACTTCCAGCAGAAAGGATCCCAACTCAAAGGCTCTGTCTCACCACCACAGCATCACAGTTCAGGGCTACGTGACCAAAAGGTAAATACAGGTCCCACACTGCTGGCTAAAGTCAAAACACAAGGCCTTCTCCCTGTCCCCCCACAAGGGCCCCCACCTTCAAGGTCACTCTCTGGGCCCTCAGTCCCTCCAGAATACTGTGCCCGCCTCCAATGAGGTCATCCATGCCGTGGTGAATTTTCTGGAGGGAGGAGTTAAACTGCAGTGATTCATCCATTGGTATGGTGGTGTCAGAGTCCTGTGAAAGAAACGCAGGCACTTGATTAACTTTGCTGCTGCTCAGCTCCTGGTGTCCCCACCTCAACTGACCACTCTGCCTCTTGGTCAAGGTCGAGCTGGAAGAACTGCTAGAGGAAATGCTTCAAGAATCAAAGGAACCTGACGGAGACTGAAAAGCAAAGTGGAGACCTGGGGCAGCCTCTGTTCACTCAGAGGAAGTACAATTCTCAGACTTCTCAGTCTCCAAATGGGTTCTACCACACAAGTCTGTTCATCCCTGCCTCCTCTGCATCATGCCCCCAACTCAGGAAAAATTTTTTATTTTACTTTTTGATGTAGACCATTTGTAAAGTCTTTTACTGAATTTGTTACAATATTGCTTCTGTTTCATGCTTTGGTTTTTTGGCCACGGGGCATGCGGGATCTTAGCTCCCGATGAGGGATCGAACTCACTCCTGCTGCTGCTGCTGCTGCTGCTAAATCGCTTCAGTCGTGTCCAACTCTGTGCGACCCCATAGACGGTAGCCCACCAGGCTCCCCCATCCCTGGGATTCTCCAGGCAAGAACACTGGAGTGGGTTGCCATTTCCTTCTCCAATGCATGAAAGTGAAAAGCGAAAGTGAAGTCGCTCAGTCGTGCCCAACTCTTAGCGACCCCATGGACTTCAGCCCACCAGGCTCCTCCATCCATGGGAGTTTCCAGGCTAGAGTACTGGAGTGGGGTGCCATTGCCTTCTCCGAAGGCAAAGTCTTAACCACTGGACCCCCAGGGAAGTCCTGGAAATACTATTCTCCCTAGGCTTCTCCTAAAGGCTGTCTCTAACTCCTTACTAATCTACCTTCTTCCAAATGTTCCTTTACCTGGCTTCCCCTTGGTGCAGTGGGGAAGATTTGCTTTTGTCCTTTGGCTATTTCATCTACAGCTTATTCCTCCCTCCGATTAGACAGACTGACTACGGAGAGCAGAGACTGGTTTCTATTAAAGGCCCAACAGTGATCACAATGGGACTATCCACCTGAGCAGGGAAGCAAAGTCTGTAAAAAACTGAAGGGAGGAAAGAACTAATACTGATCAATGCTTTCCACTTTGCAAACTCTTCATTCTAAGCTCGCTTAGGCCCCACTCTAAGCTTATGCTGTGGTTATGGTATTATCCTCGTTTTAGATGAAGAAACAGAAGCCCAGAGAGGTGGAATGACTTGTGTGAGACCCCGCCAGTGAGACGTCCAGAGGGGCACAAATCCCCGTGCTGGGTAACTGTCCTGTAGGGAGAAACATCAAAACCAGTGCCAGCGCTCCACTTTCACCCTGCAAGCGGGAAGGACACAGGCACGTGGCTCGCCCAGTCACTGCCCTGTCCCCTTTCCAGTTCCCTGACCGTTACAAACCCTTCTGCCAAGCAGTACCACTTTTACCACTTTCTGTCATCATGAAGAAGTTAAACCACCTTTTCATCGCTGCTCAAGTTCACAATCTTTTTTCAGGTATATATTTTCAATCCCCCCGCTGCTAACATGGGAGTTTCTCAGGGGTGGGAGTCAAGGTTTTTAATTTAAACACATTTTACTTTCAGCACCTTAAATAGCATCCTGCACAAGCTGATGCTTGGTAGGTGAAGACTCCAGTGTTTCGGTACAGCTGATGGGCTGTTATTTCTCAGAAAAATGTACTATAGCTCATGATCATAAAAAGAGCAGGAAGAAGTTCATTCAGCCAGATAATTTTTATTAAGGGCCCACTGTACGCACAGCATCACACTAGGCTGGTAAGACATAAAGTAATTCGGAGCTATCATCCCTGGCCTAAAAAAGCCGTGTAACCAATACCACAGCTATCAAAAGCCCACACAACACCTTAAATGTGTCATATAGCTCCCTGCTCTTTTGAAAAGAAGCTCTGCTTACCGACCAACACATGTTTGTTGACCTTTTTAATTGTTAATCATTACTACTTGACTGCTTGCATCAGAGAAACCAAACTATGTAGGCATATTCTGAAGCACCTGGGGAAATTTACTGCACATGTGGACACAGCAAAGAAGGTTCAACATCTGCAAAGTGGGAACGGATTTGAATTCTGATGATGGGCTTAGAAAGCGTAATCCCACTTTAGAAAATGAACCTCTGTAAGAAAACAAAAAACCAACCAAACAAAAAGCCCCTGAGACCCACCTTATTTGGTGGAATACATTATGCAGGACACAGGAAAAGCCAGTAATGTTCTACAGCCACGTGTGAGAAATGATCCCATTGAGACCAAAGGACAGGGACATGGGTATCCTAGGAAATCAAACATGCAAACCAACAGGCAACTTTCAAACAGGCTCAAGTCAAGTAGTCCCTCTAAAACGAAATACCTGTTAACAAATCCCTCCTAACTGGCGCTCAGACTAGGGGCAAAAGCATTTTAACACATTAAACACTGGAACTACACACATATACACACACACACTAGCAAGAGGCAAAAACATTTTAACACATCCAACACTGGAACTGCACGCATGCACACATGCACACACATGCAAAAACATTTTAACACATCCAACACTGGAACTGTGTGCATGCATGCGCGTGCACACACACACACACACAGAGACAATTGCCTGAAGGCAGCTTTGAAAGCTGCCCTCGTTACAAATAGTCTAAGTTCTAATTATCCTTCTTGATCTGATCAGGAAAATGTTTCCACCATGGGAAAGTCCACTTCTCTGCATCGACCAGTCAAACCAGGTAATTTTCACCTCTGCCTGTCCCCTCATTTTAACTACTTCCTCAGAGGGTTTCTGTGACAGAAAAAGAGATGCAAGCAGTGTTTAGGTCTAGTCTCTGTGGCAACGCAGAGTCAGCATCACTTCCAGTTGCTCGCCTCCCATCCCATCGGTCTGCTTCAGGACCCCCAGAGGGCTACTGTCAAGAGTCCTGAGCTCCAGCTCCAACCAACCCCCCAGTTCCTGCCAATCCCGCCCAGGCGCCGGGCTTACATTTGTGGTGAAGGTGCGAGACAGAAGCTCCTCTCGCTGTCTCTCCTGCTGCTCCCGTGCATACCGCCGGTGCTGAAAGTTTCGAAGAGCAGTCTGCAAGTGCTGGACGTCGTACTTTAACTGGTCGACACGGCTGGAATTGACAGAGATATTAAATTCCAGGAGCCCAGAGGAGCACAACTGGAGGTGGCTGGACTTTGTCTTCAGGGAAGAAGACAATTCCTTACTTCTCCCTGTACCCATCCATGCTATCCACCCCCCCAACCCCAAATAATCTGATTTGATAAATGATGTTGAAACTAAAAAAGGAGCCTGTAGTTAGAGCAGGATGGTAGCAAATGAGATTCCAGCAGATTTCCCTAACTATCTGCTGGTCTCTGATTCTGGATGCATGACAGGGAACAGGTGACAGGAAGCAGGTTCGATGACCTCTTCCTGACCTTCTAGAGATTATTACTGCTCTCCTGGAAGAAGCCCAAGGCATCTGTGGAGTAGAGCATCAATGAAGTTTCATAAACATTTTGGAAACAGAGGCTGGGGTAGAGGTGGTGAGAGTGGTTTCGCTTTAATTTCATGGGGGTGTATCAAACATTAGATCAGTATTTTATTACAAATACACTGACTGGAGTGATTAAGAGCAAGATAATTCAACCCAAGAATGAAGTGGGAATCAAAAAACAGAGTGAAACTCCCTGGTGGCATTAGGTTTCAAGTGGCCATGGGTCTGGTCAGAAAAACAGTGCTGGGGGCAAAATTTCAAAATGATACCAACAAGGAGAGGAGACGCCAGGCCTCTGAGCTGCTAACCTCACTAGCTTTTTATTCTTTAACTGACGTAGAGGTGATGTACAATATTATATAAGTTATAGGTATACAATAGGGTGATTCACAAGTTTCAAAGGTTATAATCCATTTACAGTTACTATAAAATATTGGCTATACTCCCTGTGGTGTACAACACAGGCTTTTCACTCTGAGGGAGAATCATGCGAGTAGAATTGTGGTCTTTATGGGACTTTATCTTTGCATAGTCTCAGTTTTTCAACGTGTAAGTGGATTTTCAGAATATTTGATGACCCCTCCGGAAGCAAGGCCTGGCAGGGCCAGAGCACTCACAGTTTGGCATTCTGTCTTTTGTGGGGGGGCTCCTTGCTGGACAAAATCTCCAGACGCTCTAGTTGGCTGAATATCTGGTCTATGCTTGCTTGGATTTCATTTTCTACTACTGCACAGAAGAGAAAAAAGAATAATTACTAGAAAAGAGATAGTGAACTTAAATTAGAATGATAAATCAAACATGTTTTTTTCTATATCCAATAAACTCAAAAATATATATTGCAAAAGAAAAATGCACTAATGAGAACAGAAAAAAATTCAAATTATACTAAGTGACTTTCTAAATGTTTTTATATATATACGTGTATATATATATATATATATATATACACACACGTATATATAGGTGTTAATGCCATAACAATGCTATTTAAAATAAAAAAAAACCCTAAAGATAAATCTATAGAAATAAATTTCCTGCCTTTGAAAATAAAATGAACATTCAAAGATTGCCCAAATAAATATTTTCAGCAAAATGCAGTATTTTCTGATATAGAATGAGGCCTCTTTTCCTTTGAGATTATTCTCAGATATGGGTTATAAATAACTAGTAAAAAGACTGCCAAATGAACCCTTTACAGAAAATAATGAGGTTAAAAAAAAAGCGCACAGGGAAAGATTAGTATGTGAAAAACAGAGAAGCATTCCCTTAAGAATAGGTAGGCCGATGCTGGAGTCACCAGAATAGACAAAATACCAACAGGGAAGGCCCACGAAAGAATCCACAGAGGTAATAATATGATAAATATAGTCATTTTCCTTAGCTCCTTTGCTAAACAGTCAAAATGACCTCGTTTCCATTTCTAATCATGTATCAATGAGATTGCTGGAAAGCCAAAGTCGACGGTCAGAAGCTAAACTGTGCACAGAAAAAGGCATCCAGACTGCCTTGTGTCCAATAAGGAAGTGACAGTAGAGACGGAGTGTCACCTTCTCAGAGGAGCCCAGCGCTAACAAACAGCTCAGAACAAGGCAGGGCACAGGACCGAGAGAAGAGGTGCCTGGGAGCGGCAGAAAACAGACTTGAGAAAACAGGAAGAATGGGCCCAGCGCCAGCCAAGGAGTGAGAGGAGGAGACAGCGTCAGTGGTGGTGGGGGACCAGCAGTGTCTGTGTGACAGACTCAGAAAAAGCACCTTTTCTTTTCCTTTTGGCCATGCCACGTCAGCATGTGGGATCTTAGTTCCCTGACCAGGGATCGAACCGGTACCCCCTGCATTGGAAACATGGCGTCTTAACCAAGGGACCAGCAGGGAAGTTTCAGGACCTTTTCTTATAACAGAAAAGAAACTAAAACCCAAAGCAGCACTCTTCTCAAAAGAAATCATGGTGTGGGAACTGAACTAATTAATATTGCCCTTCGTTTCTGAATAATCCTCCTAGAAAGCTGCAGCATTCTCAGCTCAAGAAGAAACGCCCAGTTTCAGTTAAACATCTCTGAATCTTTATGGACCACATTCCTCTACGGACAGGGTAATTAGATTAAGACAGATGGAGGCAAGCACTCCCATTCCCATCGGCCCTGTCAGGTTGAGTGGAGGGGTAATGGGGGATAAGACTTGTGGGATTCCAGAGGGCACGGTCAGGGAAACCAGTGACTTTGCCATAGGGTTTTTCTGTCCACCCTCACAACAGAACTCATTCCACGCTGACTCCTTCAGCCCCTGAGGCAGAAACACAGTCAGGAAACCCAGCCCATTAGCAGCGTGTCATCAGAGACAGGACTCTGGTCTCCGTAGTTAATTACTCACAGTGCAGAGCCTGCTTGTCTGCCGTCTCCAGGCGTCCCATGTGAGACTGGATTTCATGGACATGCCTATCAAAGGGAGAGGGAGGAAATGAGTGAGACATGCGTAATCAACAGAGCTTCGGTCAGGAAAGACAATTTTTCTAATGCCGGCATAGAACTGATCTAAATGGACAATGTCGCTGAACTGTGAAATTTGTATGTGGCACTTCAGGTCACATGTTTTGGCACGGTTTCTAGTATTTTAACGTTAAATAACAACGCAGACAAGCGGCATTTAGTGAGCGCTCACTGCATCTGAGACGTTCTGCAAGGTCAAAACCCTATGAGGAAAGAACTATTATCACCCTCTTTTTGTAAATAAGACAACCGAAGCCCAGAAAGGTTATGTAACTTGTTCAAGGTCACACACCAAGTGATAAACCTCGATGTGAACCCGGCCAATCCCACTCTCTGTTCTTTGACCCAATGTGCTGAGTGCTGCTCTGTACTAGAGAGAGTCAAAGGGCAAGAGAGATAGAATTCTTGTCCTTGAGAAACAGTATAATTAGGAACAACAGGCCAGATAGACGCGAAAAGTCCCAAAAAGAATTAAGACAACACTAACACGCACAAGCGTAAACAAAAAGCAAGCTCTGAGCAGCAGGGCAAAGGCAAAGAAAACGGAAGGCTGAGCTGGGGGCAGCTCCGTGGGCAGAGGGAGTTCAAAATGTGAGTTGGTAAAGGAAGATGTGGAGAAAACGACGTGCACAAATGCCTGCAAGGCCTGTCACGTGGGTGACCAGCAGGCTGGCCTGCCTGAGAGTTGGGGTCAGAGAGGAGAAGGGCAGGAGGCAGATTAGTGGGAGGGAGCCATCAGAGGAAGGTCCAGAGAGACAGGGATCTCCTGTTTGGTAAACCTCTTTCCTTGGCAACAGGAGGCCATTTGGAAACTCAGCACTATACCCGGGCCCTCTGGCCGGTCCTGACACCAGGCCCAGGGCGCTTCCCGATGGCTTCCCAGGGCTTGGCCAAAGTCACCGTCTGAGCCTTCCAAGCAGTCCTCTGTGATAAATCCTGGGGATGTTTTATCCTACCCCAACAACCACCTCCTGGGGTTTCTGGTCTCTTCACAGAGAGTCAAGGAGGCAGCCTGTGAGCTCTTCTATCATCTCCAAGCCCTGAAGAAACGTCAGCAACCAGCCTCTACCGTGAGCACCACAAACTGTGACCCCAAATTTACCAACACAAGCCAGGAGCCTAAATTTGGTTTGAACTTGCCTCGAGTCTTTTCCAGGGCTTCCCTGTGGTCTCGAAACATGACCCGTGGCTCCAGAAGCAAGGCAGACCCTCAGAGGTTCCTGGGCAAGACCCAAGGTCCTGACAGGCAACCAGAAATCACTCCTAGAGTCTGAGGGATGAGATCGCTACTTCAGGAAGGTAAGTCCAGATGCTTTAGAATGGAGACACATGGAGATATGGAGGCAGATGTAGGACAGCAACTTGAAGAAACTGATATTTGGATCAGGGAAATGATGCAAACAGCTAGAGAGCACTGATCGGCAGTGCTGATGGAAAAGAGAACGAGGACTTTCCCGAAGGCCTGGATATGGGCAGTGAGGCAAATTTCTAACAGAAGCGCAAAAGGAACGGACTACAATCAACGCTGATGGCTCAGTTCGTTATCCTTGTGAAAAAAAGGTACCTTGTATAACACACAAAGATAAACTCAAGGCGTGCATATTATGACTTCAGGTTAAATAAGGGTTTCTTACACAAGACAAAAACCAAAACTACCCCCAAACCCCACAAATCACAAAAGAAAAGACTGATAGATCTGAGCACATTAAAAAACAAAAACAAAACCTTTTTACACCAAAGGCACACCTGGGGGAAAAAAAAGGGAAAGACTGGAAGCCACCTGTAGCAGATAACAAAGGAATATGTTTGAATGTATAAGGAACTACTACAAATAGGAAAAATAAAACAAAACAGTTTTTAAAATGGGCAAAGGGCAACTGAGAGAAAAGGAAATCCAAATGGACAAAAATATATGAAGAAACACTCTTCTAGTAATCAGGAAAATGCATATTGAAAGTAATAACATCACATTTCTCCCATGTGATTGACAAATATTTTAAACTTTAAGGATGAGGGACCCCTGGCAGGTATAACAATGGTACCCAAGGGGTTCTGGGGAAGATTTCCAGGTTCTATCACAGGACTGCCTTTGGCTCTATGTTCTGTTCTGGTATTTTTTTAAAAAATCAACTTATGACTATGAAATCTGCACAAAATTCTGCGCTCCAGTGACTGGTTAAGATATTGAACCACAAAGCAAATACGAACGTTTTTCATTTAGACTGTGGTGTTGGAGAAGACTCTTGAGACTTCCTTGGACTGCAAGGAGATCCAACCAGTCCATTCTAAAGGAGACCAGTCCTGGGTGTTCACTGGAAGGACTGATGTTGAAGCTGAAACTCCAGTACTTTGGCCACCTGACGCGAAGAGCTGACTCATCTGAAAAGACTTTGATATTGGGAAAGATTGAGGGCAGGAGGGGAAGGGGATGATAGAGGATGAGATGGTTGGATCTCCAACTCAATGAACATGAACTTGGGTAATCTCCGGGTGTTGGTGATGGACAGGGAGGCCTAATGTGCTGCAATTCATGGGGTCGCAAAGAGTCGGACACGACTGAGCGACTGAACTGAACTGAATACAATAAAATTTGTCGAGGATAAAAAGCGTTTTAAGATTTTTTTTAAAAAGCCAAGTCCACAACACAGAATGGCATTCAGGTTTGGGTCACTTGCTAAAGAAACCCTACCAAGCCAAGATTTCCCCCAATGGGAGATGAGCAAGATGACTGGGAAAGTTTAGAAGTCAAGTTGCAAAGAGGAACAGCCAAAAGAACTAGCGATAATGATCCTTTGAGAAAAGAGAGGAAAAACCAATGGGGCAGCTGGGGCTCTTCAAGCATCTAGAGACGACAGGAAGAGGAGTGGCTTGTTCTCTGTTGCTCCTGAAGGGAGTGCGTGCATGCGTGCTCAGTTGCCTTAGTCGTGTCTAACTCTCTGTGATCCAATGGACTATAGCCTGCCATGCTTCCCTGTCCGTGAGATTTCCCAGGCAAGAATACTGGAGTGGGTTACCATGCCCTCCTCCAGGGGATCTCCTGGACCCAGGGATTGAACCCACGTCTCCTGCACTGCAGGCAGATTCTTTACCACTGAGCCACCGGGGAAGCCCCCACTTAAGGGAGCCCCAGAACCAAAGGGTACAAATTTCAAGATGACAGATATCAGCTGAACATAGGGGCAAAAAACAAGAACAAACTCTCAAAGAAGAGGGAAAAAAAGGGCTCTGGCATGTTTACACACAGAATACATGAACTGTCTTGGGCTTTATAAAGGATCTTCCTGACCAAAGTGAATTGAAATGGAAGATCTTGCCAGTCACTTTCAATTTTTAAATTCCACGACAGCAGCAGGAGAGATGATGTCAATACCCACGAAACCCTATAACCGCTCATCAGCTGGTTTTTACTATTTTCTAAGTGAAAATGGATATTAAATTGCAGCGAAACATGACTTTTCCCAACCAATCTCTTTTTGCTTTACATGAACTAGAAAAGATAAGAGCCAATAAAGTGATACCAATCTGCACATGCCAGGCCTGAGGAAATAAATGAAAACAACAGAGCAAGGACGAATGGCATTGCGAGAACTACTATATGCAAAGTGGCAACTGTTTTACATGGATCTGGGAATTCAGACAACACATTTGAAGCCAATAAGGAACAGCTGATATGCAAATCTGACATGGGAATGTGGACACTAGAAATCCGAAGTCCTCGCCCTGACTCGTGTGGGGTTCATGGTGGGAGTGGGTGAAAACATAACCAAGCAGAGACCCAGTAGCAAATAAACAAGTGTCAATATTGCTGAGTTTTTTTTTTTTTTTAATGTCTGTAGAAGATCTAGAAGAATTTTTTTTCAATAAAGCTTATTTGTTTATTTGGCTGCGTCGAGTCTTGGTTGCATGGGCTCACAGACCTTCCAGTTATGCAGTGTGGGCTTAGTTGCTCCATAGCACGTGGCATCTTAGTTCCCCAACCAGAGATCAAATCCATTTCCCCAGCATTGCAAGGCAGACTCTAAACCACTGGACCACCAGGGAGGTCCCTGGAAGAATTTTAAAACAGAACTGCTCTTTGTAAGTCCATGGAGGGACCTTCCTGGTAGTCCAGTGGCTAAGATGCCAGGCTCCCCAGTGTAGGAGGCCGGAGTTCGATCCCTGGCCAGGGAACTAGATCCCACACGCTGCAACTAAGAGTTCATATGACGAAGCTAAGAGTTTACACGCAGCAACGAAGATCAAAGAGCCCACGTGCCACAACTGAGACCCGGCACCACCAAATTAAAAAAAAAAAAAATTTAAGTCCATGGAACTACCGGATCCCCACCATATACACCCACTTTGCACACATACTGCTTCTGCCTAACCTGAGCAGGAAACAGGGTTTCGGAGTTAAAAGATGTGAGTTGAGTTAAAGTTCCACTATGCAGCAGCTGAGGGGCACTGAACAAGTTCATTTAATTCCTTGGTGCCTTAGTGTCCTCAACTCCAAAATGGGGCACTGATCATCGTAATTATTTAAGGGGTCATAGATCCAAAGGCAATATGAAACTGCTGTGGTAACCCACACAGCACCATAGCAAAGTCTGTTGTTTTTACTTTGCTTGCTTTACTTAAAAGTAGCGGAACCATCTGGGCACTTTCACCTCACCCACTTTGCCTTCCCTATATTTAGCCTCTCATCAGAAGGCAAAATCAAAAAAAAAAAAAAAAAGGGGGAAACTGGTCTTGAGATAAGGTAACAGTCTTTAAACCCAGCTGTTCATCAAAATCACCTGGAGAGCTTGTTAAAAATAGAGCTTCTTGTGCTCCAAACCTATTGAATCAGAATGTCTAGTGATAATAAGGTCCAGGGCACTGAATGATCCTGGACAAATATGGGCAGCTTTACAAGCACTGGGATCTCAAAAATAGAAGCCTGGCTATTAGCTCCTCTATAAAGTTCACCCTAACACAGTATTATTTCAGTGTAAAATGTTTACCCTGCTTTTCATCTGTTTTTTCCCCCAATGTTCAGGCATTTTCAAGATATGCAACTTTAAAATGCTGATGTAATTCCAATGTACTTTCAGGGACACAGCAAGAGATAACCACAAACTGGGTTCAAAGTTCCAGTAAAATTAATATGCTCAGTTACTGTTGTATCAGTTCAGCTGCAATCATTAATTTCTGCAACTCCAAAAGTAAACTGCAGATATGCACAGGATTGTCTCCTTTTTAAGACACTTAATCACCAGTGTTATGGAACTGAAAGGAGACTTACAGTTTAATCAGCCTCAAACTTTTATTTTATAGGTGAGGAAAACAAGGTGATGAGGTCTAGAGCCAGAATCCTCAGTCCTGTTTCAGTCCTTGAGGGGAAAGGAGGCAGCTCAGAACATACTGCACCACTAATAATCATCATGATGATGATGACGAACATACTGCAGCACAAAACAATTTACTGTCGGCACTGGAACAGTGCCTAACACTTAGCGGGTGCTCAAGCAATATTCACTGAATAAACGAATGACTACATAGTAGAAGGCCTAGCAGTGGCTCGTCAAATCTTGTCCCTTGTCTGTTTTTGTAAATAAAGTTTTACTGGAATACAACCACATCCATTTGTTTACACATTGTCTAAAGGCTGCTTGTGCACTAATAATAGCAGAGCTGAATAGCTGCCAGAGACCAAAGGGCCTGTATGACCTAAAATATTTACTATCTGGCTCTTGACAGGAAAAGTTGGTGAGCTCTGCTGTACAGTCTAAGGGTCTACAGAGCTTGAGGGTAGGTAGTTGAAAGCCTGCATAGGTAAGGAGTTCATCTATGCTCCACAAATCTTGCTTGGGACACTGTTTAGAATTCCTCCTCTAAGTTGACCTATAATTGAGCTTCCGAGTTTACTCTGTGATCAGCTGCCTGCTGCACCAGTAACAGGTAGCATGAGACACTGTGAACAAAATTATTCTTAAAAATAAACTGGATTGCAAGCTCCTTAGGACTATCCTTTAACCAAATTAGCTCACCAGATGAGACTGTACACAATATCAATTTCAAAGCACTACTCAGTCCACTGAGCCTAATTACTGTAAAAGATCTGCCCTTTCTTAGTAACATGGGCATAATTTTCTGCTTCATTTCTTCTCCAATTGACTCACAGATCCAGTTTTTAAAGCCCCTTGTCTGTTTTTGTCCCTTGGCTGTCCTTCCTATAATTTTTACATGAGAATAGGGCTCATATAATAGTTTAAGACCAATTCTGTCATTTCAATACTATTACCAAGTAGGCTCTACATTTTCACCTGCCCAAACCAATTGCTCAATCAGTAAAGTAAAAAGAAGTAGAAAATGAAACAGTAACTTAATGAAACATAAATGAAAATGAAACAAGAGGATCCTCTCCCTCTTATTCTAGTGCTCTAAAGTATTTCTTTTATTGTGAATTCATTAAGAGAGGTGGGTTCCCATTTCCTTTCTTTCCCAGGCCTTGGGGGCGTGATTTTAAGAATTTTCATCAGCACAAAACTACACTGTGAGTTGAAGGTGTCAGAACAGGACAGGTGTAAGTAGGTATATATTCCCAAAAAATCTGAAAATAGAGACTCATACAGACATTTGTACACCAGTGTTCTCAGCAGTATTATTTACAATAGTCAAAAGGTGGAAACAACCCAAGTGCCCATCAGTAGAGGAATGGATAACAAAACAGTGTGTGTGTGTGTGTGTGACTCTGCCAAAGAATATTATACAGCCATAAAAGGAACGATACATGCTATGACACAGATGAACCTTGGAAACCTTATGCTAAGTGAAATAAGGCAGACACGAAAGGACAAATATATTATTCTACTATATGAGATATCTAGATATCTAGAATAGGAAAATTCAGAAACAGAAAGTAGAACAGGTTACCAGGGATCTGGGGAGAATTGGGGAAGTACTGCTTAATGGGTACATGAGTTTCTGTTTGGGATAATGAAAAAGTTCAGGGAATAGATAATGATGGTTACACAACACTGTGAATGTACTTAATGCCGCTGAGATGTACGCTTAGAAATGAATATCATTTTAAATAGTAAATTACATGATACTGGTAACTTAATTAAAAATTTAATGGTTAGCTTTAAAAAGGTAAACTTCATGTTATTTACGTTTGACCATAATAATTTCCCCCCAAACAGGATAGGTATGATCTTATTTCCCTATTCAATTATATATTTCGGCAAGCTCCAAAAACGCAGGGCAGTATGAATAAGGAACACTACCAAGGAATTTTATGAGAAACTAAACCAAAATTCAACTTCCTTAAAGGTAACCTGGAACCAGATATTCTGAGCAATTTCTTTTATCAGAAAAATATGGTCTTTTAGTGTACACCGAAATCAGAATAAAAGAGAAAATAAAAATCACAGCGTAGCAGCAACAAGGTTTGGGCCAATCCAGAGTAAGGACTGGTATCATTTAGGGGCTGTGAGTCTTTAAACGTTTTCTGACGACCTTAGCTCAGTGATGGATCCTTCTAAGTTGCTTAAGGAGATCCTGTTGGTAATGCTCATTTACCTTCCATCTCATGGTGCCCCATGTTAGACCTTTTTTCGAACACCCTGGCTCTCCAACTAAACAGTAATACGCCTATGTGCAGGGGTCCTCAGTCCCCACCGGTTCTAGCAATCCGGACAACAGCGTTGGCTGGAGCTGAACAATGTGAGACTTTCCCTTCACCTAGTCTACCCAACAGCTAGTCACGGCCTCGGAGATCCCGGAAGGCATTGGGCCCAATGTCGCCGGGCACCAGGTAGGACCCTCCGGCCGCCGCAGACCTGGGCATCACGGCCAAAGACTGAGCCCTTCCGAGCTGGTCCCCACGGCAGCGCCCGTAAGGAAGGACTCGGCCTCCATTCTGGCAGACGACCGAGGCCCCAGCCCAGGGGACTAGGGCTCGCCCAGCCTGGCTTCGTCCCAGCCCGTGCCCGACGCGTCCCTCACTTGTGCGTTTGCTGGTACAGCGGCTCCATGTTGCCTGCCCCGCCGGGTCCCGCTCCGGCTTCCACTGAACACGTCCTCACAGCCCCCCTTCCGGCTTCCGGCTTCCGGTCGCAGGACCCTCCTCCCCTGCCCGCTAGGGCTGTCCCAACACGCGCCATCCTGGTGACGCCTGCGAGAAAGGAGAAAGGGAACGAGTAAGGAGGCCTGAAGAAGGCTAAGTGTAATCAGAGGTTCTGCTTCAGATGAGGAACGAGGAAGTATAGGTTTTGGCAAAAGGCTGTCTGCAACATCGAGTCAGGCTTTGGTAAGGGCAGTCGCAGTGTATCGGCTTGGGGTCCTCAGAGCAAGGTTGGAGGTCAGCGGACCACAGCTTTTCTTTGCTGGAGACAGGCTGGAAGAGTTGCTGCTTGGCTTCGCGTTAAACTATTTAATTGTGGGTCTGGAGATTTCTCTCTTCGCTGGAGTCTCTGGTGCAAGCATCTCCTGTCTCACCCCCCAACTATCGCCTGTCTTGCCTCCCCCGCCCCCCCATTCATCTAATAAAACCCAGAGTAAATGAGCGGTTACCATGTATCACATATGCTGTGGGGCAAACCGGTTCTTCTTGTCTTCAAAGAGGTCTCGGTATAGGAAAGGAAATAAGATGTGTGCACAAATACACGTCTAAGGGTAGACGGTCTAAAGACATCAAGCGAGTTAGAGTCGGCTCCAATGGGAGATTCAGGAAAGACAGTGTAGGAGGTGACATTTGAGTTAGGACTTGAAGGATTTGGACACTTGAAGGATTTGGACAACACGTAGACCTAATCCGTTTCCATCCTCCCAGACTTATCTACAGTTCCTCCCAAGGGAGGTGATGTTCCTCTTCCTTTGACAAGTTGATGCTTCTATTTTCCTGTATCCTGGATCCCACCCAGTTTTGTGTCCCAAGAGACTGTCCACCCATGTACATTCTTTCCTTAACACTTGCCCATTTATTCTAATATTTATTTCTTAATGATTACCTACTGTTATCAGGCACAGATATTGGGGTGGGGGGATGGAACACAAGTAAGACACTACACTAGAAAAGCAGATTAGAATGATCCCAGTCACTTAAGGAAGACTTAGAAAAAATCAAAACTAGCGCTCCAAAGTGTAGGACCCCCTGAGATCCAGGGACTTTGCTTGCCTAGGTCCCTAGAATAATGTTGTGTGGTAGAATAAAGAGGATTTCGTTGTTTTTTGTTTTTTTGGGTTTTTTTTGCTACTGTAAAGGAAAAAATTGATTAAAAGGTGGAGTCTAATTCTTCTAATCTGAGCTGGCGTTAGTGACTTGCTTGACCAATAGAATGTAATACAAGAGAAATTCTAGGATTTTCAAGGTCAAGTCACAGGAAGCCTTGCAGCTTCTACTCAGCCCTTTAAAGGAACACTCACTTTGGTGATCCTGAGCCACCTTGGTAAAAGTTTGACTCCCCTGAGGCCATCATGCTGAAAAGGCCATGTCTATATGTAGTCTAGTCAACATGCCCAGCTGAGCCCAATCTTTCAGCAAAGGCACCAGACCTGTAAATGAAACTATCTTGTCCCCTCAATAGTAGTCTATTCATTAGCCGACTCCTACCTAATGACCTCTACAGATCTCTGTAGACTTCACATGAAACAGAAGAACTGCCCAACTGAGGCTGTGCCTGAATTCCTGAACAGGAAATCAAGAGATAAAGTAAAATTGATGATATTTTAAGCCACTGAATTTTGGGATTGTTTGTTTTTCAGGAAGAGATGCTCAACCTCAAAAAGTTTGTCAGCTAGTTAGAGAGGGTACAGTTCAGTTCAGTTCAGTTCAGTCGCTCAGTCGTGTCCGACTTTGCAACCCCATGAATCGCAGCATGCCAGGCCTCCCTATCCATCACCATCCATCTCCCGGAATTCACTCAAACTCATGTCCATCGAGTCGGTGATGCCATCCAGCCATCTCATCCTCTGTCATCCCCTTCTCCTGCCCTCAATACCTCCCAGCATCAGTCTTTTCCAATGAGTCAGCTTTTCGCATGAGGTGGCCAAAGTACTGGAGTTTCAGCTTTAACATCATTCCTTCCAAAGAACACCCAGGGCTGATCTCCTTTAGAATGACTGGTTGGATCTCCTTGCAGTCCAAGGGACTCTCAAGAGTCTTCTCTAACACCACAGTTCAAAAGCATCAATTCTTCGGCGCTCAGCTTTCTTCACAGTCCAACTCTCACATCCATACATGACCACTGGAAAAACCATAGCCTTGACTAAACGGACCTTGTTGGCAAAGTAATGTCTCTGCTTTTCAATATGCTACCTAGGTTGGTCATAATTTTTCTTCCAAGGAGTAAGGGATTATGAAAAGGTAACAATGCAAGACAATGTATGAATGTGTAATGAGTAGTAAAGACAATCAGGTATGTCATAATGTAGAGAAGGAAGAGATTCCTTTCAATTCGATGATGAAAGAAGACTTTCCAGAAGAGATGAGATTTCAGTGGAACCTTGAAGTACAAGAAGGATTAAGACATTTGGAGAAGCAGGCATAGAGGGTTCTTGGCAAGCAGAGAGGTAAAGTTCAAAAGCTGTAGGTAGTCCCAGGAAGTCTGTGTGTTTCCTCTTAGCTAGAGCAGAGGAAGATGCTTCAGACAGGAAAGATGTTTTGCCTCCATCTTGTAGAACGTCTGGAGGGCTTTGAGCCTTGGGTGAAAATGAAAGTGTTAGTTGCTCAGTCATGTCCGACTCTTTGCAACTGCATGGACTGTAGCCCATCAGGCTCCTCTGTACATGGAATTCTCCAGACAAGAATACTAGAGTGGGTTGCCATTCCCTTCTCCAGGGATCTTCCTGAGCCAGGGGTCAAACCCAGGTCTCCTGCATTGCAGTCAGATTCTTTACCATCTGAGCCACCAGGGGAGCCTTGGGTAACGGAACAAGATAATATTTCAGAAAAATCAGTATGATGACTTCATGCTCTCTCCTTTTATCTGAACTTTAAGAGGTGTCCTACAGTTCTACAGTTATAGAATTTGGTAAACTAGTCTACAGTCAGCCTGTTTGTTCCCTTCGTGGTGTGATAAACTTCAATACTCTAGAGAGTATTTTTTTTTAAGTTTATGTATCTATTTATTTATTTAGACTGTGTGGCACCCTACTCCAGTACTCTTGCCTGGAAAATCCATGGACGGAGGAGCCTGGTAGGCTGCAGTCCATGGGGTCGCTAAGAGTCAGACACGACTGAGTGACTTCACTTTCACTTTTTACTTTCATGCATTAGAGAAGGAAATGGCAACCCACTCCAGTGTTCTTGCCTGGAGAATCCCAGGGACGGAGGAGCCTGGTGGGCTGCCGTCTATGGGGTCGCACAGAGTTGGACGTGACTGAAGTGACTTAGCAGCAGCAGTGCTGTGCATGTGCTTTTTTCTAGCTGTGGTGTGTGGGCTTCTCAGTGTGGTGGCTTCTCTCATTGCAGAGCACAGGCTCTCGGCACACAGGCTTTGGCAGTTGCAGCACGCCGGGTCAGTGGTTGTGGTGCACAGGCTTAGTTGCTCTGTGGCACGTGGGATCTTTCTGGACCAGGGATCGAATCTGTGTCCTGTGCATTGGCAGGCAGATTCTTAACCCCTGGACCACCAGGGGAGTCCATGAAGAGTATTTTTGATCTGTCCAATTTGACAGAACGTAATTATTTTCTCGGAAACCGTGAATCTGTTGTGTCTCTCTGGTCAATTAGATGGACTAGAACAGTTCTGTTACCCTTTTTATCAAACCATCCCTGCTCCCTATACTCCCCCTACTCTGGTCTCTACCCCACTCCTAGTGTACCTTCTGATCTTGTTGTCTCCTAAGCCCCCTTCCCCCTGCTGTCTATCTCGTCTGTACCAATGTCCATTCAGCACCTCGCACAATTAGCACCAGCTTTGAACGTCTCACCTACCAAACCTAAGAGCCTGTTGAGAGGCCTTCATTTCCCTCCCCTTTCCAATCATTCTCTTCAATGTTGAGCCTTTTGATAGCTCCCTGGTGCCTCAGGAACACAGTAATAAATTCTTATCTTGGCAGACAGAGCCCTCCTTACTGGTTGCATCTATGGCCACTTTCCCCATCCTAACTACAGTAATTGTAGTTCTCCTCTGAAGTGCCTTTGTGTCCTCTGGCCTTTGCATGCACTGTTCCCTGTGCTTCAAACACCCTTCCTTCTGCCTCAAGCCTGATGAAATCATTCAAGTTTCATTCTGGTTTCACCTCTCTTGGGGAGTGCCCCTGACACCTGTGCCGGATCAGGACTCTTCCCCTGTACTCCTGTGGCACCTGGTGCTCTTTCTCAGCACTTTTCACACGTATCTCAATTCTCTGCCCACCAGCCCAAGGGCAGGAGTTGTGTCTTTCATCCTTGTATCTTCCTAGACTCCAGTTCAATAACTGGTATAGGGTGCATGCGTGCTCAGTCGTGTCCAACTGTTTGTGACCACATGGATTATAGCCCACCAGGCTCCTCTGTCCATGGGCTTTCTTAGGCAAGAATTCTGGAGTGGGTTGCCATATCCTTCTCCAGGGGATCTTCCCTACCCAGGGATCGAACCCACACCTGCTACATGAGCAAGCGGATTCTTTACCACTGAGCCACATGAGAAGCCCTGACTGCTATAAGGTAGGTGCTTGTTAATGTTAATGCCTTGAAATAAACTTCATTTAATCAACTCACTCTTCTAATTATGGGCTTCCCTGGTGGCTCAAGTGGTAAAGTGTCTGCCTGCAATGCAGAAGACCTGGGTTTGATCCCTGGGTCGGGAAGATCCCCTGGAGAAGGACATGGCAACCCACTCCAGTACTCTTGCCTGGAAAATCCCATGGATGGAGGAGCCTGGTAGGCTGCAGTCCATGGGGTTGCAAAGAGTCGGACATGACTAGAGACTTCACTTCTCCTAATTATTCCATCTGCCTGCCATTTCAGAATTGTCTGAAAGTTGACTTTTAGGCAGTTACAAACAGTCTGCCTCAGAGGAGCCATTCCTGCTGAAAGACTCATCACTTGAAATTGGTGCAGAGTACTAAACAAAATACCTCCTCTTGAGGCACTTTCACAACAGTTTCTTATTCTGCGCTTGTCACCACCCGGTTGGAGGCAGGACAGGCATCACCATCCTGCTTTTCTAGACAAGCATCCTGAGCTTCAGAGGTTAACTTGCTTGCCTAAACTGACTGTGGCAGAGGGGAACTAGGTCCAGGCTGTGGTCTCACACTGCCCTCCAAGGAGCTGCTCTGTCATCCTGCCTTTTTGACTCAAAGAGGGCCTTGCACAGATAAGTAAAACACCTCTGAAGGATTCTTCTTTGGACAGCAACAAAACCCTAGTCACCACCCCCTCAAAGCCGGAGAAACATAATCTCATCGCCTCTGGGTTTTCTCCCCAGCCCCTTCGATTAAAGCTGAGCATACAGGATGACATTTCTGAATTCAGAAGCTGCAGTGAGTTGAGAAAAACAAGCATCTGTGGCCCCTTCCAGGACCCACCAGGTGGAGGAGATGTTGCCCCGGGTCCTATAGGAGGTGGGGAGAGTTCTCCAGGAAGCCGCCCTCCACAGAGAGTCCATCAGCAAATTGTCTCATGTAGCCATAACAGCCAGGAGCAAGGTTGAGGGGAGTGGGGTTTGGTCCTAGGAGAGCCACTGTATTGTAAACAGGATAAAAGGGGCTGCAAAGCCCCACTTATCACTGACTAATGTGCCCCCAGGTCATCGGGGAGCTGGACCCCCACCAGCAGCCCTGAGGGAGTGAAAGAAAATTCCCGATTAACCCCATCACCTGTGAGTGTAGCCGGGGCAAAGGTCTGCCTTTCCTCTTACTAAGTGATTTCCACGGTGGCATCCGTGGAGCTCAACATGGTTTCTAGGAAGCCCCTTCCGAGACTGGAGAAACATCTTCTGAGCCCCGTGCTCTCGGGGGCCACCTGGAGCAGGGAGCATGTGGGGGCATCTTTGGAAGGTGAGAAGGTCAGAGGAAGGCAGATGTAGCTGGAGGCTGGCAGCAGTTTCAGGGGACAGTGGTGGTCTCTTCGTCACCGTGGGGGAGAAGGAGACTTGGGGATCAGCACATGGAGCAATGGGTTGGCTTAATTTAGACTTGAGAGATTGAGGGCTTGGTCTCTCTGGGCTGTAGGGATTTCATTCATTCCTTACAACCCCCTTTGTGTGCAGGTATCTTAATTCATAGAGGACGAAACTGAGGTTCAGAGAGGTTAAGTGTCCAAAGTAAACAGTAGGTAAGTGACCAGCTGAGACCTGAACTCAGGCCCTGCGTCGCTGACTGTCAGCGTGGGCACTTCAGTGTTGGTTGGACCCGATGTACCTCCTCAGTGTTTAAGTGTGAAGACTTCCAAGGGATGCTTAGATGAAGAGAGTTCACCTTTCCTGAGTGTACTCTGCCCCCGCCCAGGGAGCCTTCCTTGGTCTCTGCCTCTTCTTTTCAGACCCCCATTTTCCTGGACCCCTGTTGCATGGGATAGAAAAAGTTAAGAGTTTGATACAGAAAGCCCAAGTTTGATTTTCCAACTCAGATGACCTCTTGGCCAAATCAATCAATTCCTCTGAGCCTCAGTTTCTTTATCGCTTAGCTGGGGACACTAATATCCACCCTAGATATTTCACCAGGTTGAAGGAGGATGAAATGAGATGGGCTGTGCACACGGTTTGAGTGTTAATTTCACAGTGATTGTTGTGGAACTTCCTGAGTGAATTTCTTGCCTCCAGTTTTCACCCCCTTGCCCACCTGCCTCTCCAGGAATATTGCCTTCAGATTCACCTGCTTAAAATATAACCTTATGCATGTCTCCTACTCAGGAACCATCAGTGACTCCCTGCTACTTCTTCCTGAATCCAGTGCTCACCTTTCCAGAACTGGCTTAGCTCCCACTCCCAAACCTGGAGCCTCTGCTCCCCTGCCCCACCTTGGGCTCAAGTCACGGATCCTACTTGAGGGTCTAAACATTCTGTGTGTTCTCGTACCTGTGGGCCTGGGCTGGCTCCTTGAAGAGATTTGTCCCCTCTTCCAAGTTGGCTCAACTCCCAACCACTCCTCCGGCAGGCTTCCTGACCACCCATCCTGTCTCACCCTCTCCACCCTCTTGTCTTTATCATTCTCCGGGCCTTCGTATTCACCTCCTGGGAGTGTTGGCTTTTCATGTCTCAACATTAGATCATAAACTTCTTGAGGACAAAGACCTGCTTGTGTCTTTCAGTTAAGGTGCTCAACTGATCTAGGCTAGAGAGACAGCGGGCTAAAGAGGATGTCCTCAGGAATTCTACAAGTCAAGAGTGAGCGGGCTACCTGTCCCAGGAGCCCCTTGGGCAGTGGTGCTTTGAGAATCTGGCTTCCTGGAGGGCTCAAGGTGCATCTATGAGTTGACTCGAGACACAGCAGGCCAGGTAGAGGTGGGTGTTGTTTCTGGCAGGTGGTCATTTTGTGGGACCTGGCCAAGAGGACCAGCCTGGAAGCACTCTATTCTACAGCCCCACAGGGCTTACCCTGAGCATACAGGAGCCTCTGTGTCATCCCCTTTCATATCCATCATTCAGTGAGTCTTCAGGGTTTCAGGGGTGGAGTAGGAAGCAGGAATATGGAGGAATTTTCCCATGCCTTTGATAACCAATGAACTGATGACCATTCAGGCTGCTTATCTTCCTAGAGAGAAACCAAGGCCCCAAGACAGGTGTGACCTGCCCACATCACACAGAGGTCAAAGCCCAGCTGGGGTTGGAACCTGCATGTCCCAACCCCAGCTCCCTATCTCACACTAGCTCCCAGGCAACACACACAGGTCAAGGCCCTGCAGACAAGGATTCCGGAAGTAAAGTCCTGGGAACCAGCCCCGCTCCATCGCAATTGCACTCAACCTGCCAGGAAGTGGAGTAGGCCCACCCAGATGGAAAAGTTTCCAAGAAGGAGTCTCTAAGCCCCTCTCCAATGCCCCCAAACCTTCGACTCCTATCTGTTTTGTTTTTTTTTTCTCCCCTTGAAAGGAAAGTGCAGTCACCGTAGCCCAAGCCACTTGGTCCAGGGCTGCCCTGTCCAATACACTAGCTACACATGGCTATTGGGCATTTGAAGTGTGGTCAGTGCAAAGCAGCTTGTGCTATAAGTGTAAGATATCGACTGGCTTTCAGAAACTCAGTACAAAATAATGCCAAGTACTGCAATGCTTTTTTACATTGATTCATGTTGAAATGATAAAGTTTTGGGTGTCTTGGTTTCAATAAAATATACTATTAAAATGAACTTGACCTGTTTCTTTTTCCTTCTTTATTATCACTTCTAGACTATTTCAATATGTAGGGACCTGGTGGTCCAGTGGCTAAGACTCCATGCTCCCAATGCAGAGGGCCTGGGTTTGATCTCTGGTTATGGAACTATATCCCATATGCCACAATTAAAAAAAAAAAAAAGATCCTGTATAATCAACTAAGGGTTTCTGTGGTGGCTCTGTGGTAAAGATCCCAACTGCCAATGCAGGAGATGTGGGTTTGATCCCTGGGTGGGAAGATCCCTTGGAGAAGGAAATGGCAACCCACTCCAGTATTCTTGCCTAGAGAATTCCATGGACAGACGAGACTGGCGGACTACAGTCCATGGGATCACAAAAGAGTCCTTCACGACTTAGCGACTAAACGACAACAGTACTAAAGAGCTCAAAGCCCGCAACAAAGATGGAAGATCCTATGTGCCTCAGCTAAGACCTGGCACAGCCAGATAAATGAATTGAATACATTAATATCTAAAAACCTAACTATGTAGCCCATCTTTGCAGCTTGTGCTGTGTTTCTATTGGATGGCGCTGATCTAGAGGGTGCCCTTTGGCTTCCGTAGGAGACTGCAGGCTCCTGAAGGCAGAGAGCTGATTCGGTAGTTCTTCCTCCATACAACACACCCCCTCCCAGCTTGGCATCCCAGGCCTGGCATATGCTGATGCACAGATTGGGTCCCCAGTTCTCCAGAGCGAACACCCCTTCATATGGGCTCTTCTGAGGTCCCTTAGATCCAGAGAATCTCAGAGATGGGGTATGAGGGCAGTCAAGGCAGGCTTCCTGGTGGAGGTGAAGGGGGCTTCAGGACAGGATGAGGCAAGCCAGGCACACAATGTAAGGGGCACTCACTCTCAGGATGGGGCAGGAGTGACCCCAGGAACCCTGCTTGCCACTCGCCCTGCTCCCAGCTCTGTCAGGCTCCAACATGGTCCCTCCAGGAGGACCCGAGTGGGATTGCCACGAGGTCTGCAGCTGAACTCCGTGCAGTCCCACGGTGGTCCTAATAGCCCCCGTCTCCCAAGGGCAAAACCTCACTCAACAGCCACCTCCCTGGCCTCAGAGAAGCTGGATCAAGCCCGGGCTCCTCAGTAGCCAGGGCCTCCTTGCCCTACCTCCAGTGCCTTCAGGAGACAAGCTGCATTAATGGCGATAATTTTGCAGCTTTGAAAGGGAAGCACCCAAAACCCAAGAGGCCTGGGGCTGGAGGAGCCCTCTGAGGAGAGGGCCAGACGGCAGGCGTCCCTCAGAGGCCTCCGTCCTGCTGCAGGCCATGGGGCCAACGTGTCCCGACACCGACAGGCCTCCTCGCACAAGCCAGACCTCACAGAGTGAGGAGGGGAAGAGGGGGCTCGACAGGAGGGTCGGGGGCTCATCCATCAAGAACCGTCAAACAGCGGGGCCACAGGCCTGCCTGAACATTTGGCTGTTTTAAAGGGGCCTTCTGCAGCTCCCCCCCACACCCCCCAAACCTTAGCCTCTTGAAATCAAGCACATTCCACTGGTGGGAGATTAAGGGGTCGGCAACCCAGGCTGGGCTGCCCCCACCCAACTCCTTCCTGCTCACCCACAGAGCAGGGACCCATCTCCTGTCCCCCTCCCCCCAAGCCAGAGCTGCGGTTAAGGGGCCCAGGGCAAGATCGAAATTGGTGGGGCCTTGTTGTCTGCCCCTGCTTTTAAGAAAATAGCACACAAATTGAGAGGCGATCTTGACTCTCTTTTCTCTTTTTAAATCAGGAGAGTTGACTGGCACCGGGTGGCGGGGGTGGGGGTTTCTCCAAAGCCTTGTTCAGGCCAAGGGAGTGAGAACGGACCCTCAGATGAGAGAGCAAAGGACCACCAGCCTAACACCTGCACTTGGGTCGCCCTCCTGACGCACCAGGGGTCGGCTGGCCTCAGGTGAACTGAGTACTCATGGCCAGAGACTGCCTGTCGGGTGAGACAAGAGCGTGGACTTCCCTTCTCTCCTTTCTTCCCAAGGGAGCCCCCGACTGGGGGACTGTAGTCCTGACTACAGCAAGGCCAAGAAACACCACCCCCCTAGCCTTGGCAGTTGCTCACTGAAGCATAAGAAAGGCCTAGGTTCGAATCCTGACCCAGCCCCCTCCTGCTCCTTGAATTCTCTGAGCTCCATTTCCTTAGTAGTGCTCCTAGTGTGCTACTGGTACAGTGGAAAGTCATCTGGCCTTGCAAGCAGAGAGATGTGCATTGGGCCAGTGGCTAGCTGTGCATCCTTGGATAAGTCACTCGACTACTCTGACCTTCATTTTCCTTAAGAGAGTTTTGCAAGAATTCAGTGAAATCACACATTTGAAAGTAACTGGGGCACAGGGTGAGGGTGGAAGGGAGGCTCAAGAGGGAGGGGATATACATATCAATTCAGTTCAGTTCAGTTTAGTCGCTCAGTCATGTCCGACTCTTTGCGACCCCATGGACTGCAGCATGCTAGGCCTCCCTGTCCATCACCAACTCCCGAAGTTTACTCAAACTCATGTCCATGGAGTCAGTGATGCCATCCAACCATCTCATCCTCTGTCATCCCCTTCTTCTCCTGCCCTCAATCTTTCCCAGCATCAGGGTCTTTTCAAATGAGTCAGCTCTTCGCATCAGGTGGCCAAAGTACTGGAGTTTCAGCTTCAACAAGAGTCCTTCCAATGAACGTTCAGGACTGATCTCCTTTAGGATAGACTGGTTGGACCTCCTTGCAGCCCAAGGGACTCTCAAGAGTCATCTCCAACACTACAATTCAAAAAGCATCAATTCTTCAGCGCCCAGCTTTCTTTATAGTCCACCTCTCACATCTATACGTGACTACTGGAAAAACCATAGCCTTGACTAGATGGACCTTTGTTGGCAAAGTAATGTCTCTGCTTTTTAATAAGCTGTCTAGGTTGGTCATTATTTTCCTTCCAAGGAGTAAGCATCTTTTACTTTCATGGCTGCAGTCACCATCTGCAGTGATTTTGGAGCCCCCCAAAATAAAGTCTACCACTGTTTCCACTGTTTCCCCATCTATTTGCCATGAAGTGATGGGACCTGATGCCATGATCTTTGTTTTCTGAATGTTGATCTTTAAGCCAACTTTTTCACTCTCCTCTTTCACTTTCATCAAGAGGCTCTTTAGTTCTTCACTTTCTGCCATAAGGGTGGTGTCATCTGCATATCTGAGGTTATTGATATCTCTCCTGGCAATCTTGATTCCAGCTTGTGCTTCATCCAGCCCAGTGTTTCATAAACATGGTGACAATATATAGCCTTGATGTACTCCTTTTCCTATTTTGAACCAGTCTGTTGTTCCACGTCCAGTTCTAACTGTTGCTTCCTGACCTGCATACAGATTTCTCAAGAAGCAGGTCAGGTGGTCTGGTATTCTCATCTCTTACAGAATTTTCCACAGTTTATTGTGATCCACACAGTCAAAGGTTTTGGCATAGTCAATAAAGCAGAAATAGATATTTTTGTGGAATTCTCTTGCTTTTTCAATGATCCAGCAGATGTTGGCAATTTGATCTCTGGTTCCTCTGCCTTTTCTAAAACCCGCTTGAATATCTGGAAGTTCACGGTTCACGTATTACTGAAGCCTGGCTTGGAGAATTTTGAGCATTACTTTACTAATGTGTGAGATGAGTGCAATTGTGCGGTAATTTGAGCATTCTTTGGCCTTGCCTTTCTTTGGAATTGGAATGAAAACTGACCTTTTCCAGTCCTGTGGCCACAGCTGAATTTTCCAAATTTGCTGCATATTGAGTGCAGCACTTTCACAGCATCATCTTTTAGGATTTGAAATAGCTCAACTGGAATTCCATCACCTCCACTAGCTTTGTTCGTAGTAATGCTTCCTAAGGCCCACTTGACTTCACATTCCAGGATGTCTGGCTCTAGGTGAGTGATCACACCATTGTGATTATCTGGGTCGTGAAGATCTTTTTTGTACAGTTCATCTGTGTATTCTTGCCACCTCTTCTTAATATCTTCTGCTTCTGGTAGG
The DNA here is from genome assembly GCF_027580195.1 of Bos mutus. NCBI lineage: Eukaryota > Metazoa > Chordata > Mammalia > Artiodactyla > Bovidae > Bos > Bos mutus. The sequence goes on from NC_091635.1 coordinate 31,666,419, forward strand.
TCAGTATATTTTTCAGTGTGAAAAGGATATACATATACATATAGCTGATTCGTTTTGTTGTACTACAGAAACTGACACAACATTGTAAAGGAATTATGCTCCAATAAAAAAGAATAACATATTATATATATATATATAAAAGAAATTACCTGGCACAATACATAGCGAGTTTTGCCATCAGGTGGAATTCATCCTTCTGCTTCCTGCCCTCCAGCTTCCCTTGATACCTTCACGATATAGCTCTGATCACACTTATCACCCCAACCACAGTGCAGCTGTGGCATAGTTCTGCACTGGGCTCCCAAGTGGTGGGCTCCAGGCAGGACCATGTGACAGTACCTAGTACACAGGTAGTGTCCAGGCAGTGCTCTTCTTTTTATCCCTTTGAGAGGTAGCACTGCATATTAGCTTAGAGCATAACTCTGAAGCCCAAGTTCAAATCTGGGCTCTGCCACTTACTGGCTGAGCAATCTCAGGCCAGTTGCTTAACTTCCCTGTGCCTCAGCCTCCTCATTTGTATAGTGGGCATAATGATACCACCTTCCTCACAGTGTTCTTGTGGAGGTTTTTTATTTTTTAAGATTTTTTTTTCTTACGTGGACCATTTTTTAAGTCTTTATTGAATTTGTTACAATATTGCTCCTGTTTTATGTTTTGCTTTTTTGGCTGTGAGGCATGTGGGATCTTAAGGTCCCCAACCAGGGACTGCCCCTCCTGCATGAGAAGGAAAAGTCTTAACCACTGGACCACCAGGGAAGTCCCGGTTGTGGGGTTTAAATAGGTAATAATTATAAAAGGCATGTGATACATGCTACAGGGGTGTTCTGTCAAATGAAATTTATTGACCACCTTCCCTGCCCAGAGATGCTCACCAGGTATCTGCTGACCCCAGTTCAGGCCTTTCTGCAGAACCTGTCCTATTCAGGGAAGTCCCTTCTGTCCCTGTGTCTGTTTTCTTACAGGATGGAGAGGGAGTCGAGCTGCAGAAGGGGCCGGGTGAAGGCCTTGGCTTGGCCTCGGGTCCTGGCCTCCCACCCCACCCATCAGTGCTGGGCAGAAGCCAGGACCTGCAGCTCCTTCCCTGGGCTGGTGTTCTCCCGAGTAGGGGCTGGGCGGGGCTGGAAAAGCTGCTTCTTGCAGTTCAGGAAGAGACCGACAGGCAGGGAAGGCGTTTGTACCCGCCCAGTGGTCAGCACAAAGGTGGCCGCAGGAGGGGCTTCCTCTCCAGGAGGAAGGGAGAAGGTCAGCGGCCTGCATCCGGCCCTGCCCGTTCCTCCCAGCTGCTGTGGAAAGATGTCCTAGCCACCTCGTCATTGCTGGGAGGGGTCTTCCCTTCACACGGGGGCAGGCCCTTTGGAGGACCCTGGTCTGCAGGGCTAGGCACACACAGGCGCGCATACACACACACACACACACACACACACACACACACACACACAGTCCTGGCGCTGTGGGATGAAGCAACCAGTTGTTGACCTGGCCATCTGCTTGACGTTCCCAGGCTGCAAGGCCCTACAACCCGGATGCAAGATGGGCTGTTGGGAATGATGGCTCAGCTGTCAGTGCTCATTGCCCAAGAGGTCAAGGTCATGGGTCAATCCTTAGATAGGACCATGGGTTTCCTTCTCTTAGCCACAGATGTCACCCTGCACCAGAGCCTGCTCTCTCACACATGAGCAACAGGTCCAAGAGGGACCCACTCAAGACTCAGCAGAAGGAGAAAACTGTCTCCTTGCTACTCCCTACTCTGGCTGGGTGGGTGGTTGTGGGGAATGGTTATTCCAAGAATCCTCTTTGCAGGAGATGCTGGGATGCAGGCTATCAAGGAAGGTCATCTCATTAGGACCTCTGTGGCTTCGCCCATTATCCAAGTGGCCATGAAGGCTTTGGGACACCTGGAGACCAGCTCCCAGATCCCAGAGCTGGTTCCTTCGTCCACGAGCGATGGGGTGGGTGGCTCCTGCTCTGCATGTTGAGAGGGGACTCCAAGGAAATATTAGTGCCTCACCTCCACAGGAGAAGCAGCGTTCTGAGCAGAGAGCTCTTTCTGATATCTTTGCTAGGAAGATCACCATTTTCCTGGCTGCCCCAGGCACAGCTCAGGGCTATGTTTATGTGGAGGCTTTGTGCCAGTCTCCTGAGTGTGAGACATCATGCTTCTTCAATGCCCTCTGAACTTGACTGAGGATAAAACATGAACTAGAAGAGCAGATGCTAGAATCAAAATGTGGTGAGAGACGGTGAGGTCTATCCATTCGTCTGCCCATCCATCCTTCCATCTGCTGAGCACCTACAATAAGCCAGACTTGGCCTTGGGTGCTGGTGATTCAGAAGTGAAGAAGCCACGATCCTTACTTTCAAATTGTTTTCCAGTGAGGAAGACAACATTGATTAGGATAGAAGTACCTAGGAGCCCTGCCTGAAATGGCTCAAATAACAAGGAAAGCTTATCTCACATGGGAAGAAGGACAGAGGGAGGAGGCTCTGGGATTGGTCAATTTAGGGACTCAATGATGTCATTGAGAGCTTGAATTTTAAAAAATTTTCCCACCTGACTACCCTCCAAGAGCCAGTCAGTTCACCTTGTGGTGTCAGAATGGCTGCCACACACCCAGGGACTGCAGGCCAATACTGTAAACAACTGAAGCATAAGAGGAACAGTTTCTTGAATCCCTTTTTACAAGACAGGAGACATTTCCCACAAGCCCCAGCAGAAATCGCCTTCAACTCTCATTGGCTGCCATTTTTTCACCTGCCCAGAGATGACCACACCTGGCTTAGGCAAATCAAGATTTACTCCAGAGGTCGAGACCCCCTTCCTTAGGGAGGATGGCTATCTCACCAGAACTCAGGTTCTCTTTACCAAGAAGGGGGAGCTGGCTACCCACAGTATCTGTTGGCAACCAGACAACAAAATCCTAGCACTTTGTAACTCGTCCTCTACCCCAGCAGCAGTTGGGAAATCCATCTCTGCCTTTCTCAGCCCCCTGGTCTGTTTGTTTTTTCTCTAGACTGACTGCTTGGCCACAAACTGCTCTTTGTTTGTTGTTAAAACTTGGCCATGTGAAAACTTCCTGTCACAGCGTTCTTTCTATCTCAGTCTTAGAACACACACATACACGCACGCACGCACGCACTATCTAGGTGTCCGTTGGATTACTCTAAATCCTACATCTATATGAGGAACACGCCTATTCTGGTGCATTGCCCCCTGCCCAGTTTAGACAGCACCATCCATTTCTGACTGCATAAGCAGGCATCTCTGAGCCACATTTCTTCATAAACAATTCACAGCCAAAGACTGGGCTTGATCTAAAGCAAAGGAAAAATGACATCTAACCTCATGTGTTCCATGTGATCCGTTCAGCGGGGAAGCTGCTTAGCCAGGTGGGTCCATAGCAGGCACAGGAAGGAATCTCAGGGGTAGAAGCCCTGCTCCATTGAGCCCAGACAGCGCATGGCAGCAAGACATTGCAAAAAAAAAAAAAAACACCCAAAGCTTTGTTGCAAACGACTCAAGCCTTTTACCTCACTGCCATAAGCAGTAAGCATAAGCAGAGAGACACCAGCCTAGTGTAGTCCATGGGATGCTACTGTTGCCTTCTGGTTCCTTGTTATAAGAAATCTAAGAGAACCTTCCCATGGCAGTCAAGCACACTAGATACAAAATCAAGCTCTTGATGCAAACCTACTCGCTGTGTGACAGGGGCCATGCCTACCTTGAGACCCTGCCCTCCCTCACTCCCCTTCCCTGCCTTAGCTCCAGCCACTCTGGCCTTCATGCTCTTCTTAAAATGTGCCAGGCTTGTTCCCTCTACCTCAAATACCCTCTTCCTATCATAGCTCAGAAGGCAGCTTTTCAGAGAAACCTTCCTTGAGCACCTAGATAATAAGGAAGTCCTTCTAATTTTCTTTGTCTTACTTTAATTGCATTATAGCTAATCAGAAAATGTGTTCTTTCTAGGCTTTCTTCTTTCTTATCCGCCTCTCCCTACTATAATAAAAGCCTCATGAGGGCCAGACCCTTGACTCGCTTGGTCCCTGGAATACAGAGCTTGAGCTGCCGATAGTGGTCAACAATGAATGAATTAATGATATCTCCCGCCGGGATCACTTTTCTGAGATGAAATGAACCAAAACAAACCAAACCAAAAACAACAACAACAAAAATGAATAAACATAAATCTCCTTCCAAAGTGCTGGAGAGAGAGTAGCTACAACTGCAGTTTTCCCCACCAGGCAACACTGATCATGCAGAAGTGAGCTGACAGAGAGAAGAAGGTGGAAGTCTGACTCATCACTGCTTCTCCTTCTCCTCTAAGGGTGATGGCACGTCAAGGGGCTTTCTATTTTCAGAAATAGAAAATGAGTGGAAGACAGTGTGAAGGGAGCATTTCTAATGGTGATGATGCCTACGCACTCCAGGCACTGTGCTCTGTGTGTAACATACAGATCGGTGTGCCCACTTTACAGATGAGAACTCTGAGTCTCATGAAGGTCAAGAGACTTATTCAAGGTCCCTGAACACAAAGAAGGTGGAGTTGAGGTTGTGTGCATACTCAGTTGCACAGTCATGTCCAGCTCTTTGCAATCCCATGGGTTGTAGCCTGGCCAGGCTCCTCTGTCCACTGGATTTTCCAGGCAAGAATACTGGAGTTGGTTGGCATTTTCTCCTCCAGGGGATCTTCCCGACCCAGGGACCAAAAGGAGTTGAAGTTATACATTAGCAATCACTCCCATTTCCTCCTCCCCCTGATCCTAGGCAACCACTGCTCTATTTTCTGCCTCTATAGACTTTTTTCTATCCTAGCCATTTCATATAAATGGAATCATACAATAGGTGGTATTTCGTGACATTATCTGTATTCTTGTACTCAGCAGAATGTTTTCAAGGCTCACCATGTTCCAGCACACATTGGTACTTCTTTTTCTGATGGCCTAATAATATCCATCATATGGATGGACCATGTTCATTTATCCATTCACCAGTTGGTGGACTCTGAGTTGTTTCCAGGTCCCCACTATTATGAATAATGCTGCTAAGAATATTTTTGTACAAGTTTTTGCATAGACATGTGTTTCAGTTCTCTTGGGTAAATACCCAGGAGTGTAATTGCTGAGTCAAATGGTAACTCTGTGTTTAACATTTTGAGGAATCATCAAAGTATTTTCTAAAGCAGCTGCACCATTTTATGTTCCCACCAGCAGCGGAGGAGGGTTACAATCCTTAAGGGATGCAGGGTGCTGTTATTATTACTGTTAAACTGTACAGTTGGCTAGAGAATCCTGAATTTTGAGGTTCCACAAGGCAAAAAACCCCAGCATGACTTTTGTTTGGTTTTTCAGTTTTTTTAATTTTTTAACTTTATATTTTATATTAGAGTATAGCCAGTTAACAATGTTGTGATCATTTAAGGTGGGCAGCAAAGGGGCTCAGCCATACATATACATGTATCCATACTCCCCTTCCATCCAGGCTGCCACATTACATGCAGCAGAGTTCCCTGTGCTGTACAGTAGGTCTTTGTTGGTTACCCATTTTAAATACAGCAGTGTGTACATGAACATGACTTTTACTTTTGTTTCAGTTGTCTCTTCCCTTCATGGCCTCCTTACCTTCCTCTCTGCCCTAATCTCTAACTCTTCTCCGATCCTGTTATCCCCACGATTCTCACCTTTGCCCTGCTCACACATCACGTGGTGGCTGAAGGCCCTGGTGGACTGGAGATGAAACCAGGCCTCATGAAAACAGCCATGGGCATGGACCATGGCCAGAGTGGGAGGAGAGCAGCTGAGCAGCCCACTCCCCACGGAACCCTTGAACTCGGCAGTGGAAACCCTTGGCATAGCAGGCCAAGGCACCCCATGGGAATTATTTAAAGTGTACAACTTTTAAATCACTATCACTAAGATTTCAGTTAAGAGCTTGAAACTTTTACTGTGTACACTTGTGACATTTTGAAGGTGACGCTAGCGGTAGAGAACCCATCCTCCAATGCAGGAGATGCAGTTTCACTCTCTGGGTCAGGAAGGTCCCCTGCAGAAGGAAATGGCAACCCACTCCAGTACTCTTGCCTGAGAAATCCCATGGACAGAGGAGCCTGGCAGACTACAGTCCATGGGGTCACAGAGTCAAACACGACTGAAGCGACTTAGCATGCACACATTTGTTGGCTGGGGGAGGGTGGGGAGGTGGTAAAAGTCCTTTCCCACATTTTGTCTGGGGTTATCTCAGGGAGGTCACAGTACTGTCCAAGGCTGAACAGCGTGGAGAAGTGTTGGTCTTTGGGTGGGTGGGATGGAGAAGGTGTGGCTTAGGGAGGTCCTGGCCCCAGTGACCAGTTCTCTGATGATGTTCTGCTCTGTCTCTGGGGCATTAATGCAGCCTCCTCCGAGAAGTCCTTAGATCCTACTCTCCAAGGTACTTTCTGTAAAAAGAGGAGAACACGTTGGTGGAGACCATGCTCTCCCTCCTGCTGAGCAGGCCCCACTCATGGATGGATACTGGGGGTATAGGATCCACCTCTCTTTCCCCTCTGGAAAGTTCACAGTGAGAATCCAGCACCCGGTGGGCAAGGAGCCCTTTGGTTCAGGCAGTGGAAGAAGTGGCCCGAGAGGTTCTGGGCTATTTCATTGCTGAGCAGTCAGTAAAGGGAAATGCTCCCTGAGCCTAGCTGAGGAAAGGGCTTCCCTGGTGGCTCAGAGGTAAACAATCTGCTTGCCATGCAGGAGATCCAGTTTGATCCCTGGATCGAGAAGATCCCCTGAAGAAGGGAATGGCAACCCACTCCAGTATTCTTGCCTGGAGAATTGAATGCCATGGACAGAGGGGCCTGTCAGGCTACAGTCTGTGGGCTTTGCAAAGTCAGTGCTGAGTGACTAAGCACACATCTGAGAAAAGCCATTTCACTAGGTGCCAACAGAAGCTTACTACAAAGTTCCTCAATCCTACACGTGTCCAAGGATGGATGACACGTTGACAAATCTGTAGCTCAGCATTGTGGCTCATGGTGACTCTAGTTTATGGCAGCTCTGGGTGGGCCCTTCTGGGGTTCCAGATGCCTGTGTTCTGTGGGTCTAGGTGGCTCCAGGTGTCAATACCACCAGGCAAAGGGAGCCCTGGTTTCTAGGTGAAGCTGGCCCTGGCTAATGGTAACCTCTGGTTCTAGGCATCACTGGCCTGTTTATGACCCTGGGAAGCAATGGCTCTAGCCATTGGGAGTCCTAGGCAACCTGGGTGCTGGTGACCCTGTGGTGTTAGTGACAGAGGCCTCATGGTTCTAGGTGCTGGCAGCCTCTGGCACTAAGTGACCGACAAGTCTGTGGACATCAGCTCGTGCTGGTCAGAGAGAAAGGGTAGGGAGCTTAGCCAGAATTGCCCCCTGCTCCTAGGGGGCAGATCCTAAGACTACATGGTTCAGTCCTGGTCTGCAGGGCTGAGTGGAGCGTCTGAGTGGAGCGATTTGGAAGCATTTCATCAGGGACCCACCCTGCGCACAAGTTAGTTATTGTAAGGCACTGACAGGGCGGGGCCAGGGATGGGGTGGGGTGGGGTGGGGTGGGGGGCATCCCAGCCAGCAGCCTCCACACTGACCGGTAGTTGAACCCAGGCTGGGCTCCCTGCCCTGGAAGCAGAGCGATGCCTGGGGACGAATGGCCCCGCGTCCTCTCGGCCTGGCCCCGTGGGAGCCTGAGGCGACCTCCCAGTGGGCTCTGCCGAGGTCCCGGAAGGGGCTGCGGCTGAGGAAGGTGGGACACAACAGGTCCGGGCAGGTCTGCTCCGCCGAGGCCGGGCCCTCTCCCGGGTGGCTGGGGCACCCCCCCGAGCGAGCACGTCCCGCGTGCGGGCCCCTGCCCGGGAGGCCTGGCTAATGACCCCGCACATTCCGGCCTGCATGGACCCGAGAATTGGCTGAGGGCAGGCCCATTAGCTGGAATTCTCCCAACTGCTCACACATCAGAGTGGAAAAGGGGGGGTAGAAGTGAAAAGTTGAAAAAGAGCTAATTATCGCTTTTATCAGAGCGGGTGGGTTGATGGGTCCTGCCCGAGGGCAGCTGGGGCTGCATTAAAGATTAAACGCCAGGTAGGGGGGAGCGGGGCTCGTCATTCCACAGGAGGGAGGCCGGCGGGCCGCCCCATGGAGACCTGGTGGCAGGCGGCGGCCTTAGATCTGTCAGCCGAGCCCCCGGTCCCAGCGCCCACCATGGCCACATTCCACCAGGGGACCCCGGCGGCGCCCAGCGCTTCCGCCCTGGCCTCTGCGGGGAGGGCAGCTGAAATCCCTCCAGGGACGCGGGGTCGGGGCAAGTCTAATTATCCAATTGGTAGGTTTCCTGGCACCTGTCTTAAGGGAACTTAAATGATTCCTGCACATCACCCAGTGACCTTAAGTGTGGAACCTCCAAGGACTCAGGGTCAGGGAGTCTGATCCTCCTTGTTATTACAGAGCCGGAGCCCAGGGCCCAGAGAAGAAAAGGGACTAGCAGTCAGGTTACCTTGCGGTTAGTTCCATGTGGTTGTAAGGCCCTCAAAGATGAGGGCTGCATGTTTTTTTTAAAGAAAATATTTATTTGTTTGGCTGCACTGGGTCTTACTTGTGGCAGGCAGGATCTTTCCTTGCAGCACATGGATTGTGAAGGCTTAGTTGCTCCACCGCATGTGGGATATTAGTTCGTGGACCAGGGATTGAACCTGCATACCTTGCATCACAAGGCAGATTCTTAACCACTGGACCATCAGGAAAGTTTCAGGACTACATCTCTAATTCTCTTAATACCTGAAGTATGGGGGTTAAGGGAACTGGGGTGATTAGCTTAAAGTAATTAAGGCCAGCGTGACTTCATTATGCCATTGAACCCTACAGTGTCTGGGACATGCTGGGTGTTCAGTCAGCATTTGTTGCTTGTGTGGATGATAAAAAGTTTGTACCTGGGGCTGCCTTGGTGGCTCAGTGGTAAAGAATCCAGCTGCCAATGTAGGAGACATAGGTTTGATTCCTGATGTGGGAAAATCCCACGTGCCGTGGAGCAACTAAGCCCATGCGCCACAACTATTAAGCCTGCGCTCTAGAGCCTGGGATCTGAAACTACTGAAGCCCGTGCACCCTAGAGCCCATGCTCTGCAACAAGAGAAGCCACTGTAGTGAGAAGCCCACGCACCACAGCTAGAGAGTAGTTCCAACTTGCTGCAACTAGAGAAAAGCCTGAGCAGCAATGAAGACCCAGCACAGCCAATAAATAATTTTTTAAAAAAACATTTGTACTTAAGAAGTGCAATGATCATTTGGAATATTCTCCAAATCTTGGGGGCTAACTCACTGGCCATGAAGAGTGGATGTAGGTGAGAACCATGGTCTGGAGTCACCAGAGCAAACCAAGGTACCAGTGGGGAGTGAGTAGCTGGATGCCACAGGCAGACTAACTGTAGGCAGTTGGTGTCAAGCAGTCAGCTGTGCCAATCCTGCTGTGCTAGTCTTCACTGTGTGTGTTGGCAAAGATGTCCACTAAGCCACCTCCACCCCACAGAGACCCTGGAAGCATGATGTCCCCTATCTGGCCCCACTGGAGAGCCACAGCTCCATTTGGCCAACAGGGCTCTGAGGATCTGCCCTTGCAAAGCCCTTGCTTCTTTCTCTCCTCCTAGCCTCTAGAAGCCAGAGCCTTTCCAGTTTGGTTTCTTCAGGCTTCTAACCTCAACTTCAAACTTGATACTGTTCTTACCTCTCCCCATGGTGAGTAAATCCTACAAATGACATGTAGGTAAAAACCTGTCCAAGTCAAAGAGACCCTGGCCTTCCCAGCATTTCCCATACACTGTTCCACTGATGTGATCTAGAGTAAATCCTACAAATGACATGTAGGTAAAAACCTGTCCAAGTCAAAGAGACCCTGGCCTTTGGTGAGTAAATCCTACAAATGACATGTAGGTAAAAACTTGTCCAAGTCAAAGAGACCCTGGCCTTCCCAGCATTTCCCATACACGGTTCCACTGATGTGATCTAGACCAGGCTAGGAGATTCCCTATTAATGCCATGTTGGGGGAATGAAAAAGTCTGAGCAAGAATAGATAGAAAGGATCTGGGGTTCATAAAGGACCACAAGCTGAAACTACACTGGCCACATAGGTCTTCTGAGAGTCAAGCCAACAGGATGCTGGATTGCTAGGAAAGATTTGAAGGTAGCAACCCGTTCTTCACTATCAGATGCTTCTTCAAAGAAGCTCAGCTAGTCCTCCTAGCCCATATAACATCTTCAACAGGCCACTTACCACAGTGCTAATTAATCTTTTGATTAATTGTATGAATATTTGATTATCTACCTCCTCCACTAAATTGCAAACTCCATGACTACCAGGATTGTGTCTTTTTATTCACCCCTGAACCGCACCTAGCACGTGGCTTGGCACATTGCAAGACTGAATATATATGTGTTGAAGGAGAGAGGGGAGAAGAGAGGGAGGGATGGGGAAGAACTTTTTCAGAACTTTCTCCTTCCAAGAAAAGAAGCTCACAGTCCAGTGTGGGGCGGGGGAGAGAGAGGTGGATGCACACTTGCCCACAATGTGGTGTGGTTGGTGCAAATGGAAAAGAAAATACAGCCTGATGGTGGGAGCTCAGAGGAGAGAGTGATTCACTCTGGGAGCAGTGGAAGTTTTCTGTAACTGAGTCTTTAAGGCGGATCAGGATGAGTCAGGTGGACAAAGGGAGGAGGGTCATTCTCAGCAGGACTGGATGGGAAAGGCACAGAGGTGGGAAAAGGAACCACATTCAGGAAGAGGTGAGGTGACTCAGCTAAATGGGGCATGGGACATTTCAAGCAGGATCTGAAGACCTAGCCTGGGAGGGCGGGGGAGGTTGAGGAACTCACCTCGAGAAAAACAGCCAAGGATTTCAAGCAGGGGTGTGACATGACCAGCTACCAAGAAGTGTAAATGGAGGTACTCTGAAACTCTGAGGACCGAAATTAACTTTCACTAAACACAGAGACCATTTTGGGACTTTCCTGGTGGTCCAGTGGTTAAGACTCCACTCTTCCAATATACGGAGAAGGCAATGGCAACCCACTCCAGTACTCTCGCCTGGCAAATCCCATGGACGGAGGAGCCTAGTAGGCTGCAGTCCATGGGATTGCTAGGAGTCAGACACAACTGAGCGATTTCACTTTCATGCATTGGAGAAGGAAATGGCAACCCACTCCAGTGTTCTTGCCTGGCAAATCCCATGGACGGAGGAGCCTAGTAGGCTACAGTCCATGGGGTTGCTAGGAGTCAGACACAACTGAGCGATTTCACTTTCATGCATTGGAGAAGGAAATGGCAACCCACTCCAGTGTTCTTGCCTGGAGAATCCCAGAGACAGCAGAGCCTGGTGGGCTACTGTCTATGTGGTCACACAAAGTTGGTCATGACTGAAGCGACTTAGCAGCAGTAGCAGCTTCCAATATAGGGGCTGTAGGTTTGATCACTGGTCAGGGAACTAAGATCCCTCAGGCTAAGTGGTGCAGCCAAATTTAATAAATAAAGAAAAACAGAGATCATTTTGTTTAGAGCCAAGAAAGCTCTGGGGTCCCTGAGGCCCCTGCAGAGGGTGGTCCTTTGGCTTGTGTGAACAGGGCTCAAAGAAGGGCTGGAACCTGGCAGCAGGGTGAGATGGGGCCACATGAGGATGTTTTGGAGGGAAAGCTGTTGGGCCAGGTGGACAGGGAGACATTTCCTGGCAATTTCCCCCTGGCATTCTCTACAGGCAAACTGACATCCTCTTGACTGAACTGACGGACTGGGACAGGAGAAGATTTGAGGTGCCCAGATGAGATCCTGCCCCTGCTTGGGTACCCGTGGGAAACATCTCAGCTCTTGGGCAGTAAAGCTGGGAACTCTGCAGAGGGTGGGGAGATCAGGGTGCAGTGTCCCTACCCTGCATACCTGGACACCGAAGACCTTGGATTGAGTTCTGGGTCAGTCACCTTCCACCTGTGAGCTCAGCAAGGTGGTCTTCACCTCTCTGAGCCTTGGGCTCCTCCTTTGCAAACTGGGGTGACAAGTCCCTGTTCGCCCTGTGAGCTATTATTGGAGTGTCTCCTGTCTCTCCTTTCCTCATGCTCTGTGGTGGAGACCAAGCAACTTGAACTCCCATCCTGCTTTCCCCTTCTAGCTGTGTGATGCTGAGCAGGTCACTTCCCATCTCTGTGCCTCAGTTTCCTTACCTATACAGCAGTGACAGGGGTGTCTACACCAGGGCCAGTTGCGGGAATTAAGACACAGCCTGCAGAGGCCCGGCACACCGCCAACACTGAAAGTGCTCATCAAAGGGGTCATTTGTCTTCTTTCCTGCCTCACGATCAGCCCCCTCCTCAGGCTCAGCCCCCTTCCATTCCTCTGCTCCCACTTTTGTCTCTTTCTGGCAGCATCTCCCAGATTCCCCAGGGCTCCCTGTGTGGGGACAGGGGGCCCCACACAGCCTAGTACGTGGTAGCTGCATCTCATTGACTCCTGAGGTAGGTCTTTGACTTCTGACCTTTAAATGGAAGAAGATGGCCTCTGTGAACAGCCAGACCCTAGCCTTGTAGTTAGGATGGGTGTTCTTTATTGATGGACCTTTCTGTTGCATAATTTCTCCATCATCTGTACAACAGGGTAGTAATAGTAACACCTTATCTACATCGTGAGGATGATATTCGTTAATACGAGAGCTTAGAACAGAGTCTGGATTGTTGCAGCTCCAAAGAAGCATTAGCTGCTGCTGCTATTATTATTATCATCATTGCTGTTGTTGTAAGACTCTGTCCTCCAGATTCCTGGGCAGCCCCTCTTGCACCATGTCAGTCAGCCCCTCCAGTCTCCCTCCCTGAGGCCTGCCTGTGGCTGCTCTCTGTCTTTGTCCTCCATTCCTCCTCCTCTCTCCCCTTCCCTCCTTGCTGTCCTGGCTCCTGCAGCCCTGGGCTGGCTAATCACGCTACTGTCAATTCAGATTAGAGCCCATTACGTTCCTTCATCTCAGCTTAACATTTTTGTGGTTTCCCAGCTCTGCCCAAAATGCTCCTCGAGGGGCAAGGGCTGCCCAGCTGGAGGAAGCTTTGGGAGGAAGAATGCGAGTCTGTGAGTTCCCCAGGTGGGCTTTCCAGGATTCCTGCCTGTTGGAGGTTGCGGCTGGAGTTGGGAGGGGGCGGGGCACCAGGAGGAGTGGTCCCTCTTGGGCTGTGCTCCAGACTTCAAGGAACTGGAGGTCTTAGCATCTCAGCCTCCTTGCCCTGGTGTAGACTCCCAGCCCAGTGTCCTATGACAGATGGAACCACACTGAGGACTGTCTTGGTTTCTCAGTCTGAGAAGAGTCCCAGAGCCGTGGAATTCTGTGCCTGGAAGGCTCCTGGCAGAGCCACCAGTCCTAGCAGTCGTGTTGGGGTCCAGCTCCTTCAGCCACAGGTGTGGCTTCTCTGCTCAGTTCACGACTGAGTTCAGTCGCTCAGTCATGTCCAACTCTTTGCAGGGTCTGCAAAGGATATGTGCTCATAACCACCACCCAGGCATGAATAATGGGGGCCAAGGGAGTACAGGGAGAGGAAGGAGAAGGAACACAGAGATCAGAGGTCTTCATGAGCCCTTAGGGGTTGAAGGGCAGAGGTTCATGTAGTCAACCAGGAGCTGGAGGCCATGGCCAGTCACATCTGCTGAAGCCATGATAAAACGATAGGTTAAGACATGACTCCCACTTGGGACATCCCTGGAAGTCCAGTGGTTAAGACTCTGTGATTCCGCTTCAGAGGATACATGTTTGATCCCCAGTCAGGGAACTTAGATCCCACATGCCCTGGCAGTGCAACCAAAAAAATAAAATAAAAGCTCTAACTCCCACCTTCTACAGAGGAGAGAGGGGACATAGTAACCAGCATGGCTTCCCTAGGGTCAAGGTGGTTCCTCTCTGGCCCCCAGCCAGTGGAGACATGCTGACCCCTCTCCTGAGGGAAGCACTTCCTGTTGGGCTAAGGCTATCCCACCCTTTGGGGCCTGATTCTGAAGGGAGTACCCCTGAGTGAGCAGTGCACCCCCACCCCATCCTGCATCTTGATGGGGTCACCTCCTGACCATCTGACCTCCCTGGAAATCAGATGTTCACAATTTTATTGATGTCATCATGGGTTCTATGTCCGGGACACAGAGAAGGTTTCGGTTATGCTTAGTGAGCTCTCCTGAGATGGAGGAAATGGTTTCCTTCCTGTTTCAGGGGAGACCTAAGCAGGCAAGCAGAGAACATTTGAAGTAGTGGGGGCTCTGCTTTGGGGCCAGCATGTGGCTAAGAGGCCACCTGGGGGGAGGCGGTGTCAAACTCTGATCATGTGACATGAAGGTTCCTTAACCCTTGTACACCTCAGTGTCCTCATCTGTGAAATGGGGACAGTGATTGTAGTATCTCGCTCCTGGGAGGGTGTTTGTGAGGATGAGGAGTTCATTCGTACGTCGTTCATGCTCACAACACTGGTTCGAATTGCTATGCTTTGTACCGCCTTGGGCCTGCAGCTGGGAGGGGACAGAGTCCTTTCTCTTCCCAGCTTGGGAAGGTCTCCTGGTCTGTGACGTGAGGTGAAACAACCTGGGCAACCGTCCCCTGATCAGACAGCTCGGATTGGTTTTGGTGTTGTGTCTGAGGAGGAGCAGATTCTAGAAGAGCCATGGCCTCCCCACAAACACGGCACCCTGAACTCAGACCTTCTCTGGGCTTTCCTGCTCCTGGGGCTGGAGCCTCATAAACCAAACCACACTGCAGCAGTACCTAGTTCCTGTTGCCAGGAGACCCCCAGACACCCGGAAGTGTATCAGAGTCAATGGCAGCATGAGGGCCCCTTCTCCCTAGCCCCTGCCAATGGCAGCAATCGTAATTGGGGAAAATTAACAGCAGTGGTGGGTTTCCCTGGTGGTCCAGTGATTAAGAATCTGCCTGCCAATGCAGGGGACACGGGTTCCATCCCTAGTCCGGGAAGACCCCACATGCTGCAGCGCAACTGGGCCCATGTGGCACAGCTATTGAATTCATGCTCTAGAGCCTGGGATCCGCAACTACTGAAGCCTGAGTGCCTGTGCTCTGCAACAAGCAAAGCCACTGCAATGAGAAGCCCTCCTGCAGCAACTAGAGGGTTGCCTCCGCTTGCCACAACTAGAGAAAAGCCCGTGTAGCAACAAAGACCCAGCACAGCCATAAATAAATAAATAAACTTAAATAAAAGCAATGGCTACAATACATTAAACACATCCTGTGTGCCAAGCACTTTCTAGAGATACCCTGTAACGCTCCCGATGACCCTGCAAGGTTGGTTTTATCACCCCATGCCGTGACATTTCTGCTGACACCTGCATCCCCCATCCCCCCAAACCCTCATTTGGCCAAGACCCCGCGAAGCTTCAGGCTGAAGCTGGGCTATCGCTCATCTGCAGAGTCTCGTCTCAATTCCCCTCAGCAGGTCCGCCCACATCACCAACACGGTTCCCATCGGCAGCCTGTACTTACCCCTTGTTAACCCTCATCACACTTAATTTTATTCCATTTTAAATTTTACTCATTTAGGGAGTAAGCAATGCATTCACATGACTCAGAATCCAAAAGCCACAACAAGGGATGCAGAGGAAAAGTCCTCCGGCTCTCCTACCCGTTTCCCCACCACTGAGTTCAGCCGCCTGGGGCCCAGGGCTGTCAGCTTCATCACACCGAATAGTGATGACTTGTTTATCTGTCTTCTGTGCTTTAGAAACTGGGCCTGCCTTGTTAACTGCTTCATCCCCAGGGCCTGGCCCAGTGCCTGGCATATAGTAAAAGTTCTATGTATGTAATCTCTCTGTCTCTCTTCAAGAGATACCAATAGAGAGATTTCTGTTTTTGTTTTGTTTTCATGAATGAGACTTCGAGAAGAAAGTTAACTTGGCTGTTTGGCTCTAACTCTCAAGGCAGTGCTTACCCAAAGACTCTGTTTATCTGACTTTTTTTTTTTTCTTGGCCATGCCACATGGCTTATGGGATTTTAGTTCTCTGACCAGGGATTGAACCTAGGCCCTCAGCAGTGAGAATGTGGAGTCCTAACCAGTGGACCTTGAGGGAATCCTCTGCTTATCTGATTTATAAAGACCACCTATCCCTTCTTGGATATTTGACCATCCTCTGTGAAATGATTTCATTTTTTTTAAGTTTAATTTTTAAATTGGAACAGAACTAGAACCCCTCAATAAATTTCACAAAACAAAGAACCATGTTTCAGGAAACAGCAGGTCATCACACTTCAGAATTCCCCCTGATCCTGCCCAGTGCTGGCCCCAGTGGCACAACCCCAGGATGGTATTGCTGCAGCTGCTGCTGCTCACCATGGGCCTCAGCCTCCTCATCTGCAAAATGGGAAAGGGCCCATTAGGTCTGAAGTTCTATTGATTTTTGATATCGTCTCTATTTTTACCCCTTATGGCTGATGCTGCTTTGTGCCAACGTTAAATGAAATGATAACTGTAAAAGCCTTTTTAAAATATTTATTTGTTTCTTTATTTTGGGAGGCTGTGCTGGGTCTTCATTGTTGTGTGAGTCCTCTCTCTAGTTGTGGCGAGCAGGGGCTGCTCTTTGTTGCCGTGCGGGGGCTTCTCAGTGCTGTGGCTTCTCTTGTTGCTGAGCACAGGCTCTAGGGCGTGCAGGTTCAACAGTTGCAGCTCATGGGCTCTAGACTGAGGGCTCAGTAGCTGTGGTGCACAGGCTTAGCTACCCCAAGGTGTATGGGATCCTCCCCGGACGAGGGATCGAACCCATGTTCCCTGCACTGATCCACTGTGCCACCAGGGAAGTCCTGTGAAAGCCTTTTGATTAAAACTAATATTTGATACCAAGACAACAAATGCATGACGTGGGTCAGGACTAGCTGATCTGCCCATGTCCCTAGCTCTGGCCCAGGTCAAGGGTCAAGCACACACAGCCACCCTTCCTCCGAAGAGCTGGAGGGAGAAACAGGAAGGAGAAATTGATCCTGGGGAAGCAGGTGGAGCGGAGTCTGAGGACCACCTGGGGGAGGCCCCGGCACCATGTTACCACCAGACCGGCGGGTGGCTTTCCATCTGGATCAGCTCATGCCCTGCCTGGGGACTCAGCGAGCAGCCCTCGTCTTGTTCAGGCTTCTGAATGGCCTTGTTCTTGGTGGTTGAAGCAGCCAGGAAGTCCAAGGTTGGGGAGGGGAGGCAAGAGGGAATGAGGGGAAGGAAAAGGAGGAGAGGAAAAGGCAGGGAGCTTGGCTAGTGAAGAGTCAATGTATCAAGGAGGCACATGGTGCCAGGAAGCCTGCTACTGCAGAGGGAAAGTGAAATGGGGGAACAGTACAGAGTGCAAGATTCAAACCTTCATTTCTTCATCTTTTCATTCACTCGTCCAATAAAATGAAGGATGCCCATGTTGTGATAATTGCTATTCAAGATACAAGTGTAGGCAAAATGCTAAGAAAATGTAAAAAAAAAAAAAAAAAGGAGCAAATAACTGTTGGGTGGGTGGCAGGAGTGGGGAAGTTAGGAAACAGGCACATTTCACTGAAGATATTTAGGTCAAGCCATGAAACAAGCAAAGGAAAAAACCAGCTCCCAAGTCCTCCCCAGCTCTGTGGCCCATTTCTTCCCAGACCTCTAAATCCCAGGCAGGTTGTCCCCCCGACTGGGTTTGAGCCTAAGCACTGCTATATACTTGCCGTGTCACCTCAGGGAAGTGATCTAACCTCTCTGAGCCTCCGTTCTCTCAGCTGTAATGTAGGGATGACACCGACTTGGAGGGTTGTCATGAGACTTAAATATGACAGTGCATGAGAGTCACTTTGAAGGGTGCCCGGCCTCTGTAGAGAACACACTCGAAATGACCCGCTGTTGATGTACAGTCGGTATCAGCAGCCACATCAACTTCGTTCTCCCACATCTGGGCCTCTGTCTTTGGGCAGAGAGGAAAGCAGAGGCTGTTCCCATCATCCCCCACCACAGGCCCCTCACCCTTCCACCAGGCCTTGGGGAAATATGAGAAGCAGAGCTTGAGGATCTAATGTGTGCCCCCCCACGCCCCTTAATCCTTCCTGAACTTGGGGGGTTGGGTGCAGGGTGGGGGCGGCACCGCCGTAACACCTGCGCGGCTCTGACATCTCCTGCCTCTGGGCAGAGAAAGCAATTTCAGAAATGACATGTTGCCAACAAGCAGAAATCAGCTTCTGAATTAAAATGTGTCGGCGTCAGGTGACCCTGGGCTTGGAGGGCTGGCTGCACGAAGACAGCTGAGATTAGGGCCTGTCAGCCAGGGGAGGGGCTGTGCGGGAAGGGGTGCGGGGACCCCAGGGGCTACCTGTGGCCGCCCTGGACTTGTTCGGACAGGGGGGCAGGAATTCGGACCCTGGGTCAGTTCTCCTGTGGCTGTGACGAGCTACAGCCTCACAAGTGTCCACTCTCCTCTGTGGTGGGGGTGGGGCGGGTGAGTCCAGGCTCAGCTCCCCTGGGACCCGCTCCAGCGTAAACACACTAATGGGCCCGAGAGAGCCAGAGAGGAATGTGGGCCCCACAGCCCCTGGGGACTCGAGGACGACGGATGGGAGTAGAGGGGATAAGACACCCAAGAGGCAGTGAGCCTGTGCTCTGCAGGTATGCAGGGAAGAGAGAGAGGCAGAGGGAAGGAGAGGAGCATGAAAAACAGGAGGCCCAAGGCAGAGGGAGGAGGATGCCACCGGGCACGCTGGATCCTGGCAAGTCCCCGATGCCACTTTCTCCCTGGTGCCCAGGCCTTTGCACAAGTCATGCCCTACACTGTGGGAAAATATACATGATGAAGCTGTTTCATTTCCAGCCCTGCTATTTACTGTAAGGCTTTGAGCATGATCGGGAGCCTCTCTGAGCTTCGGTTTCTTCCTCTATAAAATGGGCTCATGGGGACTTCCCTGGTGGTCCCAGTGGTTAAGAATATGCCTTCTAATACAAGGGACTCAGGTTCGATCCCTGTTCAGAGAACTAAGATCCCTCCTGCCTTGGAGCAACCATGCCTGCATGGCAGAACTACTGAGCCCATGCAACACAACTAGAGAGTCTATGGGCTGCGACAAAGGATCCTGAATGACCCAGTCAACATCCCACATGCCGCAACTAAGACCCAACACAATCCAATAAGTAAAAATAAAATGAGATCACTGTTGTGTGCACCCCTAGGGTTGCCATATCAGTTAAATGAGATGATCTGCGGAGATGACACTAGAGTTTTGGTGCAATCAAGCACCTCTCACAGTGCTTAATCCCCAGGGATCTTTTTCCTTGTCTGTCTCCTTATCTGCAGCTCCCTGAAGGCTGGGAGTGAGTCTTGGCACCACAGCACCTCCGCACATGCCTGGCACACTGTAGGCAGCCAGTCAGTGTTTGCTGAGCAAGCGATTCCATGAAGGGACCAGGTGTGAGGTGCGTAAGTAAAGAGCGGAAAGTGAAAGGGAAGGGTCCGGGTAGGCAGGGGACCCCGCTGCCTCTCTCCCTCCAGGATGTCCCACTCCAATCATAGGTCATCCTTCTGACCTTTCTAGAGCGAGGCGTAGGCGTGATATGCTTGCTGGCCAGATAGTGACCCTATTTCCCCAATGGAAATCGAACCTAGGGGATCATTCCACCTGTCTTTAGGAGTCAGGGGGGCAGAGTCGTCGACCTTGGGCCCATCTGAGGGGGTCACCTCCTGGACTTGGGGTCACCACAGTCATGTTCCACAGCTCTGGGGACCAAGCAAGGATGGACTGGGGTTGGCAGGGGTGAGGGGCCCTCAGGGGCAGCAAAGAGGGAGGCTGAGGCACTCCAGAGCCTCTAAGGTGGGAAGCAGATTGGGGAAGCTGGAGCAAGGCTGTCTCATGATTTCAGGAGAGAAAATCTCCCTCCCTGACTCCCCACCAGCACTGCTCTAAACATTTTCCCCACTTGCTACAGGAATTCCACCAGGAGAAGGCATGGCTTCTCACCATGTGCTCAGAGCTAAGTCATCAGAGAAGAAACCCAGGACTGGAGAAGATTATAGAAGGCAATGGGTATGCACTCAGGCATGTCAAGGGCCTGAGTTTGAACTCCAGCTCTGCCACTCACGCAGTGAATGTTTTGAGCTCCCCAACCTCAGTTTCCTCATCTGTAAAATGGGGGTATCACTTCTTACCATGCAGAGTGGAGAAGCTCTACTTTACGAAGAATGCCAACTAAAAAATACGTAAGGGATGATGGAATTTTAAAAAATCTTCACTTGCAATTGATTTGGGCAAGGATCATCACCAGTGGATGCTAAGACTATTGGGTAAAACGTTGCTGGGAAACGAGATGGTCTCAGAATCTTCAAGTATCAACTCCCACAGATGAGTCATGACCCACAAAAGGAAAGGGTAACTTTATATGGGAGAGAGCTGGAGGAAACCACCTTAACCAAGCGATGAAATTGAGCATCTCAAGTAAAGCTGATAAACCTCGGCTCCTGACAGCACTCACAGAGAAGGGCGCACACCCCCAAGCTGATCTCTTGCCAAAACGTTTAATCAGAATCTAGTTATAAGGACACAATCAGACAGATCTCGGTTGAGAGGCATTCTTCAAGACACCCAGCCTGAACTCTTCAAAATATCAATATAGTGAAAGCAAAGAAGGCAAGGAGACTATTCTAGAAGAGAGGGGGCTAGAGAGACATGACAGCAAAATTCAATGCCCAATTCTTGAGTGGACCTTGGATCAGGGAAAAAAAGCTATGAGGGATATTTTGAGGGGCAACTGGAGAAATTTGAATGGGGATTGTGTATTAGACAATCTTGTGTCAATGTTAAATCTCTCTGATGTGATTATGGCCTTGTCATTCTTTTGGAGAACAAGTGATAAAGTATTTAAATGCTTTGGTGTCTACAGTGTCCTCACATGTGGATCAACAAAATAAATATACATGTATTTATATATTTATTTATACATGTATTTAACTATATATAGAGAAAATATGGCCAAATGCTTTTAAAAGGGGGTCTATCCACCTGGTGATTGACTCTGCAAGTCCTGATCCCCAGGGAAAGTAGTGGCCCTGAGCAGCTAAGGGTGGAGGGGCCCAAGGGCCTGTTTGGAAGCTGGTCTGGGGGCTGGAGAAGTGAAAGGCTCCGATATGAGTGGGAAGAGGCTAAAGGCAGTATAGGGTAGACAGAAGACAGGGTTTAGAGGCTAAGACCTGGGTCTGCAGTGAGTCACTTAACCATATTGTGCCTCAGATTCCCTCTCTGTAAAAAGGGAAGGAAGGCGCCTGCCTCATGAGGCTCAGGTGAGGAAACAGGTGAGAAACCCTTCGGTGGGCTGGAGCCTGCTGCTGTGGGTGTGGACACGCCTGTCACTACTGTGGGCCCAAGAACACAAGGGAGCGGGAACACGTTAAGACAGGCAGGGGTGTGGACCTCACTCTGCCTCCCACCCCGGGGATCCCGTGTGGATCCCAGAAGGCTGAAGAGCCAGGGCAGGCAGGGCCAAGCCTTCTCTGCTGCCCTTTGTTCTGAAAGGGGCCTCCTCTCCCATCAGCCCTCCAGCAGCAGCTGGTGGAAGACACGCATTTGCACATCCCAAAGCGTGCTGGGAAGGCAGTGGCCAGGGAGGGACTTGAGGCCAACGTGTAAGTGACTGAAACCTCCGCATGGTCGTGTGTCTTGTGTCTCTTGTGGGACCACAAGTCCCTGAAGGCTCCTGCTCTGCCTTAACTTGCCCCCACCCCACCCTGCATGGCTGGCCACAGGCTGTGGGCCCTAGAAATACTTGTCATCTCCAGGAGGGCACCTGGGCTCTGGCCTGGTCCTACTTGGTGTATAACCTTTGGTGGGTCACCTCCTTCCTCTGGGCCTCGGCTGACCCAGGATCCATACAATGGGATGATCCATCTCTGTGCTCCCTCCTTCCAAGGGGAGGCAACAGCGCAGAGGCAAGAAGTCATACTTTGCACACGTATGTGTGTCTGAGTCCTTTTGCTGTTTACCTGAAACTATCACAACATTGCTAATCGGCTATGCCTCAATACAAAGTAAAAGTTTTTTAAAAAAGAACTCATCCTTTGGCATTCATGCACTCTATGTTCTATCCTGATGCCATTGCTGGTCATTAGGAGCCTTCACCCCTCACAGCCTCTGTTACCTTGACCATGAGATGGGGGTGGTCATGTCCAACACCCAAGGTCATTGCTATAAAGTGAAATAAAATAGGTACCAAGAGCTGACATGTGGTTTATTGATTTATTGTCTCTCTCTCCCACTAGAGGGGCAGCCCCACAAGGCAGGGACTTCCTCTCCTTCCCTTACACCCCAGCACCCCGGATGGTGCCTGGTGCTCAATGGGAGCTCCCTAAACCACCATTGACTGCCTGGATGGACAGAACAGGTGGTTGGTACGTGATGGCTCCCTCTGTGGTTCTCAAATGTGCTGAGACATAAAGCATTCAGAGTTCATGATTGTTGAGAAAGTAAATTCGGGGAAGCAAGAAGTAATCTTCAGGGCTGGTCTGTCTGTCTGTTGGCCAGCAGAGGACACCAGAGAAGCTGGGTTTATCCAAACCAGGGACAGACATGATGTGCCCACAAGAGCCAGCAACATGCATGAGTGAGGTGTGTGTGTTGAGGTGTACTTGGCAAACTAGGGAGCCCCCATGTATCCTGTCTAATAGGGCTCCCTCTCTCCAGTTGACTGTGGGCAGGGTGGGAATGAAGGACCACCATGCCCGTGCAGCTGATTTTACAAAAGAAGCCAGAAATCCAAAGGAAAACAAATCACTTGTAAAGGAAAAACACAGGGACTTCCCTGGCAGTCCAGTGGTTAAGACTCTGTGCTTCCAGTGGAGGGGGCAAGGGTTCGATCCCTGATGGGGGAACTAAGATCCCACAGGTTGTGCAGTGTGGCCAAAAAAAAGAAAAGAAAAACACAAACAAGAGCAAATAAAACCCATCTTTGGGCTGGGAGGGGCCCTCAGTACAGCCAAACCCTCTCAGGTGGTGTGGGCAAAGGGAGGGAGGGCCCAGTGGAGCCCCTGGAGTAGCCTCCACGGGGTCCTCAACTCTCCAGGCCCCTCAGGCAGTCCCAACCCCTGAGACACAGAAAATGCTGACATGCTGTCTAGATCGGTCCGGGTGTATCCAGACTTTGGGGCTCCCAGGTCCAGGATAGATCAGCTCCCGTCACTTGGCCCATGTCGATGCTCAGGAAATATTCAGTGAAAGGACCTCTTCAGTGTGACTTCGAGCACAGCCCTCCACCTCTCAGCAGCATATGCAAAATGGGTCGTGATGTGGCCGCACCTACCTCATAGGGAGAGTGGGGAATCGAGGGAGACTAGAGGGACCAAAGTCGTTCCGGAGATCAAAAGTGCTTTACAAATGCCAAGTGTGGTCATCCTTGTTATCATTATTATCATAAGCAGGACAGTTTTTCCAGAGCAGAAGCAGGGGCCTGGGACCCGGAAGAGCCGAGAATATACAACGACTTCACAAGGAGGATCGGATGAAGCCCGTCGGAGTTTGTGCTCAGAGAAGATGCTGCTCACCAGCTCCAGGACAGAGCCACCCAAGGGACATGGAGTCCACCAGATCTCTTCCCTGGCCACCTGGTGTCCAGTTCGTGGGGACCCCAATCACGCCAGCTGTATTTCCCCAGATATACACAGGCTTCCAGCAGAATACACAACCCCCACAGATGCTGCCCATAAAATATAGAAACTATATAAATAACATAAATATTTTCTCATACATATCTTAGCTATATAAATTATTTTCTTTTGCCCTAAAAACTCTATATATATGCGAGGTAGACAAAAAATACCCTGTGAATGTTTCCCTTAATGCTATAGAATGAGTGGTCAGTGGCCACTGGTCCCAGGGGCCCCAGTTGGGCTGAGATGGACCTTTGGGGGCAACTGGAAGAGAAAGGGGTGGGAGCAGGGGAGGAAGAGAGGAGAGACAGCTGGACAGCGAGGACCTGAGAGGCCGAGGGGCCCTGAACCGCATCATCCTGGGCTGGGTCAGTGTTACTGGCTGGCCGTGGCCTCAGTCCCTCAGAGTCTACCCTTTATCTTCCTGCCACCCCTGCACTGCTGGCCATGGGCCTGGGGTGCAAATGGCATTTCGGAGAATCAGGCTCCCCCTTCCTGCTGCCTCATGCCTCAGGGTGAGCCATGGCAGAGGCAGAGCTTGGGTCTCATAAGGATGGATTGGGCAGGCAGAAAGAAAGTCTTCATGCAATGGAGGCATGGAGGGAACTCGGGAGACAGCCCTTTCTCCTTCTTCTCTTCCTGCCAAGATGTGGGCCTGCTGCTCGGGTCAGCAAAGTCACTCTCGGGAGGGGTCTCAGGTCAGTAGGGCTTTTCATCAGAGCCTCTGCAGCCAAAGTCCTTCCAGCATCCCTCAGGAGGCTGCATGATCCACCGAAGACAGGGCAGGGTCTCCTTGCCCTCAGAGATCACAGGGAGCCCCCAGGAGCTGCTTCCTGGGGCTTGCACAGACGGTTTCTCAGCACTTGGCTGATTCTGAAGTTTCCTGTCCCGGCAAAGGGTCAGCAACTCTGGGTTCAGGGAGAAAGGAAGCTGACAGAGGGCGCGGCAGGGCCAGCAGAGCAGCCAAGGGCGTCCCGAAGGAGGTCACTTCCTCCCGGCTGGCATCAGGCCCTGCTCTGGGAAAGCACATGGCTTCCAGCAAAGTGACCCCTGCAAGGTCTGCATCCTGATCCAGAGAGGTGTGTGCTGCTGAATGAGAGCCCTCAGCCTGGCAGGTCCCAGGGGCGTGCCTGCATGTTGGAGTGGGGAGGCCTGTGTGTACCCATGGGTAGTACCAGCTCCTCTCGCCTCCCTCCCAGGGCCTTAGTAGGTAGCCCTGGAAATATCCACAGTATCGGAAGGAATTAGCAGCCACTTCTCTTCCTCAGGTAAAAGCCAAGGTGGAGGGCCCTTAGTAAATGAAAGGGGCCCCCAAAGAGCCCAGCTTAGCAAACACTTCCCATGTTCATAACTCCCGCCCAAGCAAAAGCCTGAATTAGATGAGTAGCCGTAGAAGTAGAAATGTAACTGAATCAAAACTCATACACCAGCTCTCGTATATCACGCCAGCTGTGCAGGGCCTCACCGCACAGGGCGACCCCAGCTACTGGGAGTTGACCCAAGTGGGCTCATGGTGGGGCTGAGAAACTGAGGGGGTCTCTGTCTCCCTGGGCAACCTCGGTGTACTATCTGAGCCTCACCCTGGGGACTGGCTCGTCTACTGGGCTCGCGTCCACTGGTGTTTTTACTGAGCAGCGCTGGTTGGGCATGGGTTACTCAGCTCTCAAGGTGAGAATGAGGGCTGGTGGAGGCATGTTTTAAAAACCAAAACACAAGGATCCAGGGCACATAGCTGACTCCTGCTTTCCTTTCTCCAGACCAACGGCTCCAACCACCTGGCCTTTCCTCCCATCTCTAGCACAGCAAAGCTCCAGGGTGGGGAAATGAAGGCATATGACCCCCAGGGTTGACTATCACCTGGGTGGGGCCTGAGGGCTGACCTGACCCATCCCAGCCTGACTCCAGCCTTAGCTTCCAGCTGACCCTGCCTCCCTGGGCCTTCTTGGCCCAGAAGTTCACCTCCCAACCTCTGGCTGGCTTTAGTCCACTAATCCCAGGATTCATGATGGCGAGATGTACTCGCTCTCCTCTCTAAAACCTCAGTCCTGCCCTCCTCTGGGTCTCCCTTAGTTCCCTCCACATCCTTTCCACTCTGCCCTCCTGCTCCAAGTCCTCAACCAGGCTGGGGACCCTCAGGTTCAGGGGTGGGGCTCTCCTTGCTGAGAGCTGAGAGAGGGGAAGCCTGATGGGAGCCAATGGGGAGAGGCGCATGAGTGTGCTGGCACGCACGTGGGTGATCATGCGCATGACACGTGCTCCTGCCCGGGTTGGCGGGAGCGGGAGTAGCGGGGGGAGCGGCTGGACAGCCGGCTGGCCTGGAGGTGGCCCGGTGCCATGGGAGGTCCTGGCAGCGCCTGGCTGGCACACTGGGCAGCGGGCCTAGTGCTTACAGGTGTATACAAGCTCCTCCCGCACACACTGCTGGCACTCCACGTAGCAGCACCACTGCACCTGGCAGTGGCAGGAGAAGGCCGTCAGGCGGCTCTGGGTGTCGTAGCCGCGCCCGCAGCATAGGCTGCTGCAGCTGGCCTCGCGGGAGCACACCCTGCCCCCTGTGCCAGGTGAGTACTTGCTGGGCCGGCAGAAACTGGGCGAGTCCTCCATGTAGACCAGGTCCCCAGGCCGCGGCGCCGGGCCCTTGCTGGGACTGCCTGGTCTGGCCGGTGCCCACAGCTCCAGGCGGCCCAAGGCCTCATTGCTGGCACTGGACACCTTGACGGCTGAGTCGTAGCGCAGCTTCAGCACCTGGCCTGTGTCGCGGAACGGGGACAGCTGCTTCCAGCAGGTGCGCACGGCGCAGGAGCCTGACACGCCGTGGCACTTACACGTGGTCCGGAGGCCACTCTTCACGGCCTGCGAGGAGAGGCAGGAGGGAGGCGTGGTCAGGGCCTCCAGGCTGCAGCCCCCGGAGTGCCAACTGTGGCCGGGGAGCCGCAGGAGGATGGGAGAGGACAGGGGAGGCCCACATGAGGCGGGCAGCTAAAACTCAAGCTGGCCCATGTGGCACATTAGTGCAAACTAGCTCTAGGCACCCCTTTTCCTGGGCAGAGACAGTCTGAGGACCGTCTCACCTTGGTGAGAGCAGCGGGGGCTGGATCTCACCCCAGCACCTCCCCGGGCCCAAAGTTCCTGTGGAGCAGACAGCTTGCACAACTGAACACAGCAGCCCTGGTTTACATCAACTCAGTGATGGGAACACAGGACACAGAACTCAGTCTCTTAAAGAAATGGAGCCCGAGCTTCTCCCAGCTTCCCGGTCCCAACAGACCTGGATACTTTTTACCATCCAGTCTTCCCACTGCTGTGTGACCTCAGCTAAGTCCCTTCTGTCTTCCCATCTGTAAAATGGAGGAGGGCCAGGGGTTGTACCAGATCAGTTTTCAAACACCATTGGCTCCTAGGGCCTCCAGGAAGGGCAGTGCTTGGAATGGAGACCCTTCTCCAAACACGTTCCTGCCTCACCAAGCCAGGCTCCCACCTGGTACTTGATAACAGTCCAGAGTAGATGCCTAAGGAACACTGGTTGAAAGGATGAGGTTCATCCTGGACGGCCTCTGTGTGTGTCCTGCAGGGGGGTAGGGTGGGTACTGGCCTCCTAGAGACCCGGCTCCCCGGCTCTGCAACCAGCGATACACTCACCTTGATGCCCACGTGGGTGTTGTGGGCGTCTGCCCGCGCCCGCAGGTCTTTGCTTCCTCTCTTGGGCCCCAGAAAGTTGTTCAGGAACTTGGTGCTATACTTGAGGTTGTCACCACACACACCCCACTGCCAGGCTTGCCGGCTCTCGAGGCCCGGGGAGTCATCACAGGTGCACCGCTCCATGCGGCCAGCGCTGCAGGCCCGGGCCAGAGTGTGCGTAAGGGCGGCTGCGGACACCGCATACAGGAAGGCCGTCTCCTTGAAACCTGGGCCGGGCCGGGGGGGGAGTGGGATCGGGAGGGAGGAGGAGAGTGGGCTCAGGGGCTGTGAGCTGCCCTCTGAGGGTAGACAGGCTGGAGGGAGGGGCGTGTTACCCCAAGGACACAGTTCAGGGCACTTGCCCTGTCGCCCACCCCTTAAATTCAGGCTGCAAGTTGCTGTCTAAATGGAGCTTCCTGTTCCCTGCGGGATGTGTGCCCAGGTTCTCAGGGCGGCAGGATGGGGGACTGCTTCCTCTACTGAACAGATGAAAACACAGATGCAGAGAAAAGTGACTTAGGCGCCTGGTGAGCGCTAAAGCTGGGCTAAACCACTGATCTTGACTCCAAGGTGATGCGTGAGCAAGTTGGACCAACCTGTTTCTGAGCTGGGTTCATAAAAGCAACGTGGACTAGGGACAGGGGCCTGGGGAGTGGGAAAAGCAGCCCTCCTCCTCTCGGTTCTCCCCCCCCCCGACCCTCCTGCTCCAAGCCTCCTCCTCCCTGTTCTCCTCCCCGGGCTCCTTCTCCTCACCCTCCTCCCCACCCTCCTCCCTACCTCTCTTGAGCAGCCCCGTCCTCCCCTCCAGGCTGCAGTTCCAGCGCTCATGCCGGAACTGAAACTGGCACTCGAGCAGGCTGAGGTGTGCGGCATCCTGCAGGGTCTCAGCCAGGCCTGGCTCCCGCCGACAGAGCTGCTTCTGCCGGCGGGACAACTTCAGGAGGTCACACTGCTTCAGGTGGGCCCCGCCCTGTGCTGGGGCAGCGGTGCCCAGCCCGGGGAAGGGCGTCAGGACCTCCCGCCCGGTCAGGCTAAAGGGAGCAAGAGAAGGGAGACCAGTGACCCTTGGGGGTTGTGATGGAAGGTGAAAGATGACAATCCCTAAGGATGGGGGGCAGGTGAGGGGAAGGGGGCCTTCTTGGGGGCTGCGTTATTTGGCCTTCTGGGAGGGAGGCTGACCCCATTTTACAGAGGAAGAAACCAAGGTGCTTAAAATAAGGGTGAGTACAAGATTTCAAACTCAAGTTTTCTGGAAGCCAAAGTCCCTGCTCTTCTTATCCACCTTGTTTCCCAAACTTGCCGAATCAGAAAAATCATATGGCATGCTTATTTAAAATACAGATGCCCAGGACTTTTCTGGTGATTCAGTGGCTAAGACTCCATGCTTCCAACACAGGGGGTATGGGTTCAGTGCCTGGTTAGGAAACTATGATCCCACATGCCACATAATATGGCCAAAAAAAAAACCTTTTTAATTAAAAAAATTTTTTTCTTTTAAACTCCAAAAAAAAAAAATACAGATGCCTAGGATCTATACTTAACAGTTCTGCTTCTCTTGGTCTGGAATAGGGCCTGGGAATCTGTACATTTACCACATTCCCTGGGCAGTGCTGAGAATCAGGGCAGTTTGGGAAATACTGTATGTAGTTATCAGCTGCTTCCAGGAAGGGAGAGCCATGTTGCTAAGGGGGGGTGGTGGCAGAGGGATGTAGCCACTGAGAAGGTATCCGGCCAATGGCCCTGGCATCCCTCTCCCCCTTACATTAGGTAGCTGCCCAAGTAACACCAGGCCAAGCTAACTTGTCTCCACAATCCCCATAGATCTTTAACCATCTGGACACTCCATGTCTGCTACCAAGAGATACTTGGGGAATACCTGAATGGATGGAAGATTGGGAGGATGGGGAGATGAAGGAAGAAGGATGGGTGGATGGATTGACAGGTGGACGCAGATGAAGAAGCTGCATTTCCATCAGGCTATCAGCCCCTGAATTCTTATTCTGCTGTATCTGAAGTCCAGGAATGCTTCAGTCAGGCTGCCACGTTCCAGTGGCTTGACTGTCACTTCCTAGCTGTGTCATCCAGAAGGATTGATTTTTCTCCTCTGGGAAGTGGAAAGAGTGATCCTCTCCACCTCCTGCACTGCTGGGAGGATTGTATGAAAAGTTACTAACCACAGAGTTTTGGACTTGCTGTTTCACTTTCCCCCGGCTGGAGTTTCTCAACTCTTTCCTCTTGCAAGATGCCTTATTCTCTAACCTGGCCAGAATCTTCCCATTGTCCAGATAAGGAAACAAAGGTTTTAGGTTTTACAAAGAGGTGATGACTAGCCCTCTTTTCACAGCAGATCAGCAGCAAGGTGAGGACTACAAACAGAGCTCACCTTCCATCCCCCAGAAGCGATCCATGAGATGTTTCTCCCAGTTCAAGTTATCTGCTGTTTCCTGGACCCTGGTGGCCCTCGGTGTGGGTGGAACATATACATCAATGTGGCAACCAGGATGCAGCCCCTTTCTGGAATATGCTGGCCTTATAACCACGGGAAAAGATCAAAGGTGGAAGCAGTGCTGGCTCTTAAGCTCCTGCTTGGATGTGAGACTTGTCACTCGTGCTCAAGCACCACCAGCCAAGGCAAGCCCTGTGGCCAAGCCCTGAGTGGTCAGAGAAGCCCACATCCCACAGAGCCAAGGGCATGGCTCTCCTGTTTGGAGCCACCTGCCCCAGCCAGGACATCTGGCTGGATGCCACACCCTGCCTGTCTGCCCCAGGGAGGGTGTGGGTCCTGGCCAGGCCCCAACTGCCCCCAGAGAGTACCCGTAGATTCCAAATCCATCAGGTGCAGCCAACCCAGTGTGGAGCATATCTCCGAAACTCCTGAGTAGAGACAGATGCTATCAGGCTCCTCCCGGTCCAGCCTGGCCCTGGGCTCCCCTCCCAGACAGGGTGAGGGCAGGGACCCGTTAACCATTAATCTGGGGGCAAATGGATAAATTTCCAGTCCACCAGGTCTACACCCAAACCCCTCCCTGCAGTCTGGCAGGAAACCCTCCTCAGAGCTCGACCCTTGGCAAGTCCAGAGCAGAACCTGATGTCAACTCCAGCCCAGGAGGCCCCACCCTGACCAGCCTCCGGTGTGGAGGGCAGCTTGGGGGCTGCAGGAGCAAAGGGCACAGCAGCCATCTAACCCCTCAAATGTCTTCCTCCCCACACCAGCAGTGGGTGTGAAGGACAATTTCTGCTCAGGCAGTTCCTGTGTTTCAGAAATTGGGACCTCCCTTGTAGTAGTGATTGACAGGTAAGAGGACAAACAGGGAATGCTGGGAATTTGGGGCCAACAGGGCTGCACATCCTTCAGGGTTTGTCTCAAATGACATTTGCATATTATTTTTATATCATTAGACCTATATTATATAACTTATATTCTACTACACAATATTATCTACCATGGTTTTGGGTTTTTTTGGCTGTGCTGCATGGCTTGTGGGATTTTAGTTCCCAGTCAGGGATTGAAGCTGGTCCCGGCAGTGAAAATGCTGAGTCCTTATCGCTGGACTACCAGGGAATTCCAATATCTACCATATTTTGAGTGCTTATTACTAAGTCCCTTAAATTACTCTTGCAGACACCTGTTGGGTTGGCTGCCTACCTGGTCTTTCTACCGCCATGGTTACCCTGTCAGCCATTTTATACCATGTGACCTTGCTCTGGCCTGTTGATTGGACCACTGAGGATCACATGACCCAAGCTGGGCCAATCCATTCTTTCTCTGGGAATTTGGAATTTGACTTAGAGCAAGCACACAGTTGCTTTCTCTCTCTTTCTTTGGGTGACTAGGCTTGTAACTCAGGAGGTACAAAGAGAAAGCTGATCCGAAGAGAGAGAGAAAGTGACTCAAACACAGAGAGAGAAGCAGAAGTAAGAATGGGAGGGAGAATTTCGGGAGCTTTTCAGTCCCTGGCCCCAGAGTCTTCCTGTGGTCATCACTGTTCTTGCTTGAGACACTTCTGTCTGTAGAACAACATCAAGGCTGGGAGTCAATTTGTCTAATTAAGGGTGTCATCCCTGATCACCCACCTCCTGACAGCTGTGGAGTACCACACTCCCTGGGCTGTCCTTGTGAGCTCAGTTCAGCAAACACCTTTTCCCCCATCAACGGTTCCTTGTTTTTTTAATTTCGTGTAATTGACCCTGTGATTGATGGCCCCAGGAGTCCAGTATAAAGTCGGTTAATTTTATTAGCAGTAATGACACTTAGTAGCGATTAATGGTCAGGAAAGGCAGTCAACCGCACAGGAGCCTCAGGCCACACCGGGCTCTGGTCTGCCCAGGGTTGCTCTCAAAAAGTACCCCCTCACAGCCTCAGGGACCCCCTTAAGGGCCTAGGAAGACAGTTGAGAGACATACCACCCAGTTTCTCTTTTACTGGGTTGGCCAAAAAGTTTGTTCAAGTTTTACTGTAAGATGTTATGGAAAAACCCGAATGACCTTTTTGGCCCACCCAATATTTGTTTTCTATGTTGTAGTCTGGGATCATTTTTCCTTTGAAGAAAGAGTACTGTGACATTAAACTTGGAATATACTTCAGCTGGTTTCCTTAAACAGTGCTAGTAAATGCTGTAACACATGCCCTACGGATGCCAAGGTATCTGCTAGAGATGGTTTCTTCTTGGACCTCAGGAGAATTATAGGTGTTGGCGGTTCCAGTCTGTTCCAGGGTCCATGGGCATGACCAGTTCTCCTTTAAGAAACCATCTTTTCTGGCACCCCAGGCCTGAGAACCCCATCCACCAGGCCCTTCTGCAAAAATCTCCATCCCCCACACGTTAGTTGAGCTCCTTGAGGTTCAGATGAACAATCAGAGATCAAGTAAGCATCAAGACAAAACCTGTGGTTGTAATGAAGACACTGCCCCCTGGTCAGGTCAGATGCGATCAACCAAGCAAGTGACCAGTGTTCAGAACAGAAGCACAGAGGATGGATAATCTGTGAACTTGCCAATTGCCCTTCCAGACTGAGGAACAAGAGGGCCTCCAGGCCCCTGCCTGACTCAAGTGCCCCTGAGCCACACAGGACAACCCCGCCTTCATCGGTTGTACCTGCTTTGGCCCAGCTGGTCTGTCTCCCCCATTCCTGTTTCCTGTTGGGCTCTCTCAGGCTGACTGCAGCCTCTCACGTCCCATTAGGAAAGCAGCGACCCCATGTGACCAGCTCCACTCTCTTCTCCTCTTTGTCCCCAGCCTGTGCCCCTCTGCCCTCTGCGCCCTCAGCCAATGGCCCTTGGTGCTCAGGATGATAAGACCAGAAGCCCCACTCACACACAATGAGATGCCATTGGCTTTGACCCCAGAAACTCTCCAGTCACTTCCCAGGCTACCTTGTCTCCCTCCAAAGTGGGGAAAAGTCAAGGGTGCCCCTCAGGACTTCACTTCATATCCCACCTCCCCAAGCTCCCCTTCCAATCACCCGGCCTTTCCCACCCCTGCCTCCTTTCGCCTTGTCCAAGGCTCACCCCATCCATAGTTTTGGCTAAAGCTGCTCCATCTAGGGCATTTCCCTGGGGGTCCAGTGGTTAAGAATCCACCTTTCAATGCAGAAGATGTGGGTTGAATCCCTGGTCAGGGAGCTAGGATCCCACATGCCATGGAGCGACTAAGCCCATATGCCACAACTACTGAGCCCATGCTCTGGAGCCCACACACAGCAACTAAGACCCAACATAGCCAAATAAATAAATACATAATTATTTTTTGTTTTTTAAAGCTGCTCCATTTGGGATGACCTTGAAGGAAGCAAAAGCAGGTTCCCCCAGGCTTTGGGGGAAGCATTGGTCTAGCATCAACAGGACCCCAGGGACCACCAAACCCATGGGCAGAACTGGAAGTTCTCCCTGGAATGATCACCCACAATCTCCTAGAGTGTGGGGATCCAAGGACCCTCAAGGCTGTTTAGCTCTGGGGAGTCTGGTCCCAGGTCTGCCCTCATTCACTGGTGACCCCAGGGATGCCCTCTCAGCCCCAAGCTCATTCTATACAACAAATACACCTTGTCTAGCAGAAGAGCCAGACCAGAGCCAGACTGCCTTGGCTCAAATCCTACCTCCACCTCTTACTAGCTGTGCCACCTTGGACAAGGCGCTTCACCTCTCTGTGCCTCACCTGTGATATGCAGACATCACAGGACTTTTCACATGGTTGTTGTGAAGACTGGGCTTCCCTGGTGGCTCAGACAGTAAAGAATCCACCTGCAATGCAGGAGATCCAGGTTCCATACCTGTGTCAGGAAGATCCACTGGAGGAGGGCATGGTTACCCACTCCAGTACTCTTGCCTGGGGAATCCCATGGACAGAGGAGCCTGGCAGGCTACAGTCCATGAGGTCACTAAGTGTCAGACAGGACTGAGCAAATAAGCATATTGTGAAGATTAAATGAATTAACATCTGTAAAGCTCTTAGAACAGTGCCTGGCACACAGTAAGCTCCAGGTCATTGGAGCTTACAAGAAGTGTAAGCTTATAAGAAGTGTCATTCTTCCTTAAAAAAAAAAAAAATTATGTATTTGGCTCTCCTGGGTCTTAGTTACAGCACACAGGATCTTCAACCTTTGTTGTGGCATGCAAGATCTAGTTCCCTGACCAGGGATTAAACCTGGCCCCCCTGCATTGGGAGCACTGAGTCTCAGTCACTGACCACCAAGGAAGTCCCAAAAGTGTTATTCTTAAGCATCTGCTATGTGCCAGGTGCCGTGCTGGGTGCTGGGACATGCCATCACAACCTCTAGGTTGTGGGGACCCCAGATCCCAAGGGGGCAGGGGAAGGAGAAGGCTTTGAACCAGCCCAGCTCCTGGGGAAACCATCCGTAGCTGCTCAGGGACCAGATCAGATCTCCTAACACCATCAGGGTAAAAACCTGACCTCAGCCAGGCTCCTCCTGCCTGCAGTGGGAGGCCTGGGGCGGCAAGGGAGCAGGAGGAAGCTCTCAGGAGCTCGCTGGAGAAGGCCGAGCAGGGGGAGAGCATTTCCCATCACTGGGAGTGCCTGGCTCTGTTCTTCCAACCCCCACCCCCATCCATGTCTCTGCTTGAGAGGGTCCGATGGTTCCAGAGGAGGCCACCCCCAGGATGTGGGTGGGTGAGCAGGTAGGTGCCACAGGACAAGACTGGCGGTTCCCAGGGTGCTGGGTAAGGCCAACCTGTCTGGACCCTTAGCTGGAGGGACCAGGAGGTGTGCCTGGCACCCGGGCCGGTGCCAACTGCAGGCAGTTACCTGGGAACCAGGAAAGCCTTGTCCTGCCTGGAGCATTGGCCTTGGCCCTCAAAAACCCTATTAGATCCTCCTGATAACAGGTTTCCGCTGCAGGGCCATTTGCATGGTAAGTGGGCCTTTTGTGCTTTCATCTCAAATATCTCAGCCCACCTCTCCTGCCCTCACTAAGCCCCCTAAATACACACACACACACACACACACACACACACACACACACACACACTCCCACCTCTTCCCAGAAGGGGAGAGTTAGTGAGGGCAGTGTCTGGCCCAGGAAGAGGGCACATGGCTCCAGGCAGTCCTTTTTCAGAGCAGTGTTGGGGGGAACCCTCAACACCCCTGGCTCCTCTCCCCTCTCGTCATCTGAGGGGCCCCCGAGGTTTATGCTCCTGAGAAGCACCTCCCTCCCTCCATCCTTCACATTCCTCTCTCCTTGACAAGACTCACTGTCACCTCTTACCTCCTCCAAGAAGATGTCCTTAGTGAGCAGCCTTAATGGCAAATTTGGCAGGTACCATTTCCCACCTTTATTCCAAGTCCTTCTCCCCACTCCTTTCACTCACTCATTTATTTAAATTTCAGTATTGAGCATCAGCTTCAGGCCAAAGAAAACCAAAAGCCACCAGACTGCTCACAACATCCCTGTCTGGGTCGCAGCCTTCCTTTCCTCCCCAGCTTTCTGTCTCAGAAACTCTAGGACTGAATCAGTACACCTCCCCTTGCCCCACCCTGGAGCCCACCCCTGGCTCAGAAAGAAAAGAGCCTGGCCCAGCTGTGGGCTTTGTCTCTCCAAGAACTGCTCCACTTCCTGTTTTCCAGGGGATGCCTGCGGAGGATGGCATCATGGACTATGTGCTTAGGAGCTAAGTGGGCAGCAAGCAGCCCGCCCAACCAGCTTGCTTTGCATCTCAACAATCTTGGATATTTAGAGCGTGGCTGGTGCAACATCTGTGGAGGAAATGCTTCCCGCTTCCTCCTCCTGTCTCCCTCCCACTCCACTCAGGCTCAGGCTGGAGATGAGGAAGGGGTCTTTGTCCCTGGCACATACTGTACAAATCAGGTGGCATAGTGGCTATGGAGGGGTGGCCTCCCAGCCCCACACAAGTCTGGGGTGATAAACATCTCCCCCAGTTCCCTGGCCGTGTCCAGACGTACATTATTTGAATCAGTACATTCTAGGACTCGGGAAACCCTTCAGGATCACCCAGTTCAGAAGTTTTGCCCTAATGCCTCCTGGGAGGCAGAATCTCCTGAGGGCAGGCAGGAAGGGCCAGAGGTTTACCAAGTAGATAGGTCTCTGTTTTGACTTCTCTGGTGCCCTGGAGGTTCATCTAAGGGTTTTGTGTTTTTTTTTTTTTTTTGTCTCATATGACCCTGAGTTAATGGCAAGCCTGGGTCTGCACTCCAGTTCTCCTGATTGCTTCTATCAAGACTGACAGTTTTTGCTTGCCATTTTAATATATCAGGGAAACAGAATCAGCCATCATCATAGTAAATGTCCAGGGTGATAGGACCACAAGATGGGTAGGATAGAAGGAATGGAAGCCTGGTCAGGTCTCCTCCTCAGAAAACTGAGTTTCTCTTCAGCCAAGAGTCAAAAATAAAACTTAGAGAAGTGGACTGCCAATTCATACTAAAGTGTGACAGTCTGATATAATAAGGCTAGTGCCTGAGAACGCACTTTGCTAGACAAGAGAAGCTGAAAGGAGAGAGTCTGGGATCATGAAGAGAAGAGAGAAAGGGGAAGCCTGGGGTGAGGAAGGGAACGGGAAGGGAAAAGGGGGGCTGGAAGGCTTAAGATAAACTTCCCCAGCTTCTTGGGTTCACAGGCCCAGCCTTGAGCCAGCGGAGGAGTATTAACAGTTTGGAAGACACAGTGTGGCAACTGCAGAGAAAAGCAAGTAGTCACTGAGGCTGTATCACCATGGGGCAAGCAACACCCCCACCAGCTCTGCCCCAACCATGGGACCTGGCTCATGGGCTGGGTGACTTCTGCCAAGTTTTTTTTAAACCATGGTTAAGCTGACCAACTAACCAGCTTGGCAGGCTCTTGGGTGGTCACCCTCCTCAAGGCGGACAGGCAGGCTCAGGCCGGGCTGTGGGCCCTGAGAGCCTGGCCCCTGGTGAATGCCCCATGCGCAACCACCTGTGATGAGGACAATTCCATTGTTTGCAGATGCTCCAGGAGGAGGTGTCCCAGGCTGCAGGTTCCATGCAGCTTCCATTCACCTGCTGGCAGGACACAGGAATAGCCCATGCCCCTCCACACCCCTCCTCTCTAAAGATGGCAGGAACTTCCACCTCGTCAAGAAACCCTTCCCCGAATAGGCCTGGTGAGGGCCAGAGTGGTCAGGACAGCCCCGGGGGATGGATGGAGTTGTAAGAGGCTTCCTTGGGAAGAGAGTAGGGTCTTCCAGAGCAGGACCAGAGCAAGTTCCCGTGCTGGACTGTTCTGGATGCAGAGCCAACCAGGGCTGTAGCAAAGGGCCCCTCCTCTCAGGCCAGGCTCTTTCTTGTCCTCCTGCCTTGGCTAAAGTAATCCAGCCTCCATGCCTTTCTTCATGGTATAACCGCTACCTAGGTTGCCTTCCCCAGTCCAAAAAGCCCTCATGGATCCCCGGGACTCACAACCACAGCCTTTTCAACACTTGACTCAAAAATGCAGGGAACGGGAAAGGTGATCCTGAGGCCCCATCCAGCTTTAATAGGCTAAGATGCTTGTCTGCCTCTTCCAGAAGTCCTCCTTACTTGCCAGCCCCATCCCACTCTGACCATCCAACTTCTCTGACTTCTCTGTATTTTGGGATTATAGCACCATTAGTTCTTCATGGTTCACACTTTTTTTTCCTTCTTCCCCAGGGCTGTAGAGAGTTTCTCTCCAAGTAGCCTGTAACCCCCTTGGGAGAGGTCCTGGTTTCTCATCCCCAGAGGTCCCCCAGCCCCAGCCCAACACCTGCTGACTGCATACATCCCTCAGAGGACCAATCAAAGAGTATACGTTCAGGCTCTTCCTCAGCTTCTTCCCAGCCCTCCAGGCCCAAATCACTGGCCTCCCTGCTGTCTCAGTCCCAGGCTGCAGGGGTCACCCAGTGACCCCCAATCCCACCAAGAAATCTTCCCAAACTCAAGCCTTGCTCTGGAAGGGCGTGGCTCCGGAAGGGTGTGGCTTCGGAAGGGCGTGGCTATGAAGGAGCTGCCCTGTGGCCACACCCTCCCCAGCCCTCAGGCTGGGAACTAGAGTGCTTATCACTTACCAGATCAGTCAGACCCTGACTCCTCCAACTAGCTCAGCCCCTCTGAACCTGTTTCTGGGGACAAGCTATGCTTGGTCAGCCAGAGCCTCCCTTGATACGCAGTGAGAACTTGGCCCAGGTATTTCTTTAAAACACAACCTGCACCTCCTCTCATGATGATGTTCTATAAGTTTACTGCAGGTTCACAAAATTTCCTCCATGATTCAGGACTCCAGGATGCTCAGACAACTACAGTTTTTTTGTTATGGTTCTGGTGAGCTCATGTGGCAGCAAGACTTGACCTAAACCGAAATGAGAATACTCATGGTCTTTATCTCAACGCGTAGATGTTTTTCTGCAAAAATAATCATGTCTGATTACTGGGTGCTGCCCTCCAAATTGTTAAGGATGTTATGTGATACATGGTATACATATTATCTTTAATATAAAAATAATATAATATGCATCTGGCCTCAAAGGGATGGTCACTATGGGGAAAGCAGAACTTCTCTGCGCTTACCCTTAAACTAGACTCTTTGGAATTTCCAGGACTGACTGAATATGGTGGTTTGATTTTCTCTTGGCTCTTTGAAAGTCTCCCAGTGAGACAGTCTGGGCTGGAAGTGTCTGGCCCCAACCCCGGCTCATCTCTGCTGCCCCCAGGATTCCCACAGAAGGTCAGGTGTGGCTGACTTCCAGAGTCTGACAGGGGCTCACTGCTTTGCTTCTCGCTCCTGTCCAGGCAGAGGCCAGGTCATGGCCAGGCAGCTTGTGCTGAGAGGGCCATGCAGAAAGAGTCAACAGACAGGGCAGAGAGGGAGGTTCAGGGGGCAAGGAAGGGTCAGCGGAAAGGAAAGGGGACTACCCACCCCGACGGTCACTATGGACCAGGAGGCAATGCTAGGGATTGTGGGGGGAGCTGACCAACAATGGAGTCCCAAGACTTCTGCTTAAAGGATGCTATGCATGAATCCGAAACATGAGCACATAAAAAATTAGGTAACATACCTAGAGTTGAAGACATGTAGTGCCAGAGATACCTATGACGTATGCCAAGTGAAAGAGGCTACAGGGCAGAGGACTCAGAAGGTCAGAGCTGCCCAGGTCTCAGCTGGGCATCAGCAGGTGAGAGGGATGAAGAAGTTGGCTCCGGATTCTAACAGACTAGAATTCAAGTCTAGGTGCTGCCAGTCAGTAGCTCTGTGACTTTGGGCAAGGCACTTGGCCTGTCTGAGCTTTCCCCCGCTATTCACCTCTAAAGGAAGAGAATTCCACCATCACCTACCTCCTGGGATGTCATTTGGTTGAATGAGATTATGCACATAAAGGGCATAGGAAGGATTCAAATTATACAATGACTGGGATAAAAGAGGAAGAGAGGAAGCAACAAATGTCAAAAAGATGCTCCTCTACTTGGGATTCTCTAAGACAGACCACTAGATTTCTTGGACTCCATATATGTGGATAGCATTTCAGCACTTTTATATACACAAAACCCTCATAACAACCCTACAAGGTAAAGATTAGCCATTTTATAGATGGGAAAACTGAGGTCAGAGCAGCTAACTGACTTGTCCTGGGTCACCATTAGTAAGTGGTTGGCGGGAGGATTTGCACTCTATCCGTGTGATTCCAAGTGCTCCTTATACTAAAGCAGGGCCTTAGGCTGTGTCCCATCCTACTTAGGCTGATATCAAAGTGAGGGTGACCCTCACAGCACCTGGCCCACCTCCTCCTGAGCCCAACTTCTACCTGAGCACACAAGCCTAAAGGCACCAGGACCTCTCTTCCTTAGAAGTTTCCAGCCCAGGAGTCCCTCCCCACCCCTTGCTTCTCTTTCCTCTCTTTCCCTCCATCAGCCTCAGAAACTTCACCACCATCCACGGAGGAGGCTGGTTTGACCTCAGCTCTAGAGCCCAGCTTCTCAAGAGTTAGAGTTGAGCTAGAGACAAGCTAGTCTAAATTCCTTCCCCAAATTCAATGATTCTTATCAGTGATGTTTGGCTTGCAATCTACCACCCCAAAGCAGTAAAATTTCTTCCTTTCTTCTCTCTAACCCTGTTTTCCTCAGGACCCAGTCAATTCCTAGCACTGTTCAAAAAAAAAATCCAAATACATAAAACACTTAGGAATAATTTTTTAAATGTTTGTAAGATCCATACACTGAAAATTATAAAACACTACTGAAAGAAATTTTAAAAGCTCCCCTAAGAGAGATATGGCCAGTTTATAAACCAATAGACTCAATATTGTCAGAAGGCAAATTGACTTACAGATTCACTGCAATCCCAAGCAAAATCCTAGCAGGCCTTCCTACAAATATCAATAAGTTGATACTAAAATTTATGTGGAAACATAAAGGATCTAGAATGGCCAAAATAATTTTGAAAAAGGACATAATGTATAGTACTTGGTTTCAAGATTTACCACACAGTGGCAATAATTAAGACTGTGGTACTGGCCCAGAGATAAGCTTTGTTGGTGGTGTTCAGTTGCAAAGTCATGTCCAACTCTTTGCAGCCCCATGGACTGCAGCAGGCCAGGCTTCCCCATCCTCCACTATCTCCTGGAGTTTGCTCAAGTTCATGCCCATAAGCTTACCAAATAGAATAGCGAGTCCAGAAACAAGCCCTCATATATTGGGTCAATTGAGTTGCAATAAAGATGATGATAAAGAAAGGATCACCTTTTGGACAAATGGTGCTGTAACAAGTTAATATCTACATGGAAAACAGTAAACTTCAATGCTTACCTCACACCATCCATATACATTAACCCCCCAAAAAATCATAGACCTAAGTGTAAGGGCTGGAACTGTGAAGTTTCTAGAAGAAAACATAGGACAAAATCTTTGCAACCTCTAATGGACAGAAATTTCTTGAATGAGAGAAACAAAAAAGCACAAACCATACAAAGAAAAGTTCAAAAATTGTACTTCATCACAATTAAAAACTGGTTCCGGGATTTCCCTGGTGGTCCAGTGGTTAAAACTCTGTGCTCCCAATGTAGGGGCCACAGGTTCAGTCACTAGTCAGGGAAGATCCCACATGCTGCATGGTGTGGCCAAAAAATAAATAAATAAAATTCCTCTGTCTAGAAAGAGTTTTTAAAAATTTTTGTTCTTTGCAAGGTAACAATAAGAAAAATGAAGAGGCAAGCTACAGACAGGGATAAAATATTGCCAATAAATTCTGATAAAGGACTTAAATCCAAAATATGTAAAGAACTCTTACAACTCAATAATAATAAGACAAATAACTCAATGAAAAAGATATTCAAATGATGAATGTACACATAGGAAATGTTCAGCACAGTATTTATCAGTGGAAAAATGCAAATTAAAATCACAATGCGACACCAATACATACCCACTAAAATGGCCAAAATTAAGACTGACAGCAGAAAAGAATATGGAGCAACTAGAACTCTCATACATTACTGTGTAAAGTGGTACAACCACTTTGGAATACTATTCAACCATTTCTTATAAGATCCAGAAATCCAGTCCTAGATACATATCCAAGAGAAATAAAAACATCTGTCCACCAAAAGGGATGTACACGAAGGTTCACAGCAGCTTTATTTGGAAGAGCCCCAAACTGGAAACAATCCAAATGTCCATCAACTGGTGAATGAATAAACAAATTTGGTACATCCAAACAATAGAATACTACTCAGCAAGAAAAAAGGGAAAGTGCTACTGATACATGCCACCATGTGGATAATTTCAAAAACATTATTTTGCACAAAAGAATTCAGATTCAAAAGGCTATATACCCTATGATTCCATTTATATGAAATTCTACAATGGGCAAAACTATCTCAAGTGACAGAAAGCAGGGAAGTGGTGACCTGAGGCTGGTGGGGGAGTGTTGACTGCAAACGAACAGGAGGAGTCCTTTGAGATGATGATACAGTTCCATATAGTAATAGAAGTGGTGCTTACACGGAGGCATACATTCGTTAAAACCCAAATTGTGCACTTAGAATGCATGTATTTCATTGTGTGTGATGTTGGTTTTGAAAAAAATTAAGGTCGTATCTTGCTTCTTCACAATGATGACACCTCTACAACCCAAGAAGATAATGAGAATGCCAGCAGCCACCAAGAGTGAGCCTGTGCTGAGCACTTAGTATGTGCCAGGCACCATGTCAGACCCTTTCATTCATTGTCTCAAGCCTCACACCAGCCTTTAGGATGGGTATTATCATCACCCAAAGCTCAGAAAGGTGAAGACATGTGCCTGAGGTCACACAGCTGGCAAGAGGCAAAGATCAGTTATCAGTGTTAGTTGCTCAGTCATGTCCAACTCTTTCCCACCCCATGGACTGTAGCCCCCCAGGCTCCTCTGTCCACGGGATTCTCCAGGCAAGGATACTGGAGTGGGTTGCCATTTCCTTCTCCAAGGGATCTTCCTGAGCCAGGAATCAAACCCAGGTCTCCTGCACTGTAGGCGGATTCTTTACCATCTGAGCTACTACTTAAGACTGTGCTTTCCTAAACCTATCTATACCATCCTTAGACAGGAAGGAAACACAAACAGTGCAGAGGCCATACATGTACAAAGCAGCACCAGAGTCAACTACAATTTTAACAATTGCATCCACATTAACTATTTCTGAACACAAAATTCATGACTTACAGACTGAATTGGATGACCAGCCTTATCATATTCTCAGCTCATCACATAATACAGTGAGTATTCATTTATAAAACACCACAGGAAAAAAAAAAAAAAAACCACCACAGAGGTTAATATTTTCAGAATTCCCAAGCCAACTGAGTTAAAAGATGAACTCTTGAGCAATCCAAGACTTCCAAGCCAAAGCCGTCTGGTTAGGGAACCTTAGGCCCTCCAGATGCTAAAGACCTTGGAGGCAAGTGACTTGATCATGGACAGCACAGAGGAGTGGTCTGGAGTTGGGACAAACCTTTCTACCTCCCATCTCACTGTCATCATGCCATCTATGGGAGCCTACCTGATACCTGAGCAGAGTTCATAGCATCCTATCTCACTGTTGAGGACAGAAGAGAATGTTGGGGCCCCACCCAACCCACAACAGCCAAGAGTGTCTAACAGAGTTAACCAAATAGGAGAGGGGAGTAACCCTCTACCTACTTCACCCTCTGCATCTCCTTTGCAGCTGTGGCTCTCCTGGAT
The DNA here is from genome assembly GCF_027580195.1 of Bos mutus. Lineage (NCBI taxonomy): Eukaryota > Metazoa > Chordata > Mammalia > Artiodactyla > Bovidae > Bos > Bos mutus. Next base: position 31,709,387 of record NC_091635.1, read on the forward strand.
GACCACACAGTATTAGCTCTGGTAGCTAATACTTTCTGTCAAATGAAGAGCCCAGACTGGCAACAGGACCTGATTTCTATGCTGCCTCTCCCACTAGCTTGCTGTGTGACACAGAGTGAGTCATTGAAACTTTCTCACCCTCAGTTTCCTTTTGAAAACTATTTACATCCATCCTGTATACCTCAAGAATAGGTCTGAGGATCAGATTATGGAGGAGCTGAATAAGAAAATTATTTGTAAACTGTAATACTAATGATACTAATACTATCAGCAACACCAGAATTAGGTGCTAGACTCATGCAAAAGCACCAGAAGCAGTTGCTGGCTCACTGACTTGAGGATGATGGCCCCTTCATCTGAAAAATAGGAATAATACATGACCTGCTTGAAGCAGGGAGTTAGACCAGAGAAACTTTTGGGGGTCACTTCCAACTCTTAAGTCTGATTCTATGATTTAAAAAACCCCCAAGAAGATTGGCCTTACCTGTTCTCCTGATGTTTGAATTTTATTTTATTGGGATGACAAAACACTTGATCTTATAGTCAGAAATGAGATTTCAAATGCAAATAATCTGAAGGGAGAAGCACATTACCTCTTATTCTTACTACAGTGTGAATGACTGCTACAGATTACTTCCAGAGAGCAAATTCAAATAGTAGGATGGAAAACCTGGCCTGACTGAGTCACAACAGGGCTTCCTCAGGGAGAATTTAGGCTCATTCCTCTCTGTTCTCCAAACACATAACAGCACGAACCCCCAGTTTTATCTTAATCTCTGAGAATGTGTCTTCCTCCCCAGACTGGGGTGATGGTGGCTTGAGTGCATTTTGCCAGCTATATCCAGTGGAGCTCACAACTTGGAAGAGGGACTCACACTCATATGATCCATCTCACCCCCAGTTCATGCTCGGTCTATGATTTCCCTTTTCATTTCCAAGACTGCCCCATTGCTTACAGCCCTCAAATTCTAACCCTGGGCACTGCCACAAACTCCTTTCCTTTCCAACCACACCAGCCTGGGTGGTCTCAGCTTCCTGGAGCCCTCTCCTCCCATCTCCTGGCCCTTGCCCCATCCTCAACCCTTGAGCCCAAGCAAACAAAAGGATTGTGAAAATGAGCTGATATCCAAGAGGCTGCAGGCACCATTTATTCACCACCCTACTCCATTCCAGCTCAGAAACCTCTGTCAGGGCTGAAATATCAAGACACTCTACCTCATCTTTTTAATAATTAGTAGCATTAGTTGTGCATTTACTATATGCTATACCCTGTTCAGGCTTCCCTGGTGGCAAAAGAATCTGCCTGCAACACAGGAGACCCTGGGTCAGGGTCTAAACAACAACAAAGACCTTGTTCTAAGTGCTTTACATGTACTAACTCACATGATTTGCTGTTGTTTAGTCGCGAAGTTGTGTCCGACTGCTTTGCGACTTTATGGACTATGACCTTCCAGGCTCCTCTGTCCATGGAATTTCCCAAGAAAGAATACTGGAGTGGGTTGCTACCATCTTCTCCAGGGGATCAGATGGATTCTTTACTACTGAGCCCCCAGGGAAGCCCGACTCACATGACACTCATATGAAATAAGCACTATTATCCTCATTTTACAGATAAGAAACTGAAGTACAGCGAGGTTAAGTGATTTGGCCAAACTCACACAGTTAGCAAGTAGATGAATTGGGGATTGAACCCAGAGACTGTGCCTGACCATTTTATCCTGTCTGCTGAAGCAGCAACAGTGCCTTTCCAAGCCTGAAATCATTGGGAAACAAAATGAATGTGCAGTGCCCTTGACAGAGAGCAGATAGAGGGGCTCAGTCACACCAAGTTCAGCCCCTTCTTTGTACAAAACGGGACACTGAGGCCAGAGACTAAGTGGTCTTCCCAGCAAGCTGAGCCCAGAGCCTTAGGGTCTGGGCTGACATTACTCCCACCCCACCCCCTATATATTTCAAGAGAGGCCATTGCCCACAGCCAAGGCATGTTTTAACCAGGGGTCATGACCTGGAAATTAGCCCACAGCCCTATTCCTGTGCGGGACCTCTCAGACCTTCTCTGACCCTTATTTGCCCCTCCCTGCCAGGTCCATAAGACCAGTCTCTGGCAGGTCACTTGCTTGGTGGTTTATGTTTTTGGGGTTTTGTTGGCTTGCTTGCTTTTGCCTTTGCTTGGGTCAGACTGTAAGCCGCACCTTGATTTGGGTGTGGATCACAAAAAGTGCCTTGATTTAAAGAAACAGACTGTATATATTTAGAGCAGGCTTTGGGGGGAGGTCAGGAAAGTCCCTTCACACCCACGACCCCAACTCCTCTACCAAGTCCCTGCAATTCAGGTTCAGAGAAGGAGGGTCAGTTACCCTGTAACTTGCTCTCCAAATACTGCCCGGTCCCACCCATTCTCTCCCCAGATGTCACCCTCAGCTCGGAGCTTCCTTTTCCAATCATGTACACCACCTCCCCATTACTCTCTTCGTCATTCTCCTGAGAATTCACCTGACGCCAGGTCTGAGATTTGGTTGGATTTCCCCTACAGACGGTTCCCTTCTACTCTCCGCACGGTCTGAAGGTTCCTCCATCCCTTCTGGATCAGTGCGATCCCCTCCCCCGACCTCGGTAACAACCCATCCTACCCATCCAGCCAGCCCTCCAGGTCTCAGCTCAGCAGGGCTAAGGCAGAAGGTGTGAAGGGAGCCCCAGGCAAGGATTGGTGACTGGACAGAGCCCAGGATGGGGACGGACAGGGCACAAGTGAGGATCGGAGAGGACGTCCGAGCGCGGGAGGGACTCCTTGGACGGGCAGGGACAGGGAGCACGGGGCGCACAGGCACCAGGTCCGAGACGCCTGCAGAGTCCCGGAGCTTGAGCCGGGATCCGAGACCCGGCTTAGTGGGCGGGACGAGGTCTCGGACAGGACTGGGTGAGAAAAGCGGAGGTGAAGGGGACCAGAGTTCGGACGCTGGAAGGTGCGTTCCGGGACCAGTCCGGGAAGCCAGAGGAGTTCTGGGCACTAACTCCCACCCCGAGATGGGGTTGGGTACTAAGGTCTGAGTTCGAGATCTCGCCGGGGCCGGGGCCAGCGGAAGGGAAAAGTTGGCCTTGTTGCAGAGGGAGGAGGGGGAGGCAGGCGGGCCGGGGCGCGGCGGGCACTGACCCGAAGTAGGCGGCGGCGGCGGCGGCGGGCAGCGCCAGCAGGCAGAGCGCGGCCAGGGCCAGCGCGGGCGGGGGGCGCATGATGCCGGCGGCGCGGAGCCCAGTCGCATCTCCTCGCGCCGCGCAGCGCTCGCAGCGCAGCCACCAGAAGCCCGCAGGGCTTTAAACCCAAGCGGGGCGGAGCGGGGAGGTGGGGAGGGAGCGGCGCTGGCGGCACCCATCCCTGAGCGGCGAGCCCCCCGCCTCATTGGCCCTGCCGACTTGCCCCGCCCCCTGAGGGTGGGGCCACCTCTCCAGGTCCGCCCCGCCCCGCCTCCCGGCCCCCTGCCCACCCTCCCCAGGTAAGAGCTCACCTGATGTAGTGCTTGTCGGGGGACTGGGAGGCTGAAGGACCCCGGCATTGGAGAGGCAAGGATGGGGATACGAAGTGGGAACCAGGGAGCTTTTGCCTCTCCGGGCGGGGTGGATGTACCCGCAGGAAGGGGTCGGGGCGTAAAAGGAGAAAGGAGCCTGGAGTCTGAGAAGTCGTGTCTCATCCACTCTCCAGCCGGTCGGTGCGGGCACCTCTGCCCCAGCTCCGCGACACTGAAGGAGGGCCGGCTGTGGACACAGGAAAAATGCTAAGGGTATCCTGGGATGGGGATACTCATGGTCAGAGCGGAAGCGGGATAAGGAGCCCAGTTTCTAAACTAGAGTCTGTCGGGGAGGAGGCCTCACTGAGCATTAGTTGATGTTCATGGAACAAAAATCTAGGTTCTCTGGTCAGTGGGGCAGGCAGAGCCTGGGACGGGGTGGAAAGGAACTTACTTTCCAAAGTGCATAGACCCCAGAACTTCTGTCAGACAGGATGGATATGTTCAGTGTTGGGTCATAAAGCTCTGCCTTGCTTATTCTTTTTTTTTTTTTTTTTTAAGTCTAACCCCAATTCCTGCAGTGAAAGTGCAGTGACCAAGGCAGTAGGTGGCTCCCATCTGGGAGGGAGACACACAACAAATCGCCCCGTCAAGGTTTAATATGTTTTTGAGAGTGTTGAATACTGGGTCAAATCGAGCAAAACAAAACATAACTCACACTGAATGTCAAGATCTGAATGTAAAGTTTCCAAAGAATCATCCATGTATGCAGAACATCAGGTGACAGCGACCTTGGCTTTGTGAACACAAAGGCGCTGGGAGACTGGGGGAAGATGGGAGCTGCCACATTAACATATTAACAGCTGCCATATTAACGGCTATAGTGAGCCTCTCTGAGCTCAGTTTCCCTGTCCAATAAGGGCAGCGGTTAATCGACAATCTTCAACAACTCTGCCAGCGATATTGCATCTCACGGTTCTGTGTATTGAGGCATACAGTCCAGTGTGGTGGGCAGAGACCTGAATTCAAATCATGGAAATTATAAACCTCAGATATGAAATGGGGACGATAATAAATAGCTTACAGGATTTTTGTGCAAATAAGAGTGATGCCATGGGAATTCCCTGAAGGCCCAGTGGTTAGGATTTCCCACTTTGACTGCCAAGAGCGCAGCTTCAGTCCCTGGTGGGGGAACTAAGATCCTGTAAGCAGTGTGGCGTGGCCAAAAAAGCAAAACAAAAAAAGTGATGCCAAATGCCCAACAGGTGCTGGCACTCGATATCAGGGGTTGTTAAAACTGTAGACAAGCTGTGCTGCTTTGCCGCATAGGTGGGAGCCTGGCTAATAGCATCTGCCGATTCTCTGCTGCAAACATTGCCACCGTGGGTGATTTCAAGTTACTGATGTGACATCATCCTTGATCTAAGGAGTTAGGGAGAGATTTGCTCAGGTGGCTGTGCAAACCAGTTGGAACTGGCTCCAGCATACCACTGGTAAGACCTTGAACCAGGCTCAACGAAGCTCAAGCTGGACCAGTGTGAATCAGAGAGGACGAAGGACCCCCACCAGGCTCCAACCACCCCAGTGGGCACCTGAGTTCAGGCAGATGAGGAGAGAGCTGCCCCAGCTGCCTCTCCTGTCCTTAGGCCCATGGGCCCCCACATATACACAGGCACACACAAGCAGGCAATTGCCTGGAGCAAGGGCGGGGTGAGGCATACTCTCCCAAAGTGACACATTTTCAATGTTTCAGAAAAGTTACCTGTTGACAGTTAAGGCTGTAAGGCAGGGAGATTGGAGAAAACACTAAAGATTCACCAAGGACATCAGTGACTGGATGCTGAGATACACATGGAAATATCCAGAAAGAAGTTCTCTCTTTTTTAAAAACATTTTATTGAAGTATAGTTGATTTACAATGTTGTATTAATTTCTACTGCACAGCAAAGTAATTCAGTTCTAGATACATGTACATTCTTTTTCATATTCTTTCCATGATGGTTTATCACAGGATACTGAATATAGTTCCCTGTACTATACGTGCATGCTAAGTCACTTCAGTCGTGTCTGATTCTTTGCAACCCTATGGACTGTAGACTGCCAGGCTCCTCTGTCCATGAGATTCTCCAGGCAAGAATATTGGAGTGGATTGTCATTTCCTTCTCCAAGGGATCTTCCCAACTCAGGGATCAAAATCGAGTCTCCTGTCTCCTGCATTGGCAGGTGAGTCCTTTACTACTAGTGCCATCTGGGAAGCCCATCTGTACTAATCAGTAGGACCTTGTTTATCCATTCTGAATGTAATAGTTTGCATCTGTTAATCCCAGACTCAGAAGAAAATTCTTGAGCCTCCACCAGTCAGTGCTTAGGATGCCATCCTTGAGCCCAGCACATGTCTCACTGAAGTCTCAGGCCTCCTGTGAGGTTAGTGAGCCATCATTATACCCATTGCACAGATGAGTTAACCGACACTTAAGTAGCTGGTGCGTGTGACCCCGCTGTAAGTAGTAGAAGCAAGAGTTAAGCCCAGCCTAGTGGGACTGTCGCACTGGTTGTGGTTCATGACTGGTCACGGCTGGCTGAGGGCCACCCAGACACCCTGACTCACAGGGGCTTTGGCATAATTCATCCTTACAGAGTATTACGGGGCTCTAGTCTGGAGGAGGAGATGGCAGTGAAAACAGATCATCTCCACAGTTGGGATACTGTGGGACCCCTGAGGAAGGACACGAGGGGCAGCCCTCGGGATTTAGAGCCTTGACCATAATGATTCATTCCTCCCACCTCACCCTCTGCCCGGGAGCTCCTCAAGGCAGGGGGCAGGTGGAGGTCCTGAGTTTTCTTTCTTTCTATATCTCCAGGGCCTGGCACAGGGCCCAGCACATAGTAGGTGCTCAGGTAATATGTGTTGTTGCCAGCTTGTAACTCGGATCTGTTGGCCTTTTTATGGGACTGCAGAGATAGAAATAATAGATTGTGTTATTCTGACACAATGCATGTTCACAGACACAATCCTTCCCATAGCCAGACACATGCCGCATCACACACACACACACACATACCCCTTGACACTCTACAACTCAAGTCCAGGCATTCAGTGACACACAGACTCCCCCACACCTCCCCCATGGCTGTCTAAATTCCTAGGCAGACCCACAGATGCTCCCAGACCTGCACGTTCACACAGGTATGCAAGAGGAGCATTCTTAGACATCCACGTGCAGCTACCTGTCTCCATGAGCCAGCCCAAGGCAGCCACGGCTTAGGGATGCAGTTCTCCTACCCTACCCCCTGCCCCGCTACCCCCTCGCCACCCCACCCGTCCCGCACATGCGCACACACTGTGGCGATCACAAATGAGTGATCTGAACGACTTGCGGAGGCTGTATCCAATCCAGATCCACATCTCTTCATCCTCCCCCCAACCCTGCCCCCAGACCAGGCCACCCTTCCAGAAGCAAATCCCCAGGAGCCATTCAGCCTTGTCTGGCCCCAGGTCCCAAGGGCTCCCAAGTCAAGCCCAGGGCCCCAGGCAGAGGCCAACACTCACACAATCCTCTGAGTTCACCACCTGGCTGTGAGCAAGTGGAAATGAGGAATTCCAGGCTGGCTATCTCCCTCTGATCACCCTCAGGGCTGCACTGGAAATGGACTCGACCCAACAGGAAGTGGGGCAGGTGATGCCTGGGGGCTCCAAGGGAAGGCACCTGTGCCCAGGCCAAGCCCAAGGCATGAGGCATGGCTGCTCAGGAGAGCTGGTCCCAGGGAGGACTCAACAAAACTGGTGTGGGAGTGCTCCCTTGTCCCTCTGCCTGGGCTCCCCCACTCCCTGTGACCCAGCCTTCTTGGCTACGGTCTCACTGTAAATAGTTCTATTCTGACCACTCCCATCCGTCCTATCCGTGCTCTTCTGAACTGGCCTTAACTCTCACTCTCTCTCTGATTTGGCTCCAGGGTGCCGTGAGTTATCACATTGGGCATCACTGTCCCCACTCCACAGGAAGGACACTGAAGTTTAGACAGGTAGGTAATTTCCTCAACATCGTGGAATTCACTGGTACTTGGTGGCATATACTTGGCCTTTTCAGAGCATCAGACCGAACTAGGATGGAAGCTAACCAGGGAAAGTGGGTCACAGATTCTCACACAGGGGGGACTTACAGCTATGCATGAAAACAACAGAAAAGATGGGAGAGAAACATATCAAAATATGTATTAAAAGGTGAGTGCTTTGCAGGCTTCTCTGATGGCTCAGTGGTAAAGAATTCGCCTGCCAATGCAGGAAACGTGGGTTCAGTACTTGGTCCAGGAAGATCCCACGTGCCGTGGAGCAACTAAGTCTGTGCACCACAACTGCTGAGCCCATGCGCCACAACTACTGAAGCCTGTGTGCCCTAAAACCCAGCTCCACAGCAAGAGAAGCCGCCACCCTGAGAAGCCTGCTGCAGCTGGACAGTAGCCCCCACTGGCGGCAACTAGAGCAAAGCCTGTGCAGCAGTGCAGACCCAGCACGGCCAGAAAGGGAAAGTGGGTGCCTTGGGCCATACAGTCCAAAATAGAGGTCATGATTATTATTTTAAGAAGTGAGTGCTTTGGAGGTTGTAAGGGTGTGTTAAAAATGTTTTTATCTTCTTTGAATCTTCTAATTTAACATTTATAATGAAAAAAATTTTTCTTCAAAGGGAGAGGCAACAAGGACACAAGAAAAAATCTCTAATGGTAAAACTTTAAGCCTTAGCAGGGAAGATATTTGGGAGAAAACAAGGGATGTATTCCTGGACATCTCCTATGTCATCCATCCACCTATTTTTCTATAGGAAGGACCCCGGTCCTCTACGGGGAGCTCCCCCTACAGTGGCAGAGCACACCCATCCATGGCAATTCCAGTTCGAAACCTTCTTGTCTCTGTTCCTCCCTCCCTTTCTTGCCTTCTCTGCTCCAGAACAATGCTCTGCGTGAAGGCTGTGTTGTATGGAAGGTGATACGATGCTTCCTTATCCCTTGCTTGCCTGAGCCCTTCTCCAGTCCAAAGGTGTTTGAGCTTAGCCAAGGGAGGCTGAACACAGAGGTAGGTAGAGAAATGGCAATGTGGATAGACAATCCCAGTTTCAAAGAGCCTGCTCCATTGTCCACATAAATCAACTCAGAATTGTCAGGCGACACATATGCCTGTGTGCTGCCTGGGCAGTGGGGTCACCATGAGTATACACACCCACCCTCTGGATTCCCACTTCTAAAAACATTAAAACACAGTGAGATGACCAGACAAGCAGCACTGAGCAGCATGCTTTCTGCCTTTGACTGTTAAGTACCCCCCGCTAGAGCCACCCCACGGGCCAAGCAGTAATGAAAGACGCGACTTTCAGGTTCTTATAACAGAAAAGTGTTCCAGACACGCTGCAACCACTAGCACGGTTCAAAAGAAAGAACACAAAGAAGGAAGAATAGGAGGAAGGCGAGAAGAATAACTTTCTTAGAAAATAGAAGAATCATCCATAATTGACTATCAACAACATTCTAAAGATTGGATTGTGAACAGAGGCACACTTGGCATATTCTTGTTGGCGTGTTTCCATCTGAGTAACTTCTTGCTCCGGAAAGTGAAGGGTAAGAGGAAAGGGTCCCCATTTTGAAGTGCAGAACATTCAGCTGGTGCCTGGAGGAATGCAGTCCCTTGCATAGTTCCTCCTGGTCACATTTGCACAATCATAGGCACAGGTAGGAAGTGCTTGTTAACAAAGTCTTGACTAGGAGATAACTGGACCATAGCATGTTTTCCTAAAGTTGATATGTAGTTCAGTGGCCCAGAAAGCTGTCTTTCCTTAAACTGGGGAGAGACTCAAGTCTTTGTTTACCTCTGGGAAATAGTAAGCTCAGGCTTAACAACACACACACACACACACACACAATGACTAATTCAATTTTACTACAAAATTTCCTTTTCATAGAAAGCATGATTATATACTATAAAATTTAACAAACTTTGAGCATCTGGGAGTAAGAGACGATGAACTAACTAGGTCCTGACCCTGAGAAGCACAGTTTGTTGGGAAAGACATGTACATAAATACATATAATATTTTGACATTTCTATATAAGTATAAACTGGATATTGGGTACTTGCTACATGCCAAGCATTGGTCTAAGTCCTAGAGGCATATTAGCTCATTTCATCCTCACATCATTTTATAGATGAAGAAATGGAGGCACAGAGAGGGTAAGTAACTGCTCAGCTAGTAAACTTGGGACTAGAACCCAAGGAGCGGGTATGTGTTTCATCACTGAGCTGCAGAAAGAGAAGAAAGTGCTGGGAATTCTCTAGTTATCCAAGGGTTAAGGCTCTGTGATTTCACTGACGAGGGCCTGGGTTCAATAACTGGTCAGGGAACTAAGATCCACATGAGAGGACAATCCATTCACTGTTCCAGGGAAGGTGTGTCTGGGGCAATACTGAGATGCAGTAATATTTGAGCTGGATTTTGCAGAGTGACTCTCTTCAATCCATCTTTCTTCACATTCCAAATGGCACACTTCATTCTAATTTACCACATAAATGTTTGAGAAGGAATCAAGTGTTACCACCATTTGTTGGTATAATCCTAACAGATGAGCCCATGGCGCATCCCTTTGCTATACTGAGCTCACCTTTGGAGTGAGACGTAGATTGACAGGGTGTTGGGTACTTTCGAATAGGAAATGCTTCTGAGATTTGCTGAACCTTGCTGCTTTATGTTATTGACTCTGGAATCTCATTTTTAGCCTCCAGCTCCGATGAAACGGTCCACCTCCACCTCTCCCTCTTGGATTTCGCACCCTGCTTGTGCCTGCCTTTCTCTTGACCAGGCTTTGTGTCTACCTGCATGTAATACCACATGTCTCCAACAGGGGGTTGCTGAGCAAAGGGATGGGACAACTGTAGTTGAATGGAAAGATCTCCGGGTCCCAAGTTAACCTTGTCCTTGGTTTCCTCTGTGACCTTGGTTCCCTCTGTGACCTTGGTTTCCTCATCCATAAACTAAATATACCACTTCTGTCTGTCTTCCTCACACAACAGTGGTCAGAAATGTGAGGATGAAAATGAATACGGCAGAAGAGGCAGCTCCTGTCACTTTCTCACAGCTCTTCTCTGTTGTTTAGCCACTAAGTCATGTCCGACTCTTTACAACCCCATGGACTGCAGCACGCCAGGCTTCCCTGTTCTTCACCATCTCCCAGAGTTTGCCCAAACTCATGTCCATCAAGTTGATGATGCCATCCAACCATCTCATCCTCTTCTCCTTCTGCCCCCGTCTCCTCCTGTCATCAGTCTTTCCCAGCATTAGGGTCTTTTCCAGTAAGTCGGCTCTCCGCATCAGGTGGCCAAAGTATTGGAGCTTCAGCTTCAGCATCAGTCTTTCCAATGAATATTCAGGGGTGATTTCCTTTATATTGACTGGTTTGATCTCCTTGCTGTCCAAGGGGCTCTCAAGAGTCTTCTCCAGCATCACAGTTCAAAAGCATCAGTTCTTCAGCACTCAGCCTTCATTATGGTCCCACTCTCACACCCGTACATGACTACAGGAAAGACCATAGCTCCTGTCTAGATGGTTTCAAAACCCCAATCATTCCGCAGCTACCTGTCAAGCGTCACTCATTGTTTCAGGTGTCATACAACACCCAGAAGTCATTTCTACCTTTGTACGAAAGGACTTTGAGTAAAAGTTTGAAGCAAAGTGTAACCCTGACAGTGAGCAAGGAGGCTCTGGCTCTCCCTGGTGGGCAGTAAAAGCCACATCCCCTGTTCTGGGAAAGATAACAGGGTGTGAAATGGCAGGACTCATCCTGGACACCTACTATGTATGGTTGGAAACCTCTCCCACCCAGTAACTCATCTCTTCCTCACATAACCCGGAAAACGGAGGCACAGAGAAGGGAAGTGGCCTGCCCCCAAATCTGGATTCCAGGAACCTCCTCCACCAGCTCATCCCAGAAAGTGGGGTGGGAAAGGGCAGTGCAGGAAGAGGAGTGACCGGAGCTGACTGGGAAGGACAGCAAAGGAAGGCCCGGCGTACGGAGCACAGGGCGGCCGCGGCAGCCAGCCTTCTGCAGGAGCGCCCCCTGCTGGTCACCGGCGCAGCCGGTCGCGGAGGCTGCGGGTGCAAGAGGCTGTTCAGCTCTGGCGGGCTGTTTTCTCTCCCCAGAGAAGAGCAGGGAGGGCCCAGGGGAGTCGCCCCCACCTCCTCACTTAACACATGGCAAATGCAAAGCTCAGAGGAGAAGTGACTTGCTCAAGGGCTCTCAGCGAGCCAGCAGGATGTGGGTCTCTTAGACGCTCCGCCTGACACCGCAGACACGTCCATCTCCCCTCCCCTCCTGTTCCGCCTTCCTGAGCCCAGAGGGCCCCTTCCTCAGTGCACTGCGCCTGGCCAGCCCCGATTCCTCTTCTCTAGTCCCCACCTGTTCTACAAGTTCATCTCCTCCAGGAATCCTCCCGGACTGCAGCACCAGAGACCTCTCTTCTCCAAAGCCGTGTTATCTCCAGGATCGCGAGTTTAAATGACTTTCAATTCGGAGACATGGCTTTGTTAGCCCATGGGAACCACGGATGAGGCTTCCTTCCTTTGGAATTCTCCACTCACCCACGCAGCCGCTCCCCACCCAGAGGTGCCTGGTGTAGGGCTCACCTCGCTGAGTGATAAATGTTTTTTTTTTTTCTTCTTCTTTCCGCTACAAAGCAGTCCAGCAGTGTCTGTGGCCCTAGACAGCCAGGATGTCTGTGCCCGCATTGGAGTTCTCTTTCTGAGCCAGTGACCTTGGTTAGGTCACTTAAAATCTCTCAGAGCTCTCATTTTCACAACTGTAAAATCAGTAATATAGTTATTCTTCCGGCAGGATGTGAGGATTAAATGAGATAACATGTAAAATGTGCCTGGAACATTGTAGGTGCTCAATAATTGGCGAGGTCGATTAGTCAGACTTCCAGGGAGCCTTAGGCTGGCTGCTCTCTCTGACCTCACCTTTCCATCGGGCACCCTCTTTCCCAGATGCAAACCTTCCAAGCCTAAACCTCCTCCACCACCCTCACAGTGGCTATGGAAGGATCATAGGAAAGGAGGATGCTGTTGGAAGACAGAAAAGGCTCTGTAATGAGAGCTAATCAAATCACACAGCTAGACTGATGCTCTCAGGCACTGGGGTCTGCCTCTCTCATTCCCCTCCTTGTGCTGGCCTCCTCCCCCTGCGCGCTTTCTAGACATGTCTTTCTGCTTGTATTAACTCCTGGTTACTGCTTCTCTCAGAGGGTATAGCCTGCACGTGGCCCATCATGGCTGCCGTGACACCCTCATGGTGCGATGGGCATTCAGCTCTGGGGCCCAGTGGCATCTGTTGTGTATCCTAACATGAGTCTGAAGGGGAGAAGGGGACCCCACACTGGCACTTCGGGACCTGTCAAAGGCTGTGGCCAGTTGTGAACTGATTGCCCAAGGGTCAGGTCTAATTGGTCTAATTGGCTGTGATCATAGGGACAGAGTATCTGCTACAAGCATGACCACAAACATAGTTCCATGTTTAATAGAATAAAAATTCAATAAACACTGGTATTATTAATAATAACTACAATTGAAGTTGATGAAAATTCATTTGAAATTCATTATAAAGGAAACAACCTCTTGTGAGCTGTTCTGTGTGGTGGATAATCCCCTCTATTGCACAGACCTCCTGACAAATGATTTGTTTTGCATGCCCAAACTTTTATGGACTGCTTCAGCCTGAAGCTTGATATACTCATTTGCTTGTTACAGCAAATACTGCTCCAGGAAACTGTTCCAGGGTCCCCAAACTTGACTGAGTCTATTGAGAGAAGGACTTTCCTCTTTCCTGAATGACCTTTGATGTTATCGAATTTGTGATGAATTTGTGATGTGGAGAAAAAAAAAAAAAAGGACAGCCCCTGCTCTGTATCTTTCCTTCAGCTCACCCATGGGACTCCAGACTCTTTCTCTCCTCTTTCTCCTTAGCTCCCCTCCTCCTCCCCCCGGTTAGAGGTCCTGCCCCAGCAAGGAGAGCAAAAGCCTGAACCTTTAGCCAGGGACCTCTGAGAGGAAACAGGAGGACAGGGGTACTGTGACAGCTTTGCTCCCTGTTACCCCTCTGATGACTGCTGGGAGAAACGAGATGGGGCAGGAAATGCTCCTCCACTCCCAATACCTGCTCACTCCCTTGGGTGGAGGTCTCAAGGAAGATGATGCAAATACATGTGGAAAAGGCTGGCAAGGCACTGCCTACCCACCATTAAGCCCCTTTGAATGATTTAAAAACAACTATCTCCTCCTCTAGGCATTTCACTACTAACTGTCAGAGAATATGCAGATATGCCTGTGATGCAGATGGGGCCCTCCTAGGTGGGGGAGAGTAACCTTTTGCAGTGCACAACCTGAGCAGCTGTACATGGCAGTCCTAATGGTGTATACCCAGGCATCCTCCATCCTGTGAGTGGTAAACTGAGTCTTGCTGACCATTAGCTATCTATCCCCCCACCAAAATCTTCCTCCGTGTCCATTCCCAGTGGGGACACCACCATCTTTCCATGTACCCAGCCCCAGCCTTTTGGGGTTACCCCTTACTCCCTGGCTTCAGAGTGAGGTGGGCCTGGATGCATATCCCAGTTCCAACACTTACTAGGCCTGTGTCCCTGTGAAGTGAGAGCAGTGCCAGCTCTCATGTGGGGCTTTATTGAGGATTAGATGGGAAAGCAAATGAAACCCACCAAGACCAGGGTCTGGCCTGCTGAGCCCCCAACATCGTCCCATCCCCCCCAGTTTTCCCAATGGGAAATCCCAATTTGTACTCCAAACTCTGCCCAAGGAAGGAACATCAGCACCTAGCTACATGGGTAGGTTTTCTCTATAGCCCCGTCATCGCTGGTGGAGTCTAATTATCCAAGTTAAGGGGTGTAAGGATAAAACAGATGATATGTGAAATACTTGCAAGAGTCCTTGACTGGGTTCTTTCTGAAGTAACGGGTTATTTTGCAAACTGAAATACTTACCCCTGGATTTCTTATTTATTTATTTATTCTATTTATTTACTTTTGGCTGTACTGGGTCTTCATTGCGGCAGGAGGGCTTCCTCTAGTTGCAGAGCACGGGGCTGCTCTCTATTTGTGGTGCATGGGCTTCTTATTGCAGTGGCTTCTCATTGCAGAGCATGGGCTCTAGGCACACGGGCTTCAGTGATTGCAGCACCCGGGCTCAGTAGTTGTGACTTGCTGGCTCTAGGGTCTGCCAACTCAGTAGTTGCGATGCATGGACTTTGTTACTCTGAGGCATGTGGGATCTTCCCAGACCAAGGATCAAACCCATGTCTTCTGCATTGGCAAGCAGATTCTTATACACTGCGCCACCAGGGAACTCCACCCTTGGATTTCTTTATTTGCATATCTGGCTTTTCATTTATTTGGGGGAAGTTACTGAGGTCAGTGGAGGGCTTCCAACCAAGACATTGCCCTGTGCCCTGGGCACTTCTGCACCCCTCCAGCCTGGCTCACCAGGGAGGCTGATGACCCTCCACTGTGGGTTTCCTTTTATCAAGGAATTGCCCTAACATATTAAGTGTTTATCACTAATTCATTTCACTATATTCTTTATTCCTCCCAGTTTCTTCATATTGACATTACAATGATCACCTGGACTGTTTTTACTCATTGACATTGGCAGTATTACATACTTTTCTTCCTCTTATGGAGGCGATACAACAAAGAAATGTACAAGGCATGTCCTTGTTCTTTGCCCTTAAAACTCCATCCCACAGAGAAATGCAAAGAACAATCTTAGACTTCCTCTGGTTTCTTCCGTAGAAACCAGACTCTGAATGAAGTTCAAAAAATACCACCCATTCGAGAAATACAGCTCATGTCCCTAGGAGCCCTAGATGGAATTCCAATGGCCCCGTTGCTTGTGCATCTTGTGCTTCGTTCCTGCAAAGGAGATGAGAGTTTAACAATCTGAGGCTAATTTCAAGGCCTGCGGTGAGATGTTACTAATTGCCCTTAACCACCCCACCCCCCACCAACATTCATTGTCTGTGACTCCCCAGCTGCTGTTCCTAGAAGCCCCAGCAGGTGTCACTGTGACCCTGACCATCCTCGCAGGCCCCTGTCCTGGGTCCGTGCACACAACACGTTTGTGGCCTGGAGGCTCTCAGAAGTGCGACCTCACCTCTAAGGAGTCCCACAGGGAGGGTCTTGTCGCAGAGAGAAGGGCCTTGTCTCTGCTTCGGTCTCTCCCAGGACCATTATAGGGAAGGACTGTGGTTCAGTGAAGGTTCAACCTCATGGGCAAGGGGCTGAGGGTGCAGACGGTGGAGAGTGAAGGGAACCAAGGGAATCTAGACCCTCCTCCCTTCCTTCCAACCCAGCTGGACCTCTTCTTCCGTTGCATTAGTAGAGAGTCCCCGACCCCCACCCCCACTCTCTTTTAACCCACCTGATCACCAGCCCCGAGCTTTGGGGACAAATCTTTATGGCTGCTGAGGGCCACTCAGGGTCAGGAATCGCTACATTGATGAGGAGCCGCAAGGCACAAAGAGGGCTGTAAGTCAGGGAGGCTTCCTGGAGGAGGTGAGTGTGCACCCAAGAGATTAATTCATGGTTCTGCCCCACATTGAGAACAAGGAGGCTGAGGAGCCAATCTACGCGCTTCAGTACTGTCTCAGTGCTGATGTGAGTTCATCAGTGACCATTTGGGGAGATGTTTCTTGGGTCAGGGTGGGCTTCCAGGGACTCTCCCCCAATAAGTCAAAGAAGCAGGAGCCACAGAGTAAGAGAGTGTGAGGGGATGGGAGGAGCTGGCCAGGAGTTATAAGGGGAAAACAGCATGCCTGGTTATGAAAGGGGAGAGGGAGTCTTTCTTTCCAGGCTAAAAGTTGGGTCCTCTGAATGAGGGAGGGGTGTGACAGCCTGGGTTGGCGGGAGGCAGGACAAAACCTGTGCCCAGCCTTGAGAACAACGCTGCCACCAGGCAAGTGTGCTTCCTTGAGCCATGGCCTTCCCTGGGATGGAAAGTCATTGACAAGCCAGGGAGACGGGCTTTTTTATGAAAGACCCTCAATACTTCCTACTGTAAAACAGAAACCAGGGGACTTCCCTGGTCGTCCAGTGGCTAAGGCTCCAAGTTCCCAGTGCAGGAGCCCCTGGGTTCAATCCCTGGTCAGGGAACTAGATCCCACATGCCATCGCTAAGAGTTCATGTGCTACAGCTAAAGATCCCAGATCCAGTGTACCCCAGCTAAGACCTGGCACAGCCAAATAAATAAATGAGTATTTAAAAACAAAACAAAAAACCCCAAAAGACCTCTGAGGACCTGGCAGAACTTTCCAGTTCCCTAACAGTCCAGCTCTCCACCTCTAACAGAGCCGTGCTGCCTCCCTGCCCAGCCAACCTGCCTCCCCAAGAGGGCCTCAGGTGAACACCCACCCCTCCAGCCACTGTCCAAGATACCCCCACGCACACCTCATTCCCCTCCCTGAGTGTTGGCAAGTTTGCCCTTTTGGTTATCACCTCATGGGGATTTGGCCCTTCTGGAAGCAAGTCTTGACCCCTGGGGTGGGGCCTGGCCTCAGATGGGTGGGGTCTGGCCTCAGTTGGAGGGGGCCAGGAAAGAACAGAACTAGCGGGATTCCCCTGGTGGTCCAATGGTTAAGACTCCTCACTTTCAAGGCAGGAGTTTGATCCCTGATTGGGGATCTAAGATCTCACACGCCAAAAAAAAAATTTTTTTAAAGGAAAAGAAAAGCCAGAACTAGTTAAAACATATACTTCAGCAGAAACAAGATGCAAAAGAAGTTGGAAGAAAAGCAAGCCTTCCCAATAGAAGCCCTGGACAAACACCCACCCCCACCTGCTTCCTCCAGGAGTCCTGTTTTCCTGGACATCAGCTTGCATGGAAAACATCTCAGTGCACACATGTGTGCAGAGTAAGAGATTTCTTAGAAGATGCAATGACTTCTCCATTTTGTCCAGAAATGGCCTCTGCTGAGCTATTTCACTCCTCCTTTCACTACCCGGGTCAGGCTTCCCCGGTAGCTCAGTCAGTAAAGAGTCTGCCTGCAATGCAGAAGACCTGGTTCAATCCCTGGATCAGGAAGATCCCCTGAAGAAGGGTATGGCAACCCACTCCAGTATTCTTGCCTGAAGAATCCCATGGACAGAGGAGCCTGGCCAGCTGCAGTCCATGGGATCACAAAGAGTCAGACACAACTGAGCAACTAAGGCCAGCCCGAGGCAGGGGCAGTAGGGATGCAGGTTGCCCACTGCCCGGGGCAGGAAACAGGTGTCTGAGCCCAGGGGAACCTCCAGCAGTGCCCCTGAAGTTCAAACAGAACCTCCCAGACGAAGTTGGGGTGAGCTGGCTGGCTGCATCTTTCCAGCACTAACACTTTGAAGCTTTGAAGCAGGTTGGAAATGCTCACAGGACTAGAACTCAGACCTTAAAGGCTGCCAGAGGAGTAAAAGAAACTGCTCTTTCTCTAATCTGACTGCTACATGAAACAACAGATATGGCAGCCTGTTTTCAGCAGGTCAGAACACAATGTTGAAGGAGCCTTTAAACCAGGGAGCTCACACTCAAGTCCAGTAGGACTGGTCAGGGCTCCAGCCCAGCTGCCAGGCATGCCTGGCAGAGGACGCCCTGGTCTCCTTTACTGACAGCCCCTCCGCTGAGCGCACCGTGCACAACCCGCACGGTTGACATCCGTCTATTGACAGCCGGGGCCAGGGACACAGGGGTCCTTGTGTTACCAAAATCCCTCACCCTCCACCTATCCCCGTGGCTGTGTGGTGGACTCCTCATTGAAATAGAGACAGTCACTGACCAGGCTGCAAAAACACTGTCCCCAAGTACCAAGGCACAGCCCGCTGTTTTTGTTCAGTCACTAAGTCATGTCCAATTCTTTAGGACCCCATGAACTGTAGCCTGCCAGTCTCCTCTGTCCTTCACTATCTCCCGGAGTTTGCTCAAGTTCATGTCCATTGAGTCAGTGATGCCATCCAACCATCTCATCCTTCTGGAACAGCTGTTCCCACCATGGGACAGGGACCAGGGGGGCAGAGTGAAGGATGGGGGAGTTGTCAGCCCCCTGCCCCACCCTTCTAAGTCCCCTGTTAAGGATTCCTAGACACCGGGACACCTCCAGGCACTGCTTAGCTCACCCTGAGCCAACAGAAAACGATGACCTGCCTTGTTAGATTCCCCCAGCCTCCCCCACCCCAACCCTGCCGGCTCTGATAACTTCCTGGGGCCCCAGCTGGTGAGTTTCACCCCAGAGGTGGCTGCGGCATTTTGGTGGCCAGGGCCACGGCCTTCCCGAATCCTTTTCCATTGCTCTGTAGCCCAGTCTCATTCATCCATAACCCTCAGGAGCGGGGGGCAGGGCTGGGGGCGAGAGGGGCTCTCTCTAGGCAGCGGCGGGGGCGGGGCTGGGGGGCTCCCCTAACTGCGGAGGCTAGCCTTACACACCCAGCAACACATGTCCCCCTTTATGGACAGGGCTTTCTCTCCTTGCTTAAAGGCAACTGTGAAAAGAGCAGGGCTGATTCTGGCTGCCTAGCCGTCTCCTGGCAACAGGCCTGGCAGGAGGTCTTTCTTTCTCCACCCCCCCACCTCCCTTCTCTCCTCCACCACCCCCTTCTTTCTTTCCCCCCTGTGTCTTGTGTTGTGTATCATTAAAACTTCCCTCCCAGCCACTTCGCAGCCAACAACCGGGCCCTTCTGGGGCCAGTTCCCTTGGGGCGGCTCATCCAGCCGGCCCTGGGGGTGGGGGCTCCGAGGGGTCAAGCCCCCAGAGATGAGGCTTTATGTTCTGGAACCAAGGCTTAAACTCAATTTGGCAACCTTCGGCATGTTCATGAGGGCAGCCACTGGGGCCGCCCCCACCCAGGCACCTCTTCCTTCTCTCATCCCCTCCCTCCCTCCCTCCCTCCCAGGTCCCCATCTCTTCTATTAGCGCCTTAAGCCTGCCAACATGGCCACTGGGCACTGCCCAATACTACCAGAGCCTCACTGGGCTGGACACCAGTGGCCCCTCACCTAGAAGAACAGCCCCAGCCATGAGCCTGTAGCCAGCTCTGGCTATTGTCCTGGTCTGCCCTGAAAGGGACAGGAACACAGAGGGGTGTTTACAGGGGTCCTGGGGAGCTGGACCAGCCAATCTATGATGTCGGGAATAGAAGGACTCCTCACTTGGCTGCTGTAACCTAGAGGGACACCGAGACCCAGAGAGGGTAAGTGCCTTGCCAAGGACACACAGCCAGTTGAGAGAAAGCTGAGGCGGAAGCCCCGGTTTCTGGTCTCCCGCTTCTGCGGCTCTTCACACTCCTCATAGGAGGGAGACGAGTGGCTCTCCAATGCCAATGCACCTTCTGGGCCTCGTCCTACCACCTCCTCCAGTCCCTCTGTCTCTCCTGGGCCTAGACTGGAAACTCAGCCCCTCTGAGCAACTGGGACACCATTAAGCTTCCTCCTCCATCCCTGAGATTCCTTGGTGGCTCAGTGGTAAGGAATCCTCCTGCCAACTCAAGAGACATGGGTTCCATCCCTTGGAGAAGGAAATGGCAATTCACTCCAGCATCCCTGCCTGGGAAATTCCATGGACAGAGGAGCCTGGCGAGCTACCGTCCATGGGGTCACAAAGAGTTGGACACGACTTAGTGACTAAACAACAGCAGCAACCATCACCCCACCCCTAGTAGGAGTATCTGGGTCACCGAGGCCTCGTGCTAGGCCACCTTGCCATCCAACACAGTCCTAAGGCTGGATGTCTGGCCTCAAGGCTCTTGCCTGTACCTTAAGGCAGAAACGATGCTGGGGTGATTCTCAGCTCATGGCTGGGGTGACTGCCTGTTACAACCCCAGTGCCCTTCCATTCTGCCAGCTTCAGGTCACCCCGGGGCCCTGACCAACCAGCAGGTGCCCATTACTAAGGTGCCCTGGCCACACAGTGGAACTTGAGGGCACCCTGACTGTAAGTACTCAGCTCTGTTTATCCGCATGATCCAGTATTTTCCAGACTCCAGGCATTTCCATGTCACCTTCACTCCATAGGTGTTCTGCTATTTTCTTAACACTTTTCTTTAAATTGATTTGCCTTCCTTTTAATAACTTCAATTACAAAGGAAACTTTATTTATTTTGTTTTGGCCACGCTGGTTTTCATTGCTGTGTGCAGGCTTTCTCTCGTTGCGGCGAGCTACGGCCATAGTTGCAGCGAGTTGGCTTCTCACTGCAGTGGCTCCTCTTGTTGCAGAGTGTGGGCTCTCGGTGCTCTGGTAGTTGTGGCACACAGGTAGTTGCTCTGTGGCACGGCATATGGAACTTTCTCCAAGTGGGGATTGAACCCGTGTCCCTGCATTGGCAAGTGGGGTCCCATCCACTGCGCCAACCAGGGAAGTCTGATTACAAAGGAAACTGTAGATTACTATCATTTTCAACAATGTCTTTCTAACCAGATACTGCTGCTAAGTCGCTTCAGTCATGTCCGACTCTGTGCGACCCCATAGACAGCAGCCCACCAGGCTCCCCCGTCCCTGGGATTCTCCAGGCAAGAACACTGGAGTAGGTTGCCATTTCCTTCTCCAATGCATGAAAGTGAAAAGTGAAAGTGAAGTTGCTCAGTCGTGTCTGACTTTTAGCGACCCTATGGACTGCAGCCTACCAGGCTCCTCCATCCATGGTATTTTCCAGGCAAGAGTACTGGGGTGGGGTGCCACTGCCTTCTCCGAACAAGATACTATGCCCCTCCAAAGGCTGGATGTGTGACCTTCTCTCTTTATCACAAAGGAATCTTAGGAAGTGTTGTATTAACATCAAACAGACTTTCTCCTCCCTCGACAATACTCGGGAAGAGTGAAGGAAAACAGGATAGAACATATGAATAAATGAGCTTTCGCACATGTGACCCCACGTGAATTAACACCATGTTTCATATTGTGGGGCATCCATGGTCCTCTCCAGCCTCTGAGAAATACTACCATTAGCCACAGAAAGGCTCTTGGAATTCTAACTTTTAGGCAAACTATACATCAGACTTTCTTAAATTCTGGAGCAGGAAAAAAAAAAGATAAAGTTAAAGAAAAATATTTTGGTTATGCCACATTCTCTGATGTGGGTTTCAGAAAATGATTTCTCCTCTTAGTACTACCCTCTTAAATGTGTACAACAAAAGGCAGAGGGGACCCAGGAGGGTCAAGGTCAGGGTAGGTGAGGAGAAGGAGGGGAAGGTGAACTTTTGGGCCAGACAAAGCAGAAAAGCTGGGAACATCAATCATGAGACAGTCTGGTCAAGGTTTTGCCATTTGTTTGGTCCCAAGTTAATAGTATGTCTTAGGGAACCAGCATTTGTTGTCAACTATTGGGCTTCCCTGGTGGCTCAGAAGGTAAAGAATCCGCCTGCAATGCAGGAGACCCAGGTGTGATCCCTGGGTTGGGAAGATCCCCTGAAGAAGGGAATGGCAACCCACTCCAGTATTCTTGCCTGGAGAACTCTATGCACAGAGGAGCCTGATAGGCTATAGTCCATGGGGTTGCAAAGAGTCGGACCCGACTGAGGGACTAACATTTTCACTTTATGCCCAGGTCTTGGGGATAAATTATGCCATTTGCCCTGTGAGCTGTGGCATTAGTACATGTACCCATTTGCCAGATAAAGAAACAATCACATGGAAGTCTAAATAAATTGCCCGAAGTAGTAGCTAAGGAGAAGGCAATGGCACCCCACTCCAGTACTCTTACCTGGAAAATCCTATGGATGGAGGAGCCTGGAAGGCTGCAGTCCATGGGGTCGCTGAGGGTCAGACACGACTGAGCCACTTCACTTTCACTCTTCACTTTCATGCATTGGAGAAGGAAATGGCAACCCACTCCAGTGTTCTTGCCTGGAGAATCCCAGGGACGGGGGAGCCTGGTGGGCTGCCATCTATGGGGTCACACAGAGTCGGACATGACTGAAGTGACTTAGCAGCAGCAGAGGCAGTAGCTAAGCAGTGGAGCCCAGGTTGGAAATCGCCCTGT
Organism: Bos mutus; assembly: GCF_027580195.1. Taxonomy (NCBI): domain Eukaryota; kingdom Metazoa; phylum Chordata; class Mammalia; order Artiodactyla; family Bovidae; genus Bos; species Bos mutus. The sequence continues at coordinate 31,731,933 of NC_091635.1, forward strand.
CTGATCACAGAGCCCGTGTGCCCCCACAGTATCATTCTGACACCCTTCCCCCAACCTGAGGCAATATGGCCAGTAGGGACAGGAGATCCTGGCTCCTCAGGTGGATGCACAGAGGCCTTAAAATGGTGGGTGGAAAGCAGAACTCACCCTCTGTCCCTAGAGGAGCCTTCCTCCAGCCCCTCTGAGCAGCAACCTCAGAAAGTGGTGCGTGGATGTGTGGGAGTGGGGGGCCTGAGAAGGCCAGTGACTACAGGGCTAAGATCACAGGTGGAGGAGACAGTATGGAAGAAATGCAGGTGAATTGCCAAAGCTTGTTTTTCTGTTTAAAACCATGAAGATATAATTCACATACCATGAAATTCCCCATGTTATAGTGTACCACTGACTTTTGCTGCATTCAGTAAGTTGTGTAGGCAACACCATTATCTAACTCCAAAACATTTCATCATCTCTAGAAGATACTCTATACTCGTTAGTAGACAAGCTGTAGCTGTTTAAGGAAAAAGCAACACCAAATGGAACTTTATTCTGGATTAACTTTAAGCTCCACCTCAACCCTACACCTCCCTTTTGTTATTTCCTTCTTCCCCCAAACTGTATCAGAGTGAGTCTCCCAGCTCCAGGCTCCAATTTGCAACCTCATTCCCAAACTAAAGCCCCCAAAACCAAGAAAAAGAAAAGTGACCAACCTTTAAAGCAACTCAATTTGTAAATCAATCAGTAACACTTTATCTAACTGCCCTATACCAGGCAGGAGAATACAGAATTCAGTTAGGAGGGCTTTGGCTGAAAGTAACAGACTAAAGTAGCCTAAACAACAAGGAAACTGTATTATTTCATATAACAAGAATTTCTGAGGCAGGACTCCCCTGCAGTCAGCTAATATCTTAGCAGTGGTATCAGAGACCCAGTTTCTTTCTCTGTTTTTGTTCTGTTCTTCCTCTATTAGTCAGCCTCATCCTCAGGCAGCTTCCCTCATGGCACAGAATGGCTGCTGCTGCTCCAGGCATCACACTCAGATATAATAATGTCCAAAAGCAGGAAAAAGCAATGTGTATAGTATCATTTTCAGTTCAGTTCAGTTCAGTCACTCAGTGGTGTCCGACTCTTTGTTACCCCATGGACTGCAGCATGCCAGGCTTCCCTGTCCATCACCAACTCCAGGAGCTTACTCAAACTCATGTCCATAGAGTCAGTGATGCCATCCAACCATCTCATCCTCTGTTGTCTCCTTCTCCTCCCGCCGTCAATCTTTCCCAGCATCAGGGTCTTTTCTGATGAGTCAGTTCTTCGTATCAGGTGGCCAAAGTATTGGAGCTTCAGCATCAGTCCTTCCAATGAATATTCAGGACTGATTTTCTTTAGGATTGACTGGTTGGATCGCCTTGCAGTCCAAGGGACTCTCAAGAGTCTTCTCCAACACCACAGTGCAAAAGCATCAATTCTTTATTTATAATCCAACTCTCACATTCATACATGACTACTGGAAAAACCATAGCTTTGACTAGATGGACCTTTGTTGGCAAAGTAACGTCTCTGCTTTTTAATATGCTGTCTGGGTTGGTCACAGCTTTTCTTCCAAGGAACGTCTTTTAATTTCATGGCTGCAGTCACCATCTGCAGTGATTTTGGATCCCCCAAAAATAAAGTCTGTCACTGTTTCCATTGTTTCCCCATCTATTTGCCATGAAGTGATGATGGGAACAGTATCATTTTAAGGGCCCAAAAAAAACTTTTGGCAGAAAAGTTTTTGTACCCTCCAGCAGACCTCCCTTCACGTCTCATTAGCCTAAACTGGATCCCGTATCTACCCTTAAATGAATCCCAAGCAAGAGGACTGGGTTTCCATGACTGGCTCAGACCAATCAGAATTTCTCTCTGAGTCAGGTGGGGGAGCCAGAACCAACTGGCGAAGAAAGAGGCCACCGTCAGTGTGAGCTACACTACAACCTAACAGAAGGCTGCCATCGAGACAGATTGGCTAACTATCACGAAGGATGGAGGGGCACTTAACGTGCCCGAGGTGCCCTTTCTGACACTGTAGAAATCACTCCACTGAACAAGCAACAGCCTTTTGAAGCAGGTGTTATTACACCCATTTTGCAGATGAGGAAACAGGCTCAGAGAGGGTAGGTAATGTGCCCAGTATCACACAGGGAGAGGCAGCACTTGGATTCACTGGGGTTGGGGTGCTGGCATGAGATTTGGGCTCTAAGACAACCACTCAGACAGAGGGTCTCTCCAGCCAGACCTGAAACCCCATTCAGGCCTCACCTGGAAGCCAAGGCAAATGGGCAGAGGGGATGGGCTATGCCAGATGTGGGACAAGGCCAGACAGGTGCCTCTGGTCTGCACAAGGACTCGCCTGCACCTGTGCCAGCCACAGCCACCTGCTCCTGGATGCCTAGTGAGGCAGCTCTCACCACTGGGTACACATCCATGTGTCCAGGCTCCCTGGACCCAGAGCCAATGCTTGGGCCCATGTGAGTTTCCAGCAATGGCTGCTGCTGGCTGCACTGGTTTGTGGGGAGCATAATTAGCTGGCAGAACTCAGGAGAGTACAAACCAGGATTTGATCCGTGATTTCTGCATCACCTCCAAGAATAATCTCTGGCTTGTTCTATCCTATCGCCTTAACGTGCCCCCACAAAAGTCTTCCCCCTCAAGATCTCTGGGATGAAAAGAACTGTCACAGCTCCTATCTTGGTGTAAAGGAAACACTTATCTGATCATTTCCCGGATGACTGTCTCCCCCATAGACGGCAAGGCCAACACCAGGACAGTTTTTGTTCATTAATGCTCATCCTTCATCATTGTTTAGTTGCTGTCTTGTCTGACTCTTTGCAACTCCATGGACTCCAGCACGCCAGGCTTCCCTGTCCTTCATTATCTCCCTGAGTTTGCTCAGACTCATGTCCATTGAGTCAGTGATGCCATCCAACCATCTCATCCTCTGTCGCCCCCTTCTCCTCCTGCCCTCAATCTTTCCCAGCACCAGGGTCTTTTCCAATGAGTCAGTTCTTCCCATCAGGTGGCCAAAGTATTGGAGCTTCAGCTTCAGCATCAGTCCTTCCAATAAATATTCTGTGCTCTACGAAAATGTGTGAATGAATGGAGTCATCCTCTGACCCTGTGCACACAGAGCACCTACCATGCTCCTAGGGTCCTCTTGAGGATCGAGCCCCAGAGCTCAGCCCCAGGCTTTGCCCACAGCAGGCACGAAATACATGTTTGTGGGAGATGGGAAAAACAGAAACACCTTCCTGCCCTGGAGCCCAGGTGAAAGAGGGCCTCAGTTTGGCTCAGGCTGGAGACAGAAGAAAGCAGAGATGGCTCTTGGGTTGCATCCGGGGCTCCCCTTCCTGGTTACGTCCCACCCATCGGGGATTAGAAGGAAAACTGGGAGCAACAGTCCTGACCACAAGAAGCCAAGTCAGCCACACCCAGACAGCCACCCAGAGGTCTGGCTCTACTTGCCCAGGGAAGGAGCACTTCCCTGGGCAGGAACCGACCTGGGGCCCCAGGTCCTCGCTCGGGCAGGCCAGTCATGTCCGGGTAGGGGCTCAGAGCCCCGAGGCAAAGGCAGAATCAAGAAGGATGGAAAAAGACTGAAGAGTTGGAAGAAAAGGGAAAGTGAGGGAGGGAAAGAGGGGCAGAGAGCGGGTCTGGCAGCACAAGGCCCATCAAGCCTCGAGTGTCCTGTGTGAAGGCAACTTCTCGACAGCCAGCCAACCCCTGATCTCAGCCCACCTGGAGCAGTACAGATGTCACCTGGGCAGGAGACAGGAGCCGAAACATAGGAGTGGGGTAGCTAGGGTGGGTGGGTAATTCTCGATGCCAGGATCTACTCAAGATGGGAACCCCAGAGGGCCATAAGGGTCTCAGACAACGGTCCCCTCATCTGGGGCCTCAGCCTCTGCCTCCTCCCTCGCTCCCCCAGCCAGTCATCAGCAATATATAGAAGGGGCTTGCTCTGTCCAGGATCCTGCTCTGAGTGTTGGGGCTTGGGAAGAATTTCATTTTAAAGTAGAGAATAGACAACATTAAGTGGGTAATTTGACAGACACATTCGACATGGAATATATGGAATATAAGGTCAATGTTTAGGGCTGTGTAGAAAAATAAGGTGGAATAAGAGGCCCAGAGGGACAAGATGGGGAGCAGCTAAGAACTTGGTGGAGGGGGGCGGCGGTCTCTGAAGAGGAGATGGTGAGGTAGGTCTCAAGTTGGGAGGTCAGACAAGATTTTCCTGGATAAATCTGTCCAGAGGAGGCTCCTGGGCGCCTGAGGAGCCGCTCAGCTGAGGCTGACAGGGGCAGAAGGAGCAATCCAAGACAGCTTCTGATTCCTTAGCCCCTAAGAGGAGAAGAAAGAAACCCAATATTTATTATTCACCATCCGCGGTCTGGCGTTCTGTCAGCACGGTTCTCATTTAACGCTGACAACTCCCTATGAGATACAAAGTATTACCCACCTGGATGGAAGAAAGGAGGCTCAGAGATGACAAGCAGCTGGCCAGGAGTGCCCCCCTCACCCCAATTTGCAGTAGCTCCCTCCCTTCTAAAGGACTTTGACCCCAAATCACTTTCCAAAATGCCCTTAGGGAACTAGAGAGGACTAAGACAGGAGGAACTACTGTGACAGGGAAAACCTCTTATGGTCCCACAGGTGGCACCTGTGATCTAGGGGTGCCAGTGGGTGGGCCAGGCCAGGAAGGACTCAGTGACATCACCCGGCTGTCTGCAGCCTCCCACACCTCGACATAAGGTTGAGGCAGCCACACGGCCACTGCCTGTTGGTGCCCAGGAGTGGAAGCCCGGGGCATCACACCGGCCAGTCTGCGTCCTGCTTCTTGGGGCGCGGCCTGCTCTCCCAAGGGAGCCGCCTGGGTGGGGAGGAGAGGGAAGCCTAAAGCCACGCACACCTGATCCCTAGCTAAGCTCGGGGATTGCGAAGTAGATTAAAGGCATTCACTCACGAGGATGCCTACTTAACTGGGATCCCCAAAGATCCGGGCTGCTCACCAACAAAGGTTTCGGCTTCCAGCCGGCGGGTGCACGCGCGGGGCGGGGCGGGGCGACCTTCCTCGGCCACAGACTTCCTGCCTTATTATCAGCACCGCCGCCAGGGGGCGCGCCGGGGCTGGGCGACAGAGACGCCCGCTTCCGTAGGCGTTTGTTACTCACCTATGTGCTTACCCAGTGCAGGCTTCCGGCGTTTCCAAGCGCGACTTCTATACTGGGCAGTTGAAAGAAATCTTGTTCGATTAAGTCCTGGACCCATCATCCACACTAGGAACCACCTGCCACCAGGTTGCCCTCTCCGGTTGTCTAGCTTTCCAGAGGCCTCCAAGGAGAACCTCGCTTGATACTGTTCTTTAGAGAGACTCCTGTAGCTCTTGGTGGTAAAGTTCAAAGCCCCTCGCCATCCCCGAGCTCCCTCCGGTACAGAGCCCCCACGCGCTCTCTTCGTGCGGTTCCCTGCAAGAGTCGCGAGGTTGCAGGCCATCGGCACTTGCTGCATCTCCCCCACGACCCCACCCCGCCCCGCCCCGCAGCGGCTTTGCCCTCTCTCCCTTCATCCTCCCCAGGCTGGTCCGGGATCCCGGCTCCTGGGCCCCAGCGGCCTTCGAGCATGTTCCCAGCACAAGTGAAGCAGAGAAGGCTGAATCGACGATGTCCTTCTCCCTCCCCGCGATAGACTGGTAGCCCCCAGCGGGCGGGCGTGCTTGCGGGCGGGCGGGGACCCGGCCCCCCTGTCCTTTGTCTCCGCCGTAGCTCCGCAGGGAGCCGGGTCGAGCGGGTGCTGAATACACACCGGCCGACGGCATGCCCCCGGGGAGCGCACGTCGAAGTGAACCTTGGGGCAGCCAGAGCGGTAGGGGTGGGACCGGGACGGGCAGTCACTCCCGACGTCCTCACACAACCCAGAGTGCTTCCCACGTGCCAGCCTTCAGCCCCTAGGCCGCTTTCAAGAGGCCACCTTACCACGCAGGCGGAGGCCTCGGGGTCCAACACGGACGCCTCCGCCGCTCCCACCCCCACCCCGTCCCGGCTGGCCTTGGAGTGAATTTAACCCTTTCCCTATCGAGTGCGGTTCGGGTGCCCAAGAGACAGCGGGTGTTTCCGTTTGTGACACGTGTCTCGGGGGTGCCCTCCCCCTCCCGGGCAGGGACCATTCCTGCGTTCCCACCGGCAGCGTTGGGCCGGCGGGAGGAAGGAAATTAAGCCTGTGTTGAAGGAAGGACACCTGGCAGGGGAGGGGAAAAGGCTCAGGAATCCCCTCTTCTGGGGAGCTTTCAAGTGGGGGGAAATCCCCACACAGCTTCCATCCTCCAGGGCGCCTGTGCTCCTCTAGCAGGTTCCCACACCGCCTCTCCAGGGCTCTCCTTCCTTCCTTCCTTGGGCTGTGAGGCCAGCGCAAGTCCAGGATTCCACCCTACCGCCCACTTGTGACCCTGTCTCAGCTTCCATCCTCTTCCCCAGGCTCACGCCCCAGGTCTCCCGGTGCTCCCGGGCTGCCTGGAGGAGGCATCAGGATACTTGTATCCCTTCAGGGAATGGCCAGGCTTGCCTGCTCGACCTGGGCTCTCTGGCTGGGCAAGTCAACCCCCACCCCACCCCTCCCACAGCCTTCGGGATCTCCTGCCCCCACCTCCCAGGCTGGCACCTATGGAATATTGGGACCCAGACATGACCCCAAAGAAGCTATCTAATCCTTCTTCCCCCTCACACCACCCCCCACACACCGTCCTGGCCACACTGTATCCACAGTGGTGTCTTGGTGGCCAGGGAAAGGCAGTCCTCCTCAGCTCTAATAAAGACGATTGGGGGGTTCCGGAGCCTCCCAAACTATCAGGCAGGATTGGAGTTCGAGCAGGCAGAAAAACCATCGGAGAGCTCCCCGTTGGGGAGGGCAGAGCTCCAGGTAGAACTTAGCAGGCCAGGAAGGGTGTGTGCAGAGGGCTCTCTGCCCTCTAGAGTCAGGGCCCTGAGGTTCCAAGGTCAGGGAAAATGGCAGATTCCCCACAACCCACTTTCCAGGTGAATCAGAAATCAGCCTGCCACGGAGCCATCTCTTAAGGTCCCCATCTCTGCAGTCTCCACCCCCATCCACTGTCCTGGGCAGGTTGGGGCTTTCTCTTCGCCTTTCTCACCCTTCCCCATATCTGCCTCTCCTTCCCCGTTTCTTCCCCTTCTTTCTCTTTGGGCTCCCTCTGTTAATCTCCCCTCGCTCTCGTCTCTCGTGCTCTTTGCTCTTTCTCTCTCAGGCCCTCACTGATGCGCTATTTTCACTACTCTGTCTTTCCCTATTCTCCCCTTTCCTCCCCTCCTCTCTTTCATCTCCAACCAGCACACCGCGCGCCCCCCAACCCTCCCCCCCCCGCCCCCGCCCTCTAGTCGAGCACCGGGCTAGGAACGCGCCAGAAGCCGTGACAAGCCCAGGCGGCTCTCCCGACCCTTGATGCCCCCGGGCCAGTTTTCCAAGCTCCCTGCACCCATCACAGCCTTGTGCACTGAGGGCTCTCAGGATGGGCAGGGGCAGTGGGTTCAAGCTATAGGCATGGGTGGCCCAGATCAAAGGCCAGGAATGCCTGGCCCCCTGGCACAGACTTCCTCCAGCCAAGCCCCCACCCGGTGGAGACTCTACCATTCCCGGCCTCCCAGCGCTGGGGTCAGCCTCCTGATGCAGTTCCAGGAGTCACTGTCCTCAACCCCTCTTATTGGCCTCACTGTCTTTGCCCCAGGCCCAGGGATGCTCCAGCCCTGCTCCTGCCCCAACCCAGAGTGCCTGTGGGGGCCTCGAGGGGCCTGGGAGCAGGGTTGGGGGGCAGGCATCCCAGTGATAGGGGTCAAGGGCCCCCAAATCTGGCTTCAATCTCAGCACCGCTCAAGGCAGACTTAATTCCTTGACTCTGGGGAAAGAGAGGAGAGAAAGAACCCAGGGAGGCCTTGGAAAGACTTTTCTTATGGCCAGGGGTGGGGTATTTAGATTCCTTTGGTGTGCATACAGGAAAGGGGGCATTATCACCAAGTCCCAGGTTGGAGCTGAGAGCCTCAAGCAGGAGAGGTGGGCAGGGCAGGGGGTCTCTTGGCAGCAAGGTCCCCTGAGGACCCCAGCGGCTTCCCTGGTGGGGCTACTGCGTTTCACGCGTGGTAAATGGTTCATCCAGAAGATTCAAAAGGGACTGCGGGTGTCCTTCTGACCTGAGCTTGAGGCCAGGCCTGAACCCCTCAAGGAGGAGAAAGTGACACGGCTCCGCGCGCAGGAAATGCAACTGGCCGCTGGTGTCAGTTGCAGGAAATGCAAAGGCAGCAGGAGGTCCCGATACCGATCTGATCCCTGACAAAAGACTCAAATGACACTCGGCTCGGTCCCCCGGCGCCGCCCGCAGCCAGACCTGCGAGCCTCCGTGGACCTTTCCGCTCGCCTCTTGAAGACTCTGGAAGCCACCTCCCGCGGCCGGGTCGAGGGGCCCGGCCCGCTCGCGGGCTTGGGAGGCTGGGAGGGGTAGCATTTCCCAACCCCCTCTGAGACCCTTGGATCCTGTCCTGCCCGAGCGAAGCTTCTGGAAACATCCTTGTGCTTTCTACTCTCGATTCCTCACGGGCCCAAGTCCCAAGAGGTCACGGTCTCCGGAGAGAAAAGGAGCCACCCGTCAATATCCACGCCAACCCGGCTCCACGTCAACACCCAGTCACAGCCCCGGCTCCCTAAACCTGGCTGGCGGGGGGCCGCGGCGGTTCCGGGCCAGCGGAGGGTCCGTAGGTGCCGTGTCCCCCCTCAAGTTCCCACTGGGTCCGGGGCGCGGGCTTTGCCCAAGTTTGCTGGGCGATGCCCTTCCCCGAGCCAGACTCGTGGGCCGGGCGGGAGGGGCGCGTGATTGACAGGCTGAACTACAGACTCATCTCTTACCTTAGGCCGCGGGCTCTGATTGGCTGCTCGCTGACATCCTCAAACCCGGCTGCTCCGCGCTGGGCTCTGGAAGGGGGCAGCTGCGGGTGGAGGTGCGCTTCTGACAAGCCCGAAAGTCATTTCCAATCTCAAGTGGACTTTGTTCCAACTACTGGGGGGCGTCGCTCCCCCTCTTCATGGTCGCGGGCAAACTTCCTCCTCGGCGCCGCTTCTAATGGAGCCCCACCTGCTCCGGCTGCTCCTCGGCCTCCTGCTCTGTGGCACCAGGGTCCTCGCCGGCTACCCAATTTGGTGGTAAGACTCGCCTCTTATCTGCCCGCGGCCCGATTTCTCCACGGAGCCCCAGGGAGGTGTGTGTGTGGTGGGGGGGCGCCAGCCGGGGGTGGGCTGCGGCAGGGCTGGGGCTCCTTTCTTCTTACCTCCCTCCAGCTCCCCACTCGCCCACCGCCCCCCACCCCGGATTTTCTGCTGGTGTCGCCTTTAGAATCCAACTCCTGGCTTCTCTGATAAGCACCATTTTCCTTGCTAGTCGCTGCAGAGGCTTGAGGACTTTCCCCATCTCAGAAGGTCTCTTATTCTTAGATCCTAACCCTGAACCCGTCCCAATCTGGGGGCCCCCTGAAGACCCTCCATTTGCTTGCAGTTGGGTTTCTGGAAATCCAGAGAGGTCCCTGGGGCGCAGCCACTCCTCTTCTCCATTTTGGGGTCTTCATGGGCAAAATCATCCTGTTCCTTCGTTGCCACCCCCATCTCCTCCGGCGCCTCCATCAAGAGATTTCCCCACAATAACCCCCTCTGTGCCTTCATATTTTAGACCCCAATGGCTTCAGGGATCCCTGGGGCAGGGTAATGGTGGGGGGTGGATTTCATCAGATTCTCCCCACTCTGCTCTAGATTAATCTTGAGCCTCAGAAGTGAATATGGTATGTGCTGATCCGAGATGCCATTGAATTCGGATTTAATTCATTTCTTGCTTGTCCATCCTGGCAAAAGCAGGGCTCCTTGAAAATGTAGTTGTTTGGGAGGGGTGTGGGTTTGTTCTTTGACCAAAAACCCAATTCTCCATGTCAAATTCGTTCCTTTTGGAAAAACCAAGGACCGAAGAGAAAGGGAGAGAGGGAGAGGAGGATTCAGTCCTTGAGAAATGCGGATACAAAAGACATTTTTAGTAAATAAGGCTGGGAAACCAGGCGCGGTGTTTTGGGGTGGGGGTTGTGCCTGTATGGGGGAACTGGCCATGGAATAAACAGCCCCTTGGGAGCCCCAGTTCCAGGGAGTCCCCTTGTTTTCCAAGCGGCCTCATTGCTACCCGGCAGGTCCCAGAGGCCAGAGGGGAAAGACACACTGAAACCAGCTCTCTAAATTACACCCCGCCTCTCCTCAGTCTCCAGCCCCCTGCATTCCGGAAAACTTTAATTAAAGAATCTTCCCCTCCTGGATGTAGGAGAGCCTCGGCCCGGGGGTTGGGGGGGTGGGGTGGGGTGGAAGGTGAGGAGGAAGAATTTGGGATCTGTGAGTGAGCAGAGGGTCTGTGGCCCCAGGATGAAAGTCAGAGAGGCGTGCTACCTGCATGTCCCCTTTTCCCTTCTTAACCACCCCGTGCCCAGCCTGGGATAGGAAGAGCAGAGCCAGGAGATTTGGGGTCACACCCTGAGCCTGTCTCCAGCTGTTTGGGGTGGCAGCATTTGTGTCTGGGTGTTCGGGAGGGCAGGATGGGAGTAGGAGCAGGGCATGGGCCAAGGGGCTTCATAGAGAGGGTGCTGAGAGTTGCTCCCAGGACAGACACCCAAGGGGAAATCTTTCTTCTGCCTAGCCATTTCTTCCCATCTTGGTGGGCTGGCCCGAGGCCTCCTGAACATAAAGAAGTCCCCAGGGTGGCGGGGGCAGCCAGGAATTCCGGGTTGGGGGCTTTGCTGGTTGACGGGAATGCTGCTGCAGAAAACAGTCCTGCCTCACTGGCCCTTCCTGACCCTTTTCCCATCCTCTGGGAAGGGGATGCTGTTCTCTGCTTTCCCAGGGACCTCGGGGTGGGTGGGGAAGGTGGAAAGAGAAGGCTTGGAGACTGATAGGCTGTAAGAACCAAGGGGGAAAGACCGTGTTCCCCTCTCCTATGAGCTGGACAAGAGCACTTTTTGGGGGCAGTGCTGGTAGGGAGGGGTGGGGGGTCTGCTGTGTAGTGGTGTATTGGGGATCATTCAGATAGGGACCACCCAATAGGAAGATGCTGGAAAAACCTAGAAAGCCAGGACATTGGCCCTAATATAATTGCTGGACACATGGCTTATTTGGGGTTGGGGATGGGGACAGAGATGTTGCTTTGTCTGGGCAGAGAGGTGTATGTGTGTTCAGGTCTAAGACCCTAAGGAGTGTCATCTGTATACTAGCGTCCCTCCGTTTGAAGGAGCATCCGTGCCTGCAGATGGGAGACTGTGGATGTGAACTTGTGTGAAATGTGCCTGGGGGAATCCATAGCCCAGGGTGTATTATGTCTTTGCATACAAGTGTTGGCAAGCGGCTGATTCTGTGAAGTGTGTGTGTGACAGAGAAAGTCTAGAAGTATCTGTGCCCATGTAGAGGTCAGCACCCATGTCTGCTGATGACACTGCATGACTGTATTCATGACTGGGCATGTGAGTGTTGTGTGTGTGTGTGTGTGTGTGTGCGTGTGCATGTGTGCACATGCCTTCATGACCGTATAAGGGGAAAGCTCCCCATATGTCTTTGTGCATGGATATCAGTGCTCATGGCCATGACCTGATTGTGAGTATGAGTGTGAGGGCTGTGTCCGGGTCTGCCTGTGACCCCGTCCTCAGGTGGCAGTGACCATGGTTGGGCCCGTGGCTATGGATAGGTTTGCAGGGGTATGACCTGTAAGTGGCTGTGGATATGTTTGCAGTCATATGACCTGTAAGTGTGAATGACATTCTAAGCTTGGGGGCTTGGTGGGCATCCATGGTCCTGCAGGGATAGTCCTGCAGGAGACGAGGGTTTAGAGAGGAAGCTGAAAGGGTCTCAGGGACTTGGGATCTGGGGCTGGGCAGCATGGGCAAGGGGAGGTGCAGAGCCTTGCTTGGCACAAGCTCATCCTGTCTGCCCGAGGACTATGTCACCAGCCCTCCCTTCTTACGCCGTTTGTCTTTGGTCTTGGAGCTAGGGCAGAGCGTGTTATGTTCTCAGGGCCGGAGCAGGGGGCCGAGGCTGCGACAGGGACAGTAGAGTAGACAGGCCTCAGATTCCTGTTTCTACTCTGCCCCCAGGGCAGCCAGATTCCAGTTCTCTAGCCCATCACAGCCTGCCCTCTTCGGCCCACCCAGCTCACACATTCCCTAGGAGGGACTTTAAAGGGAAACTGTTCAGCTGGGATTTCTGTCTGTGCCACCCATCAAGGAGAGCACCCCACCCGCAGTGTTCCTCACCGTTCAGGCCCAAGCCTCCAGAAGGTAGACCAGAAGGCCAAGAGACAAGGAGGGTCATCAGATAGAGGTTCATGAAAGGAAAAGATGTTCCAGGGCCTTGCAGCCAGGTAGTGGAAGAGTTGGGACAGGAAGAAGTGGCAGCGGCACTGATTTCTATAATTCTTCTTGTCAGTCCCAGTTAGCGCCTGGTGGAGGAACTTGTCTTTCTTCTCCTTCTTGGGGGAAAAAAATGAACAGTCTTATTAGAGCCCAGCCTAGTGCCTGCTGCATTCCAGAGGCGGACGCCCTGATGGAAGGGGCCTGTGCTGGGGGTCAGGAGCCACCTCTGTGGGACACAACCCTCTGGGCCTCTGTTTCCTAACGCAGGAATCACTAGCCTACCTCTGCTTCTCAGCTTGGGTGAAAATGCTCAGCAGAAGTCGAGGGCAGAGATAGGGAAAATAAGAACAGCTGAGCTCTCTCCACCATCCTGGGAGCCATTTCCCCTTTCGAGCACTTGCCCTAAGCCCTACCTCAGTTTCCCCATCTGTCAGATGTGCTGCTGCCTCCCCCACCCACTCCCACCTCCAACTGCCTTTCAGAGGCTTGTGAACATGTTCAGTCAAACCCTGTGGGGGTCAGTGGGCGGGGCTCAGAGAGGCACCTGGAGACTGCGGGGGAGGAAGGCCCCCGGGCCAGGTGTTAACACTTGTAACAGGCAGGAATTACAGCTGGCTGGGGCTGGGGCTGGCGAGGAGCTGAGCTGGCTGGAGGCTGTTGATCCCACAGACAGACAGACAGACAGACAGATGGGCAGATACCAGATCGGATGGCCAGGCTGTAACCGGGTGGTCTCCCTTCCAGGGCAGGCCTTACCCTCGGGGGAGGTAGTGGGAAATTAATCCGGGTCTCTTGGAAGTGAGTTCACCACCCTCCTGCCCACCCCACCCCCATTGTGGGCGGAGCCTGCTGTCCAAGGGGAGCAAAAGTGGTTGTTGATCTGTTTGTCTTCTGATGGGACCACATTTTGCTTGAAAAAATAAAGAAAAAAGGCCAACAACCATTGAAACGGCAACAAGAGCAAAACCCATGTCAAATATTATTATAATGCTGGAGTAGGAAATGGCAACCCACCACAGGATTCTCGCCTGGAAAATTCCACGGACAGAGGAGACTGGTGGGCTTCAGTCCATGGGGTTGCAAAGGTCGGCCACGACTGAGCACTGCATTGCACAAACAGGAGAATGGAGCTGAGTTATGTTCTCCGAAGAACCTTTTTTAATATATGGCGAGAAGGCATGGGGAAGCGGGTAGCAGTCAGGGAAAGTTCTCCCAGAATTTCAGAGTATTTTGTCAACATCTGTGGGGCCAAGAGGTGAGTGATGGGTGCATCTGGGCCCTGAGCATCACCCTCACCCCAGGTAATCTGAGGACCTGTCATCTGGGAAGGATCTGGAACACTTGCCTGGTGGGAAGAACTTTGGATGGAGGTCAAAAGAGGCAGGAGCTGGACTGGGGTGCCAAGTTCTCTAGCGGGTATGCTCCCTCCCTCCCTGCAGCTTTCCCAGTGGCGAACTCAGCTAGAATCTGCCGCCACTCACACTGTCTGGCTTTGGGGTGCCTGCTCAATCGCTGGTTCAGAAACTGAGGTGAATAACGAGGGCTCTAGGTAGAAATCCCCAAAGAACAGGCTCAGCCAAGCAAGCATCTCCCATCCTGCCCACTACAGAACTTAATGCTAATAAACATGGTGGTGCTCGGGCAGAGGTATGATCGAGATGTTATGGATGTGAGGCAGGGGAAGGGGTCTCTGACCTGGAAGTTCTCTCTAGACTCTGAATAGATCTCTCCTGAGTCTGGGCAGGAGACAAGGAGCCTGGGGTTGGGGCAGGAGAGGCAGCTCTTCTCAGAGGAGGATATAGCTAACAGATCCTTCCAGGGAGCGTGAGGGAAAAGGAAGACTTTTCTGGTCTCAGAATGTGGTCAGCCCAGAGATTGAGGGGCATCTGGCCTTCTAGCCTTTTCCACTCATCCTGCCATGAGCCACAGAATACTTGTAAAGCCACCAGGAGGGAAAGGACATTCTCTACTCCCTATTCCTAATTAGGGAAGCAGGTGAGCCTAACCCCTTCCTCAAAGCTTAGTACCACCCTGATGCTACACCTACGTATTCACATTACTGTGTGTCTGGAAGTGAGCAGAGCTTGAGTGCACAGACTGAGTCTGAGGACGGAGTTTACCACTGACAGGCTGTGTGACCTAGGATGGGTCCCTTTCCTTCTCTGTGTCTCCCTCTAGGCTTCATTTTTCTTAGGCAGCCGGAGGGACCTCTTCTGCCTCCTGGAGTCTGCAGGGCTGTGACAGGGACGTGATTCACGGCTGTGAAGCAGGGAGCTCCAGGTGGCCCCAAGGCACTCCCCAGAGAGCCTGCCTCCCTCACCCCTCCAGGCCACCCGTGCAGACAAAGCCTCCCGTAGGCAGCCCCTTCTGACCTAACTCCCAAAGCTGCCTAGTCCACCTGCTTACACCTCCAAACCTCATTTTCCCCGAACACTCACATTCCTCTTGGAGCCCGACTGCCTGCATTCACATTCCTGTAGTAGTGGGTAACCTGCAGCAAGTTCATCTCTCTGAGCCTCAGTTTCCCCATCTGTAAAATGAGAACAGTGACTGTTTCTACCTCATAGGGTTGTTGTGAAGATTGAATAAGTGAACACAGGTAAAGCTTTCTGAATAATGCCTAGCATACTGGAAGTATTATATACATGTTAGTTTTATCCCTATCTGCAAGCTATTTTGATTCAAGTTCTAGATCGAAACTTGCCTCTCCCAAGAAGTTTTCCCAGGTTGACTCTACCTGTGTGTGTATTTGTGTGTTACTCACTCATTCATGTCCAACTCTTTGCGACCCCATGGACTGCAGCCCACCAGGCTCCTCTGTCCCTGGAATTCTTCAGGCAAGAATACTGGAGTGGGTTGCCATTCCCTTCTCCAGGGGATCTTCCCAACCCAGGGATCGAACCCGGGTCTCCCCCATTGCCAGCAGATTCTTTACCATCTGAGCCAGTTTTCTCCTTATCCTCAGAGCCAACTTGCCCCTTTAACTTGGTACTGGAGACCAGGAGCCTGAGGCTCTATACTTAACCTGAGGAAGCTAGGCTAGGCTAACCTAGGCTCTGCTGTTTGCCTGCCCAGGAAAGAGGGGGCGGAGAGGGCAGTGTGTTCTCCCCTAATCCTCCTCCTCCCGTCCCACAGTTTGCTGGACTCCTAAGCCACTGCCACTTCCAGCTGCGACTGGAGCCACCTTGGGCTGGACCAGGGAGGGGTGGGAGAGGCAGGTTCCCGGGCTGGTGAGGGTGGGTGGGGGGGAGTGGCAATGGGGCTGCCTGGAGCAGCCTGAGGAGAAGTTACTCCTCCAGGAGCTGAGAGATGATTCAGAAGGTGATTTATAGACGGAAGGCAGAAAGCTTGGCTCCTGGCAGAGGCCTGCTGCTTAATTACATTCTTTGGGGGGTGGAGGTACGAGGGGGGCAGCAGCAGGGGAGCACCTCCCACCCCCTCCCCCTCCAGGTCTTGTCCCTGGAGCCGCCCCAACTCCAGGCCAGTCCCTGTGGCTCCTGTTGCTGGAGAGGGAATTCCCTGTTCTCAGTGGGAGACTAGGACAGGGAGCAGGAAGAGTTCTGAGAGAGAGGGGGTGGAGGAAAAGGGAAGAGTCCTATCTCCTGGGACTCCTGCAGGGGGGTCTGGGATGCAGAGGGGGCTGGGAAGCGTGACTGCCTTGGGAAGATCACTTGGTCTCCTCTCAGCTCCTGGGCAGCCAAATATAGCTAACCCACCTGAGCAGAGGGTTTCTAGAGTCTTCCTGAGGCCATAACCCCATACTTTCCCTCCAGGGGTCTATCCTATGGCTGCTTCTGGGTTCTTCCTTCACCTTGACTCCTTTTTGTTGCTTGACTTTCAGTGGGCCGTGGGCTGGGAAGCTGGGGACCTGCCTCTGTACTCAGAGGTCGAGACCCACTTCTTTGGTATCAGGCAACCTGTGGTACGTGGCACAGCGGTTGCCTTAGATCCAGAAGGTTCTCCAGGCCGGGTTAGCCTTGCGTTGGAGGGAGAGACACTTTCCTCTCCTCACATTAAACTGATACCTTAGGGAGTCACTACAATTCAACTTGTTGTTGTTGTTCAGTCGCTCAGTCGTGTCCGACTCTTTGCGACCCCATGGGCCACAGCACGCCAGGCTTCCC
This sequence comes from Bos mutus, assembly GCF_027580195.1. NCBI lineage: Eukaryota > Metazoa > Chordata > Mammalia > Artiodactyla > Bovidae > Bos > Bos mutus. Next base: position 31,748,488 of record NC_091635.1, read on the forward strand.
TGTCCTTCACTCACCCTGTCCTTTGCTCAAATAGTTCAACTGCTAAAGTTAAAATCTCTTCGGTGCTGTAGACAAGCAGCCTCTCGTTCGGTCGGTTACTGGCGGTGGTGACGTCTGGATTCTTTCTATGAACGCTGATCCATGCAGCACAGTCTGCGACATCTCTCCACTACTTCTTAATTCCCATGCAGCCTTCTTCACAGCTTTGAAACCCCAAACTCCGCCTCTCGTTTTTGAGGCTAGCAAGGTGTATCGGGGGCAGAGGGTAGGGGAGCGCAGGCTGATGGACTCTGTTTATCTGTTTGCAGCTTGGCATGCACAGCCGGGAGGAGTTGGCAGGGGTCAGCATGGGGACACTAGACAGCTCTCTGGTTCCCCCTGAGGCGGACCTTCTCAAAATGGCCTCATTATGTGTGTGGAGTAAATTCCAGCGATGTCAGGCTCACCCATACATCTAGGGGAAGTATGTTGGGAGACAAGATGGGGCAGTGTGGGCTGGTGGGAGGTTTCTGAGCAGGGAGTTAGGGGACCTGAGACCTGGTTCTGCCACTGGTTGCGGTGTGACATTATGCAAATCCCTCCGCTGTTCTGGGCCCCAGCTGGACATGCTGCTGGCCTTGGACTGCTAGCTATTTGGACTATCCGTATCTGGTTGGGCGGGTGGTGTCATTGAGAGGTGACCTCAGGGCAGGGTGGGAAGTGTTGAGCACAAAACTTTACACTCAACAGCTGTGAGATCACGCATGAGTCTCTAACCTCCCCCAGGCCTCGGTTTTCTCATCTGCAAAATGGGCAATGCTAAGGAAGCCATTTGCCCTGCCCACCTGCAGGGCTGTTAAGAGCTTCAGAAGGAAGGATTTTTACAAAAGTCCTTGAGAAGCATCAAATTCTTTCCAGAAAACCTCTCTATCATTGCTAGTCCTACCAGAGAAGAGGAGTAAGATACAGTCCCTGGTCAAAGAGGGCTGATGATGGACCCTCCAGGAGTCTCTGAGCCTTTGAGCTTAGAGATTTGGTATTTCCAGCAGAGGAGGAAGGAATGGAACCCAGACAGGGGGGTTCTCAGCCCCTTCTTGCGGTGGTCTTACGGTTCAGTAGGAAGCACCGAGGGGAGGGGGCAGAGGTCGGAGGTCAAGTGACCACAGAGCATGCCCAGGTTCACCTGAACTAGTGCAGACATTGCAGACCTGACCTGAGCTCAGCCAGGCATGGGATTCCTCAGCAGGGACACGGTGATGGAAGGTGGGAGGCGAGGCGAGGAGTGGGGAGGGTAAAGGGCCAGGAGGCAGAGGGCTCTTCTGAGGCCTGTGGCCATCAGGAAATCCTTGTCACCTGGATGGAGACTAGCACACTGGGAGACAATTCACTCCAGCTAGGCTGGAAAAACAGGAAGGACTGTGTGTGTGTGTGTGTGTGTGTGTGTGTATGACCATGTGTGTGTGACCGTGTGTGTGTGTGTGTGTGTGTGTGTGTGTGTGGAGGGGGATGGGAGCAACAGGACCAAGCGCCCTGCCCCTGGGCACAGAGTCCCACTTATCTGTCAGAGCCAGCTGGGCCAGCGAGGAAAGCCAATCTCCACGCAGGGCCCATTAGGAATGCAAATAGGGACTATGGCGGCAGGAGTGAGCCAGCCTCTCACATCCTGTCCAGCTTCTCACCACGTATCTTCCTAACCTGGCTGTCTTTCTTTATTTCTTTGGCTGCACCACGCAACACATGAAATCCAGGTTCCCCGACCAGGGATCAAACCTGTGTCCTCTGCATAGGAAGGTGGATTCTTAATCACGGACCACGAGGGAAGTCCCCCTAACCTGGCTTTCTGAGGCTGTCTCTCCCCTGCTCTAAAACCTCCCATGTCTCCGCACTTCTGTGGGCACAAAGGCACCACCACATCAGGTGTACCTTTCATAAGTCCCCAGGAGTCCCTCTGTGCATGTTCATGGAAACACTTTGCTATCTCCTCTCTCCTCTCACGCAGCTGCTCAAATTCCATTTTGCCTTTGAGTGTGCGCTTGCTAAGTTAATTTATTCATGTCTGACTCTTTGCAACCCCCATGGACTATAGCGCGTCAGGCTCCACTGTCCATTAGATTCTCCAGGCAAGAATACCAGAGTGGGTTGCCGGTTCCTTCACCAGGGGATATTCCCGGCCCAGGGATCGAACCTGCATCTCCTACATTGGCAGGCAGGTTCTTTACCACTAGCGCCTTTGAGACCCAGATCAAAATCCTCTCTCTCTGAGTCTGAGATTCCAGATCTACTGTCCAACAAGCAGAGAATATGTCATCCCTCCCTTCTCTTCCCATCGACTCCCCAGGACAGCTACGCCCTATATTCCCAGCGCCCTTTCTCATGGGCCATGGGCATCTTCTACACTACACATGTGTTATTCTAGACTACACATGTGTTATTATTTATTTATTTGGATGCGCTAGGTCTTATTTGTAGCATGCGGGATCGTTAGTTGCAGCATGCGAACTCTTAGTTGTGGCATGTGGGTTCTAGTTCCCCGACCAGGGATTGAACCCAGGCCCCCTGCATTGGGAGCTCACAGTCTTAGCCACTAGACCACCAGAGAAGTCTCACACATGAGTTCTCGTCACCTGGTGCCTGCCTCCCCCAGTGCCAAGCATATGATGGGGGTCAGTAAACAAAAACATAACTCCATGCTATGTATAACACACTGGGTAAAGGCAAGTGGGCAACAGAGGTTCCTAAGAGTGCCAGTTGTACATGTGAATCACGACAGTGTCATGAGCAGACCTAAGGAGCAGAATGAATTAAAACCTCATCCCTGGGTGTGACCCATGGCTCTGGGCACATTGTTCTGCTGACTTTGAAAGGTAGCCGAACCTGGGTCCTGTCGCTCACTTAGGCCCCAAGTGGCTAACAGCTCCGAGGTTCAAAGCACACCCAAGAGGATGCAGCCCCTCATCTGAGTGGGCTGCCATCCCAGGGGCTGATGTGAGCCTCATCTCCATGGTCTCAGTTCCCAGAGAATTTTTTCCATCCTGACTCCATTTGCAAATAATTCCTATTACTGTTTTATTTCTCCTCAACAGGTCATACGATGCTTACGTGTCTGAGTCTTAGTTTAAAAATCTCATTTGGCGTGACTTGTTTCCCCATCAAGGACCACGTCAGTATGTTTGGTAATGCTGTGTATGTGCCGGTGTCTGTATACACATCATGAGTTAGAATGAAACTGTCCATTTTATAGATGAGGACTCAGGTCTTAAAGCCTGGGCTCTGAACTCAGCTCTGTTGGGGCCAGAGCTTTTCCCTCCCACTGCCATCCAGATGCAGAAGTGGAGTTCTGCATTTGCTACATGGACCAAGAGTTTACTTATTCGTATTCTAGCTTGGTCCTCAAAGGATGACTTTCAGTCAAGATTACATTTGACCTTCAGCTTGAAAGCTGCTGCCTTGGGTTTGTTAATACTATTTCCGAACCTCTGGGAGTTTTCTTTTTTATTTTACTTATTTTTGGCTGCACTGGGTCTTCGTTGTTGAGTCTGGGCTCTCTCTAGTTGTAGCGAGCGGGGGCTACTCTCTAATTGTGGTGCATGGGCTTCTTATTGAGGTGGCCTCTCTGGCGGTTCACGGGCTTAGTTGCCTGAGGCACTTGGGATATTCCCGGACCAGGGATGGAACCCATGTGCCCTGCATTAGCAGGCGGATTCTTAACTACTGGACCACCAGGGAAGTCCCTGGGAGGTTTCTTATTTGGGCATTTGTGCCAGCCACTGGCAAGCTTTCTACATGTACGAAGCTGGCAGTAGTGGCTCTGTGACCATTTCGGTACGGGTGGAGGGAGGTGGCCTCGGGCAAGTCACTGCTTCCTGGGCCTCTGTTTTCTCACCTATTAAACTGGAAGGAGGTAGAGTCATGGCCTCTCACCTCTCACATTACTTTCAGCAGTAAAAGTTCTCATTCTTTTTAATCCCTTATGCTCCTTTGCATCCAATCCCATCACACATACTAGAAAACAATCAGAATCTTCTCTTTCCCAAACCAATCCTTATGTTCATGTTTCTGATACAGATGATTTTTTACTTGACTTTTACAATTCAGTATTCACCGAGATTTCTCCCTGAGGAACTAGTGTGATTTCTCCTTGTTGTTAAAGTATGTTTCCCTTTAAGTCCTGACTGTCAGAAAACTCAAACATGAACTCAATCCTTGCACCTGCATTGACCTCTATTTGTTGTCATCTTCACCTTGATCCTGATTTTCTCTTTTCATTTTGTTATTCAATCCATGTGTTCTGTGTTACCAGCTCCTTGAGGGCAGGCTCTGTCTCCCACATCACAGCCTTCTCTATGCTGGGAAAGTTCATAGTAGATACTCAATAAATATTTGTTGTTGTTAGAATGAATATTTGCTGTCAGGCAATTCAAATCCTTCTGGAGGGACTTCCCTGGCAGTCCAGTGGTTAGGGCTCCATGTTTCCCCTACAGTAGGCACGGGTTCAGTGCTTGGTTGAAGGGAACTAAGATTCTCCATGCCAAAAACAAAAACAAACGAACAAATCCTTCTGGAAAGAGGTAGATCAGATCAGATCAGTCGCTCAGTCGTGTCCGACTCTTTGCGACCCCATGAATCACAGCACGCCAGGCCTCCCTGTCCATCACCAACTCCCGGAGTTCACCCAGACTCATGTCCATCGAGTCAGTGATGCCATCCAGCCATCTCATCCTCTGTCGTCCCCTTCTCCTCCTGCCCCCAATCCCTCCCAGCATCAGAGTCTTTTCCAATGAGTCAACTCTTCGCATGAGCTGGCCAAAGTACTGGAGTTTCAGCTTTAGCATCATTCCTTCCAAAGAAATCCCAGGGCTGATCTCCTTCAGAATGGACTGGTTGGATCTCCTTGCAGTCCAAGGGACTCTCAAGAGTCTTCTCCAACACCACGGTTCAAAAGCATCAATTCTTCGGAAAGAGGTAAGGCATACATAAATTTTAAAAATCTTTCTATATCATGGAGTTGGCCCTGACCAGATATTAATAGTTTTGGATTGCAAGAATTCTGATTAGTTTCTGTTTCTTTATCTTCAGAATTTCCCCTCAAGTCTACAAAAGCCTTGTCTTTGGGGAAGTCACCATCTATTCATAAGATCTACTTCATTCTAAACTTGAAGTTGGTACATATTTTTTCTCTTTGGAAGCTCTTGTTTCTGGCCAACGATTGTGCTTTCCCATTCCCTGGCTCCTTTCACACCTGGTTTCTCCCAGCTTCCCTTTCCTTCAAGCCAGCCAGTGCTACTGTGGCCATTCTGCAGGTGGCGGGGTGCCCTGGTAGCATCCTCCCTGCCTCTCCGGATGGCTTGCTTCCAACCCCCACCCCCAGCCATCGCGAGAACCGCTGTCACTGTGGGCACAGGTGGGAAGGAAGAAGGAGGCTGGCCGAATGAACATCACGCATGACAAACACCAGATCCCTTGCTGCCAGCCAGGCCCTTCCCAATAGCAAAGCCCTAGAGGGGCACTGGCTTGACCTGGGAAATGCCAAGCCCTCATCCAAAGGATGGAACCTCAAGGAGGGACAGAGAGAGAATGGCTGGTGAGGGATGCCAAGCTGGCCTCACCCACCCGCCAAGAAGGTGTTTTCTCGGCCTCTCACCTCCTCTCTGCTTCTGCATCTCTAGAGACCACCCTCCTCAGCCCCTGGACTTCAGGAAGGAGAATGTGTAAGCATAGGCGTGGTGGTCCTTTATCTTAACTGAAGCTTCTGCAGGAGAAATTCTGGAGCCTTCCTCAGATATCAGTAAGGATGGAGTCTAAGACCTTGACACTGTCCTTGAAGCTAAAAGAGCCCCATGAGATTAGCATCTTCACCTCCACTTAAAAATTTTTTAAAATATTTTGTTATTTATTTGGCTGCACTGGGTCTTAGTCACGTGTTGGCTCTTTGATCTTCGTCGCAGCACGTGGAATCCTTAGTTGCAACATACAAACTGTTGTGGCAGATGAATTCTTAGTTGCAGCATGTGGGATCTAGTTCCCTGACCAGGGATCGAACCCAGGCCCCTTGCTTTGGGAGTGTGGAGTCTTAGCCACTGGACCACCAGGGTGGTCCCTTCATCCCCATTTTATCTGTGAGAAAACTGAGGCTCACAGAGCCCATGCAAGGAGCTGGGAAGCCAATGGGGGAGGCAAGATTTACCAGCCAGCTAAGGAAACATGCCACACACATGACTGCATCCTTACAACAGCCTCAGGAGGCAGACACTCTTATTATCTCCATTCTACAGATGGGGAAACTGAGGCCCTGAGGAAGCCACGCCATTGGCTCCACAGCTGGCCAAGCCCAGAACTCCAACCATGACATAGACTGCCTGAATCCAGGCTTTACAGTCGGTAACACCACATCTTGACAGCCAGGAACTTCCTCCTCAGGTCTGACTGCAGTCTTTCCTGACTTAGTCCAAGACTAGGTTCTCTCCTTTAGTTTTCTAGGGTCATGAGCATCATGGTAACTTCAGCTTGCACTCAAGGACGAGGGTGCATTGCTCAGTGAGTCTTCCCTCCCAGATGACCCAGTCTCCTGCACACCTTTAGCCATCTTGTTCTCCTGATCTCTCTCCAGCTTCTCTACATCTTCTTGCAAGTGCTGTGACCCACAGCACTGTATTAGACCAGGGCAAAGGGATCCTGCCAGGCCCTTCAGATTAGGGGGCTTCACTCTCGTGTCTTAAGGCTACACCCCTCCCTGCAGGGCCAGGTATCTGGGGTTCAAGGGGTCATACCCACAACACTTCACCCTTAGCCATGCTCTTGGTACTCAGAAATATACCCAAGGCACCTGGAAGTGCCTAGTTCCATTGTCTATGAATCTACTTCTGGGCTGGGCAGACCTCAGCTGGGGTTTGTCCCATCAGGGCAGCCATGCTGATGGGTGGGTGTGCCCTTAGGGCTGGGAGGTGGTCAATGGGAGGCCATCTGCAGGGCCTGTGGGTGGAGCTTGGAGGTTCAGTCAGGGTGTCCAGTGTGGCTGGAGCAGGAATGAGCAAGTTGCTGGCTGTGGGCTGGGGACTGGCTCTCTCCATGTCACTTTCTCTTTTTCTTCTGTTTCCTTTAAAAAAAAATTTGTTTTTTTGGAGGATAATTGCTTATAGTACTGTGTTGGTTTTTGCCATGCATCAACATGAATCAGCCATAGGTATACACACATCCCTTCCCTCCCGAACCTCCCTCACCCCTCCCACCCCATCCCACCCTCTAGGTTGTCACAGAGCCCCAGGTTTGAGCTTCCATGTCACTTTCTAGCTCAGAATGCCATGGAGAACCTAGCCTTCCAAGTGGTGAATAAGGTATTTTACCAAAATGCTGCTTAAGTCGCTTCAGTCGTGTCTGACTTTGTGCGACCCTATAGACGGCAGCCCACCAGGCTCCCCCATCCCTGGGATTCTCCAGGCAAGAACACTGGAGTGGGTTGCTATTTCCTTCTCCAATGCATGAAAGTGAAGGTGAAGTTGCTCAGTCATGTCCAACAATTAGTGACCCCATGGACTGCAGCTCACCAGGCTCTTCCGTCCATGGGATTTTCCGGGCAAGAGTACTGGAGTAGGTTGCCATTGCCTTCTCCGATTTTACCAAGATAAGATGATAGAATTTTTTAAGCTTATTATTGAAGTATATCTACTGAAAAGTACATGAATTATAAGTGTACAGCACACTGAGTGGATAGAATATATATTTTTATTGAATTATAATTAATTCACAATGTATTGGTTTCAAGTATATAGCAGTGATTCAGTCATACATACATATATATTCTTTTCAGATTATTTTCTATTATAGGTTATCACAAGGTATTGAGTGTAATTCCCTGTGCTATACAGTAGAACCTTGTAATTAACCTATTTCATATACAGAAAATATATTTTATTTAACAGTTTGTTAACCTGACATGGATCCTTTAAATATTGGGCACCTGGTAGATGAGATTTCATTTAATACTCTCATCCCAGACCCTGTAAGTGAACCAACCAGGCCTGGGGACTTGGGCAGGAAGTGGAGTCCCTCAGGGTGTGACTAGCACAGAATCTGGAAAAGCCCTGCTTTGTCCGTCTTTGCATTATCTTATGTTCCTGACTTGGTGGGTTGACATCCTTCTACTGGGTTGGCCAAAAAATTTGTTCAAGTTTTTCTGTAACATCTTACAGGAAAACCCAAACTTTTTGGCCCACCCAATACATTGGAAGCACTTCTAGCTGCCTGACCATGTGTGGTCACCTCTTACCTTCAAGTTCCTTTTGTTTGAGATCTTGTCTCACCCACTTTTGGCTTCAAAGGCTTTTCCTTCATATTTGATTGGTTTTGTCTTTTTTTTTCTTTTTTTAAAAAATATTTATTTTTAATTGATTGATGATTGGTTTACAATATTGGTTTGATTTCTGCCATACGTCAGCATGAATTAACCAAGGTTAATTCATATGTCCTCCCTCTATGCCCTCCCTCTTGAATCTCCCTCCCACCTCTCACCCCTTCCCACACATCTAGGTTATTACGGAGCCTCAGTTTGCGGTCCCTGAGTCCTACAGCAAGTTCCCATTGGCTAACTATTTGCATATGTTAGTGCGGTTTTGTCATTTTAAATGGCCCAACCAAGAGCATTCAGCCAGCAGCTCTGACCGATGTTCTACTCTCCTGTTTTTATTATATTTAATTTTTTTTACCTCTTTACACTTTTTTAATTTAAAAAATGCTTATTGAAATATAGTTGATTTTCAGTGTTGTATTTGTCTCATTCTGCCCTCTTTAGTATGGCTTGTAAAATCCAGAATGATCTAGCCTCTTTCTGATTCTCCACCCTAACTCACCTCCCACCCAAACATTTTCACCCTATGACCTACTTTCAGCTGCACAGGTAAGAGTGTGAACTTTGGGTGATACAGTCCTGGACTCCGGATGGTTCTGCCTTTAATATCTGGGTGACCTGAACCTGTCTGAACCTAAGCTTTTTCTCTGCAAAATAAAAAGGAAAGGATACAACATGTGAGAGATTTTGAGGTGTCCACGCTTTGCCATCGGTGTTGCTTCATCATCTGGGTTGTTCTTACGTGATCTTGCATCTCCTGGCCTGTGCTCTTTCCCCGCCTTCTTTGGAATGACTTCCGTGAACTCCTGTCCGTTCTTGGAAGCACAGTCCAGGCACCGCCTTCTCTCTGCTGCCTTCTTTCACACTCGACTCAGCCCCTTCCAGGCGCATCCATTTCATTGATTAGATTGTGGGTGTCCTGCAGGCAGGACCAGGTCTCCTTCACCTTTATGCCCACATCACAAGGATAGCACAGGGCACACATGTTATCCTCTAAGACGGGTTGTAGGATGAAGGGACCCCACTGAGAGTCACCTGCCAGTCCCAGGCTCAGTCTGCTAGACTAGATTCCCATCGCTTCCGCAAGGCCCTCCCGGGAAGACCTGGGGCCCTTGTCACTGGTTACCTCTTTCCAAGGATCTGTCTTGTCTTCCCAACTAGAGAGTCAGCCCCTCTGACTGGCAGAGGGCAGGACTCTGCTCTGTGTCTTCATATCCCTAGTGAGCCCCACACGTGGTCCTGAATGTGGCAGGAGCCCAGCTGGTAACGGTGATGGTTGGTTGGCCGACACACTGAGCTCCTTTTAGCAAGCTCGCAGCTGGGCTAGCTGGTTCCCACTCTCGGGGACAGCTTTTCCCCTCACTTTGTGATTTCCTAGAGAGTCCGTCTCTGAGCTTCTAGCCTCTGTGCACAGAGGCAGCCCGGTGTTTCAGAAAGAGGAGTCAAACCAGCCTTGGAGCGAATCTCAGTTCTACTTAAAAGCTGTTTGTGCTGTTAAAAAAAAAAAAATCTCTGACTCAATTTGTTCATCTGTAAAATGGGGATTAAAATTACTATCTCAGGGCAGTTGTGAAGATAAAATGAAATAATACTCAGGAACCAAGTTAATGATGAAGATGAATTGAATAAATTAAGGATGTTCTGAAGGTCATTCTTAAGCACCAAAGGTCATAAAATATTTTATCCCAGACCAGGCTTCTTTGAAATAGAAAGATCTGAATTCTTTCCAATACAGGAAAGGCCATACTCAGGGAAAGCCATTTGCTTTATGTTGGTTTGTCCCAACTAATTAACCTGTTTGAAGAAAAAAGTGGGGAAATTCCCTGGCAGTCCAATGGTTAGGACTCCCGCTTTTACTGCCAAGGGCCCGAATTCGATCCCTGGTCGAGGAGCTAAGATCCCATAGGCTGTGTAGTGAGGCCAATAAATAAATAAATAATAAGATTAAAAAGCAAGAAGTTGGCAGTAAGAGTCCCCTGGTGGCCTAGTGGTTAGGATTCCATGGCTTCTACTTCTATGCAGATTGACTGGGTTCAATCCCCAGTCAGAGAACTGAGACCCTACAAGCCGTGCAGAAAAAAAAGTGGGTGATGGCATGTGGCAGAAGTCTGCGACTAGGTGGAGCTAAGGCAATGTGGACTCCAGTCTGACCTTGTGTTCTGGTGTCCTGTTCAGGCAATAAACTTATAAAGGCCTCCAGTTCTCAGGAAGTGAAGCATCAATCAAAGGTGGTGACTGTTGGAGTTTTTTAGGGGGTTCCAAGGACTGGTCTTTGTGGGTGTACTATGGCTCTGGTTAACAGCTCAGCACTGGCCATTTCATCCCTGCGAAGTGCAGTGAGGAAGTTTGGTTGGGGTACCAGGTGGCCTTGGGTTGGATGCAGGCTGACCCAGGGATGGCACTCACTGTGCCCTTCCATCCTCCAGGGGAGAAGAGCCTGCTGGACCACAGGGAGGAAGGTGAGGAAACCGAGGCACAGAGGCCATGTAATGTTTTCTGTTCTTATATTTTTGATTGCAGACTGATACAAAATATTTTCTATTATGTGATACTTGATGCATACAAGAGAGTAAACATACCATGCCTGAGTGCTAAGTCACTTCACTCGTGTCCTAGTCTTTTGTGGTCCCATGGACTATAGCCCGCCAGGCTCCCCTGCCCATGGGGATTCTCCAGGTTGGAGAATTAACCTGTTTGAAGGAAAAAGTGGGGAAATTCCCTCACAGTCCAATGGTTAGGACTCCCGCTTTCACTGCCAAGGGCCCGAACTCGATCCCTGGTCGAGGAGCTAAGATCCCATAGGCTGTGTAGTGAGGCCAATAAATAAATAAATAATCAGACAAAAAAGTAAGAAGTTGGCAGTAAGAGTCCCCTTACTCTTACTGCCATGTACTTACTCTTACTCTTGTGTGCCATGCAACCCACATCTGCCGTGCAATCCCCACCTAGAGATTGAACCTGTGTCTCTAGTGTCTCCTGCATTGGCAGGTGGGTTCTTTACCACTAGCGCCACCTGGAAAGCCCCAAACATACCATAAATACAGGATATAATAACAAGATGAAAACCAGGGCCTGGCCACACCCCCAAAGAACCAGAATATGATCAAGGTCATTATATCCGTCTGTGTTCTACTCCCCGTCCTATCCCCCTGTGTCCCTCCAGGCAGGATCACATCCTGAATTTTGTGTATTTATTCTATCATTTAATTATTTATTTATGTTGGTCACGCTGTGCTGGCTTGCAGGATCTTAGTTTCCCAACCAGGGACTGAACTCGAGTCATAGCAGCGAAAGTGTCAAATCCTAACCAGTGAACCACCAAGGAATTCCCTATTCCATCACTTTAAATAGCTTTCCCAGCTAGAAATGCCTAGACAATGTACATATATATATATAGTTTATTTTTATTATTTTATTAAAACCTTAAAAACTTGAAGTAGAGTTGATTTACAATATTGTGTTAGTTTCAGGTTACAGCAAAATTATTTAGTGATCTATACATAGATATTCTTTTCTAGATTCTTTTCCATATAGTTTATTACAAAATACTGAGTTATAGTTCCTTGCTCTATATAGTAAGTCCTTGTTGTATAGCTACTTTATATATATTCATAGTAGTGTGTATGTCGGAGAAGGCAATGGCACCCCACTCCAGTACTCTTGCCTGGAAAATCCCATGGATGGAGGAGCCTGGTGGGCTGCAGTCCATGGGGTCGCTAAGAGTCAGACGTGACTGAGCGACTTCCCTTTCACTTTTCACTTTCATGCATTGGAGAAGGAAATGGCAACCCACTCCAGTGTTCTTGCCTGGAGAATCCCAGGGACGGGGGAGCCTGGTGGGCTTCCGTCTATGGGATTGCACAGAGTCGGACATGACTGAAGCGACTTAGCAGCAGCAGCAGCAGCAGTGTGTATGTGTTACTCCCAGATTCTTTTTAAGAATTTACGCATTTATTTGCTAGGCCTTCACTGCTGCATACGGGCTTTCTCTGCTTGCAGTGAGCAGGGGCTACTGTCCAGTTGGGGCGCACAGGCTTCTCGTTGCGGTGGTTTCTCTTATTGTGGAGCGCAGGCTCTAGAACATGCGGGCTCGCTAGTTGGGGTGCACAGGCACAGCTACCCTGCCGAATGTGGAATCTTCCTGCACCAGGGATCGAACCCATGTCCCCTGCATTAGCGGGTGGATTCTTCACCACTGGACCACTAGGCAAGTCCTCAAATTACTAAGTCCCAGCACTAAAGTGAGGGAGTGAGTCCCTCTTCCCTCATTTTTGTTTATTTTTAAGCATTATAAAAATAGTGTTATGCTGTGTACCTTCTCTTCTGTGATTTAATGTTCCCCTAGCCCCATCAGAGCCAGGGCACATTTCTCTCCTGGCTCCCTCCCTGCCCTTCTGTCCCAGTGGATCACCCTGCCTGAGTCACAGCAATAACATCTTTCAGGTGCCACTTCAGGGAAGACCGGAGGTGACTTCTTCTCCTGAGCCTTTATCCAAACTGCTGGGACTCCCTCCTTCTGCGAGAAAAGCCATGAGCTCCTCAGCGCACATCAGAGACCAGATGTGGCTGCCATCACCTGCTGGCATCTCTGTCCTCCTGGCTTGGTCCTTACTCATCCTCTCTTCCTGTCCTGGAGCAAAATTGTACTTCCTTGTGCTTGACCACTCAGTCATGTCTGACTCTTTGCAACCCCACGGACTGTAGCTCACCAGGCTCCTCTGTCCATGGGATTCTCCAGACAAGAATACTGGAGTGGGTTGCCATACCCTCCTCCAGGGGATCTTCCCATCCCAGGGATTGAACCCAGGTCTCCTGCATTCCAGGTGGATTCTTTACCATCTGAGCCACTAGGGAATCCCTCCATTTTTTAAAGATAAAGTAGTCTTAGGGTCCCTTTCCTGATCAAAAAACTCTTTTCTATCACTCCTCCAACTGGCCATGACCTTCCTGGAATTTTTCAAAACTCCATTCAGAGCTGTCATCTTCTGGGAATCTTCCCAGTCTAACTTCCACCCTCTCTCTCAGCTCTTCTGCATACCTTTTTTATGTCACAACAGGAAGTTGCAAACTGTGCTTCTTACACCAGTCCCACAGAATCCTGCTGAGAAGGGCTTTGGGGGTCAAATAAGTTTGGGAAGTGCCACCTGCTACTTCCAGACTCTTGGTGTTTATGGTGCTCATTAGCATATTAGTATCTTCTCAGCATGTTGGCAACACAGAGAGGCTTGCAGGGATGATCTTTGCTTGGTTTGTTTTCCAAAAATATTTACTGTCTCAAGTAAAAACTTATTATCTGTTTGGAAGGTGTGATCTAGAAGAACCTCCAGCCCCTTTTATATGTCAGTTTGTCCTTGTGATCTTATTCTTCTCAGCAACTGGACTGTAATTCCTCTGACTTTTAAAAATCATCCTTTGTGAACTAGTTTAGTCCAGAGCACCCATCCCAGAGGGTCTTGAGTTGAATGAATGAATGAAGCCATCAGCTAATCAACTGGTCAATTTAGTTGAATCCTCTTTCCTGTAAGGCTGGCAGAAACCAGACCCAGCTGCTCACTGTAGCCTGGGGACATGAGTGTCTCTGGCCAGTGTTAGACTTTCCCATGGTATTTCTACAAAGCCTAATTCCATCACCCCTGGTAAACTGCATCTCTTCCATTAGGCTTCCTATAATTTTCTTTTTAGGCATCTGTCTCCTTGTGAGTCTGGGAACCTCTGCAGGGCAAGGACCATGTCACACTCACCTCTCTGGGTTCCCATAAGCGGGTGTTCAGTCCCCACTGAACACCGAATAATGAACCTCTCCACCAACTGCACCCGGAGAGCTGGTGGTTAAGACGGCAGGCTCTGGAGCCAGACTGGATGAGCCCCCAAACTACCTGGGTAACCTCAGGCAAATTACTTAATCTCTATACTTCAGTTTTTCCCCACTCTAATGAGGGTAATGATAGCAATACCTTCCTTACAGGGTCGTTGGGAGGGTTAAATGAGTTAAAGCTGGGAAAGATTGAGAGCAGGAGGAGAAGGGGACGACAGAGGATAAGATGGTTGGATGGCATCACTGACTCAATGGACATGGGTTTGGGTGGACTCCAGGAGTTGGTGATGGACAGGGAGGCCTGGTGTGCTGCAGTTCATGGGGTCGCAAAGAGTCGGACAAAACTGAGAGACTGAACTGAACTGATGTGAAACAGTACCTGGAGTGGAGAATGGCACTGGTCTGTGTTAGCACTTATAACAGCAACTGCTGTCTATTATACCAGGGATTATGATAAAGTCTTTACCTACCTCCTACACCTCCCTCTAGTCTCTGTAAAGTAAATGATGTTTGGGAATTCCCTGGCTGTCCAGAGGTTAGGACTCTGGGCTTCCACTGCAGGGGACACGAGTTCCATCCCTGGTCAGGGAACTAAGATCCTCGCATGCTGCAGGGTGGGGCCAAAAAATTAAGTAGGTGATGTTTACAGTTTTGGGGTCAGGAAGCTAAGTCCTCCCAAGAGGACATGAAGTGGCAGCAGCAATGGGACCAGGACTCAGGTCAGACAGATCAGCCTGTGGTAGGCGGTGCTGCTCACTCTTCAGGGATGGGGCAGCTCTTGTACCTCTTGTCACCTATAATTACCCCCCAGTGAGAACCTGGTTTATCCTCTACCCTTCCCAAAGAGATGGAAATTCATGGCAGGGTTAGGTTCTAGGTGTGCGCGTGTACATAATAGAGAGCGTGTACGCATGCGCATAACGGAACCCAGGTAAGCGAGACGAAACTCAGGACAGGGCGGTTGCCAGCACCTCCGTGGTAGACCCAGAAAGACCAAGATATTAAGGCAGGACTTTGAGAATACACAGCAGAACAATCACTCGTGAGTCAGCAATGCTTCCAAACAGCCAGCGAGATCCTGGAATTGCTTGGTATCACTGCCCTCCAGACCTCGCTGGGTTCCCTGTGTGAGCTGGGAAATGTTTGCAGGCAGGACACCTGTGATCGCTTTTAGCTTGGTAGGTTATCCGGTGAAAGAAAGATTTCTGAGGTTAGCAGCCGAAGATTAGGTAGGGTTATAAAGGGGCCTCCAGATGTTGGGGGGCGGATCCCTGACTTCTGAGATGAACAACATGGAGTCACTTGTCCTACGTCTCCACTGGCCTTCACAGACCCCCGAGACTGACTCTATTCCATCCCTAGAAGCCAGGGGCTTGACTGTCTTCTTTCCATCCTGGCCAGGGCTTTATTCTAGCACCTTCCCAGGTCTGGCCACACAAGAGAAGTGCAATGTGGGGGCCTTGGGAGAGGGGCTGAAGGTGGTGATGTGAAGGTAGGAGGTTTATGATGCCCAATCGGAGGCTGTTTCTCTTGGAGCAGAGAAGGTTGGGGTCTTCCTTCCAGGCAGGTGAGGGCCTGCTCCCTCAGCATCTGAGCACAGGTCCCAGGGCTCCACATGGTGGCCAGAGGGCTGGAGTGAATGGGGAGGGTCTCCCATCAGGTGTCACTAGGCAGAGGCACCCATGACTGGAAGCAGCCGGTGAATCTGGCAGCTGGGGGGGTGGGTAGGGAAGCGGGAGGATGCTGAGATCTTCCCGGCCTGGAAAGAGGAGGGAATGCCCAGAAATCAGCTGATTGATTGGGCTACGAATGTGGTATCCACTGTTAGACATTGATCCACTCCTTGCGGTGCAGTGTGTTCTGTGAACAGAGAAGGGTCTGAATGCCTTAAAGATTTGGAAGCACCCCCACCCCGGCTGATTTCTTTGGTCCCTCAGCCCCTGGGATCCTGCATGAGACACCCCCCTTCCTGGGGCCATGGAGCCTCCTGTGGGCTTTTGTTTTGTGCCAGCTGACCAACCCCCCCCCCCGCCCCCGCCGCGCCAGCAGTGTTCCTTCCAGCTCTGAAGAGTTCCTTTGTTGGGGGGGCCGGCCTTGTGTCTGTCCCCAGCTGGTCCCCACTTCACTGCCTGTGGGATCTAAATGCGTCGGCTGGGACCTCAAGCCCTGGCCTCCTCCCTCTTTTGCTCCTCGGGTTTTGGTGTTTTGAGTCACATCTCTGTCCCGGAAGTGCCCTTCCTCTTCCTTTTGTCTCGTAAAGACCCTCCCCAGGGCGCAGCCCTTTGAGGTCTGTGGGTCACCTGAGCCCACCCTGCTCTGTGTCTCCCTTTGCTTGGTCTTCCTGCCTCCAGCAGGACAGCCTGTAAGCTGGCTGCTTCTCTCTGCCTGTGCATGTGGCCTGCCCATTCCATTATACCGCCCTCCAGGTTAGAGACGCGACACTGTTCTGTGCCCGGTTCCATGCAGAACACACAGTGGGTGCTGAATAAACACATTAAAAAATATATACATATATATGTATGGCTAATAATAATAATATAAATATTTATTTGGCTGTGACAAGTCTTAGTTGAATAAATACATTCACATGCCTGGGATCTTTGATCTTTGTTGCGGCGTGTGGGATCGAGTTCCCTGACCAGGGGTGGAACCTGAGTCCCAAGCATTAGGAGCTCAGAGTCTTAGCCACTGGACCACTAGGAAAGTCCCAAGAATAAACACATTCTGCTCTGATGAACCGGTTATCATCCGTGGGTGGGATCTAGACGTAGAGCAAAATAGCACCAATGCAGGATTTGGAGTCAGACGAGGGTCAGACCCCCCACCCCACCACCACTTACTGGCTTGTGGGCCCCCTGTCTGAGCCTCAGTTTCCTCATCTGTAAAGGGACAGGATTTACCTCCCGGGCTGTTGTGAGGATTCACTGAGACGCTGCTGAGGCTTTGCAAACTGGAAGGTGCTAGAACGTGTGTCTTCTAGAACGTGTGTCTTCTAGAACGTGTGTCTGCGCATGACACAGCTCATGCGCCCTGTGTCACACATAGATCCCTCGAACCCTCATGTGGAGGTCTCCCCCCAGGGAGGCCTTGAGTGTGGGTCTGACCTTGTCTGAGATACAGAGTGTGGAAGATCCATGACAGCCTTCATGGCTGTCATGAAGAAAGATCAGTAGGCAGGGGCCCCGGTACTTGAATTTACAGGTCTGTGAACCCAGAGAGCAGCCCGAGTAGCAGGACAGACCTGAGTACCCCCTCCCCATCAGCGCTCCACCACCAACTTCCGTACAGACCTTGTACTATTAAATGTCTCACCTCATTGCTTTACTGGCTACCTCAGCGCCACCATTTCCTAGCTGTGTGACCCCAGACAAGTTACTTAGCCTCTCTGAACCCACATTAGATGGGGGTAATAATACCCTCCTAGGGTTCTTTGGGAAATTAACAGGTATGTTCCATGTAAAGTGCTTTACATGGCTCTTGGCACTCAGTTCAGTTGCTCAGTCGTGTCCGACTCTTTGCGACCCCATGGACTGCAGCACGCCAGGCCTCCCTGTCCATCACCAACTCCCGGAGTTCACTGAAACTCACGTCCATTGAGGCGGTGATGCCATCTAGTCATCTCATCCTCTGTCGTCCCCTTGTTGGCACTAGGCAGGGCTCAATAACTGTTAGCTATCATTCATAATAATAATGACCGTTCTGAGTGTCCCAGTAAACTGGTCCCCTCACTACCCTATGCAGTTCAGTAAATTACTTCCTCATGAACTTGTTAACCACTCTCTAGCCAAATAAATACATTCACATTATCTTATGCACCCTGGGTTTGCACCATAAAAGCCTTCCCCTTTATTTCATTGACAGCCCTGTGTGTTCCCAGTATATCTCCCCCTGTGTGTCATGGGCACCTTCTCCGGTTTGTGGCCCTCGGGCCTTAGGTGATTTATGAAGGGCCCATAACTGGAGCTAATATGCTGACTTTTTGCCCCTCATGGTGAATACACATCCTGTTCGTAGAGAGGTTGGTAATTCTTTTTTTTTTAACTTTGAATGTTTGCTGTGTATATATGTGAGTGCATCTGTGTTGATTTTATCTTTTCTGTCTATAAAGTGTTTTTCCCCTGGAAGAAACACTTTTGTAAGAAATGTAACTGGAACACAGGACTGAAAATACGGAAATTGCCTGCGGTACCAGCACTCGTGTGGGGGGGAGGGGGGGGTGTACAGCTAGTCCCTTGAGACAATGGTATATGCAGTGAGGGAGCGGGAAGTGAGGCTAGACCCAGGGGTGGTGGGTGGACAGAAGGGCTCCACCATGGACGTGTGGAGAGAAGGCATTTCTGGTGAGAGACAAGTGGGGAATTCGAAATCCTAGACACAAAGTAGCTGTGGGCAAGAACTTAGAAAGATTCTTGTTAGCTATCATTCATAATAATAATAACCGTTCTGAGTGTCCCAGTAAATTGGTCCCCTTACTACCCTACGTAGTTCAGTAAATTACTTCCTCGTGACCTTATTAACCACTCTCTAGCCAAATAAATACATTTGGGAAGAAAGGAGAAAGGCCTCGGTACCTTGAACCCCAAGAGCGTTTGGTGGCAGCCTGCATTTCTGCAGACAGAATTACCACTTAAGAGACACGTACCCCCCCCCCCCCGGAAGGCTAAGTAAGCTGGAAATCAGGAAGAGGGGGAACGAGGAGCTGAAAAAACCAGAGGACACGGGACTGGAGGTTTGGGTGGCAGTGGGGAGGGTGTCATCAGATTAGGCTGTAGGAGGAAATTATTTCTTTTGAAATATACTTTCTATCTTGTCTTTTTCCTGTGCACATTAGCCTGTGTTTTATAACACACCTAAAATGAGAACACAGTGGCTGGCTGGCTTGTGATTTAGACCTAAGCATATGGAGATAGAGGGGCATGCCCGAACACTTTTTACTGATGCGTTGCTGGATCAAAAACATTTTGCTTCTGTTCCCGTAAAGATGGAGACTTGTTGCAAGGCCAGGAGAGAGACGATGAGGGAGAGGAGAGCTACTTCATGAAAGGACGTGGACAAAACTGTGGCTGGAAAGGATGGGCTGGTGCCGGGAGCCAGAGGGGGTGGGGCCCCTGGGGATGGATGACAGAGGCTGAGGGGGCTCAGCTGGGCCTCCCCCGCCCCGTGAGCAGATTCTTTTCTGTGATCCAGGACAGTGTTTCTCCATGTTGGCTTCTCCTCTTATAATGGAGGAAGAGAGGCCACCACAGAGAGGAGGGGGCACCCAGAGAAGTTAAATCCATTTCTCTGGGGATGGGACCCCAGCATCAATAGTTTAAAGCTCCCCTGGGGCCATGTGACAGGGTAGCCAAAGCTGAAAGCCAGTGACCCACAACTCTGAGTACTGGAACATTGAGAGGGCCTGCGTGCCTGCTCAGCCGCTCAGTCGCTCAGTCGTGATTGACTCTTTTGAGACCCCATAGACTGTAGCCCACTAGGCTCCTCCGTCCGTGTAATTTTCCAGGCAAGAATACTGGAGTGGGTTGCCATTTCCTTCTCTAGGGATCTTCCTGACCCAGCGATCTATCGGGGGTTCTCTGCATTGGCAGGCAGATTCTTTACTACTGAGCCACCTGGGACGCCCCATAGGTGTTGAGATGATGCTGGCAAAACCAGGCGCCTGTGGCGAGGGGGCCCTCGAGCGAAAGGACAGGGAGAGTGAATGTGGAGACCCAGCAGAGGAATGGGCGGCGGGACACTGGGACTGATGAATTTGGAGGGGCGCAGAGGAAGATGTTGAGGCTCGCTCAGGCAGCCTCGCCTGCGGATGGGGATGGGGCCGGGAGGAGGGGCAGCCGCCGCTTTGAACTTGCGTGGAGCCACCCTTAACAGAGGGGGCAAGTCCAGGTGCCGGGCAGGGCTGTCTTCACCTGCGCGTGCTCAGCGCCGTGGGGGGACGGGGCGCGCGGAAGCGCTCCTGGGAATGCGGTGGAAATACCCGCCTTGAAAGGGGGGAGCAGACGGCGCCCTAAGCGCCCAGCGATTGCGCAGCGCCGCCCACCCCAGCTCCCGCCCCGCCGGGCGCACCTGCAGCTGCCCGGCCGGGGGCCACTGCGGATCGGAGACTCCACCGCCCTCCGTGCTCGCGCGGGCAAAGCCGGGTGCGAGCCCCGCGCGGGGTGTGTCCACAAGGCCCCACGAGTTGGTTGGGCTTCTTATGTTCCTTCTAAGTTTTATTATGAACATTGTTCATCAGGAAAGCAGAGAAAACAATTCAAGGAGCACGCGGGGCCACACCTCCTAGCTCGAGTGTTTTGCATTTTGCTGTAATTGCTCCCCTCTCGCTCCTCCCAACAACCAGCCCCCGCCCCCGCCCCAGCTACACAGTGATTTGCTGAACCTTTTCAGAGTAAGTTCTCCTCATTCTGACTCTTCACCCACTGAGTTTCAAAATGTAAGGCTGACCCCTATGACCACATACCGTTATCCCTCTTAACAGAACTATGGATTCCTAATGATTCAGGTTTCTCCAGTAATCCCCCAAATGACTTCATGATTAGGATTTTCAAACCGGTTTCCAATTATATGATTATGCCTCATAGGTTTGTGTGCGTGCGTGGTGGGTGAGTCATATGACTCTTTGCGACCCCATGGTCTGTAGCCCGCCAGGCTCCTCTGTCCATGGGCTTTCTCAGGCCAGAATACTGGGGTGGGTTGCTATTTCCTCCTCTAGGGTATCTTCCTGACCCAGGGATTGAACCCACGTCTCCTGTGTCTCCTGCATTGCAGATGGATTCTTTACCCGCTGAAACACCCCTCCACTGTTTTTCCTGAACACATACACCACACACTGTTTAAAAATGACCTGGACTTTTGGCGAGTTCAGGCCTGCAGCTTTGTGGGTTTGTCTGGTTGCTTCCCCATAGTGTCATTTGGTTTGTTCCTCTATCCCTTGTGTTTCCTGACAGCTGAAAGTTACTTCTAAAGGCAGAGATTCAGGTTAAACGTCTTGGGCCAAAGGACTTTCTAGGGTATGCTGGGCACTTCGTATTGCATCATCTTGCATTGTGCTATTGTCATACTCTGGGAAGGTTTTTATGATCAGGTTCCTGGACTCCTCCCTAGAGAGTCTGATTCAGCGGGGCTGGCTTTGGAGCCCAGCTGTCTGTAGCTTTCAAAACCACCCCAAGTGAGCTGAATGCCCTAGTGCTGTGGCCTGCATCCCTGAATAGCAGCCAGCTGGTAAAGTCATGATCTTGGTTGTCCAGAAGGCAGGGTGGAAGGGAGTGGGTGGGATGGTAGAGGTAGGTGAAGCCCTTGGGGCCCAGCCCTGACCAGGGCAGGTGGTCACTGCTGCCTGAGTGTGAGGTAGGGATCCTGTCCCCTGTCAGGGAGGAGCTTGGGCTACCTGGGGCAGCTCCCAGGCTCAGGTGGGAGTTGTTGCAGCACCAGAGGTGCCTCCACGGACCTCTTGATGCTCCCAGTGCCCGGCACAGGGCCATGTCTCCCGTGATGTGTGCTGAGTGGAAGACACGGCTTTCAGAGGAGCCCTTAGGGAGCTGCTGTGAGTGTGAACTCCCAGCCCAGCAGCTCTTCTTCCCATGTTCCCTCCTGGACTCCTTCCTAAGACTCAAATAAAGGATTTCCAGCCTGTGGAAGCCGCAGCTGTGTGATAAGGCCCAGAGAACCAGTGGGGCCCTTAGCTTGTCGTGGTGGCAGCAGGGGAGGTGCGAATGATTGTGGTAACCAGGTGGAGTCGTTCCGTGTGGCAGGAGAGGCAGGTGTGCTGGGCCTCTTGGTGAACCAAGCACTCTGCCCAGTGTACAGAAATGAAAGAAATGGTTCCTCCTCTCAAAAACACTGTTTCAGAGGAAAAACAGAGAGTGAATGGATAATTCAGTGAAAAGTGTTTCCCCCTGAGGTGTGTATAAAAACTGGGAAGTACCCAGAGGGAACGGTTTAAACTGGACACATTTAGAGGAGCTTTTAGTTTTTATTTATTTTTATTTGTGCTGGTCTTCGTTGCTGCATGGGCTTTTCTCTAGCTGTGGTGAGGGGGGCTGCTCTTCCTTGTGGTGCATGGGCTTCTCATTGCAGTCGTTCCTCTTGTTGCAGAGCACAGGCTCAGTAGGTCTGGTGCACAGGCTTAGTTGCTCTGTGGCATGTGGGATCTTCCTGGATGAGGGGACAAACCTGTGTCTCCTGCATTGGTCGGTGGATTCTTTACCACTGAGCCACTAGGGAGGCCCAGAGGGGATTTTAAAATTGGACCCTGATGGATAAATAAGAGCCCAAAATGAGTAAGAC
This sequence comes from Bos mutus, assembly GCF_027580195.1. Lineage (NCBI taxonomy): Eukaryota > Metazoa > Chordata > Mammalia > Artiodactyla > Bovidae > Bos > Bos mutus. Next base: position 31,770,906 of record NC_091635.1, read on the forward strand.
AGCTGGGTAGGCTATGTCTTGTCTTTTACCAGAACTGGGCTTGAAGGGTAAAGCAGTCTAGGAACCCAGCAAAATCCCAGTTTGGGAACCAGCAGACTTGCCTTCTTAGAACAAGCAAGTTAACCTTGCGGGCTTCATTTTTCCATCTGTAAAATGGGAAAGTAACCCCAGTTTTATATAACTTAGGGGCTGGAGGAGCTGGGTAGGGGAGAAATCTTATACAACTAAAATGAGCTAAAGATGCTGACATGGTTTATGAAAAGATTAGATCAGAATTCTTATTGGTGGAGTTGGAGGTGAAAAAAAAATGGCAGAGGTCCAGGTATAAAAGATGTCCAAGCTGAACTTACCTTCAAGGCTCCACTCAGAGCTTGCCTCTTCCTCCCTCCTCTTTTCAGTCTCCCTCCCCTCCCTCAGGGTCCACTGCACAGAGTGAGATGGGATTTCTCACACTCTGCTACTGACTGTGGTCACCTTCGGGAATATCTCTCAGGCACTAGGGTGGGGCACCCTGAGGAGGGGGTGGAGGCTGTATTTATACACACCGGGCAGGTGATGGACGTGTATCCTAGGACTGGAGCCTCTGAGAAGGAGCTACGTGGTGGAACAGAGGCAGTGTTGTGGCCGGTGGGATCACACAGCCTGGGTTATACTCCCCGCAACTGTGGCGGCAACCTGGGCAAGTCTGGCCTTCAGCCCAGAGCTGGACTAGATAATAGCCAAGGTCCCAAGGCTTGGACATTGTGTAGCCCTGACACTGTGATAGAATGGCTAAGGCCTGTGGCCATCCACAGAAGGCTTATGTCAAGCCCCTCCAGGACATCTTATGTCTCACTGCTCCCTACCCCCCACTCCCAACTAGCAAGAGACTGGAGCAGGAACCTTCTCAGGCTGACACTTCCATTCCCTGGGCTTTTATTAAGCATCTACCTTTGTACCCAGGGAGCACCCCAGAGATCCCTGGTCCCACCATGGTTTCTAGAATGCTCAGCATCTCTCAGGGGCTTCCCAGGTGGCATTATTGGTAAAGAACTCACCTGCCAATGAAGGAGACATGAGAGACCCAGGTTCAATCCCTGGGTCGGGAAGATTACCTGGAGGAGGGCATGGCCAGCCACTCCAGTATTCTTGCCTGGAGAATCACATCAACAGAGGAGCCTGGTGGGCTGCAGTCCATAGGGTTGCAATGAGTCAAACACAACTGAAGCAACTTTAGCATGCACGCACACAGCATCTCTCAGGTTGATAAGATTGGACTCCTGGAGAGAACCCATTTGGCGGAGTACCATAAACCCCCAAGCCTGTCACTTAGCATCTTCAGGCTCTAGTTGGCTCATCCATGAAACGGTGTAACCACTCTGTACAGGTCTGGAGGCAGAGGCTGGGCCGCAGCTTCTAGCTCTGAAGAGTTAGGACTCGACGGACCAAGTGTGACGTGGTGTTCAGGGCTCACGTGTGAGTTCCAAAGTGCTCAGCAAAGCCAGCGCACTTGGGAGCCTGTCCCCCTGGGACACATTGTCCACCTGGGGTCCTGGTGCCCCTCAGGAGACCCTTCGGGTGTCTGAGGAGGAGGCCTTGGGCCTGCCTCCTTTCTCCTCAGTGGACACTCCCTGGCTCAGGCCCAGTCTTCCTGGGCTCATACCTGTCTCAAGGAAGATGCCCAGAGCTCGTGTGTCCTCTGGGTCCCGGGGGTGGGGGGGGATACAGCCCGGGGGACCCAAGCTGGAGCTGCTGACAGGCCAGAGAGGCAGGAGCCTCTCCTTCCCCTCTCTCCCCCGACTCCCCGCTTCTCCAAGGCCTCTGGTCTCCCCGCTTCCTCCCAGTTCTTACCCTCTTTTCCTCCCCCTTAGCTCTGACCATCCTGCTCTGTGCTCCCCACCCCCCCACCACTCCTCGGTTTGCCTGAAGGGGACAATCCCTCTCTCCTACCCCCTCCCGTTCTCCATTCCGATCAACTCCACTTTCCTATGAAATTGAGAAGGAGGAAAAAAAAAAAAACACCCCATGCTCACAACACAGCAAAAAACAGGTTTCAACATTTTACAGGTTTCAACATTTTTCAGGCCGCCTTGTCACATCTTATCAGATCAGCCAGGAGCCTCAGGCCAGGCACTCTGGGAGCTGCTTTGGAGAACAGAAGCTGTAACATTCCAGCCGGCCCTGCCCCACCCTCCGCACCCCTCTGCCTCCCCTCCCTCCTCTTCCCAAAGAAACAGCCCACAGGGCTCACCCCTCCCTCTACTGGCAACTCTGCGAGACCCTTGGCTTTGCATGTCCCACCCCCTCCCCATCTTTCTCTCCCTCCCACTGCTACCCAGAGCTGTGGCCCCTCTGGGCTCTCAGGTGGTCTGAGGTGCCCACTTGGTCCTGAAAGGTGGCTTCTAGAAGTTGGGGAGCTGAGGGAGTCATCAGAGGCACTCACAGAATGTCCAGGGGCTGCTTGGCCAGTAGAGCCCTGAATTGTATTTCAGGAGCCCTGAGATTTTAGGGAGGGAGAGGGAGATGCAGAGAGACACCCAAACCATCCTCAGTGGCTGCTGCCAGCAGGAGGGAATAGCTTTTTACTTTGGTTCCATTTTTAGGGAGATGTGTGGGTCTTGTTGGGCTTCCCTGGTGGCTCAGACAGTAAAGAATCTGCCTGCAATGCAAGAGACCCGGGTCTTGTTACCCATTGCCACCATTCATCCCAGGCCACCACCTTCTGGTTCCTGCCACAATGATGGTGACCTTGGTCACACAGTACAGTGACAGATCCAGACAGGGCTGACCAAAGTCCAAAGGCCCAGATTTCAGCCAAGACCACCTGAAGGAGAGACCCAGATTGTGGGTCCCAGGGCGAGAGAGACGAGCTCCCAGGTGGGGGTCAGGTTGGGAAGTCCCACTGTGGGCGCAGAGAGGGACCGCCCCACCCCCCACACACACACCCCCAGGAGGACACAGGTCTGGACTGGAGGCTTAGAATGCATCCACGTGCTCACCCAGGGAGAGGGTGGGGACGAAAGTGGCCCAGGGAAGGAGCAGAGGAAAGAAGGAAGGGTAGGGTGACTCACTCTGTCCAAGTCTACTGGCTTCGCATCTCCTCTCTCCTGATCAGGAAACCAGGAAGCAGAGCAGACCTGGGCACTGGGTGCCAACGTTGGCTGAGCCTAGCCCGGCCCACCTGCCTCCGGCTGGTTTCCGGAAGGCCCTCCCCACCTCTTGGCCTGAAGTTCTAGTGCCCCTGGAGTGAGGTCCCCACCCCCATCCTTGTGCCCTACTCCTTTGGCTCGTGGCATCCAACACCCCTACGATGAGATTCCCCCACTGTCTCACTCTTTTTCCTGGTGCCCCCTGGGGGAGGCGAGGCCTCAAGCATCATTAGCTGTAGGACGGATTCCCCAGATCTGAACGTCTAGTCTCCGCCTTTCTCTTGGGCTCAGCTCTGCTTCTCCAACACTGTCTGGACCAGGGAGCCTGCAGGTCTCACCAGTCCCACAAACTTCCTCTGTCTTTTTCCCCAAACTACTTAACCTCTTACATTCCTTTTCTTTGTTGACAGTATCTCAATCTTTCTGATCATCTTGGCTCAAAATCTTGGTCATCCTTTCCTCCTTTCCATTGTCTCCATGTGACCCATCCTTGCTCACTGCTTCCTCTGCTCCTAAGGCCACTGTCCAGAGACCCACAGCCACTAACCTAGGCCCTGCTAACCTAGATGGGAAGTGCTCGGGGTCCAGCTCAAATAGGCTCACCCCAGACCCATGAAACCTGTTCCAAGGTTCAGTTCAGTCGCTCAGTTGTGTCTGACTCTTTGTGACCCCATGGACTGCAGCACTCCAGGCTTCCCTGCCCATCACCAACTCCTGGAGTTTGCTCAATGTCCCTCAAGTTGGTGATGCAATCCAACCATCTCGCCCTCTGTCGTCCCCTTTTCCTCCTGCCCTCAATCTTTCCCAGCATCAGGGTCTTTTCCACTGAGTCAGCTCTTTGCATCAGGTGGCCAAAGTATTGGAGCTTCAGCTTCAACATCAGTCCTTCCAATGAATATTCAAGACTAATTTCCTTTAGGATTGACTGGTTTGATCTCCTTGCAGTCCAAGGGACTCTCAAGAGTTTTTTCCAACACTACAGTTCAAAAGCATCAGTTCTTTGGTGCTCAGCTTTCTTTATAGTCCAACTCTCACATCCTTACATGACTACTGGAAAAACCATAGCTTTGACTAGATGGACCTTTGTCAGCAAAGTAATGTCTCTGCTTTTTAATATGCTGTCTAGGTTGGTCATAGCTTTTCTTCCAAGGAGCAAGCGTCTTTTAATTCCATGACTGCAGTCACCATCTGCAGTGATTTTGGAGCCCCCCACAATAAAGTCTGTCACTGTTTCCATTGTTTCCCCATCTATTCACCATGAAACGATGGGACTGGATACCATGTTCTGGGGGGTGCAGTCATAATGCACAGACAGGCCTGAGACTCTCTTTAGCATAAACTGTCCCCCCAGTCCCTCCCCCCACTCCTTTCCCAGCCTTCAGTCTCTTGGTATCCACCCCCTAGCCTCATTCTGCAGTTTGATGATGTCTATGCTTAGTCACTCAGTCTTGTCTGACTCTTTGTGACCCCCTGGACTGTAGCCCACCAGGCTCCTCTGTCCATGGGGTTCTCCAGGCAGGAATACTGGAGTGGGTTGCTGTTCCATTCTCCAGATGATGTCTAACAGATTAACACTCCAAATCACAGCTCAGGAACCTTCAATGGCTGCACAGGTCCCCGGAGTAAAACTTGGCACTCAGGGCCCCCTTCCCTCTTCTGCTCCTTTGTACGGTCCCTGGACTCTAGCTGGAGTGGACCCACTGCTGTTCTGTCTCCCACCTCTTGTCTGGAGCTCTTCCCTGGTACCCCAGCCCTCCCCCACCCCCCAAGGGAGCCCAGCCATCCTTTACCAGCTCAGTGCCTGCTCCTTCATCGGGCCTTCTTGGTCGCCACTCCCTGGAACCTGCTCTCTTCCAGGATGCCCCTGCTCTTACCATATGCTCTCTGGCATGAGGGTTACTTGGGTGGTAAGCTACAGGTGCCTGGGGACCCTCTGTCACTTGTTCATGGCACACACGGCACCCAGACCTAGTAGGTGCCACAGAAATGCTTGTTGGTCTGTAATTGACACATGCCTCCTGGTCTGGGTGCCCCGTGGTTTGTGGCTTAGTTCATCTCCATGTTTCCAGTGCTTGGCACTCTCCCCAGTTCAATCATCACTTAAACGTGTTTTGAGTGAATAGGCAGGAAATGAATTTGTTTACCAAGGGAAGACTTTAACCTACTTTCCTAAGGGCAGGCACCTCAGTGCGCTCCGCGTGCTTATTGCTCACAGGGCTCCAGGCTGGATGGCTGGGGCTGAATCAAGATGGGAAAGCAGCAGGAGCCCTGGGCCTTCCAGCTCCCAGGCTCTTGCAGTTGCTTCTTCACTGACTCCTCTCTGGACCCTGGGTCCCAGCTCAGCGTGTGGACCCTTTCTACCTTCACCTTTCCCTTCCTGGGTATAAATAAGGCTGACCCTGAAGCCACCCAAATCAACTTTTGGTGAGAACCATAGGACCCATTCATGCCTACTGAGCGAATGAATCAGCTGCTGATGGGCAAGGTTCAGGTAGATCCTGATGAAAGGCGACCACTGGGGTATCTAGGTCTGCTCTATGGGCCATGTGAGCCCCTTGGACTCTGAAGCAACTCCCTCTCCTTGGCTCGCCCTGAGATAAGTTCAGGGTTGGGTCGGGAGGGCATAGAGCTGTGCTTAGCACCCATGCAGCCCAAGTGTGCTCTAGGGAGGCTGACCGGATAGGTAGAAAAAAGTAGTAGCTTGTGACTCTTGACCTAGGTCCCTCCTCTCGCTTTGTCACGAGCTCCCTGCCAAAGCACCAGGGTAAGCGGCCCGTGCCACTCATGTTTAAGCTCTTTGGAAGTTCCAGGAGTTGGGTGCACCTGGGTCTACTAGGTCCCTGCCCCTGCCCTGCCCCACCCACAGGGTACCTGTGTCCCTGAGTTTGTCACGTTCCCCTCGTGATGTCCACCGGCCCCGAGTGGCCTCTTGAGCTAAGTAGAAAGGTAGTGGCCTTGTTCCAAGGCCAATGCTTGACTCTTTTCTTTCTGCCCATTTTCAAGACTTTCCTTCCCCTTCTGGAAGTTCCCATCTTTCCCCAGGCCAGAGTTGGGCCCCTCTGGACCCAGAAACAGGAAGGGCATCTGTCCTGGAACCAGCAGGTGGACCACCAAGCTCTGGGCCATTGTAGGGTTTCCGGAAATATGGTGGTCATGCTGGAGGAGAGAGCAAAGGACCACACAGGAGGTGTTCTGGCTCCCTCCTTGTTCCATCTCCCCCACTTCCTCCCAGAACCCATGCCAGTCAGCTGAAGAGGCACTGATTCTTTGGGTCGGAATCTTAGGGTGCCCTATCTGGGGCCAGCAGAGACAGGTAGTCCTTGCCATTGAAAAAGCTGAGGGGGCGGGCCAAGACTCCAAGAAAGGCATGACTCCAGGAGACTCGGCCACGGAGCCCACCCCAAGACTGGAGAGCCTAAGCAGGGACCCTGGATCCTCTTCCTGGGGTACACCCTTGGACCTGCCTTCCACAGCCCTGCCCATATGTGGCTGCATGACCTGGGAAAACAACAAATTCTCTCTGGGTCTCAGTCTTCCCATCCAGAAAAGGAAGTGATTAGACTTCACTTTCACTTTTCACTTTCATGCATTGGAGAAGGAAATGGCAACCCACTCCAGTGTTCTTGCCTGGAGAATCCCAGGGACGGGGGAGCCTGGTGGGCTGCCGTCTGTGGGGTCACGCAGAGTCGGACATGACTGAAGCAATCAGCAGCAGCAGCAGCAGCAGACTAGACCAGTGGTTCTCAGATTGCATCCTGCAGAATGGCCATAGATGGGGAGTGAGGGGAAGGTGAAGGGGTGGGCCTGTGGGTCCCTACCCCCCTCCTTTTTTCAATTTAATCCTTTTAAGTGTACAGTACAGTGGGATCAAGTTATGTTTGCAGTGTTGTCCAACCATCACCGCTGTTTCCAGAACTTTTCATCATCCCAAACAGAAGCTGTATCCTCCCCCTCCCAGCCCCCAGCTGCCTCTAATCTACTTTTGGTCACTATGAAATTGCCTATTCTTGGTACCTCATGTAAATGGAATCATACTATATCTGTCCTGTGTCTGGCTTATTTCACTTGGTATAACGTTGCCAAGGTTCATGTATGTTGCAGCATGTATCAGAACGTCTTTCCTGTTTGTGGCTGAATAATATTCCATTGTATGGATTTGCCACATTTTGTTATCCATTCATCTGCTAATGGACACTGGGTTATTTCCACCTTTTGGCTGCTGTAAATAGTGCTGCCATGAACACTGGTGAACACATATCCGGTTGAATCCCTGCTTTCAGTTCTCCTGGGTCTATACCTTTTCATACTGTTCATGGGGTTCTCAAGGCAAGAATACTGAAGTGGTCTGCCATTCTCTTCTCCAGTGGACCACGCTTTGTCAGAACTCTCCACTGTGACCCATCCGCCTTGGGTGGCCCTACCTTGGAGTGGAATTGCCGGGTCATAGGAGCTTCTCAGGTGGCTCAGCAGTAAAGAATCCTCCTGCCAATGCAGGGAATCCAAGTTTGATCCCTGGGTTGGAAAGATTCCCTGGAGAAGGAAATGGTAACCCACTACAGTATTCTTGTCTGGAGACTCTCATGGACACAGGAGCCTGGCGAGTTACAGTCCATGGGGTCACAGAGTTGGACGTGACTGAGCGCGCATGCATGATGATTCTACATTTAGCTTTTGGAGGAACAGTCCCTCTTTTTTTCTGTTTTGTGTACTTGGGAGAGGCAAGGGGGGTGTATATTTGGAAAAAAATAGCTAACAAAAAACACCCTAAACTAGATGACTCCTGAGGCCTCTTTAATCTATCGAATACTACAATGTTAGAAGGGTCTAAGGTAAAAAATGTAGGTAAGTTTGATTGCAAGGGAGGCCACCTGGTTGGGTGAGGGACCCCAACTCACATGGCCCATTAAGGGAAGCAGGGTGGGGGACAGCATGGTGTGCCCCCGTCACCACGGCACGTGGTCCCTGCAGGGCAGGGCAGTGCTGGGTGGACCACAGAGTCTGTGGGTCCACAGGACCACCGTCACGGGGCCCTTGGGGGCCTCACACTATATGCCGTCCACCTCAGCCGGGTCAGCACCGGGCAGCCCTGTGCTCACCAGGCAGACCCACCTCCAGCTTCTGGAGACAGAGGTGCCACGGGTTGGTGAATGGCTTGGTGAGGGTGGGAGTCTGATGAGACCACGCGTGGCATTGAAGCCCGGCTGGTTTGGAGAAAGTCTTTCATCCTGAGAGGTCAACCCCGAGGCCTCAGGAGCCGCCTGTCACCCGCTGGCACCTGCCACCCCATCCACCTGGCTGCCTGTGTCTGTCCTCAGCCCAGCTGGGCGGTGGGTGGTTGGGGTGGAGGGTGAGCTGTCTGTAGGGGAGGGTGGCAGGGCCCTAGGGCCGGGCCAGGCAGGAGTTGGTATAAATAGCCCTGCCCAGCTGGGAAGGCCTGGCAGGGCCCTCTGCCCTCCCCCTCACCAGCTGCCGATGCCAGGCGGGTCCCCACCTCTCTTGGGAGCCTAGCCATCGTCTCAGGTCCTAAATGGAGGAACTTCCTCAGCGGAACCGAGGAGTCTTGTCCTGTGTGTAGGTGGAACCTCCGGATGCTTGGCAGCCTGGGGAAAGGGGCTGAGGGGCTGCAAAATGGCGGGAGGGGATCAGGCCCTTCGGGAAGGAGTTCTCTAATTCCTCGCCTGGAGAATCAGCGAGTGTTTGTCATGGGCCCGGCCCGGCTGGCCCTTTCGTAGGCCAAGTGTGCTTGTGTTCGTGTGTGCTTGTGTTCGTGTGTGCTTGTGTTCGTGTGTGTGTGTGCATCTCCGTCCTCAGGGAACTCACACCAGCACAGCCATGGAAATGGAAACACATCATTTCAGCCCTTTGAGATTAGAAGGCCTGAGTAAGGTAGAAAAAAGAGAGGGAGGAGAGGTTACTTCGGTCTGGGAGCCCACAAGAGTCTTCAGAACGGAGGCAACCCAGGAATTGGAGGTTGAAGGCTGGGTGAGATGCTTGCCGGGCTTGGGCAGTGGAGAGGTGCTCCGGGTGGGTGGCTGCCAGACACATCCGCTTCAGGCCGCTTGCACTTTGGTATGAAGAATGGAGATTGAGGCTCACAGTGTGACCTCTGCCCGGGGAACATGCACTTCACTGTTGGGGACAAGGAGCTGTGAGTCAATGCAAGTTAATGCATCTGTGGTGGGTGGAATCTCAGACATGAGCGTGTGTGGGCAGGAGGCTCGGGCCAGGTGTCAAGGCGTGTTTGGGGGAGGGCAGCCATCCTGTAGATCAGTCCCACGGCCACAGCCTCATTGGCCCCAGCGCCAGCCCGTAGAGCTAAACCCCCATCCTCAGAGGCCCTGGCTCATTACTGGCAGGATGTCCATTTCTGAGCTGAAATCCCTGAATGGAGCATCCTGGAAAGATCCCTCTGCCCTTGCCCTCTGGGTTCTCTTTCACACTCGGCCAGACCACAGATGTCTGTTTGGCCACTCTGGTAAGGACTGAGCTGCTTGGAGAGGGGCCAGCTTTGCTCTGGCCTGAAGCATCCTTCCCAGTGATGGATGGGAAGGGGCTCTGGAAGTTCTGGTGTGTTCTGTCAAGTCAGGGATGGGAGGGCTCAGGAATGAGGTTGATGACATACCAGGGGACAAAGTGCTGGGGACGGCCCTAAACACACAGTAACCACCACAGCCATCACGACTAGAGGGCTTCGTATATGCCAGGAGCTTTATGTCCTTCATCTCTCCCATCACGTGTGTCTTCTAGATGAAGAAAGTGAGAAACGAGGGGTTAATAAACCACTTGAGATTGGCAGCTTGGGAACAGCAGAGCTGGATTTGAATGCAGGCAGCCTGGCTCCAGATATTCAATGGATTGGACATGGAAAGCAGGAAGGAGACAGGGTTTGGTGGGAGGAGGGTAAAGAACTCATATCTCCGAGGTGGGGGCGTGCTCTCTGAGGCCATCCATCCTGGAGTCAGACAAAATCTATGGTTGCCCAACTTCTCTGCCTCCGTTTCCTCATCTGTAAAACCAAGATGACAGCAGCCATGTCACAGAGCTGTTGCTGAGGATTAAGCGACATAGTATCTGTGAAGTGCCTGACATAGAAGTGCTAAATAAGTGATGGTGGTTGTGATCTCTAGTGCTACACGTGACTGCAGGGGAAAGAGGAAGTCTGCTTGCTGGAGGGGAAACGGCAGCTGTCTGGGAGGAAGAATTCACAAGCAAGGGCGGGTGCCCTCAGGGGAGCACAGGGCACCACACCATGGCATCCCCTTCTGAGAGATGTTTGTGGGGCAGCTCTGGCCTTTGCGGCCAGCCAAGCCCTGCCAGGGCGTGGGGCTCGGGCATGCTGCTGGGCTGGGCAGGCCTGCTGGGGACCCAGGGGGGTAGGGGAGATTGGTGCAATCAGGGAGCAGAGAGCCCCTCAGAACGCTGGGATGAGGAGCATCCTCGCTGAGTGGAAATGAGGAGCCAGCAGGGCTTCCCCACACCCCGGTGCCCTTCCCTGCAGCACAGCCAGCCTCACCTGGCTTCGTGGGTCCAGCTTTGCCTTGGACAAGCCACTTCTCTCTGTGGGCCTCTGTTTTCTCATCTGTATAATGGGCTTTGTGCTCTCTAAAGGCACCTCTTATAGGTTCTTATTTTGAACCAGCTTAGCTTGAGGGTGCGCCAGCCTGTGGAAGCGCCAACAGGTATGGGAAGAGGATGAGAAAGGAGGCAAGGAATGGGGGGGTGGAGGAGGGGTGAAGGAAGGGTCCTTGAGTGCCCCTCAGGTCCTCCCTTCATTCCTCTGGGCAAAGGGAGTCTGGAGCCTTGGGGCCCTGGTGTGAGAAGACCAGTAAATGGGGGTGGGGGTGGGGCACGACATGGGACAGAACTCCCTGGTGCCAGAGGTGGTCGTGCCACAGGCCTGCCCAGGTTGCAGGTTGCAGTGGGGCCAGGAAGCCAGGTTGAAGGACAGCATAAGGTCCGCAAGGCCAGTCCACCCTTCCGGGACAGGCACGGATGGAGGCGCCTGCGGTGGGAGGCTGGGGAAGGCTCTGGCCAAAGGAAGGGACATGGAGTTTGGGCAGTGGGTGCCAGGTCTCTCTCCCCATGATGCTCTGGGACAGTTAGGGGCCAGACCAGGGTATAAGGAGGGAGCAAAGAATCACCATATTCCTTTAGAGGGTCTGTCGTTGCTTGCTAATGCAGCATATGCAGGTTTGATCCCTGGGTCGGGAAGACCTCCCTGGAGGAGGAAATGGCTACCCACTCCAGTATTCTTGGCTGGGAAATCCCATGGACAGAGGAGCCTGATGGGCTACAATCCATGGGGTTGCAAAAAGTCGGACATGACTAAACACACAATATATATTGATTATGATTATTGTCACAATAACCAGTTTCTAACTGTAAATGGCAGGGGCAGGGAGGGCGACCCAGCAGATGCTGTGTGTGTCCTGGTGCCCATCGTGGGGCTCTGGGCTGACCCACCCTATCACCTGGGTTCAGTCTGGAGGCCCAGGGTGCAGACGGGCCAGGCCTCCAGCCACCCCCACCCTGCAGGGCCCAGGCAGGCACTGCCCAGAGGAGGGTCGTACATGCCCCATGTGCTCTGGAGTCAGGTGAACGGGTTCCAGGGAGCCATCCCTTAGAAGCTCCGTGGTCTGGGTTGGTTACTCCACCTGTCCGGCTAAGCCATGGGAAACGAGCTGCTGTAACAACCCTCCTAGGTCCTAGGGTTGTTACAAGGACTAAATGACGCAGATCCGAGGAAGAGGCTTGGCCTGTGTGGGGCACAGAATTCTCCTCTAATTAGCTAATCTCAGGGGGAAGTCAGGCCTGCAGCATATCCCTCCTTCTCCTTGAAAGGGTTTGGCATTCAAGATCTGGAAATTTCTCATAAATGTTACCATCCAGACTCCCAGACATGGGTCCCCCATCCCTCCCCAGTGGAAAAATGAGGGCCTGACTGTCTCTCTGATAATGGAGCCCAGAGCCAGCTCCAGGTGGAGGGCACCATGCCCCTCCACGGTGCCCGTCACGAGTGTATGATTAGAGCTGTTAAGTGGCAGACATTTGGTTCATCCCTGTGTCTAGTCCAGAAAACTCTTGTGTGCTTTTCCCTGATCTGCCTCTCGGGTCTTCTGCACCTTCCTCCCAAGGCCTCATCTTCATTTCATCCTGGGGACTTGATGGAGGCCACTGCCAGACCAGAGCCTTGGTCAGTGCTGTATACAGGGAGAGAGGAGGTGGGTCCTGATGCCTACCCTGTTCCAGCTCATGCTGGCCCTGATCACAGACAGGACTGATTGAAATTGGCCTTGAAGTCTACTGAGACCCACGGATCACTTTCTCAGCTTCTCTCACAAAATGTCATTCCTCCTGTTCTGTGCTGGGGAGGAGAGTGGAGGAGGAGCCCCTTGGTTTTCCAGTATTTTAATCTCTTGTTCCTCCTCCTCCTCCAGCTCCCACAAGACCTTTTCCCCCATTCACTCTTCTTATTTTTTTTGTCTTTCTTTTCTTCCCTTTTATTCCTTTCCCCCTGTTCACTCTTTATAAAACCCAAGAGGTTGACAGACTATTGATTGAATAGTGGGACAGTCTCTGGGGTCACACAGAGTCGGACACAACTGAAGCGACTTAGCAGCAGCAGCAGCAGCAGCAGAGGGACGTGATTTGATCAAGGTTATTTGTGTTGGATTGGGGGCTATGATCTGAGGTCTTCTCCCTCCTCACCCTGAGCTAAACTTTCATGAAACAAAGCCAAGCTTCAGTCTCTGGTCAGAGAAGAGACGGAGCTCTGGAAACTTCTAGGGAGCTGCAAAGATGGTCATGGAGGCCCTGGTGGACAAAGGACAGAGGACCTGGGGAGAGATGCTGGGAGGCTTTGGGCTAGGTGGGCATCGTCCTCAGAAGAGGCTGCGGAGCATGGCCATGAGTGGCACATGTGTGTGCGTGCATGTATGTGTGCATATGTGTCTATGTATGCACGTGTGTGTATATGCGTGTGTGTGCATGTGTGTGTGCATGTGTGTGTGCTTGTGTGTGTGCACGCACAAGCTCCCTGCTGGGACCGACACTTCTCTACTTTTTGCTTTCCCTGAAATGTGATGGGGGTCAAGTCAGCTCCTGCCATCTTCCTTTCTGTAGATTTTGTTTCTTTCCCATGGATCACTGGTAATCTCCCATGTGGCCCTAGAAACCAAAACTCCCAGCCTGACCCCTTCCCTGTCAGGGAAATTGGCCCAGAGCCTGGGAGAGACTTGACCTGGGCCCCTAATACCATCTTTCCATCCAGGGTCCTTTTTATAGCATTGCACTGCCCGCTGGTGCCCCTGAAAGCTGGAAATGCCCACAGCAGAGGGCTGACTGCCTTAGATCAGTGCTCTGCACTTCAAGAGACAGTGCACAGCTAAGGTCAAAGGCAGCGCGTTCGTTCGTTCATTATTTTTTATTTATTTGGCTGTGTTGGGTCTTGGTTGTGGCGCACAGTCTCCAGTGTGTGTGGACTGTGTAGTATGCCACACGTGGGTTCTCTAGTTGAGGCACACGGGCTCAGTAGTTGCAGTGAGTGGGCTTAGTTGCTCCTCGGCATGTGGGATCTTAGTTCCCTGACCAGGGATTGAACCCACGTGCCCTGCACTGGAAGGCAGATTCTTAACCACTGACCCACCTTTGGAAACCTGCTGCCCAAAGGCAGCACATTCAGACACCAGGTTTCTCAGGACTAGGGGTTCAGCCTCATGGGCCCTCAGCGGCTCCACCTCCCCTGAGTGCTCACAAGAAGAAACGATGCCCACGATGGACCATGTGCTTGGTGCCTACAGTGCCACTACCCTCTGTCTGCCCGCAGGTCCCTGGCACTGGGCCAGCAGTACACATCCCTGGGCTCACAGCCCCTACTCTGCGGCTCCATCCCAGGCCTGGTCCCCAAGCAGCTGCGCTTCTGCCGCAATTACATCGAAATCATGCCCAGCGTGGCCGAGGGCGTGAAGCTGGGCATCCAGGAGTGCCAGCACCAGTTTCGGGGCCGCCGCTGGAACTGCACCACCATCGACGACAGCCTGGCCATCTTCGGGCCCGTCCTCGACAAAGGTACTGTCTCTGGGCAGGATAGGAGGTGGGGGGGTGTGTGGCTCAGGACACAGGCGTTCTTCCATATCAGGGTGCCTCAGCTCTGAGCCCAGGGTCCCCAGGGGAGGACAGAAAAGCTGGTCACCTCCACACAAAGTGGGCCAGGTCCCTCTCTGGCCTGACCCAGGTTGTCACTGTGGCTGCCACACCTTCTCAGGCGCTTCCGGGGGTGCTGAGCAGCCTAGAGATCCTGAGATCCTAGGGCGGGCTAGGAGGCTGTGGGTGTTCTTCCCTCCTGGCTGGCACAGCGGATGGCCTCAGGCTTTGATGTGGACTTCTGTGACGTTTTCCCAGTGCTGTGTTAAGTGCTATGCAAATCTAGCTTTAGGGTGAGATGAAAGCACCGCCAGCCCGAGTTCTCTCTCTTACATAGAACATTCTGGAGCCTTGGAGGCTGCCTGGTGCTGGTGGCATTGCATGGCATCCTGTGAGTAGTTTCTGCTGGTCGCTGTGCCTCCAGCAGGCTGGCTGTGCCTGTGGACTATGGTGGGACTTGAAAACCTGCTGGCCTCTGGGTAACTTTCCAGCCATCATGGAGATTCACAGGTTGTGTCTGAAATGAATGGGATTCACATAACTTGACTTTGAATATGAAGGCACTGGGAGAAAGGGACAAGGTGGGCGACTGGTCCCAAGAAGGAGACTTTGGGGCTGATGAGTTCTGGGCTGAAGATGGGCAGCTCTTTGAGCAATTGCTGTATCTAGGAATGCAGTGACCCTTGCTGCCCTCCTGGGAGCTACCATTTCTTTTCTGCAGCAACTTGAAGCCTCTCAGCCACCACCAGGGCTTTGGCACCCAAACCGGTGAACCTGGCCTTCCCTCCGTTTAGAAGAGCTGCATTTACAGCCAGAAAGAAAAGGGACCCGAGAACCAGCTGGACCTGGGGAAGGGTTGGTGGGGGGAATGGCAGGGAATGAGTGCGGGAAGCCGACCCCCCATTTGGGAGTGCAGTCCCCGTTTACCTGCGCCTCTGGTGCGCCTTGTTAGTCCGACCTACAGGCTATTGTCACGGGACAGAAGGGCAATTAGCGAATCAATGGATGATGATTCTGTTTACGCTTCTATTACCAAAGCTAATTATTCCCTGTTTACATAAAAGGTTTGGCCTCTAATTGGGGCCAAGTGGCGGCGGTTTGCATTTCAAACTTGATCTTGCCGGCGTGTCAGTCTCACCACCTTCCGGTGCCCCACCTCGGGCCAGGTTGCGCTTAATAAAACAGCCTGGCGTCTAGACGCGCTCCCCAAAGCAACTTATCTTCTGATTGCTCTTCTCCGCGCGGGACGTGAAAACCTGTGAAAACCGGGTCTCTGAGCTTATTATCCCTTCAAGTCTGTGTATAACGTTTTAAATCTCCGTTGTAGGTTCTAGGACTTGCCCACATCCCTAAATTGCAGGACAGTTTTGTGATGGGGAGGCGTGGGTAGGATGTCAGAGAAAGGAACGTGAGGGGAGCTCAGGTTCCCAAGTCAGAGAAAGGGGAACTCAGCGGTCTGCGGAAGGAGGGCCCCCACAACCCCGCGCCCGCACGCGCTCCCCAGTGCCCGAAGCCTGGCGTGAACGTGTTCGAACCCCGCTCTAGGCTCCACGCTCGCACCCCGCCTCTGGCGAGCTCCCTACCCGCGCCGGGAGGGCTGCCAGGGTAGACCTCTGCCCCCGGCTTTGAGACCCAGGGTGGCAGGGAGGCGGTCTGTGCCGGGGCGCGCGCATCTTCCGTGGCCGCCGGGGACCGACTCCCCGGGGCCGGCGCGCCCGGAGCGGCGGCAGGGGGCGCCGGGGTCGGCGGCCGGAAGGCGCGAGGCGGCGAAGGCGGGGTGCGGGCGGCCGGGGATCGCGGTCCCCGGGCGGGGCGGGGGCGGGGGCTGGCGGCCCGGAGGGGCTTAGGCAGCTTGAAAGGGGCCCGAGCGGCGCCCCCCACCGCGCGGCCCGGCCCCGCGCCCGCTGCGGCCGCCGCGCCATTCACACGCCCTCTGGCCATTCGGCGCGGCGCGGGGGCGGGGGGCGCCGCTTCAATGGGGATTTCGCGGGCCGGCGCCGGGGCCGGGGGCGCGGCCCGGCCGCGGGAGCCGCCCGTTGCTACGCGGTGGCGGCCGGCCCGGCGGCCCGGACCCGGCGGCCGCATTATGCGGGTAATGCGGTGTGACACCGCGCGAACAAAGGCGGATTGAGCGGCCCAGCGGGCCCCGCCGGACGGGGACCGGCACAGCGGGGCTGTCAGCGCCGCTCCCAGGCTAATCCCCGCCCCGCCCCCGCCGCCCCCGCGTCCCCGGGGCTGGGAACCGAGCGCGGCCCGGGGCCCGGGCGCCGCCGCCGCCGCGAGAGGCCGCGGGCCGGCCGGAAGCGAGGCGCTCGCCCTCGGCGCCCCCGGCCTCCGGGGCGCTGAGGGGTGGGCAGCCCCGGGCCGGGGTCGGAGCCGGGGCGCCGCGCCTCAGGCCTCGGGCGCCCCCGTCGCAATCGGCCCGGGCTGAGCGGGTCCAGTGCCCGGGCGGGCCTCTCCCACTCCCCGCCAGCCTGCCCGCGAAGGCGGCGCGTCCTCCTTTGCCGGTGGTCCACGAGGGCCCCGGGGCCTCTACAGAGGCGGCAGTGGCCATGAGGGGGGACCGGGCTCCCTGGTCCGCCGAGACCAGAGTCACAGCCCAGGAAAGGAGACATGCAGGCCAGCAGCCCGGTGTTCTGCAGCCTGCCTGGCCTTGGGCAGGTCGCCTCCCGGTTCCCGGGTTCCTCACCAGTAAGGAGAAATGGTTGGACAGGTCTTCCACGCCTTTGCCTCCCTAGTCGTCTATGTCTGTATCTGCAAAATGGGCCTATAAGAAGGCTTTCTGCCTCATAGGGTAAGAGGACTAAATGGGATAAAGCACATGAAGGGTAGAACCTGGTGAATACCCACCACTCAAGGTGGTTATCATTGTAACAAATTTGGGGGAGCACCCTGAGAATCTTCTCTTCCCGTTTGCTGGATCCTGGGACAGAGGCAGGGCATGTGCCCTGTGTCCCTCCATCCTCCTGAGAGGTGCTTGACCTTCTTAGTCCAAAACCTTGGCTTTGTCTTGGGTAGAGGAAAGGAAAATGGAAGGGGGAGGCTGAGATGCCAACCACTGTTCTCTTGGTCAGGAACTTTGGTGGCAGAGGGAATTTGTACCCATTTTACAAAAAGGGTAACTGAGGCTCAGAAAAGGAAAGCGTCAGGGCTTCCCTGGTGGTCCAGTGGTTTAGATTCCACACTCGCAGCACAGGGGGCAGGGGCTCCATCCCTGGAAGGGACACTGGGATCCCACATGCCATATGGTGCTGGCAAAAAAAAAAAAAGGAAAGCATCTGCCCAGGTGTGTCCAAGTAGGGAACGGGGGGACTTGGGCAGGTTTAGGCTGTTGGTTCCCAGGCATCACTCCCCACAGACCTCAGGCTGTCGGGAATGGGAGGGCCCAGGTCTGTGCTGGATCTCCACTTTAGATAGGCAGAGGGTAGGGGGACCTGGGACCCGGACAGATCAAGGGCACCTTATCTCTTCAGCAACCTGCCAGAGCTGTCTTCCCACCCATTTCTAACAGGCTCCACTCTGCCAGTTAGTGACTCTGGGCCTCCATTTGCTCATCTGTAAAGTGGGGATACCCACTAGGGGCTGGGCCAACCAGAGGGAATGGCATCTGGGTTCCTTCCTTTCCATTGGGGCTGGTGAGCCCCCTTTGGCAGCTGGGGAAGTCAGGGGTGGGGGGCGGCCTGTTTCAGGACCCAGTCTGAGCAGTGCCTCCCTGTGGCCTCCCTGCAGCCACCCGGGAATCGGCCTTCGTGCACGCCATCGCCTCAGCCGGTGTGGCCTTCGCAGTCACGCGCTCCTGTGCGGAGGGTACCTCCACCATCTGTGGCTGCGACTCACATCATAAGGGGCCGCCTGGCGAGGGCTGGAAATGGGGCGGCTGCAGCGAGGATGCTGACTTCGGGGTGCTTGTGTCCCGAGAGTTTGCAGATGCACGCGAGAACAGGCCAGACGCGCGCTCGGCCATGAACAAGCACAACAACGAGGCTGGCCGTACGGTGAGCCCCGGCCGCCCTCCCCACGGCCCTGCCCGAGACCCCTTCCGGACCTGTCCCTGTCCCTCCCGGTGGCCCATGTGCGTGCTGGGCTCCCTGCCCTCCTTTCTCCTTGGACTGTTCCCAGCCCCCAGCTTACTCCTGCCCTGAGGATGTTGTCAGCCCACAAGTGTGGCAGCCCCAGGGAGCGGGTACCAAACAGCCCATCCTGGGCACTTTAGCTGCCTGTGTAGCTGTGAGACCCGTGGGCCTGGCTTTGAATTCAGCCTCCGTGCTTTCCTAGGTTACTTGACTTAAGGCGAGTCACTTAAGTTCCCAGCCTCAGTTTCCCTATCTGTTAAATGGGGGTCACAATCCTTATTTCCCAGGGCTTTGAGAAATGAATGTGATTTCTGCCAATGCCGAGGTGTGAAGGAGAGGGAAGCAGGGAAGCAGTGGTCACCATTCTTAGGCTTGAGTCTCAATCCCCAGTCCATTCTCATCCTGGCATAGGGGAGAAATGGAGGAGGTTTCAGCGATGGGGGTGGGAGGGCCTGGTGGGGTCAGTCTGGGGACCAGCTGCGGCTCCTCTTCCCAGACCATCCTGGACCACATGCATCTCAAGTGCAAGTGCCACGGGCTGTCAGGCAGCTGTGAGGTCAAGACCTGCTGGTGGGCCCAGCCCGACTTCCGCGCCATCGGCGACTTCCTCAAGGACAAGTATGACAGCGCCTCGGAGATGGTGGTGGAGAAGCATCGGGAGTCCCGCGGCTGGGTGGAGACCCTCCGCGCCAAGTATGCGCTCTTCAAGCCGCCCACGGAGAGGGACCTGGTCTACTACGAGAACTCGCCCAACTTTTGCGAGCCCAACCCCGAGACGGGCTCCTTCGGTACCAGGGACCGGACTTGCAATGTCACCTCCCACGGCATCGACGGCTGTGACCTGCTCTGCTGCGGCCGTGGCCACAACACGAGGACGGAGAAGCGGAAGGAGAAGTGTCACTGCATCTTCCACTGGTGTTGCTACGTGAGCTGCCAGGAGTGTATCCGCATCTATGACGTGCACACCTGCAAGTAGGGAGCCAGGTAGGGGGGCTGCATGCGGAGGCTGGGGCGGGGCCTTGGTGCAGGGCCCTGGGCTTGCCTGTCTTCTCTTCTTGACCACCCCGTCTACTTCTGAGTGACCCTGGACATGTGTGTTTCCACGGCTGCAGTAGGAAGGCAGGCTTTCCCCGGCTTCAGTGGGAATGGTCCTTGGGCAGTGTCTTGGTGGATTACACAAAGCACAGATAATAACCAAGTTTGTGCAAATGAGGCTCCAAGCAGTTGATTCAGTGCATGTACAAGTTAATAAATTATGAGCCAGGCCAGTTCACACACTAGCTGTCATGATCGAGCATCCGTGGAGCCAGAGCAGGGGGTATTGTGGGATTGGAAGCTGGGCCCCCTGACTTCTGGTCTTGACTTGGCTCCTGACTTCCTGTTCTTTTCACTCTTCTGGGCCTCAGGTTTCTCACTGTAAAGTGAGGGGGTTAAAATACTTGGAATAGCAGGCCCCAAAGTCTCTTGTACCCCTGGGGCAGAGTCATTTTGCATCCACCTTGAACTTAGAAGGCAGGATTTTGCACAAGCATAACTCCTACCACCCTCAGGAGGTGGGTGGGGGGAAGCGGTGTGTAAGCCCGTATCCCGGCACATCTGAGGCTTGGGTGGAGCGGGGTGCACTCTCACCGCGTTTATGGCCGGTGATGGGGAGGAGGAAGGAGTCAAGTTCAGAGTGATGGTGGTGAGTAATCGAGGGATCAAAGACTGCTAGAGTATGTTCCCAAGCTTCCCAGAGGTGGCCTGCGTGGGAGACACTGTTGCCCAGCCCTGGGGTCCATGGGTCCCCAGGACAGGTCACGCTGGGCATGTGGTGGTCCTGTTCTTGGAGGGTTTCTCAGGCCCCTGTGCCCTCTCTATTTCTCTGGCCTGAGAAAGGGCCTGGTCCATAGGGATCTGCAACCCAGTCCAGCTGCCACCACTTGCCAACTGTGTGACCCCAACAAGACTGTCTCTTGCTCTGTCGTCCTCCCCATAGCTGCGGTGAGGAAGAGTGAAGGGCACTGGGGACAGTGCTCGGTTCATTGAGGACTCATCTGCCTGGGTTATCGCTGCCTGGGGCTGTGTTGGCAAGGGCACCCCACTGGCCAATGTGGTTGGGAGGGGTCGGGCTTCTCTGCAACAGGGAAGGACTGCACGAGCAGGGGAGAGCTCTGACTGAGGGGTTCCTGACTCAGCCCGTCTGGGGAGCCCCTCTATGTAGCTCAGGTTCCATCCTGGCAGGGACGGAGTCCAGAGAGACAGCAGGAGGCACCGCTTCTCTGGGTGCCTGAATAAAAGCAGCGTGGGCAGTGGAGAGGGTGCACGGGTGGTTCCAGCCCCACCGCTTCCCAGCTGCAACCCAGCTCCCTCACTTGCACGTCGTGGGAATGATGGGAGCCTGGCAAGAGTTTTATGAGGTTTGAGCAAGCTGGCAGATGTGAATGCCGGTCTGAATACAGTAATAACAGAAAGTGATAAATGCCATCAGAGCCCTGACACGAGGGCAGTCACCCTGCGAGAAGTGGTGGCATCACTTGGGCAGTTACATTTAACTGCTTTTCAGAATGATGGAAAAAAATCAGTGCATAGGCGAGAACTCCCAGGCTCACTCCGCACGTCAGCAAAGTCTGAAAACTGCGGTGCCTCCTTGCCCTGACATCTACTCTGCCAAGCAGGACACAGCTCTGGCCATTATGAGAAGGCTACGGGGAAACCAGGCTTCAGAACACTAGCTCTGGAGGGGGCACAGGGAGGCTGTCTGTGTAGCCTGCCCATTGTAGCCCAGGGCCCTGCCTCCAGAAAGCCCCAATCTGTGGGTCCTGCAGAGGCCACTCTGGCAGCAGCCCAGGCCCCGGCAGTGGCTCCAGGATGTCACAGCTCCGTTCCAGCTCCTCTCCTCTCTTCCCCTCTGAGGGCAGCTGAGTGAAGCCAAGCCATCTGCTGAGTGGGAAGGAGGTGTGCTGGGTGGGCCCTCAGTGTCCAGAAAAACCCCCCACCTGCGATCTGATACTGATCCTAAGAGCCAACACTCCCCATTTCTGAAACGGAATGGCATTTCCCCCTATGGAACATATTACATGGATGTGGAGGATGGTGGCCCCTGGGCCTCTCATATACGGAGCCCTTGCTCTGGGACATGTGGATTCTTGTCTCCCCATGTGGTGCCCTTTTGATGAACAGTTTTTGTTGAGTGATTTGGGGCAAGTGGTTTTGCCTCTCTGAGCCCCCGTTTCCTCATCTGTTAACTGGGGGATAAGAACCGTGATCCTCACAGGCTTGTTGTACGGATGAGAGCCCTGTGCACGCGAAGAGCCCTGACACGGGGTCCAAGGAGGAGGGAACACCCCAAAGCCTGGCCTCCAGGAGCAGCTTCCCCCCGGCTTGCTGCTGTTTCAGAGCCACAGGCTGAGACCATTACCCTCCTGTCCTTTTATCCACCTGACACTCTGCAGGCAGGACGGGAACTTCTGAGACAGGCTGGCGCAGATGGGAGAGGGCAGGGCGCCCCCGAGCAGCACGCATGCCCTCCACATGCTCGAGGAGGAGCTCGAGCCTTTCCCTTATGTAAGGGCCTTCCTTAAGGAGAAAACCTCTCCACTGCTTGTCGATTGTGTCCGGTGTCTCAGGCGAACCACTGATTTCCCACCTCACGAGGACCAGTTTTGTGCTTTTGTTATCCTGATGCTGTGAGTGCAGCAAGCTAGAAAGGGCTCTGCACAAGAGGCAGGTGGCCTGGCAAACCCCAAGTCCTGGCTCTGTCACTGAGTCCTTGCGAGACTTTGGACATGTCTTTGGAATCTCGCTGAGTAAAAGTCTCCTACTGACCAAGGAGTTCGGGGTTGATGGGGAACGCCCATCAGAGTCCTTTGGGCTTCAAATCTTTTGTGACAGGTAAATACATATCTGAGCACACACACGTATCTTGAAATACATACACAAATGAAGAGAAGGTACACATTGGTGCGCCCATGAGGAGGAATTTTTCATAATGCAATAGGCTTTCTTCTGCGTGGACAGCTTGATACAGAAACAGCAGACAAGAGTCTACAAAGTTGGGAATTGGGCCCTAGATCCACAGGGTTCCTAGTATCTATGCAAGGCAGGTTCCTCTGTCAGGCGAGTTACCTAGACTGGGCTTTCTGTTGCCCCAGCCCCGGCTAGAAGGGTGGTGTTGTTCAGTTGTGTCTGACTCTGCAACTCCATGGACGCCAGGCTTCCCTGTCCATCACCATCTCCCAGAGTTTGCTCAAACTCATGTCCATTGAGTCGGTGATGCCATACAACCATCTCATCCTCCGTCATCTCCTTCTGCCTTCCATCTTTCCTAGCATCAGGGTCTTTTCCAATGAGTCGGCTTTTTGCATCAGGTGGCCAAAGTATTGAAGCTTCAGCTTCAGCATCTGTCCTTCCAATAAATATTCGGGGTTGATTTCCTTTAGGACTGACTGGTTTGATCTCTTTGCTGTTCAAGGGACTCTCAAGAGAGTCTTCGAAAAGCAGTTCAAAAGCATCAATTCTTAGGCACTCAGCCTTTTTTATTGTCCAGCTACAAGGTGGGAAGGCAGGATTTGGATCCCAGTGTGTAGACACTGAAGCCCTGCTACAGCTCACACGCCCTTCCTCAGTGGTTTACCCCAGGGAGAGTAAGGAGCATGGGTCAGCCCCCGCCCCGTTACCTCCCGGTTCAAGAGAAACGCTGAGTGAGACGTGGACCCAACAGCCTCTGTGCTTTGCTTCCTGTGGGTGGTCCCTCTGGGAAAACAACCACTTTCCTAATTCTTCCTCTTTGCTTCCCAAAGGGCACTGGGAACGGGTGAAGTGTGTGGCTGGGCAGATTCACCGAAGCCCTACGGGAAGCAGGACCCAGAGCTGGGCTCGGCCCTGAGCATCAGACAGCATGGAATCAGGACTCTTGCCAGACGCACGTGTGGTAAATGACCTGGACCCAACCCGCCGCTGCCTGGGGGGCCTCCCTCCCTCTCTCTCATCTTAAGTTTCTCACCCTACTCTGGATGGTGTGTGGTTTTTAAAGAAGGGGCTTTCTTTTTTAGTTCTCCAGGGTCTGATAGGGACAGACCCGAGGCTTATCTTTGCACATGTTAAAGAAAATAAAAATGGAAAAAGAAAACAAAACCCCACTTCTACTCCAACAGAACAGGCTGGGCTCAGGTGAGCTGCTCTGCCTGGTGGTAAAGACATCGACGTGGGCAACATTCTGTTTCCCGATGGCTTCTCCCGGTGACATTCCAAGATGCCTGTGAGGTGGGAGTTAGGAAGTAGGACAAAGCCCTGCAGTCTCTCTTTCTCTGTCTACTCCCATTCGAATCTGATAGACTTTCACATTCTGATAAAAGCCATAAGTTTAGCTGGGATCAAGTGGTAGGGAGGCCACGGCCATCGTTAGAGTCAGGTTTCGAGTTTGAAGAACTGGGAGTTCCGGGCGTTTGAAGAGCAGCTGTATGTTCTTCTCAGTCCCCTTTTCTCTGTAACCCTGTTCTGCACGAGAGGCTCTTGTGAACTGCAGTCAGATCTCAAACATCTTTTTCTACCATTCTGCGGTTTCCACCATTAACGCAGTACTTTTTTTTTTTTTTTTTCCTTTCTGTAGTGAACGTTGTAAATAGGTTATGTGTAGGGGGCAAGACTTTTCCAGCTTAGATGGCTTCCTGAAGAAAGTGGTATCTTTAAAGGGACCATTCTGCCCCTCCCAGCCCTGCTCACCTGCAGATTCTCCATACAAACTCCAGGTTGAGCGGTTGGACTGTAGGTCACCTGAGTATAAATGAGACAGAGGGTCAGAGGGAGAGCAGCCGTCTGTTCCTCAAGTTCCGACTCTGTGGCCAGTAGATGGGGAGGATACAAATGATTCCTTCCTTTGCTCTCCTCTGAGGACACACTGTCCTGCATCCTTTTCTTCCTATGGTCTGTGTGAGGAAGCAGAAACGCAGAGTTCCTTCACACAGGTCTTCCGGCCTCACCTGTGCGCCGATAGCATCAGTCCATGCAGTCTCCGAGGATCAGGATTAGGTCTTCAAAGTGGGGCAGGCCGTCACTTGCTCCCTGGGGTAGAGCATCTCACAGCTGAGTTCTCCTTGATGCACGCAGGTCCTCTGGAGGGTCTTAGGGGAAGTGAGCACAGTGGTGGCAAATGGCTCTGCCTTAAGGAGAATCAGAAAGAAGAGACGCAGTAGGGGCCTAGGCTAGAATGAAGTGACTCCTTCCTTTCCCCCTTCTCTCTCTGGTCTGCCTAACACTGACCTAAGATACCAGGTTAAGCCATCTTCCTACGTGCTCAGGCAGGTTCGCCCAAGACGATCGTCTAGAAGCCGTGCCTGCACACCCGAATCTGCTGGCATCGAGCCCTGCTCAAGATCCACATGCCACCCCCTCTAGAGAGTCTGAAATGCCCCTCCCCATCTCATCTCTTAAGACTGAAAAAGTTTTAAATCATGTCAACCAGATAATGCTTGCTTTATGTGAGAATTCTTTTGGCAGAATGGATACCAATTTTCACAACAGTCTTTTCCTATCTATGTATTCTATATTAAAAGTGATAAAGTCATGTTTCTGGGGCGTATTCAAGTAGCTGACAAGTAATTATTTAATAATAGTACATTGAGTGCACTGTAATTATTCTCGCCGTAGTCAGGTCATAGTATCCAACAGAAATTTCCTACCAACCTGCTGTATCCAAAGTTTTGTAAAAAGCTGTAGAAGTTGTTGATCTTTTTGATTTTATATTCAAAAGTCTCTTTTTATAAATATTATTTATTATACAATGTATATACCTTTGAGTTAACTAAGATTATATATTATATAAATATATATATATTTGGAGAAAATATATTTCATCATGCAGTTTTTTTCTGTTAAGTCATTAAAGAGAAGGTAAACAAACTGAAAACGGATACATTGTACAGTGTGTGGAGTTTCCAGAGTCATGCTCAGGAGGTCCAGAATATCAGGTTCTAAATGTGGGAGCCTCCACTTTCACTCTGAAATGAGGGGCCTAACTTAAGGTCATCTCCTCTGTTTTCTCAGCAAGATCACCTGAGATGTCATGGACAATAGGTCTGATCTACTCAAGGGCTTTCTCACAGGCTTACTTTGTTCTAAGTCAGCTTCTAGAAGAATTTCCACTTTTATACCTGAGTGACTTGGGCAATAATTCATCTCATAGACTCCAGCACTTCCAATGCACAAATTAATGTCACAGACACTCAAGAGATACGGCTCAAGGCTAATGGACCATGGGGTTGGCCACCAACTTAATCCCTTTCAAACCCATGTTTTCAACTCTATTTATTGGGAAAATAGAATTTGCCCTCCTGAAAATTACACTTTGAGTGGAAATGGCTCTCCCCTGCTAGCTCCACTCCAAGCTTTGGAAGGGGTAGCTTGGTGGGAAGGAAGAATTGGTGTGCCCTGGCCTCTAGAATGGGCGTCACTGGAAGGGTTAGACTTATTTGGGCAGAACAGACCCACCAGTGGGCATGCTCTAGGAAGGGCATGCTCTCCTTGGACCGCGGCTTCAAAAGGACTCACCCAAAGCTTACAGGTAACACCTTTTCAACAGCCAGATGCTGTAACTCAGTTTTATGACCACAGACAATCCTTTGGTCTTCAGGCCTGCCCATAAAATGTCACCTTCAGTTTATCTGGCACAGCAAAAAGGTTCTCTCTCCCTTTATTTACCTTTATTAGGAATTAAGTAAATTCATCTCACTTCACAGAAGAAATAACAGGAAAACAGAAGAATCTGCCTTCTGTGGTGGAGGTGGGCTGCCTGGGCTCTAACCTCAGATAAGGGAGGGTTCCTAGAAGTTCATGAATTTTCTTGTGCCCATGACGTGTCTTTAGTACCTGAAAAGCTGAACCCACAAAAATGGTTCATTTGTGCAATGAATGGGACGTGGAAAGGATACAGATCTCCATGTCTCATGAGGCTGCCTGTCTTCATGTTTCACTTTTACATACAGCTAGTAATACTCATCGACCCCAGTATTTTGGGTACTTGTTTTTTAACCTATAAAACTGCTGAATGTTCAAATGGTCCCTAGTCACACTCGCCAAGCCCATTTGTAATCCTTTCTATGATTAATTATGTTCTATGATTAAAGAGAACACAGTTTATAGCAGTGCTTGAACATTTAGTTTATCCAGAAGCATAAATACTATTAAACATCTAAAAACAAGAGGAAGATCCAAAAAAAAAAGTCCCAAAGAAGAAGATAATGTAATGAGTTGAGCATTATTATTTTTCAAAGCAGTGTTAGTTTATGAAGGAAGAAGAGAGGTCTGAGAGACAGTTCAAGGATAAGATACAAATAAAGGCAGGAGGAAGAAGCAGAGAGTGGGGAACGATGATGGTGACATTATTCTAGGTGCGTTCGAGGATAGTGTGCTAATGTGAGAGGTTGATCTACACACACACACACACACACGCCAGTGAAGTTGTTGAAATTTCAGCAAAATTATGGTTGGTACAGTGTCATCATTTCTCCTAGCTCAACAGAGAACTTGCTAGGAGGCAAAACATTATCTCTGCATTCATCTTATACTCCCGAAAATAGAGTGAGAGAGTCAGCTGTGTGACGACTGTATGTTGGGAAAATTTCAAACCCAAGTCCTCCTTGCAAACTGTCTCCACTCCTTGGGATTCCAGCCGATCGCAGGCGCCATCTCCTGCATCTTAATGCCACGGTGTCCACACAGCACACGCCCTCCGTGGGCCCGGCTCCAGTCTTGGCACCGCTTGCCAAGCTGAAGAGAAACTTCGGGTCATTTTGCAATAACTTCTGAAATTTACATGCTTTTCTGAACTCTCATACACACCTCTCCCAGTCATTTCTCTGAAGAGGCTGATGGATCAAGTTGTCAGGCAAGGAAAATGAAATCTTTACCTTCTGTGTTTGGGCTGGGTTGGTTGTTTATAGCTGACTCAGTGCTTCAACAAGTCTGTTTACCAGGATTTGATTATTAGACACACTTGAATCTACTTTAAGACTTGTTGCTGAAACTTAGGCTGTTCACTGTAATTTTTAGGATATGAAAGTGAAAGCTGTTCAGCTGTGTCCTACTCTTTGCAACCCCATGGACTACAATAGTCCATGGAGTTCTCCAGGCCAGAATACCGGAGTGGGTAGCCTTTCCCTTCTCCAGGGGATCTTCCCAACCCAGAGATTGAACCCAGGTCTCCCACATTGCAGGCAGATTCTTTACCAGCTGAGCCAGAAGGGAAACCCTTTAGGAAATGAAAAGGCAGCCTTAAAACATATTTCAGGTTTAACTACCATGATCCAGTTTTTCTGTGTTACACTTAAAAAAAAAAAAGTGTTTGGGTAAAGTTGTAAAACTTTAGGAAGGAAAAAAATAACCCCCTTTTTTGAGGTTTCAATTATATCTTCTGACAAAAAGTAGCCTGTTAACAGTTCATCTGCAGAAATTAAGGCAGTGGCCAGAGGAGTCACCATCGCTTTATCACCAGGCTGTGCTGTATACTCGCTCTGCCTAGCATCAGCTCTGAAGAGTTCTGGAAAGGCTGAAGCCCTTCAATCCCAAGGTTACACGGGGACCAGGAAGATCTTCAGAGGCCTCCTTGCAGGAAGGTGTGCACAGCTCCCAGGGGGCTGACCCTGCAGTCAGAGAAGCTCTAAGGCCGACCTCTCCCCACAAGTCTTGCTGGTTTTCTGGGTGGCCGTTAGTCCTACCCTGAGCCACCTCTAAGCATCAGGGTTTAGGCTAAAGATGTGAGAGTTCAGAAACATGCCAGATGGATGAAGGATACCAAAATGAACCATGTGAAGAAAGCTCACTGAGGGTGTTCGCATCTTTTGGTTTGTTATGTGTCACAGGAAGGACTAATTCTACTTGGGAAACAATCTTCCTTTCTGGTTTACTGCTAACCCGCTTATGGCTTTGGTGTACTTCAGTTTTTTAATAAGAGGAAATAAGTAAAGGGGGTATAAAGATTCTTCTTGTGTGCCAACTTTATATAAAACTGGCTACCAAACTGTATTTGTCAATTTATATTTTCTAAATAATTAAAGTCAGAGATTTTAAAATAAAAATCTTCATCTCCCTACACTAGTTAAAACAATGAGGGGCTTTTCTGAACCCCTTCTTCATATCCTCTGGTCAGTTATGCATGTTGTCTTGTACAAAATATTGGTCTGTTACAGGATGTTTTCAAGTATACGTACTCTTTATTGCATTCCTTCATTTGCATTAAACAATATAATATTTGCATTTCTTCAATATAGTTCTGGACAAAACACAAAGACATTAACCTTATTTAACAAGAGACATAAGTTAATACAATGTATGCTGCTTTCACGGGGAGCAAAGAAAGAGGCAAGATCTAAAACAGATGAGGGGATCCGGGATACTGGCCACCAGGAACCACAGAATTTTTACAATACAATCCACTTTTTTTAAGCCGCACAATAAGCTAGAGATGAAAACCCAAAAGAAAGCAGATGCAACATATAAATCTACCAAAAATATACAGAGAGCAAGATCTGGAGATAATTTATCCTCTACCACAGGGACAGATGAGAGAGCTGCACCACGGACCACCGTGGTGACACCCAAGTGCCACCTGGTGCCAGCCCTGCATTAAGTACCTTCAGGTGGTGCCTGTCCTCCAAGCTGAAGCTGCAGCAGCAGCGGGGGAGGGGCACATGTTCTGCAAGTCTTCTCACCGAACATAACGACCTGATCACATTTCTTCCAACTCAGCTTAAACTACTGTTCTCCTTCCCTTTGGAAGAAGCGTGCAGAGGGGGAAGGAGACATCTTCAGTACATTGGAATGGATGTTAAAGGACTGAGGACAGCGTGCTAGAAAGTGGTTTATTTTTTCCGGAAAATAGTGTTTTATTTAGATGCTAGGGAGTACAGATAATTTAAAATAAAGGAAGGATACATTCTAAGTAAGTCGTTAAGCTAAGGACAGAAGAAAAGTGGTGATACTAAAGAAGCCTTTAGTACTATGGACCCACTTAGACCTGGGCACTAATGAGTGCTGAGAGGGTTGGAAGTTACTTGAGTTGACACCTTTCTGTTTTGGGGTGTATGCTTTTACCATACACATCTCTCACAGGTTCTTAACAACATCTACCAAGTAGTAATGACCAGCGTTCTCTCTTACCGCTGAGCACATCACTTGCATTAAAGGGATGGCACAGCCAACACGGTAATAATCTGACTTCCTATTAAGAAAGATCTCCTGATTGCAACCTAGAAACACCTCTGAAAATGATCGAGAACAGCATCTTAGAAATTCATAGCCCTAACACTTCAGGCAAAGATAACTAGCCTTCTGGGAGAAACTTGAACCAAATATCCAATGACCTATAGTGTAGTTAGCACAGGGAAGTTGTGAGAGAATCCCTTTGAACCCGGTGCCTCTAGTCACGGCTCCTAGCTTACAGGTGGAAAGTCTTCCTTCTATTAGGCCAACTGCTGTTTTGCAACATCAGTATGTTTATTGAGAGTTTTCGGGTGGTGGTGGTAGGGAGCTTAGAACGTGTAGTGTTCATAAGTACAGTATGTTTCCCACATTTAAGATTGAGCAAGAAGGAATCAGCTTATACGGAGAGGTGAGCACAGCATTCTAAAGCGAATTTACACCTTCCACAAGAGGGAGTATCTCAGTAAGCACAAGGAAGGGAGTTTCATTGCACTCGTCATGCAGTGTGAGCACGTGTCGAAGGCAGGGTTCATTTCACTGTGTTCAGTATCTCGAGGAGGTCGAGTGATGATCCCAGGCCGTCTTCACCTTGGTCACTTTGCTTGGTCACTTTGCGTTTGAAAATAGTTCATGATCATAGTCGAGGGGGCTACTGAAAAAGAAAGAACCGAAACACAACGAAAAACAGATGAAGGGTCTGCAAAAAGCCCTTCACCACAAAACCACACTAAAAGCTTCTTAGTGGTTTATCTACATTTTTCACTATGCATTTGCCATTAGAAGAGCATTTCACAAAAGAAAATGTTTACACTCCATGCATTTAAAAGCAGGTTCCAATAAATATGTACCATCGTGCTTTTTCCTGCCTTGTGACAAGGAAGTTTTGCGAAGCAGGACAGGGAGAGCAAACCAACAGTACAACCCACTTCCTTGCTGGGTCTCCTAGACCTACAACACAGCGGAGAATTCTAATAAATGGAAACAAAGTTGTCCAAGAGAGGTTGAGAATTCAAATTCACAGGCACTGTACAGCAACTCTTAGAACAGGCACACGGGTTTACAAGACCGGGGAGTCTGGCTGGAGGTCTCAAGTGTCGTATGTACTTACGCTCCTTCTTCTCTTAAGAGGGCCAAGAATTTTCTCACACGGTATTCGGGATCCATCTAAATACATCAGAAGGAATAAAGAAGACAGGTTAGTGGTACCTTCTAAAAATGATGCACTTACTTCAGGCCAAGAAAATGACTGGTTTTATACTTTCTCAGGGCTTTGGTGAGCCACGGAAATGTGTTACCTGCTCCTTAACCAGTAGTCTGCTACACAGCAAAGTGGACCGTGTCACTTAAGGGAAGTGAGGAGGGATATTGGAGCACAGAGAATCGCTATGCATGAGGTCATCCACAGGCACCTCAGCCCAGCGACCCCTTAGCTGGGGCCGGGTGAGGAGGTGGCCCTGAGAGGCACGTTGTGAGAGCAGGGCTGGCCATTCAGGGGGTGCAAATGGCATCCAATTCACAGGGCTCATCCAAGGCACGAAGGTGGGGCCAAAATGGAAGAAGCCAATTGATGCTGATTAAACAGTGAAAAAGTAGCCTATTAACTCTATGAGTGATTCTTTAGCTTTTCTTAATCTTGGTGTGCCTGGCATAGTTTTTTCTTCATAATTAACAATAACGGTTGTGCTGGAACTAAAAAAGAAAATCAGTGGGGCTGATTCCTCTGACATGCTCTCTGGATAATCCGGGTCTCCTGGGACTGAGGACAGCATTGTAAGTCTAAGAAAAGATGGGGGACTCAGTTCTCGCTCAGGTTGTAGGGGTCTGGGTTGCTATTATTAATTACCCCCATTCATTTTCATTTCATATTTCTTTAAAAAATTTTCACCATATATCTTTTCTCTTTCTTCTTAATTTTATTTATTTGTTTAGGCTGCGCCAGGTCTTAGGTGCAGCATGTGGGATCTAGTTTCTGGACCAGGGATCGAATCTGGGCCCCCAGCTTTGGGAGTATGGAGTCCTATCCACTGGACCACTGGGGAAGTTCCTCATATTCATATTTCTATGAATTTGCTTAATTTTGTTTTATTCTCATTGGTCTACCAGAGATGTGAAGTTGTTTAAAAAAAAAAAAAAAAGATCATTTAAAACAGCTTTAATTCCTGAAGATGAATTTTTATTGTAAGAAACACACCTAACTTTGAAAAAATGTTCCAGGGCAAGAGTCTATTCCCCAGGAGGGAACTCCCTGCCCTCCAGGAATAGCTTTCAAATGCTCGGCGCAGCTGTGGCTAAATGTGCAATTGGATTCCCCCCTCCAACCACTTTTTTTTTTTTTTTAAGATCTCTTCTATCCCCCCAAAAATCAAGTTTCGAATGTATCAAAGTTAAGAGGTCAGACTACAAAGGACTAAGAAAAAGTGTGAATAGTTAACAAGAGAAACATTTTTCCTCTTTGGGAATAGAATTACATATGAATCAATTGTCAAGTTCTTTTTCAAAAAAAAGGAACTGGCTGGAGCTCTGCTGTAGTCAGTACTTGCAGGTCTTTGCCCATTAAACATATTTAATATGTGTGAGCAACGACTTACTGACTTGCCTGTAGCTATGGAATTAAAAGTCAAGGGAAAGGGAGGAAAAAAGTAATCTAGATAAATGACTTTATTCCCTCAGGTGACATCCAGTCAGAGCAGATCCTCAGCACTGTGCAAGTTTTAACAGAATTGTGTATGGTGAACAGAGAGGTAACATGACTTATATTCAGCTAAACTACATGCCTCTTCACTGAGACTTGGTCTCTCTAAGGCAGATCTAAAGAGAATTCACTCAGCTGCACGAAATCCATTTGACGTGAAGGGGTTCAAACTCAGAGGCCTATGAAGTGTCAGTCGCTGAAGATTAGGTCTGAGTGCCCCACTCTCACTTTCCACCCCACAAACAGAGGAGGCATTAACTTGATCACTGACCTGCGGGCATCAAAGGAAGAGAGGAAGGGGTAGGGATTGGGGAGAAAAACCCACATAGTTTCTTCTATGCAATTATTGAAAAAAAATTGTGCTGAAACTTAAAGAAATGAAGCATAGAGCTGACTGTCTGACAGATTTATCTCTTCCAAGGAAAGAGCCAATACAAATGTATGTGCACCTTTACCAAGAATAATCCTCAGCAAAGTGATTAGTCTGGAACTTTAACTTACTGCTCATAAGGAAAAATAGAAATAAATTGGCTTAAAAATAGTCCAGCTGAAGGTTTCTCAAAGCCACAATTTTAAAATAAATTGACCAGCAAAGATTAAAAAAGCATTCACTTGTGATTGCAATTTGTTATTGGTCTAAGAGCCTATTTCAGCAATGAATGAAGTAAATTTCACCTCTGCCACCCACAGCTCACACTGTTGGAACAACAGGACTGAGCGTTAATGCATGATGCTCAGAATGCAGCCAGTCTGTCCACTGAGGACCCAGGAGAGATTCATTCAACAGAAATTGGCTGAGGGCCTGACTATGTGTCCAGCTCTGTTCCAGGAGCTGTGGACTTACTAGTGAGTGAGAGCCAAGATCCCTGAACTCATACAGCTTCGAAGGGACACATTTAGTATCTAACTAGTATGTCAGATAAGGACAAGAGGACACAGGATAGGCACAGGGAGGGGTGGAGTTACAAAAAGAAGAGAGGTAAGCTGCCAGTAGATGTGAGAAGGTCTCAAAGAAGCTTCATCTGTTTTTGCCCTGGCAGCAGCCTGGGGCTTAGTTTTCTATGTGATCCTGGATGCTTCAGCCTTACAGTAGTTTGCGTGAAATTTCTAGGAGCCCTGCCAGGGGAGAATATATACAGCCTCTGTCTAATCTCTACACTCAATCACCTTGTCCCTTGAAACAGTCTCCCAGGCCTCCTCTGGCATCTGTGCATCGCTTCCTGACTTCTGATAGACAATGCCAGGTCCCCCACCTCCACCCTGTTGGATCACTAGCTACGACCTTGGTTAACTCACTGACAACTGGTGGGACTCTCAGGATCCTCACCTCTAAAATGAGGGGGCAGCAGAAATTGTTCTTTCAAGTCCTTTCTAACTGTAAAACCTAGTGACTCCATAAATTAAAATTTAATTTTATCATCTTTTCTTCTATTTTTGAATTTTAAGAAGTAGGAAAGAAAGTACCAATAAGTTGTTGCTTGATCTCAGAAGCAGGTTACTAACACCAACTTGACTCTGGAAATAATATAGGAGACTTTCAACTTAAAACCTTAATGAGAGGGAACGATAACACCTGTTGGGATAATATTGTGAACCTTCTGTGTCTGAACCATATGGAGAAGGAAGCATCTTACCTGTAGGGACATCTCAATCAACATTAGTAACTTCTTGATTCCTATCCAGACCTTCCTCCCTTTGACTTGCTGTGTAATTGTGGTGCGTTCTTCATCCTTGAAGTTGCCCAATAGCTACGAAAACAATAAAAGTAAGGAAAGCATTATATAAGGACATCAACAACATTAATTCCCACATTTACCCTTAAAAGAATAGTGATAAGAACTACCTGACTGGTTCAAGCTGATGGAATTATCTCATATTTTAAAATCCAACTTGACTTTTCTGAATCCATTAAGTGCAATTATGAAAATGAAAACTGGAATCTTAAACCCTATTTTCTTATGGACCTTCAGTATAATTTAGAGATATGTTTGCTGGGGGAAAAATAGCTCCAATCCATAATAAATATCAGTTAAAATTTTTAACATTCCATTCTAAGAATAATCTGTATATGTCAAAGCAGACTAAATTTAATTCTCTCACTCAACCTCGGCACAAAAACTGCTCAAACAGGTAGGCTGGAAACATTTATCATATAGCTTCTATTTTGTTGGGAGCATGCCCATCTGTACAGGTCTTGAGGATTTTAAGAAGCCTTCCTGACTCTATTGCTGCTGAACAAGTAACTAAATAATCTTTCTTAACACTTCATCAAGTCATTTGTGAACACTAATTTTAATCAAAAGTTTAATAAAGGATATATATTTTTTTAAAAATTAAAGACTATGTCATCCTCAAAAAAAAAAAACATTTCCATATTATGAACTTGTTAATAAAAAGGTTCCTTTAAGGCTTTAATTATTGCTCAAATTGATTAACTGCAAGTAAATGTACTGAATGCTAGTATGAAGAACTGAGTTTTCTATATATTGATTATTCTACTTCCTTCCCCCCGCCAAAGCTTCTGGCCCAGTAATCTACATGCATTAGTCATGCTGGGCGCAGAGTAATTCACTCCTGGCAGTTTGCGTGCTGCTTCCACTGAGGAATGAAGAATTGCTTCACTCTCACTTGTATTTCTCTTTTTCCTCCAATTCCTGAAAGTGACTGGAGGTGTATCCTGGGTCCCGTGTTCTGTGTTAACACAGAAACTAAACACCAGGTGCGATGCCTGGGGCACCCGTAGCTCCTTTCTTTGGGCAGTGCGCACTCCACTTCCTCATCCTCACCTCCAGAGCCTCCAGCAGCTGCTCCCCTGTGGCGATATTGGGCACATGGATGGTGGTGCTGAAGGCGTTAAGCATTTCCATCTCCTGAAGGACATCTTTGCGGCTCGTGGTCCCAATGATAAGAAGCTTGCGACCCTGATCATAGGAAAAAAAGGTGTTGAAACATAAAGGAAAGAACTCATTAGGAAACTAGACTCAACACCCATTTTTTTAATTGTAGAAATGCAAACGCTTAGGCAAAATAGAAGGAAAAAATTCAGAACTATCCTCTTAAAAATCTTCTTTTTGGCCACATCACATGGCATGCGGGATCTTAAGCTTCCTGTCCTGCGGTGGAAGTGGGGAATCTTAACTGCTGGACTGCTAGGGAAGTCTCTTGAAAAATCATTTAAAAATGTTATCAACAACATGATTCAGAAAAAGCGACACTTTCTTCAGCATGCGGTTCAGAAAGAAGCAACTGTTCTTTCTCCTCATCCACATCAGTAACATCCTGGGTCAGTAAATCAGGAAGATACACAAACCAAACAGAAAGATACTTTAATATATGTCTGTAATTCATCTCTACAGCCAATATATACATATTTCAACATATGTATGGTTGGGGGGAAAAAAAAAGAATGAAAGTCCTTGCCGCCCACTTAGCAAGACTTTATTAATGCTTTTTAGGAGAGGTCCTCAGGTAATAATAATTGTTTACATTTATGCAGCAGTGAAAGGCATGGTGCTATGTTTCACATAATTGTCTCATTTAATGTTTTTAAGTTCATTTTAATTTTTAGCCTCCTAATGTAACAAGGAATGTTTAAAAACTATATCAGGCTTAGGCCACCATTCCTGATTCCCACATTCCAGAAGCAACCATTTTCTATTCTTTGGGTTTTTCTTCTTGTATTTACTTCCTTATCTTTAAGTAACAATAGCACTCTGTTATTTTTAGATCTTTCTTTTCGGCTTTAAATATTATTTCCTGAATTCCTATTATGGAAGATGGAGACTTAATACTAATTTTGCAATAACCCCGCACCTCCAATATGTCCCTTTTCTCATCCTTTCAATATAATGATTTCACAGTCTCTGGTTAAATCTATACTGAGTATTTATTATGATTATATAAATATGATTTATGACTAAGCCATGTAGTATCTTTTCTTGGGCAACATTTTGTTCTTGTTAAGAGTTAATAATTGCCATTTCCCTCCTTTGCTTAGTTTATCAGGTACTTATCATAAGTTCATCCCCAAACAAATACAGCCACAAATATCATGCCAATATGTCCTAACATGTTAGGGAATTTTAAAGTTTGGGGTGTATTTTTTAAAATTTATTTATTTTTGGCTGTGCTGGGTCTTCACTGCTCCATGAGGGCTTTTCTCTGGTTGCAGGGAGCAGGGGCTACTCTCTCGTTGTGGTACATGGGCTTCACACAGCAGTAGCTTCTTGTTTCAGAGCACAGGCTCTACAGCACAAGCTCGACAGCCGTGGTGCACAGGCTCGGCTGCCCTGTGGCACGTAGGGTGTTCCCGGATCAGGGATTGAACCCGTGTCTACTGTACTGGCAGGCGGGTTCTTTACCACAGAGCCATCAGAGAAACCCCTTGGGTGTTTTTTCGAGGGCATCCCCCTCGTGGAGTCTTCTGTTCTCAGAGCTCAATCTCAATCTGAACTGACTGTTCTCTATGCTGGCTGCACAAGCTATAGCTCTAGAATCTTCCTCTCTCCTCTCTGAGATTCCCTGTCTCCTAGCCCTCCTTCCACCCCCCCCCGCCTGTTTATTCCCTCTTTTCCACGGTACACAGACTTCAAAACCTTCCTGAGAAAAAGTGTATAGGAGGTAAAAACTTAAGACCTGGAAATGCCTTTATTCCATCCTTAATACTGTACATTTCATACTTGATAAGTTTGTCTAGTATAGAGAATAAGGCTAGAAATAATTTTCCCCTCAGAATTATCAAGTCATTGTTCTATTGTCTTTTAATTTTCAGTGCTGCTGACTAAAAGACTGATGCCATTTTGATTTTCTGACTCATTGCTTCTAACTTTTAAAAAATATATAACTTAAAAAAATCTTTTATCTCTATGTCCTATAAGTTACAAACCTTCAGGTAAGTCACTCTTTATTTCCTGAATGTATCTTTTTTTTTTTTTTTTTTTTTTTTAAAAATCACATACTGTTATATTTCATGGATACTACCTTATTTTAGAGCTCTGTCAATATTACATATTTTTAAAAATGCTTTTTTATTTTCTATGTTTTGTCTTTGTTTCCTCTGAGATGACTACTCATATTTAAGAGTTAAACTAATAACTGGAAGCTCTGAATCTGAGGGTTTCACGATAGGATGGTAAGACTTGGCTGATTACTGGGGGTCCCTCAAAGGTCAGGATGTGTACATTTTCCCCAGAGAATCTTTCAGTCTCCTTCCTGAGGGCTATACAGCCTAATTTCCAACATACTTCATGGGAATCCATGAGGGAAGGGGTCTGGGTACCTCACCACTCAACATGAAGAGGTCCATTTACTCCTATTTGCAGCATGTGCCTTTTTGGATACATCTCTCATTCAGTGTTCATTATGCTCCCAAGAATTAAGTATCAGTATTATCTCCACTTTACTGTGGAAGCTATTAAGTCTTATAGATTTGACTAATTTGTTCAAGGTCTAATAATAAATGAGAGAGTGGAATGGAATGGAAACCAAATCCAGAATCCAAAACTGTATACTGACTTTTTTTCAGGAAGAAAAACACACTTTAAAAATGTTTACTTGGAAAATGGAAGAAGAATGGACTTTAAACTATGTCACTAGATTTATGATACACACTCATTCCACAAATAGGCCTTTAATTCAATCATTAAACCTATTCTCAGATCTCAGAAACTCAGGTCATTAAAATAAATGAGGGAATAAAAAAATTATTATGTGAAAATTAAATATTTTAAGAAACTGAAGATCAGGTGCCCAAACAATTACCCTTTGGGTTTTGTAAATATTAAACCACTATTGCTAATAAGGCATGCTAGCTTTTCTCAGTCTTAATTGATTGGTTTTGTCCATCTACTGTGACAAGAATAGATATTGTAAGAACATAAACAATGGCCCACCAAAGAAACAAAGTTGAGGCTTTCTGGTATAAGCAGTAATTGGCATATCAAGTGCCTGTGCAAAGACTATGAGAGAGAAGTATACCTATGAAGTATAGAGATTAAAGGGCAATCATTGTTATTATTCAAGAAATCAACTTGCTAAAAATCAAACACATTGTCAACAGACCCTTACCAAGCTACTGGATGAATCTGGAATAGACCTTACACATACAGAGAGACAGATACAAAAGAGATCATTACAATACAATATGGAGAGGTGGAGGTAAAGGCACAGGATGTCATGGAAGAGGGAAGAAATGTGTGGCAGAGAAACACCTCCCTTTCCTCTGGAGGAGACAATATCTGAACTGTCTTAACGAATGAGTGGGCTGACTTGGAGATGAAGGGGAAGGACATTCCAAGTCTGAAGGAGCAGAAACAGATAAATCCAAAGGCAAAATAACAAAAACTGAGATGTCGGTGGGGGGTAATTAAAAACACATGAAGACACAGAAGGGCTTTCCTGGTGGCTCAGATGGTAAAGAATCTGCCTGCAGTGCAGGTGACACAGGTTCGATCCCTGGGTTGGGAAGATCCCCTGGAGAAGGGAATGGCTACCCGCTCCAGTATTCTTGCCTGGAGAATCCCACTGACAGAGGAGCCTGGTGGGCTACAGTCCATGGGGTAGCAAAGAGGTCGGATATGACAGCGACTAACACTAACTAAAGACATATAAACTTCTATTATGTAACAGTAAAGTGGTGCTTTTTACATTCAAGCTATTTTTCAACATTAAATTCTGAAAACTTGGGAACATATCTCAAAACCACATAGGCTGGTACATCTTCATTACAATTAAGATAACTGTTGGGACCTCCCTGGTGGTCCAGTGGCTAACACTCCATATTCCCAATGCAGAGCGCTCAGGTCTGATCCCTGGTCGGGGAACCAGATCCCACATGCTGCAACTAAGACCTGGCGCAGCCAAATAAATATTTTTTAAAAAGAACAAAATTAAAAAAAAAAAAAAGATAACTGTTACTTTGCTTTTTTTTCTTTAGGTTTCCAATGTTCTTAAGTCCATAATTAAAGCTCCCTCATTTTGCTCCTCTCTTACAAAGGACAACACTGACCCTCAAAGAACGGCTTGCTAACCATTCTAAAAGCTGGAATGGCCATTT
The DNA here is from genome assembly GCF_027580195.1 of Bos mutus. NCBI lineage: Eukaryota > Metazoa > Chordata > Mammalia > Artiodactyla > Bovidae > Bos > Bos mutus. Next base: position 31,810,170 of record NC_091635.1, read on the forward strand.
TCCTAGTGAAACTCTGTCTTACATTACCAGTGACTATGCACTTCAGAGTGTTGAAAGACTGGGAAATGTGGAGCAACTTATAATGGAGACGCTAATTTATGTTTTGCTTTTCTTCTTGTTTAACAAGACTGCAAACACTGCAGAGAGGTCATGACCCAGGCAAGTTTGGGCCTTGACTTGTAAGCATCATCTTCAAGAAAACACCGAAAAACATTACCAAATAATTAAATTGTGCTGGGTCATTTTGTATATTAATTAGTGGTAGTACTCATGAGGCAGCTTTATCATGAAAAACCAGCTCTGAATATATTTAATATCCTAAATCACACTGGAGAACATTCTGGAGAAAAAGTTGCCAGCAGCATGAGGTGGGAAAGCTGGCTTTAAAAACAGAAGTAGAGCTCAACCCAGAAAGAGAAATCCAACTTGTTCATGTGTGGCTACCAGTCTGAATCTACAGTGCCAAAACATGCCCCTTGATGGGAAAAAAAGAGGCAGAGAGATAACTTACTTGGGAAAAAACTGTTCCCAGAATACTCTTTCCTGAGATTTTCCAGTTCTGATGCAATAAAGAAAAGGCCTAAATAAAATGACTATCTGCCAATCGGATTATGATAAACATTGTTCCAAGGTTAAATAAGTATTAGTTAACTAATTCTTACTACTATAAGAAGCAACTCAGGTGAAAACATTACCATGAAAAAGGCAGGGCTCAGTCAGGTGTTGATCCTTCAAAAAAACACTTCTTTACACGATGAAGAATGAGCCAAGTACTAAGCAGTATCTAAGCCTTTTGCCACACAAAGGACTAACCAGATAATCCACACCCTTTCATAGGTCCTGCCCACTGATTGGCCCCAATAAACTGATCTGTAACAAAAGTTCATGTGGAAGAAAGCTCTTTTTTTTTTTCTCCCTTAAATAAAAATGCCACCAATATAATACTTCAGTGAAATGGAAGGGCTGATTTTAACCTGCTAACAAAAGTGAAGTCAGTTATGCAGTAAAGAAAGGCCAATTCTTTCCCTATCATTCAGTGCTGAGCAAGGGCAATACACCCTGGGTAAGAAGAATGAACTGGGAACAATTGGAAACCCTGAAATGGATTAAGAAGTGTGTGTGTCGGGGGCCTTAAACTTTATTTTCTCGTTGTTAGAATTTGAAGCTTTTGTAAATAAAAGTGAAGTTTCTCTGAATTTGGAATTTATAAGCCCGGGAAGTAAAAGATAAAATAGATTAGCTAATCAGATCATGAGCACGAATTGACTCTGTTCAAGTATGTATGGCATTATGAGATTTGGTTTGTGCCTCCAAAGTGAGTACGATCCAGCTGGGGAGAATGAGTAAATATTCAGAGACCAAGGAACACATCAGCAAACACGAATGAGTAATGGATGTGGGGATACAGCACAGGGGCACAGCTTCACTGGCAGAGGGTCTTCCGGGAAGATTCCAGAAGTATCACAGAGATGCTGGTGAAGAGGAGGCCCTGGAGGAGATGGAATGAGTCTCCTAATTCCCCCGTGGGTGGTGGAGGCAGCTGAACTAGAGCACCAAGAGGGCTGAAAACAGAGTCTTCTTAGAGCGGAGGGGAGTAGGTAGCCTAAAAAAAAAGGAAGACTCTGAATGCTAAACCAAGGAAGGAAGTTTAGTATAAAAAGCAACAAGAAGCTAAAGAAGGTGCTGGAGGAGGAAGAACTGTGATGGAGAGAAAGAGGATCCTAGCAGTTTCATGCCGGGCGGTCCAGTGGCCTGTGAGGAGGCTGCTATGAGAGAGGCATCTCTGAAATAAGGTCTCGGAGCATGTGCGCCCAGGGAGGATCTGCACCTTTTCATTAGTGACGCACACACATGCCTCCCTTTGAAATGCAAGCCCGGGGTGGGCAGAAAGCAAGGAAGGAGAGGCAAGTTCCCTGATAGGTAGGGGCTTGGTGCCATGGAACAAGTACAGGCTCCGTCCTTCATAGCTGGGTGATGTGGGTTAGATTACTGAACTTCTCAGCATCTGTCTCCTCCTCAACCATAAAAATGGGATTAAAAATCCTATTTCTACCTCTCAGAGTAGAGCAGGAGGTAAAGGATACTTGGGGAAGGGGGACCTGTGCCATCACTGTCAGGGGAGGCAGGAAGGGAAGGAAGTGAGATGGTCTGCCTGGGATTGGGATGTCAGGAATCTGTGACCTCAGGTCAGGTGGACAAGCACTGGGCACCTGAGAATTCCTCTAACAAGGCAGGCAGGGCACTGGCCACAAAAGATTCCAAGAGAGAGCACTCTCCCAGAGGGCCAAGATGCACTCTGTTCAGGGGAGATGAGTGCGCCAATCTTCAGCTTAACTAGGGTGACAGCGAGGCCCAGACGAGGCCTGAAGCTAAAGATCAAATACCCCTCAGAAGTAGCTGTGGCAGTGGGCAAGAGTCAGGCACCTTGACAAGAGGCAGTGACTCGGAGGAGAAATCAGCTCAGGGCAGAGCTTGCGAAGCTTTCCCGGTAAGAGGTGTTTCAGTTCATCCCATATACTAGTTTCCTTCTTGAAATGCGAGTAACAACTCATATTTTAATTTAGTTCAATGCAGATTAAAAGAAAAAAATTCTACCTACCATAGAGCTTGTACAACTTTACCACTACTTTTATTTGCAAGCCTGAATCTTGTTTCTAGCCTGTCGACTCCCTGGGGGCAGGGCCATGCTTGATTCATCTCCGTCCTTGTGGTTCTGAGCACAGCATGCCTGGCGCACGGAAGACACTCCCATGTTCCCTCTGCCTAGAATGCTCTTCCCTGATACAGCCACGTGGTTCCCTGCCTCAGAGTCAGAGCTCTGCTTGAGTGTCACCTTTCCCATAAGGCCCACCTTTCCCATAAGACCCTTTTTCATCTCCCCTTATCAGGCTCTATCCGCCTCCCCCAACAGTAGGGATCACCTCTTAACATACTATATACTTAACGCATTTATTCTACTTATTGCTGGTCCTCCCTTGTGGGGACAGGACTTGTCTCTGTCTGGTTTTACTGATGGGTCCATGGTGACCCGTTAAATACATTTGTGTTGAATGAATGAATGGTGATCTCAGTGTAGGTGTCAAGGGCCACAGACCACTCCCCTACTTCTTCGTTACATTTTCTCTTCTGGTCCTGGAATAACACACACTATATGGTATGTTCAACAGGAAAATAAGTATCTACAGTTACAGTGTCTCTATCGCTGAGTCCCAAGTGTTGAATACTAAGTCAACAAGTTTTAAAGAAAAGAATCTAGAATGAATGGCATGTATGCTTCATTTACAATATAAGTAGACGCAAAGGATGTCAGACCACTTTCTTTTAGCTAATCAACTGATTGTCAAAAGTTAAGTTGTAACTATTCATAATACAGACTACTCTCACAGAGAAAAGATTCATTAGAAGCCATTACTTTAAGCTGGCAAGGTAAGTATTGTTACGCATCTCCTATTGGTTTCCCCAAATCCAGGGAAAAATCTGACTACTATTAAAAACGACCAAGAGTCTGGACAGTGAAATGAGAGGAATGCAGCCTCTTTGCGTATCCTGCATGTATTTGATCCAGAGGAAAATCTGACTACTATTAAAAACAACCAAGAGTCTGGACAGTGAAATGAGAGGAATGGAGCCTCTTTGCATATCCTGCATGTATTTGATTTCTCGATGCTCAAACGTCTGTAACTTCTTTTTTTGGTAGTTAAATGTTTCAGTTGAATACCAAAGGAAGGATGTTTCAAATAAATCAAGCTACAACGAGGCAGACAACTACACTTAAACTCTCCATTAGATTTTTACCCTGAAGCAAATTCTTAGTCTGCTGGCTTTGTAACCATCCTCCTGGTGCTGCCAGTAGGAAAGAAGACAACAGGGAGGGGAATTCATGATGCACACTGACTATGAAATATGCAACTTCACCCCAAATAATTTAAAATAATTACTAAAGGCAAGAGCAGACCACTTTGAGATATTAAAGAATATTTTAGTACCAGTTTGTGAAAAAGACATGGAATCATCAGACTATCCTCAGAGCAGCTCTGAAAACTTATCTAAGTTCCCTCCTTCCCTCTCTCCTCTCCTGGCTATTTTGTAGGTGAGAAACTGGGGTAAGCTTTTACATCCAGGGAGGGAGCTAAAACTAGAGTTCAGGCCTCATGGATATTCCCACTATGCCTTGCCATCCATTTTTATTTGTGTAATATTAAAATTCTATCAGCAGTGGCTGATTTCTTAATGACGAGTTAGATAGGTACCACCTAGAAATTATGAATTATGACCTCTAAGGAGAAAAGGTTAAATAAATTTAAGGAAATAAAGATGTATGACCATGCCACAGTATTCTCAGTGCCAAACGGAACAGTTTTGTAGGTGCTTTCATTAGAAACTTAACTAAAATGATCACTGATTCATCAGGGAATCCAGACTCCTCCACCTGGCACCTATGGTAGACTTTCCCTCCCTCCCTCTGCTTTTACCTCAAGACGCCCTAAAATGTCCCCTGTGCTCTAATCAGGTCACTTTTCCTCTTCCTTCTCATTTAATTTCTACCTCTGGGTTTTTTTTTTTTTTTTTTTTGGCTGTGCTGGGTCTTTATTGGTGCCTGGGCTTTTCTCTAGTTGCAGAGAGTGGAGGTTAGTCTCTACTTTGGTGTGCGGACTTCTCATTGCTGTAGCTTCTCTTGTTGCAAAGCACGGGCTCTAGAGCACAGGCTGAACAGCGGTGGCGCACAGGCTTAGCTGCTCCTCAGCGTGCAGGATCTTTCGGAGTCAGGAATTGAACCCATCTCCGTCACTGTCAGGTGGATCCTGTACCACTGAGCCACCAGGGAAGCCCTGTGATTGTTATTGCTTGTTTCAGAATTCATTAGTAGTTATTATATTTTTTAAAGCTTTACCAATAATTAATACTAAAAGAATGTCAAGTCAAAGAAAAGGATGGACATAAAGGGAAAAATTGATTTAATAAATGTCGTAAGGCTTTATTACCTGTAGAGATGACCTTTGCCAGCAGAACTTATACATCAGGAGAAAATTTAATTTAAAAAAGTCATTTGACTTTTTTAACTTCTTATTTTGTATTGGGATATACCCAGTTAACAAAAAATGTTACAACAGTTTCCGGTGAACAGGGAAGACACTCAGCTATATGCATCAGTTCACTTGCTCAGTCATGTCCGACTGTTACTATTAGTCAAGCAGCAAATCAGCTGCAAAGGATTGGAACTTTGGTAGTTATAGTGTTGAGTTAAAAGTGAATACAACTGTATACACATTAAGTTTTTCTTTTTCCTGATTATAAAGTAATAAATGCTCACTGTAGAAAATGTATAAAATACAAGACATAATAAAGCAGAAAAACCCACCCATAATCCACCATCTAAGATAAGAGCAGTTATCTTTAAGACAGAGAAACAGAACTTCCTTTTTACTTTTGTTTTTCATTTCACTCTTTTAAAAACATTCTTTTGTGCATTTTAAAATGAACATCAATTAAAGAATAATAAATGCATTAAAATATTGGGAGGCTGAGCGAAAACTTTTCTTTCAAAAAGTTTGGTGGCCATAAAGACAATCACAGAAAACAATTCTGGCATATTTCCTCCAGGCCTTTTTTCTTTATAGCTGAAATCACACCTAGAGAATAACGGAGGATTAAGTGGAAGGTGATGTGATCATTAGGCAGGCAGTTTCTGACACTGGCCCCGTTTATACAGATACTGGGGGTCACAGCAGACAGCACCCAGCTTCTCATCTCCCTGCTCTGGCTGATGTTCCTCCCTGTCCTCCCTCCCCATGATTACTCCTTTCTCAGGGAACCGGCACCCTCTTCCACTTGCTCCAGGGCTGGCCCTGGCAGGGTCTGTGGGAGCGTGATGGCTGGCAGGTAGAGGCCAAGGAAGGTGTCGTTCCTGCTGACGTGTCTATAGGGCTGGCTTCTGGCTATCTGGAGCCTAGCTCCTTTGATATGGATTAGTTACTCTGTTGGTTTTATCTATTTTTGTGTATGAGGAAAGACAAGAGTCAGAGTTTTCTTCAAAGTGAATACTAAACTGAGTTGTGATTTGTAGTTTACAAAGAATTATAATCAACATTTATCTTATTTAATTCTTAAGACTTAAATATTAAGTATTACCACTGTTACCGACTTACAGTGAGAAAATTGAGGCTCAGAAACTAAGTGACTGGATTCAAACTCAAGCTTTCTAACTCCTGAGCTCTTATTTACATTGCCAATGCCAGTTCTATTATTATGTGTAGTTAAGACCCTCCAGCTTCAAGATGTCCATTCAACAAATAGTATTATCTATATAGCCTAAATAGGTCTGGAAAGAGAGAGAAGAGAGGAAGGAAGAGAGGAAGGGAAGGAGAGAGGGCGGGAGGAAGGCAAGGAGGAAGCGTGGGTCCACACAGATAAGTCTGGAGCTTTCCCTGTGAAAAGCAGTCTTGCCATTCCCCAGTGTGAGAGGTAGGCAGGACTGTCAAGATGAAAAATGGTTATAGACCAAGTTGTGACTTAAAAAGATCAAGGCCTTGTTCCACCTATATTCTAATAACTATCAGGAATATTGACAGACCTTTGTAAGGTCCTCCTTAGTGGTTCTTCTTACCCAATAGCTGTTATGCCATAATAGTATAAACCCCAAGGAATCTCCAAAGGCCTGTGTATTTGCTTTGGGGACAGAAATGTAGGAGAGAAGCTGTGAAGCTCTATTCTGTACCACTTGGATTAGAAGGAAAAAAGGGGAACTTTAGTCACAAGCAGCTGTAGGGAAAAAGGCAGTAGGAGGGCAGTCCCTGGAGGCCAAGGACTAGTGTAATGGGCAGTGTCCTCAGGACCCCACAATCCACCAGAAGCCCTGACCCTGTCTCTACTCCTCATGCTGCTGAACTCCGAAATTCCTGTTTCTACTTCATTCTCCCTTTTATAATAGGGATCTCCAATCCCCAGACCAAAGTATTTGTCTTAGGACTCAGGAAGCTTCTGAATTTCAGCGAATGGGAGATGGGGAAGTAGTGTCTCTATTTCTTTTGACAGTATTGCTGCTGCTGCTGCTAAGTTGTTTCAGTCGTGTCCAACTCTGTGTGACCCCATAGATGGCAGCCCACCAGGCTCCCCCGTCCCTGGGATTCTCCAGGCAAGAACACTGGAGTGGGTTGCCATTTCCTTCTCCAATGCATGATAGTGAAAAATGAAAGTAAAGTCGCTCAGTCATGTCCGACTTGTAGCGACCCCATGGACTGCAGCCTACCAGGCTCCTCCGTCCCTGGGATTTTCCAGGCAAGAGTACTGGAGTGGAGTGCCATCGCCTTTTCCGCCAGTATTGCTAGTGAAGGAATTTGAACCTGGGCATTCCAACTTGGAATGCTGAACTCACTTTCCGTGGAAATGTGCCATATACAGCAGTTACACTCTGTATTTTTCCTAACTTACATGCTAAAAAGTTCTGTGGACTATCTAAAGGTACCTCTTTTCTTAAAACAATAACTGGGAGATATATTTCCAGTTCTAAACAACAGCCTTAATAAAATACTAAACCTCCAAGAACTTTAAAACAGTAAGAAAACAGGAAGAAACAGAATCTTAGATGTCAACACTGAACTCCAAGCAATGGGAACATTCAAATCACTCAAGAGAAACATTGATCCTTTTTTAAGGATAAGATTCTTTACAAATTACATTCTCTGTGGACAACACTATACTCCAACTTCTCAGTAACTCTGTGCTTTTCACAATAAGGCATTAATCTTACGTCTGTGCAGCCCGCAGGTTTACACAGAACTTACACGATGTTCGCTGGCTGTCCATGGCGGGGGTAGGGAGGAATCATCACCATTTTACAGATGAAGAAATAGACACAAAGATGTTAAGGGGCTAGTTGAAGACTATAAGGCCAGGTGTTTGTGCTAAATCTCAAACTCAGGTTTTCTGACTCCAAGTCCAATACAGTGAGTAAGCTGTGCAGAGAGTACACTCATAACTAGATTCATGGCCTCATGGAACACTAGGATGGTAGAATCAACACTTCTCTAATGCTGATGTCATGTCACAGTAATATATCAATATTTAAGGCAATGAGAAAATATTTTGTCTAAACAACATTAGCATTTCTCGATGACTAAAATTTAGAGATCGAATTTTGAGTTACCTATAAATGGTGTGTGTGTACGTATATATCTAGCTTATAATTTTTGTATTAATTAATATGTATTATAGATGTGCTCTACTGAAAAACAAAACAAAAACTCTATTTAGAAAACATGGTTTTACTGTGGTTGATTCATGTCAATGTATGGCAAAAACCACCACAATACTGTAAAGTAATTAGCCTCCAATTAAAATAAATAAACTAATTTAAAAAATAAAATACAAAAAAAAAAAAAAAAAAAAAAACATGGTTTTATTTAGCAGATATTTGTAGCAATATTTTAAAAAAGGACTCACCAAACTTCTTTCACTGCTTTTGATGAACTTAAAACTCTCTCTCTCTCTCTCTCTCTATATATAACTTACACAGAACTGTCTGAGATAATCTACTAAGCGAAGTATACTTTTAGAGAATTTATTTATAAACTATGGTAGCCATCTAATATCACTGAGTTAAATGGGAAAACTGGGCTACTGAACTGTCAATCATCACCCAGATTTTTTTCAATAAAGAAGTCTAATGCAAAAGTCACCACATCAGTGATTACAATTAATGTGTCTGGCAAAATGACTAAACCTCTTTCCTAAAGTGGTTATATATCTTATTGAGTCATATTATAGTCATTAGCCCGAGTTAATTTTGAACAGATAGACAGAGAGATATTCGTGTTTAGGCCTGCGTGAGTTGGAGTCTCTTCCATTATTTGCTTATTTCGCTAAAGCAACCCAAAGCCTGAGGAGCTGCTTAATATCACCAAGACTTCCTCATAACATATCTGAAGTAAGATTGCACTGAGAGATCATATAAGGATTACAGGAAAAGCAATCTTGTCTAGAGATCGGTGACCTTAAATGAAACCCATGGAGAAACAAACATGTCTGCCTGAGTTCCCATCAGGAATTTACTAAGTCTTATTGGTTCACATATTACACCCTTCCCAGCTCTAAGCCCTACTTCTTTCTTCTCAGGTTAATATTTCTAAATGCCAGAGCAGTGAGGAAGGAATTTTTCTCAACAACTTTATTTTTTAGCTAAAAGTCTTAACAACTGTGAGATCTTTTGAGTCCTACTTCAGTAATATTGCTATTGGAGTGGTCTTCTTTTGTAAAAGTTCACAGTTTCCAAAGATTCTGCCAGCTGGAATGCTGTGAATAAACTGTAAGTGTTCTATAGTATCAGTACTATTTAGCCGTTGGGAAGGGGGTTAGCACCTGGTGGGGATGCACCTCTGGCCAGCTGTGACTGGCCTCATCCACTTACCCAACTATATCATCAGATGTTATTATTTTCTATATGCTGTGATATGAAAAGGGCTGGGAAGCACTGAAGTGAAAAAGCAGTGGTTCTCTGTAAGGTACAAGGTTACTCTGGTACATATGGATGAGGTCTTCCAAACTGATTTGCAAAAACTGTCAGGTAAACATTAAGGCAGTCGGGTTAATGGGCTTAACTGCTCTCACACTTGTTGAGGAAACTAGGAAGTCATGTCATTTCACAGCTGAGGAGTTCCTTTTCAGGCACTTTGTCTCCCGGAAGGAAAAAAAAAAAGAAGGTGCCAGAAGAGATCTAGGAGGAAAGTAACAAAGCCATTCGTGTTACAGTTTGCAAGAAGGTTTACCTGGCCTTACTGCCTCTTTCTTGACAGGAAGAGACTAAGGCTTTCATCCTCCTGATCCTGAAAAGCACATTCCCCTCGACTTCCATAAATCTGCAAAACTTGAAAAGAGCCCCAGTGTCATCGAGCAAAAGAGCCGGCTTTAGGAATCTTACTGGAAGGAGGGGTGTCTTCGAGCCTCTCACTGCTAAGCCGGACATTTCCTAACACTGGACAAATTGTACGTCCAGCTCAGGGAGGGTGAACTGCAGTGGTCTTTTCCCCTCCAAGCCAATTGTTAGCTTTTCACAGGAATCAGCAGGGAAGCACATGTGAAACCTCTGTGGTGACGGTGAGCACCCCCGTGCCTTGTGTGACTCTGCATGTAGATGAAGCAGGCTGGGAGCTTTCTTAGCTGCTGCTGCTGAGTTCTCAGAGCAGCCCTTTTCTCCGGCGTGGCTCCCTGCTGGGACAGCCCTTTTCAATTTTTCTATCCCCCCTCGATCTCTTCTCCTGCAGAACACAGGGAAACTTGATTGAAATAAAGACCTCGGGAACATGTTTTATTTTCTCCTGTTCAATCCATTTTAGAAAAGCTTTTAATTGGTTTTAAAAAGATGCTAAACAAAATGTGATGATGTTTTTCAGTCTTCATGAACTACAGATACTTTTTATACTTTCAAAGGGCTAATAAATCAATCATGAAATTAACTCTCCAGCTAAATTGAAAGCAAATCCACTGAATACCGAGTTCATTAAAAATCTATGCATTTACTTACAAAAATTTAAAATTCAAAGAAAATTATCCTAGTAACTGAAATCTGACTTGAATTTTTAGTCCTACACTGAAAATCCAAGACCAAAGCAATCACAAAAGGAAAAAAGGAGGGCTTGTGAACCAGTTTTAATAAGCCAATTTACAATGAGGGAGGGGAGATGGGGGATGGGGAGAAGTAGAAAAGAGAATATCTTGATCCATAACAACACAGTGCCCTTGAAGGGATCCTTTTATTTCAGCATGTGCACACATGCACACACAATTTTTCTATGTGAAAGCTGAATTACAACAAATGCAAAATTAAAGATTCTGTGACTGATAATGATTACTGTATTGTATGCATGTACAGTTCCTCTTTTTAAAGAAAAATGCCTACAACTTTTCTGTTTCCTTGACAGTGATAAAATAATAGCTTTCTACTAATAGTCTACGCATCCCTATAACATTGGGATTCATATACTTTTAATATTTAACTGCAAACAGCTGAAAAGCCTACATGATAATGCTTTGGCAAAGTGAAGGCTTCTACTTCAGAATGACAAATAGTCTTGACACTGGATCACCTTGAAAAATTCTCCCTTATTTTCTTCAGAGGATACAAACTAATTTAAAAAGTAAGATGGTACAGAGAAACCACATTTTTATTTTGTTAAATATATGCCAACTAGAAATATCTTAAGCATTCATTTCTTCTGCCACTGATTCGCTTACATAGCAGGTCATCTAGCAGTCCAGCTCAGAGCCACCCAATTCTGATTAAGGACAGGCTGGTATTTTATTAGAATCCCCGCCACTTCCGATCACTAAGGCAACCAGATCTGCCTTTTACTTCTTACATGTTCCTGTACTCTTCCTTTCCAATCCTTACAGAAATTTGTTCCACATCCCTTTCTAATGATCCAACTCCTGTTTCTAAGATTTCTCCCAAGCTGGGCCATGTACTTACATTCAGCTCTTCATAGAATCCTCCTTTCTTCATTTAAGCTTCTGAAACTATCGTAACCATTTTATTAAGATGTAACTCCTATTAACACGAAGTTCACTGACTTAAACTGTACAGTTCAATGGTTGTTAGTTATTGGGCAGATACATGCAACTACCGCTGGACTCCATTTTAGAACATATTCATCAGGCCCCAGAGAAACCCAGTGTCCACCAGCAGTCACCTCTCATTCTCCTCGCCCACTCCTCCAGTCTTAGGCAACCACTGATCTGTTTTCTGTCTCTATTAGACTTGCCAGTTCTAGGTATTTCACATAAATGGAATCACACAATATGTAGTCTTTTGTGACTGGCTTCTTCTGCTTATCACGTTTTCAAGGTTCATTCATGTTATAGCAAGTACTCAGCATTTTTGTAAAATGCCAAATAATCCTCCATTGTATGTATATACCACATGTATTTTATTCGATGAACATTTGGGTTGTTTGCACTTTTTGGCTATTATGAATAATGTTTCCATGAACATTCATGTACAAGTTCTTGTGTGGATATATATTTTCATTTCTGTGTGGTATATACCTAGAAACAGAATTGCTGGGGCATGTGGTAACCCTATCTTTAACCTTTTGAGTGCTAGACTGTTTCCCAAAGGTTGCACAGTTTACCTATTCGCACCAGCAGTGTATAAGGATCCAATTTCTCCATCTGCATGCCAACACTTGTTATTGACTTTTTTTCCCTTGGCCATGCCACATGGCTTGTGGGATTTTTTTTTTTTTTAAGTTCCTGACCAAGGTCGAATGGTGCAGTGAGAGACCAGAGTCCTAACCCACTGTACATCCAGGGAATTCCCCTGACTTTTTAATTTTGGTAATAAGATAATGTTCCTTTCCTCAAAGGTCTTACAATCATTTTTATAAAACAGAAACAGTTATTCCTAAGTCTTTATTCAAGATTTTGGAAGTCATTTGTTAATATGTTCTGTTTATTTCTAGAAACACTCACTTCTCTATTTTCAGCTTTAATACAACCTAAAACTTCAACTATTGGGAGTAACAGTTTACAGAAAAATGATGTAAAAAATCCTTCACAGTGCAAATATGCAGTAAGTTTTCAAGATTGTTGTAGGTTATATTCCTTTTCACTAATCTAAGAAAAAAAATAAACCCTAGAAAATCAAGACAAGTCCTCTACCTTTAGGTCTAACACATACACACATACAATTTTAACTGTTAACTTAAATATCAGATTCACCAGCTTAACATTAAATATTTTCCATACAACTTACTTTATATCTCTAACTTCAAATATGGAATTCCCATACAGTTTTTTAAGTTAGTACTTCACCCCTTTGTATCTGCCTTTGATTGGCATTTCTTCAAGATTATAACATGCAGAATCAACCAAGAGAATTCATGTCTTGTGTCATAGCCAAACATGCTCTGGCAGCCTCTCCATAATTAACATATTTAACCAACCGTCATAGGTCAGTTTAAATGTGTTAAGCTATCAAAATCACCAGTCTCCAACAGCCACATCAGTAAAAATGGAACCACGGGAACCAAGAGCCTGGCTATAAACTCACCCTTCAAAAGTGCCACGTGACATGAGAAAAAGGCAAATTCATCTGTAAAAACTAAAAACAAAACAAAACTCCCTGCAGGACATAAATTTCCCCAAATACAAATTCTTAGAAAAATCTATGAAAGATGGAACAAATGGGAACATATATTTAATCACTTCTACATTAATATCATGTGTTAATATCGCTCATGGGAGAAGGGGTGGGAAGGGATGTGTAATGTGGTGGTGAACTTATAAAGGAACAAAACAGAATACTAACTGAAACTGGAATTTTGAGATTTTCAGAAAAAAATGGAAAACTTCTCTGCTTCAGAGAAGTGATTAAGAAAATTATTTACGTTAAGACAGAAGGCCAGACTGGATGACCTTGCAAAATCCCTTCAACAAGAGAATTTTACAAGTTTTTGATAATCTGCTTATTTAGAGAGTGCACCATTATATAATTTACTGGAACAACTCTGTGAAAATGTTCCTTATATTATTTTTACCTGCGGAGGCGCCTTTTTCAGTAACACAAGAAGAGCCTGTAGTACCAGATTAGAAAATCGAGGGCCAATAGGGACATAATCTGGAAGAGAAACATTACTGTGTTTAGGGATTCAATATACATATGCACATATTCCAAACATACAGATTTTTCTGCATCAAGGGTGAAAACAGTCCTAAATAAAAGTCGTGTAACTAACGATAACAACAAAAAAAGCTTCTAAATATCCATTTTGTGCTTGTGTAGACATCTTTTGATATTCAGAGACAGTTTTTTTTAAAGGGGAAAAAAAAATTCCCAGGTCTATTGACTAAACATTTCCAAGAAGCTACTGCAAACCTTGGCAATACAGATGACTACACACGGCAACAAAACAAGATACTAGAAAATGGAGAGAAGGGGAAGTAACAAGGAGTAATAATGGAAGTAAGGTACTTTGACACAACTGAAATGATGGCAAAGCCGTGAAGACTGGCTCACAGATGGTGAAGAACAGTGAATTTCTCAAAGAGCTTTCTGTTAAGCTCCTACTCATCCTTCAGGATTCCGCACAAATGTTACCCCCTCTGCTTTCTCTGCATACCGCGTGTGCACCCTTGCCCTGTGCTTAGAGCTGCCTTCCAGCAACAGCCCTCTGAAGTCAAAAGTGATCTTCCCTTTTCTGAATACCCAGAACACATGGCACGTTCTACTTTATATTAATTTTTGCTGATGTATGTCATAATGACAGCATCTTACTGTTTTTCTGAAGCCCTAATGATTCTAGCCCAGTGGTAAGGGCTCAGCAAATGCTTACCAAATAAATGAACCAACATGAACGGATAATAACTATTCATACAAGTGAAAATATACTCGGAGGGCAAACATTCCTGACATAGTACTGTTGCTATGACCACACATCTCAATTGTGTTTAGGTAAAGGAATTTATGCAGGGCTATGAGTATGTGCCCAAAAGCTTTTAAAGAAATAACCCCAGAAACTGAGATGAAATGTTTCAAAAAATAGCAGATCCAAAACCCAGGTCACCAGATAAAACTATTTAAGAAGACCTCTTACATATACCTACTTTGTTTTGTAACAAACACTGCCTCAGGAAACAGGATAACAGATCATAGAGGACATAAAATAAGTCTCAAAATCATGGGGGAAATGTAGTAACAGTTAATACGAAATCATTACTACACCATTATAGACCCCTTAAGGAAGAAGGGTGTTAGTTAACCAGGCATTGGTAGTATCTTCAGATATTTATTAAGTTACCAGATGGGATCAATTTCAATCAATTTTGTTACACCATCCTGAGCCATTGTTACAATGAATTTATCCCAGATTTATCTAGTTTGTGTGAAGAAATAAAATATAAGAGTAACAACACTGTTTCGGCATTTATTTGTGGAATACACCTTATGAGCTGAGTACAGGGACTGTTTCATTTATCTTTGTATTCTATAGGAGTGCACTTAAACATAGGAAATGTTTAATAGGTATTCTTAAAAATTACTGTAGAGCACTTGTAACTTTCGGAATGTTTTTAACTTTCACAACATTATCTCATTTCTGTCTTTACATTTACTCTGTGGGATAACTAAGGAAGAGAATACAGTCTCTGCTTCATCTGAATGGAAACTGAGACAAAGAGCTGACAACTTCTGCCCCAAGTGTTACTGCTAACTTGTAGATTTCATTCCAACCCTAAGCTCTTCTTTCCTTAGTCCTGACCCAGTTAGCAAATGGAACCTCTGAGCTACAGGCAGCTCTGAGATAGAATATAGCAAACATATCCATCAATGAAAATTACTAATTATTTATTATGGTCAGGGAACTTTGTGGAAGATACAAAATATGAGACATGGACCCTTATCGTTATGTCATAAGGCATATTTACCACTGATATCACTGCTGACTTCAGATATAAGAGAAGTTATATTTCCTTATTAGATAAAGCTATTTCTATTGCCCTATGGATTATAAACACCTGTATTTTCTCTTGTAATTTGTGAGACACTAGCTGTAATGTGGCAAGGATAGTACAATGGCAGAAGTGATGACTCACCAAGCAGTCTCTCAATGTCATCCACAACCACACAACTGAGCTGGGATTTGTATGCATCATCAAAGATCTAGAAGAAAAGCAAAACCATGGATTATCTCACTGCCCTCAAAAAATTACAAGAATTTCCAAGAAGATAACATTTAGCTAATTCTTGACCAATGCCCACCCCCCCCGTCCCAAAACACATTCTTTTTAAAAAGTTTTATTTATTTACGGCTGCGCTGGGTCTTTGTTGCTTTGTGAGGGCTTTCTCTAGCCGCAGCGAGAGGGGATGGGTGGTGGACAGGCTTCAGCAGTTGCAGCATGCAGGCTTAGTTGTGTGACAAAGGGGCTTAATTGCTCCGTGGCATGTGGGATCTTCCCAGACTAGGGGATTGAACCCATGTCTCCTGCGCTGGCAGGTGGATTCTTAACCACTGTGCCACCAGGGAAGTCCCACGCAATATTTCTGACTACACAAAATTAGACTTTAGTAGATAATAGGACTTTAGAAATTCAAGGGTTCTTACAAATTTAAAAGTGAGGAAATGGAGACCTGAAGCAGTTAAATGACTTGCCCAGGACATCACAGCTGGATCACAGCTGACCATGGGGGAGGGTAAGGCTACTTTCAGCGCCAAGGGCTGGATGCGTCACACTGGGGCGTGCTCAGGAAAAACTGGAATTAATCAACTGACAAATCCATCAACTTTATCACAATGGTCTCTCCTCTCTCTGTCGGGGGCACGACTTTCAGTGCTGTGACTCAAGGGCTAAATGGAGCCACAGGAATGTGCAGGGTAAAACTGAATGTCATTTTATTAGTAGTAGGAACTGTGGCCCTGTCAAACAGGAATAACATTGAAAGCAGAGAATTCTATCAGCTCAAATCAGACTGTAACAGCCAAAGTGTCTACAAAAGAATTAAAGTTAGGTATAAAATATCAGATAGAGGCATCATTAGAACTAGACAAAAGATGACAGTGCATTATTTTAAGATAGCCAAATAAATGGAAATTAAGCAAGCAGTGAAGGAGGTTGTTATATCCTGGCAGGGAAGTAGCAATTTCAAGCCAGACAGAATAATTAATTCTTTTTTAAGTTGAATATAAGCACTCAAAGCCTTGAGACC
Source organism: Bos mutus (assembly GCF_027580195.1). NCBI lineage: Eukaryota > Metazoa > Chordata > Mammalia > Artiodactyla > Bovidae > Bos > Bos mutus. The sequence continues at coordinate 31,826,863 of NC_091635.1, forward strand.
AGCGTTTTTGTAAATGTTGGCGGTTCCTATTCCAGCGCTCAGTGTAGCCCACTGGTGTCATCGCTAAGAATTAAACCCTGCATTCCAGTCCAGTCTGACTGATGAGTAACCTCAATGCACCAAGATGGTAACCACCACTCTCCTGATTTTGCTTGGTAGTAGCATGATATTCCTTACTGGGTACCTTTTAACTATAGAAGATTAAGAATTAGGTATAGGAACAAAGTAAATTAAACCTACAATATTAATCTTTTTCATATTATGTTTAAAGACAATCTGTGAATATGTGGTCTTTAAAGCATTTGTGACAATTAAGAAAATTTACTACATTAGATTAATAGATTAGCCTTGCTAGTTCAATTTAAAACATGCAGTTGACTAATTTTGATAAACTTTAATGCTGGAAGGTGAAGTATAACTTTAATAAGCCTTGCAAATAGTAATCTGAGATTCACCATAATTATATTATTGTGTGTGTGTGTGTCTGTGTGTGTGTGTGCTCAGTCATGTCTGACTCTTTGCAACCCCATGGACTGTAGCCCGCCAAACTCCTCTGTCCATGGAATTTTCCAGGAAAGAATATTGGAGCAGGTTGCCATTTCCTACTTCAGGGGATCTTCCCAACCCAGATATTGAACCAATGTCTCTAGCTTCTCCTGCACTTGTAGGCAGATTCTTTACCACTATGCCACCATATTGTTAATTTTATTAAATAAATGTAATTATAGATTTACTTTGAAACTTAGAATGTTTTGTTAAACAACTGAAGTACTTCAAAGAGAAAATAAAACATTTTAAATGTCTAAATACAGTTTAAAATATTTAAAGAAACTGAAGTTGTAAAATCTCTTTTTGAGCTACCCTTTACTTGACTTATAAATAGAATAAAATAAGTGGATTTTTAAAAGTTTAAGTTTTCTTTTGTGTTGAAAAACTAGATTTTAAATTATATAATTTTATTATGTTTAATGTTAATTTTTTAGACCTCTAACTAGCTACACATGGTCTTTTCTATGCTCAAAAGTCACTCTCAAAGATGCAAAAATAAATAAATAAATAACCCCCAAAAAACTCATCAACAAAAATAAACCCAAAAGCAAAATGTCAACTCATGTGACAATCTACATGGTAAGTTTCTCCCTCACACATTGTATATGCTTTAAGGTAGGAAATGTCTTCTTTAGCATTATGTGTTCAGGGTCTGATGCTTCACCGGTGCCTAATAAACATCTGCTGCATACACGTGGGCAAGAATGCCTCTGCTGCTTTCCTTTGCACCATCCCCTGTACCCGTCAGTCATCTACCCTTTCATCCTTAGCCATCTGTCTCATTGGATTGGGAGGTGGATAAAACCTTTATTCATGTTACCCCCCTGCACCCAGCACAGAAGAGTATTTAGTAATCTTATCTGCTCAATGGATTCAATGGTTGAAACGACACAAAGTTCTAATTTCACCTTGTCATAGGTTACTTGCCTCTCTTCTCCTTCGGTATAGCATTTTGTACTGTGTATATATTACGGATTCATAGTATTCTTCCCTATATTACACCAGACTGCTAGCTCTTTGAAGGCAAGTACTGTTGTATTTATCTCTGTATCCATGTCACTTAATATGACGCCTTATCAGAAAGTAGTCAATAAATACTTACTGAAGGAATACACTGAAATTTATGCATTAAAGTCAAGTAGACATATCAGGGCAGTAGTTGGAGATGCATGACTGAAGTCAGAGAGTATGGACATCTCGTAAGGCTGAAACCATGAGAGGGAAGAAATCTTCAAGGAGAAATGGTAGAAGTAGAATAAAGGGCTGAGGACTGAATCTTGGAGCGTTGTTCTGTTAACTCATTTAACAAATATTTTTAAATTCATATCGTGTGTCAAGCAGTAATGAAGGCAATGGAGAGAGTAATAACTAAGGTCACGTGTAACTATGATGAAGCACAGCATGCTGATGTTAGCGGAGACACAGAGGATGTGGTGGCACACAGCACAGGAGCTGTGGGGCCCGGGGCGACACCACGCACATCCTACTCTTTCTGGCACGTGGTCAGACTGCACTTTCTCAACCCCTCGAGTCAGGGATGATTATGGGGTTTGCGTTGGGTACTGAAATGGGAGTGGAGTATTTCACTTTCTGAAAGGAGCTTCAAGAGCCATGGCTTGGTTCATTCTCCTGCCTTGGCTATCAACAGAATCACACGTGCGATGGAGCCACTATTACCTATCAGCTTGAGTCTCTGAGAAGCTGCAACAGAGCTTCCTCTCTGAGTTATGGTGGACATGTAGTGTGAGCAAGAAATAAACTCTGTAGTGTTAAGCCCCTGAGATTTTGGGGGCTATTCATTATCGCAGCATAATTTAGCCTATTGTGACTGATATAAGAGCTTATGAAGTTGATGATGGTCTCCTAAATTCAGGAAGTGACATTTAAGCTGAGAACTGAAGGATGAACAATTCACTAGGAAAGAGGGAAGAAAGTGTTCTAAGCAGTGCATATCAATTATAAGGAGGCACAGAGAAAATCCAGGAGCACTGCAGGAACTAACACAGTCTGTAAGAACTAAAAGGAAGAGGGGTCAGCATTGGTGCTGTGTGTATGGAGAGTGGCGGGTGAGAGATGAAACAGAAGAGAAATGGAAGAGACATGGAAAAGTTTAGAAGCTGTTCCACTGCAGTTCTCTGCTCTTTTTTGAAGACTGGACTAATAGCAGCCAATGTGGCAAACTCAGGTGATTTCTAGAAGTCATTAAAAATAATGCTTGGCTCTTTTAAAACATTTGCTCAGAATCCTACTGATATGAAGGGCTTTGATGCAAGCATATCATTCTGTCTGACAGACTGTAATATCGTGGATTTGAGTCACAGGGGCCCAGGACATTGTGGATGGGATACTGCAGTAGTTCTACACTTTCTCTGAATCAGCCCCTCTTCCTCCTCAAAGCTTATAGAGCTTATAAACATTACTTAGGACATTGCTGGGGTCTGAACTAATGATAAATTTTCACCAATTTATCTCAGATACTGTGATTCACAAAGCATTTCAAATCATTTCACAGCTGACTGCATGGGCTACCTCTAACATTTTAGAAGAAAATACCTACAGCCTTTAATGTAGTTTGTTTTCGTTTTTTTACAGACAGTTCTTAATGTACTAATTACTACCATGGGGAGAGGAGTACTCGCAGCTAACTCTCTTAACAACATACTAACCATGACAAAGGCTATGCAATTCCAGTTGTAACTTGACCAGTTTCAGTTGACTCTGCTTTAATTTAAATACACACACATCTTTCACTTCTCTCACACACATTCTTTCCCACAGGTAGTCACAAGTGTAAGATAAGGTCACCACTATTCTCCTGAACCCATGTTTCTGCCTAGTCGCCTCAGCCTCTCCCACTCTTGGCTTCCTGGCCCTATGCTAAATAAGGAGATATCAGGATTCCATTGGCAAGTGTATGCAATTGGCTGCCAGACTAAAATCTGAGATATATACATACTGAGTGGGGAAGTTCTACCATAACTGCAGACAGATAAACCCCAAAAGGAGGAGAGATGTAGAAAAAGTAAAACTGCACAAACTGCCCCAGCTCAGACACAACAACTAAAGTGCTGAACCTGCCATCAGTAACAGCACCCGGTGAATACACACTGCCTTCTCCAGACCAAAAGCCAAAACAACATTTAGCCAGGTGGGCTGAAGCTGGGGCTACTGCTGGTATCTTACAGACTCTTTAAAAAATTAACTTAAATTCTGATCCTTTCATGTAGTAAGATGAAAGTACGATGCTCAAGTTTTTCCTGCTGGAAAGGTTATCAGGAGGGGATCACAGAAGGTATCATGCAAAGTAGGATACCTGAAAGAGGGGAGCGGCTGGAAAAACAGAAAAACCATGACTGCACACAGCAAACTGGAGGATATAGTTTTCCCAGCTCTATCAGGGAGTTTCCTAGAGCATGTAAACTTATCAGAATATTTGTATTCTGAGAGTCAGGTGAGAAGTCTGAAAGAGAAGGCTGAAGAAAAGAATGGGGAGAATGGAAGAAAGAAAAAAAGTGTGGCGAAGAGTGACAACAGTCAACAGGGCAAAAACGAGAGGTCTACTCTAGAAGATGAAATCACAAAATCCCACAGTCTACCTAGCTGTGGACATAAGGGGACTGTCGTCATGAACCTCTTTGGTGCCTCCTCTCTTGTGTGCAAAGGCAGGCTGTGGGTCATGAGAGACGACCTAAAACGTGGGGAGCCTGGGCCGGTGGCAGGAGCATGCTGGATGCACTGGGAAAGGAGGTATGGAGCTCCTGTTGCCGAGGGCTTGGGAGCAGGTCTGGTCATGGACCTTGAGGGTGCCAAGAGCTCTCAAGGCCCTGAGCCCACTCCTGGAATCTTCACATGAGCTGGGAACCACCTGTGTATAGGGGAGGGGCAGCAGCTGCAGCCTCTGGAGTCTATATGAATGCAGATGGAACATGCCAGCATTAGCTCCACGTTAATCCCAGTCTTTTAGAATCACAAACCCCAGCAAAGCGTACTCCAAATAGAGTCTGACCTCCATTTTCTAGAACCTCTTTAAGGCTCTGAGGTAAGTGAAGCCAAATTCTCTGGTTCTTTCGGGGCTGAAAGAGTTCACTCAATTCAGAAGTGGTTGGCATGAAGTATTGAGTTAGTAGGAATCTGTTGACAGTAGGAATTTGATGACTTAGAAAATCCCCAATGTAGTAAATCTGTCAGCAATTAGTTGAAAGCATACTCTAATCATATTTGGTAGCACATAAAAATGTAAGTGAGCAAATTCAAATCGGTGCTATCAGTAATAATCTCTCGTTTCTAAAAATAACTTGGGAGTAGACCAAGCAAACATTAGCTGTCTTCTAATGAAACTGACTCAGGAAGTGGACCTAAACTTCTGGCAAAGCGCTCAAGCTTCCTGGAAATGACCTCAAATTCCCTTATTTGTTCTCCCTGCTTTTCAGGAAAAATTCTTACAGTTTCACAAAATATGAGAGACAGACTGAGTGGGATATCTTTAATAACATAAGAAGTCACAAGGTCTGAAAGTTAAGTTCTACTGAAGAGCTGCACAATCCTCTTTTGCGTGCCAGACAGATACAATCGTCAGAAGACAAAGTATATTAAACAAAAAGAACAAGTATTGCCGCCCCCCGACCCCCAGCAGTACAGGGACCTGTGGTCACTTACAGGGTGTCCACTTGTCAGTTACTGCAAGCACACTCTTCAACAAATCAGCTACATGATATATTAGGATGTTAACCAAAAACATCCAAATTCTGTTGCTTAGTAACTGCTGTCAAAAGATCCAATTTCCAGTTCCGCTCTTTGTATGGACTAAACCATGAAAAGAGGAGGATTAGGCACCATGATTCTGTTCTGTGCAGACTACAATTTGCAGTGGGATTTACAGGAGGATATTCAAAGAAGATTATTTCTTTCTTGCAAAGCTAGTGGAAAGGAAAATGTCTTCCATTAATTTTCAGTCCTTTTAAAAATGAGACTATATGACCTTACTAACGGGTATAGTTTTAGAAATCACAAATCTTTTACTCGATTTTGTTCAAACAATGTAATCACATCAGACTGTCCTACTTCATCTCTATACTGACTGTATACTCAGAAGGCATCAAGATCTACTGCATTGTTATTTTTTTTCATTTAATGCCATTAACAGAACTAGAAAATAGGTTTTTTTTTAAAGTATAGATGCAAAAATGGATAAAGAAATTAAATTCTTTAAACAGAATAATGTTGGGGAAACAAAAACAAAATACGGGAGAAGAGAAAGATCTGTAAATACTTCAACTATCTTAAGGGAACATATAGGGTCTCCTCCCCAACAGAATGTGAGAACAATACCTCATACAGAGTTTGCTAGTATTCAGGAGTTTACCTACACAGAGAAAGGATTTATTAAGCAAATTAAGAAGCAGAATTGAATCGAGTATAAACTACTTTCATATGTTTTAGCACCAGAATCTGTATGTGAATAAGAAGCAATAGCTTAATTGCAATTTAAGGTCTGAAAGTTAAGTATCTTAATCTTAGATACTCATTATAGCAAGCCTAATAGCTCTCTCCACTAACAAAAACTCTTGGTTTACGTAACAAAACCAAGCAGTAAAATGATATATAAAGATATTATGGGCAAGAGTCCAAGGAAATTGATATTCTTATACGATGGGGCTGCGAGTATAAATTGGCACAACTTTCTTAAGAAGGTTTTATAAACATTAATATTTTTACATGTTTTAATAGCAATATTTATCATAAATTTACACCCATTAATATTTTTACCTTAGCAATCTCAGCTCTAAGAATTCATCCTAAGGAAATAACCAGAAATGTATGTACAATAATAATGATAAGTAAGAATAACCACTTATTGAGCACATATTATATCCCAAGGCACTGTATGATACAGCACAAAAATCACCATCTCATTTAATTCTCCTAACAATCCTATGAGGCACCTATTGATATTATCCTCATTTTGTAGATGAGAAAACAGAGGTTTACAGGTTAAGTGACTATTAGAGCTGGTAAGCGCAGCGGACCTGGGATTCAAATTCAGGTCTATTAGAAACTGAAGTCCAAGTTCTCAGCCAGTAAATTTTGATGCTACTCTCATAAAAATGTAATAAGCAAATGGGGGCAGTCACTGAAGTTCTGGAGAAGGAAATGGCGACTCACTCCAGTACTCTTGCCTGGAAAATCCCATGGACAGAGGAGCCTGGTTGGCTACAGAACGTGGGGCTGCAAAGGAGTCGGACACGACTTAGTGACTAAACAGCCACGAATGAGCGTTCTACAGAATACTGTTTATAATTGTGAGAAAACTTGGAAACAACCTAAGTGTTCAACAAAAAAGGAATGTTTAAATGGACATTACACAGATATTAATTCAACATAATATTCGGATAAATTTTAATGAGAATGAAAAAATTTTATAGTAAGTGGAAAAAAACAGTATGTCCAATGTGATCACCAATACATAATACGTTGTGTGTATGTGTGTCTGAGAAGATGATGGAAGAACAAATATGGACTTTATTTTCTTCTGTGTTCTTTTCTGCATTTTCTAAATTATTTTTGAAATTGGGAAAAGCTACATTTTGGGCGTGGGAAGGATATACCTAAAAGGAAAGAACTTTCTCCAGAATGATAAAAATTATAAATTATTTGTGCTTTGGGGGAAAAAAAGACACCGGCTTTCCATTTTCACAGTAAAAAAAAAAAAAAAAAAGAAGGGAAGAGAACAATGGTGGGAGGTAGACTAGAACGTCTAAAGAATGGCATTTATATTTCATTTTCAAAAGCAAACTGGAAGACTGAGCACCTTCAGATGGGTCTGAGCCCTCAGGCTTTTGTCAAGCTATCATTAGGCAACAATGTGAAAACTATTTGCAGGGAAAGACTCTGCAGTATTTCTAATAAATTTCTAAGACACCTCTGCTTCATTCTTTTCTCCATTCTGTTCTTTAGTCACAGAGAATAATATTTTTCTCCAAGGAAAACCCAAAAAGTCTAAATATGAATTTACTATACTGCTGAAGCAGAAATATTTTTTGCAACTTTAAGAGTATACAGCTGATCCAGACAGTGAATCATGAATCCAAATGATTTTAAGTAAGCTGGTATAGACACATTTTTATACTCCTTAGCCTTCCACTCATCTGAAACCTTACCTTGAAAGGCTACAACAATTTAAAGATTAAATCATAAGTTATTAAGTCATTAATTTAACCATTTAAGCCTCTAAAATCAGCACATATTACCTTCCCCCCTCAAGTCAATTTGCAAGAGATTGAAATAATAAAAATGATAATATCTCACACTTACAAAGCTGCTTTGATGTGCAGGAGCCTAAAATACTTTTAAAAAAACTTTATAGAAAAGACTAGCACCATCCACCCACATCTCAGAGTACATCTGAGGTAGAACCTGGCAGCTGGTGAAAAGCAATGGAGTAAATTACCATCTGCACAGAAGACTACTTTTAAACAAGTATAAGAGATAGATGGAGTTAGGAAAATACAAACAGAATTAGCTATTCAATTAAATGGGAGGTTCAGTGGCTACGAGTCCAAGAGCTGTTTAAATTTTCACCAAAAGAAATGGTTTAAGGGTTCCCTTTAGAGGGAAACATTATAAAAATACAAAAAAACAAAAAGAACAGCAACCCCATCTACATAAGGGAGGTTACTGGTCCTAGAGATTCTGTCCAGGTCTTCGCAGGAATGATAGATACTACCGGTTTCATCTCAGACACCAGTCCTGTGTCTTATGATATTTAAGTTCTTTTTGTGTCAGGCAACAACATTTCCCTCACTTTCACACTCAGTTTTAACGACCTTGTGCAGAATGTTTATCTCGACGATTCAGTGTGCAGGGCTGGAATCCTGCTCCAAGCTCTGCCTCCTCCATCCATTTCAAGGAGTCGACACAAATGATTTTCTGCTGCCTGCACAAACATGAGACTCTTCAAACTTACATTTCTGGGGAGTCTGCTTTTGAAAAAATGTATTTTCCTCTTCAATCTCCTCCCTAAAGAAACACTTAGGTAATTCTATCCTACATCTTTATAAAGTGAGGGCCTAGGAACAAGGTAAAAGCACATCTGAGCTGCCTTTACTGGGTAGCAGTCCCATTCTCAAGATTCTTTTCCCGTAGTCTGGCAGGCAGATTCTTTACCAGCTGAGCTACCAGGGAAGGCCCCTGGCTTTCTCACATCTCTTTAACTTTTAACTTACAGTCATTTTTTATCTATAAAAAAATCAAGCTTGAAAAAAAAGTTTAAGTAAAAGATATACTTCAACTAGATATATAAAAACTAACCTTTCTTCAGTCTGGGAGTATGCAAAATCAGAATATCAGTGAAAATCAAGTGAGGTGAAACAGCATTAAGAGTGTTCAGCACTGATTTTTATTGTTTTTGTTTTTAATGAGCAACCACCTACTATCCAAATACCTTACACGGTACTTGCTTGAATGTGAGAGCGATGAACCAGACGATCTAAGAGGCCTTTCAGCACTAGGATCCTAGTCTATGCTGTTGTAACTTTCACCGGTGGTTCAAAGCAGCCATGCTAGGAAGGTGACAAATGGTACTTGGAGAAACGCAGAGACGAGGACCACCTGCCCCAGGTCTGCCGAGTGGACGCTGATTATTATCTGAGACATCACCATCTTTCTGTAGGGGTTTTGAGAATATCTTTCCAATGATATAACTTTGTTCTTTCCCAAACAATACAGTCAACTTAACTGACCGCAGTCTGATTTTGCAGATTGACAAGAGAACTTAAAAAATCCTAAATGAATTTGCTTCACTCTACTCAAACACACTTAATTCAGGCCTTTCAGTTGATACAAACTTAAAAAATGAAAAATAATCCTAATACATACTAAGTAAAGCATAATCTGGAAGATAAAGGTACTTTAATAAAAATACATTACAAAGTTAAATACTATATCTAAAACAGTCACTGTTTCCCTCCCCCCAAATTCTGCTGATAATTTCACTTGAGAAGAACATAACTGTTATGGCTTATATATATATACACATGTGTGTGTGTGTGTCTACATATATACATGTGCAAAGATAAATATATATGTACATGTGTATGTATACACACACATACACATACATCTAAAAGGTAGGAAGTCAAAATGAAAGTAAAAATCTTGATACCTTCTTCATGGCCTGACACTTGGCTGTCTCAGAAAAGCCAATCATCTTATCAGGAGAACAGATCTTGATGAAGGGGAAGTTGGATTCCTCTGCAATCCTAGCAGCTAAAGCTGTCTTCCCACTGTGAGGAGGGCCTGCATAACGACAGGAGCAAGTCAGGGGAAAAAAGCCAACCTAAGCAAAGGAGAACCAAACAAGTTTAAACTTTTATCCACAAAGTACTGAGGCCTCAACCAGCTGCTCATTAACATTTCCCGACACAATTTCACGGCAGACATGTTTTCTCTTATTAGCAACTAAACAGACTGATTAGCATTTCTCAAAAGTATGATGAAATATATTCCTTCTTTGTCACATAACCTTAATCTTTCAAGGTTTTGGCTACATATACAAAATGCAAGGGTTTTGCTTCTTTTAAAAAAAGAGAACAAGAAAGCATTCAAATGCATATCAGTACTTATTAGTTCTATCAAATCATTTGTCTGACAAAAAAAAAATACAATCTTCTTTGGAGATGATATTAGGGGTAGGGAAAATTGCCCCTGCTCAGTTGCTTCAGGCATGTCCGACTCTGCGATCCTATGAACTGAAGCCTGCCAAGCTCCTCTGTCCATGGGATTCTCTAGGCAAGAATAATGGAGTGGGTTGTCATGCCCTTCTCCAAGGACTCTTCCCCACAAAGGGATCGAACCCAGGTCTCCTGCGTCTTCTGCATTGCAGGCACATTTTTTATAGCTGAGCCACCAGGCTAGAAAACTAAAGACTCAGGTCTTCTCATGAAGGCAACCAAATCTATAAATTCACCTGTATTTAGACAACTCCTCCTTCCCTTCTGTGTAATAAAAGATGTTCCCCTCTCCCACCCATAAACCGATCAATTATTCTTTCCCGTCTTCTCAGAAACCTGACATTATCAACTGTACCCTCTCCCCCTGTGTTTCACCTCTCCCTCTTCCCTGGAGCCTTTCCAACAGCATTTAAACATGCTCTAGGCTACTGACACGACTGATGCGACTTAGCAGCAGCAGCAGCAGGCTACTGACAGTTTAATAAAAAAGACTCTTTTTTGACTTCACTACTTTCAACACTACTCTGCCTTGTCCCTTCAAAATGGAACGTCCCTAAACAATCATCTACTCCAGCTGCCTTCACTCACCGTCCAACCATCCTCAAACCAACCTCATGGCTTCCATTCCTATTACATGGCACAGGCTCCCATCAGGGCCACCAACGACCTCGATCTCACCAAATCCAATATTGTAATCTGTTGGCCTCTTAAGAGTATTTGATACAATTGACAGCTCTCTTCTTTCTTTAAATACCTTTCTTGGCTTCTGTGACAGCACGTTCTCTTTTCCTTCTCTTAACTCTGGTTATTCTTGTTCAATCTCCTTTGTCAACTCTTCCTGCTTTACTTAGTCCTTCAACATTGACACACCTCAGAGATCAGTCCTAGACCCCTCTTCCTTCTCAACCTTCCCTTTCTCTAAGTGACTCATCCACTCCCATGGATTGAACAATAGTCTACACACTGACAACTCATGAATGTATACTGCTAGCTAGACTTGTCTTCTGAGCATAGACCTACATATCCAGTGGGCTACTCAACATTTTCCATTCAATTATCCCATAGAATAGAACTGATTCAGTGACTCAGGGTATTTAAGGAAGATATTTGTTGTTTAGTCGCTAAGTCGTGTCTGACTCTTTTAGGACCCCATGGGCTGTAGCCTGCCAGGCTCCTCTGTCTATGGGATTTCCCAGGCAAAAATACTGGAGTGGGTTGCCATTTCCTTCTCCAGGGGATCTTCCCAACAAAGGGATTGAATCCACATCTTCTGCACTGCAGATGGATTCTTTACTGCTAAGCCATCAGAGAAGCTCAATCATCCTATAGGAACCTTGAACTTATGTGTCTAGAAATGAACTTGTGATCTTTGTTTCTGAAATGAACTTCTCTACTGGAGCTCCCACTCTTAGTAAACAACATCATTCACCAGCCCTGAATAACAGAAACCTGGGGATCATGTTTGATACCTCTCTCCATATTCAATATAGCTACTATTTCTAAGCTTCAGCTTCCTTATCTGCAAAATACAGACCCAGCAGCATCTACCCTTGAAGGACTGAAGTGGGGTTTAAATGAGAAGGTATGTGTAAAGTGCTAGTAGAGTGACTGGCAAACAGTTAAGAGTTCAAAGAATGTTAGCTTCATTATGCTTAATACTTAATAATTATTATAAAGTCTCTTTTATTCTACCTCCTAAATATTCCTCAAAATAGTCTACATGACTCCATTTCCTCTACTACTATGTAGCTTCAAACCATAATCAGCTCTCATTAAGACAACTGCAACTGCTTCTTACCACTGGTCTTTCCCATATATTAATATTTTTACCACTCCAATCCAATCTCTATCACAAAGTGGTCATGATGTTTTGAAAATACAAATCTGATCATGTCACTTCAGTGCTAAAAACCCTACAAATGCCTCCCCATTGCCCCTCGGATAAGAGTCTAAATCATTAACGTGGTCTACTAGGCTTTGCACGAACTGGCTCCTGTCTACTTCTTCAGTCTCACATTTTAGCCAGTCTCCCTTTCTGTTTCAGTCTCCTTCCAACCCTGGGCTTTTTCATATACTGGTCCCTCTGCTTAGAACACTGTCTCCAGTTACTCTGCCCAACCAGTTTCTCCTCACCCTTCAGGTCTTGGCTTAATGTGTTTCTCAGGGAGCCCTCACCCTCAGACCTTTGGAAAGAGCTAGATCCACTGTCATGTGGACTCGTTGAACTTTTCTGTTGTTCTACTAATAATCATAAAAAATAGCTGGAGAATAGAATGTCCTTCCTTTTTTTGTCTACCTGGTAAAATCCTCACTGATCCTTCAAAGTCTACACTGAACAGTTTCTTTGACCACTTCTGGGCAAGATGACTTGCATTCAGATACCCTTACACACAAACACAGTAGTTAGGCCTTTTTCACGACCAAACTGATCCCTGTGAATGTCTTTGTGTCTCCCACAACCAATTCAACGCCTAAAACATAGTAAGTACTCAGTGAATATTTATTTAACTCTTTTGAGTACTATGTGTATCAAAGAGTCTATTAAGTAACACAGAAATTTAGATACAGTCCTATAAGAAAATGAGTTGCTATCAATCATCAGTAACATTCTACTCCAAGAAAATTTAAATTTGTGCACAATATTGGAACACAGAATGGACTGCGATTTTCAGATCATGAACAAGTTTAGAACTGAAAATTCAGTTTTCTGGAATGTGCTAAACGGTTTTGTGTAAGTGCTTTTAAAAAAAAAAAGAAAACTTTTGATGCCATCTCATCACTTTTTCTCACCTTCCAAGAGGACGCTGACCAGTGGTGTGCGGTCACTGTTTTTAGTCTGTTGAACCAGAAGTTCCCCATCTTCTAGAACTCGAGTAACTGGATCACCCCATTTGATGATACCATTCATAATGTAACTTGCATAATCCTCTTGGTTTGTGCCAAATGCCTATGAAGGAAAAGGACAGTTTAATGCATTTTCAGCATTAGTATTAAGATTTAAATATTTAAAGGCATAAAGGATGAGTAATAATTCCTACATGCTAGTGCTGTAACAATATCTCATATTAATATAAAAACCCTGAAAAGCAAAACAAAAACAAAACTGTTTTATAATTTCTCACTCAACTTTTTACCCAATTAGGGGGAAACAGAAATAAATTTTAGAATAAGAAATAGATTTGGAATAAGAAATAGATTCTAGGCTCAGATTCTATGACAGCCCAAGCCCTCTCAATCTCTGAGATAGGGTATGTTCCAACGTGCTTGTTTTTGTAAGGAGGACATGGGCTGTTTCTGTTAAGAACAAAGGGAAAAAGGCAGAATATGGATTTAGAAAATGAAAATGGTTGACTCAGCACACAGAGATACTACCCTAACACCGACTGTAGGTGTCAGGGATTAAAATGGAAATATGAAATTGTACTGGGGCTCTGTGATGACCTAGATGGGTGGGATGGAGGGGTGGGTGTGAGGGAGGTCCAAGAGGGAGGGGATTTAAGTAAATATATAGCTGATTCTTGTCTAACTCGATGAAACTATGAGCCATGCCACGTAGGGCCACCCAAGACAGATGGGTCATGGTGGAGAGTTCTGACAGAATGTGGTCCACTGGAGATGGGAATGGCAAACCATTTCAGTGTTCTTTCCTTGAGAATCCCACGAACAGTATGAAAATGCAAAAAGATAGGACACTGAAAGATGAACTCCTCAGGTTGGTAGGTGCCCAATATGCTACTGGAGACCAGTGGAGACATAACTCCAGAAAGACTGAAGAGACGGAGCCAAAGCAAAAACAACACCCAGTTGTGGATATGACTGGTGATGGAAGCAAAGTCTGATGCTATAAAGAGCAATATTGCAGAGGAACCTGGAATGTTAGGTCCATAAATCAAGGCAAATTGGAAGTGGTCAAATAGGAGATGGCAAGAGTGAATGTCAACATTGTAGGAATCAGCGAACTAAAATGGACTGGAATGGGTGAATTTAACTCAGACGACCATTATATCTACAAGATATAATGGTCAAGAATCCCTCAGAAGAAATGGAGTAGCCATTACAGTTCACAAAAGAGTCCAAAATGCAGTACTTGGATGCAATCTCAAAAACGACACAATGGCAAACCATTCAGGATCACAGTAATCCAAGTCTATGCCCCGACCAGTAATGCTGAAGAAGCTGAAGCTGAACAGTCCTATGAAGACCTACAAGATCTTCTAGAACTAACACCCAAAAAAGATGTCCTTTTCAATATAGGGGACTGGAACGCAAAAGTAGGAAGTCAAGAAATATATGGAGTAACAGGCAAATTTGGCCTTGGAGTACAGAACGAAGCAGGGCAAAAACTAATAGAGTTTTGCCAAGAGAACGCACTGGTCACAGAAAACACCCTTTTCCAACAACACAAGACTCTACACATGGACATCACCAGATGGTCAATACCGAAATAAGACTGATTATATTCTTTGCAGCCAAAGATGGAGAAGCTCGATACAGTCAGCAAAAACAAGACTGGGAGCTGACTGTGGCTCAGATCATGAACTCCTTATTGCCAAATTCAGACTTAAATTGAAGAAAGTGGGGAAAACCACTAGACCATTCAGGTATGACCTAAATCAAATCCCTTACGATTATACAGTGAAGTGACAAATAGATTCAAGGGATTAGATCTGACAGAGTACCTGAAGAACTACGGATGGAGGTTCATGACATTGTACAGGAGGCAGGGATCAAGACTATCCCCAAGAAAAAGAAATCCAAAAGGCAAAATGGTTGTCTGAGGAGGCCTTACAAACAGCTGTGAAAAGAAGGGAAGCGAAAGGCAAAGGAGAAAAGGAAAGATATACCCATTTGAATGAAGAGTTCCAAAGAATAGCAAGAAGAGATACGAAAGCCTTCCTCAGTGATCAGTGCAAAGAAATAGAGGAAAACAATAGAATGGGAAAGACTAGAGATCTCCTCAAGAAAATTAGAGATAGTGTGGGAACACTTCATGCAAAGATGGGCACGATAAAGGACAGAAATGGTATGGACCTAACAGAAGCAGAAGATATTAAGAACAGGTGGCATACACAGAAAAACTGTACAAAAAAGAGCTTCATGACCCAGATAATCCCAATGGTGTGATCACACACCTAGAGCCAGACATCTTGGAATGTGAAGTCAAGTGGGCCTTAGGAAGCATCACTACGAACAAACCTAGTGGAGGTGATGGAATTCCAGTTGAGCTCTTTCAAATCCTAAAAGACAATTCTGTGAAAGGGCTGCACTCAATATGCCAGCACATTTGGAAAACTCAGCAGTGGCCACAGGGCTGGAGAAGGTCAGTTTTCATTCCAATCCCAAAGAAAGGCAATGTCAAAGAATGCTCAAACTACCACACAACTGCACTCATCTCACACACTAGTAATGTTCAAAATTCTCCAAGCCAGGCTTCATCAGTACATGAACCGTGAACTTCCAGATGTTCAAGCTGGTTTTAGAAAAGGCAGAGGAACCAGAGATCAAATTGCCAACATCCACTGGATCATTGAAAAAGCAAGAAAGTTCCAGAAAAACATCTATTTCTGCTTTATTGACTATGCCAAAGCCTTTGACTGTGTGGATCACAACAAACTGGAAAATTCTTCAAGAGTTAGGAATACCAGACCACCTGACCTGCCTCTTGCAGGAAGTCTGTATGCAGGTCAGGAAGCAACAGTTAGAACTGGACATGGAACAACAGCCTAGTTCCAAATAGGTAAAGGAGTATGTCAAGGCTGTATATTGTCACCCTGCTTATTTAACTTATATGCAGAATACATCATGAGAAACGCTGGGCTGGATGAAGCACAAGCTGGAATCAAGATTGCCAGGAGAAATATCAATAACCTCAATGGCAGAAAGCAAAGAAGAACTACAGAGCCTCTTGATGAAAGTGAAAGAGGAAAGTGAAAAAGTTGGCTTAAAGCTCAACATTCAGAAAACTAAGATCATGGCATCTGGTTCTATCACTTCATGGCAAAACAGATGGGGAAACAGTGGAAACAGTGACAGATTTTATTTTGGGGGTCTCCAAAATCACTGCAGATGGTGACTGCAGCCATGAAATTAAAAGATGCTTGCTCCTTGGAAGGAAAGTTATGACCAATCTAGACAGCACATTAAAAAGCAGAGACATTACTTTGCCAACAAAGGTCAGTCTAGTCAAAGCCATGGTTTTCCAGTAGTCATGTATAGATGTGAAAGTTGGACTATAAACCAAGCTGAGTGCTGAAGAACTGATGCTTTTGAACTGTGGTGTTGGAGAAGACTCGAGAGTCCCTTGGACAGAAAGGAGATACAACCAGTTTATCCTAAAGGAGATCAGTCCTGGGTGTTCATTGGAAGAACTGATGCTGAAGCTGAAACTCCAATACTTTGGCCACCTCATCTGAAGAACTGACTCATTTTGAAAAGACCCCGATACTGGGAAAGATTGAAGGCAGGGGGAGAAGGGGATGAGAGAGGATGAGATGGTTGGATAGCATCACCAACTCAATGGATATGAGTTTGAGTAAACTCCGGGAGCTGATGATGGACAGGGAGGCCTTGACGTGCTGCGTCCATGGGGTCACATAGAGTCGAACATGACTGAGCGACTGAACTGAACTGACAGCTGATTCACCTCATTGTACAGCAGAAACACAACCCTGTAAAGGAATTACAGTCCAATAAAAAATAATAAATAAAAGTAAAAACTTTTAAAAGTGTGAAGTGGTAATGAGGCAATCTTGTCCACATGAGTCTGGTGGTAGAGGACATAAGTCAATTTCACCAAGGTAAGTGTATGTATAAATGTAAGATTTAGCAAGCAGGAGAAATGAGCAGAGGTAATGAAAGACTGAAGGGTAAGGAAAGGTAAGTGATTGCTATATATTATAACTTTATTTGCACTATATATTGGGGCTTAAATCACATCCCTCTTCATTTTCAGCTTCTAATCTCAAATTGCAACTCCCATCAAACCAGCTGCCAAAAGCAGTTTAAAACTTTAGTAGCTATTTACTTAATTGAATAGCACTTCCATAAGGTTAGCAAGAGAAGAAATGAGTAGGAAAATAAAACCCAGTGTAATGTAAAAGTCATATACCTTGAGAATTTTGAATTAAAAAAAATTATCACAATCCTCAAGTTAATTTTTCATTCCCCAATTATGGAAAAATCTTAACAGTTCTTTAGAACATGCTCCTCATAGAAAGTCTTCCTTTGTAATATTGTCTCTAAACAGTATACAGTGGTCTCATCACTCGATCACCTTGCTACCAAATCACTTTTCAGACTACTCTTTGGTCTTTTCATACACTAGTGCTTTGATTCCTGAGTACTCCCTGTTCCAGATATGGTAAATTCAATGGCCCTATAAAAAGTTACAAGGGAAGAGCCTAATAAATACTGACTGGAAGGCTGTTGTAGAAAATATGTATATTGGCTGGTTTTTGTCTTTAATTACCCAAGATATATACTCCCAAGCCTCATAGCAGTGTTAAGATACCTGAACCAGAAAACAGTGACCCTCTTTAACTATTACATAACATATATAGTCATCCTTACTTATCCTGTCATTCACTTTTCATTTTATCCCCCCGACTCCTGGAATAAATAAAAGTAAGTTACTGCTTACTTAACTAAGTTGTCATAATTGCCTCCTCCTTATAGCCAAATTACTTGCTTTAAAAAATTTTAAGATAGTTTGGTTATGCAGGGCTGTAATATTTTTGGTAACTATTATGAATAACAACAGCAAAATATTAAACCATTTCCACTGCTGAAAGTATTTTATATTTAAAAGTCACAACAGTCATAAAAAAAAGCAGACAGGGCTAAAACAAGTTAACTTCTGTCTTTAAAGGAGATAAGTGCAACAAATAACTGTTGTCAAGAATATATGAAGAATTTATACAAATCAAATAAAAACAAACAACAGAAAAATAGGCAAAAGACATGAACGGCATATCATAGAAGATTCTCATATGGCTGACAAACATATGAAGAAATAATTCATTCACAGGTAATCAGTGAAATGCAAATTAAGACAAAAATGAGATCCCATTTTTATATCTAGAAAGAATAGTGAAAGTGGAAGTGAAGTCGCTCAGTTGTGTCCAACTCTGTGACCCCATGGAATGTAGCTCCTCCGTCCATGGGATTTTCCAGGCAAGAGTACTGCAGTGGGTTGCCATTTCTTTCTCCAATTTTTATATCTAACTGAATGGCAAAAATTCAGTCTGACAATACCAACTGCTGTACAGGATGTAGAGAATAGGATCTCTTTTACATTATCAGGGGCTTCCCTTGTGGCTCAGCTGGTAAAGAACTGGCATGCAATGCAGGAGACCTGAGTTCGATCCTTGGGTTGGGAAGATCCTCTGGAGAAGGGAATGGCTACCCACTCCAGTATTCTTGCCTGGAGAATTCCATGGACTGTATAGTTCATGGGGTTGCGAAGAGTCAGACACGACTGAGCAACTTTCACTTTTCTTTACATTATTGGAGGAAGTGTTTATTGGTTTGACCACTGGGAAAACATTTTGAAATTCCTAGTTCAAGGTTAGACATTCATATTTCCAATAACCCAGAAATTTTATTCCTAAATATATGTCTAGGAGAAACTCACTCAAGGATGCCTTAGCAGCACCTGTTTGAAATAACAAAAAACTGGTAATATTCCAACTGTCCATTGACAGGAAAATAGACAAACTATGGCAGTCGCACAATGGAATATTATTCGGCAATGAAAATAAATGAAATATAGCACAGAAAATCATACAGATGACTCCTGATAATAAAATATGTAACAAAACAGAAAGTCTCAGAAAATTGATATATACTACATTTTATTTTATACATTGTAGACTAATGACTGTATGTCCTCAATTAAAGATTAAGATGAATCCAATTCCGTGCACCCAAGGTCCATTTAAGAAAGAGAAAAGCATACACACCTTTTTAAGAGGCCTTTCTACAATTTATTTTTGTACTAATATAGTTACTCAAATATGAGTGGTTGTTTTACAGAAACAGGTTAATGTACCTTATAATATATGCTCCGACTATAACTCCAACTATGACTGTTGAGTTTTAAGTATATTTTAAGAAAATTGACCTTTTTTAAAAAGAGCACTGGGCATAATTAAAAGTTTCAGAACCGAGAATAGTGAGAGGAACTAGAGATGTTGAGCAAGAGAAAGGAATGCCCTAGAAGAAGTTGGGGAAAGGTATAAAAGAGATGAGAGTTAATTTTAAATGTCAGTAACCATATATGAAGGATGGATGAATCAGGATGAATTTAGTTTTCTGTAGCTTCAGACATACAAAGAACCAAAGAAAAACTAGTTCAAAGCAATTTAAGAACTAACTGTTAGAAAGTCTCAAAACTGAATGGCCTGACTTATAGGATGGTGAGCTCCCTATCATGGGAAATATTTCAGTAAGTCTTGGCTTCCCTGGTGGCTCAGACAGTAAAGAATCCACCTGCAATGTGGGAGACCTGGGTTCGATCTCTGGGTTGGGAAGGTCCCCTGGAGGAGATCATGGCAACCCACTCCAGTATTCTTGCCTGGAGAATCTCCATGGACAGAGTAACCTGGCGGGCTACAGTCCATGGGTCCATGCGGTTGCAAAGAGTCAGACACGACTGAGCAACAGAACAGCACAGAGTTACTGAACAGATGTTTCTTACACTGGACAGTTACACTATTGAGATTTTATGTTTTTTAAAAAAACTACATGATATAATCTTCCAAAATACAGGGTAAAACAGCACTTATTTTTCTCCTGATTTGTTATTTTTTTGACTTACGCATCACTTGATATTTGTACTCACTGGTTTGATATCATTTTCCAAAGAAGCAAGGAAGTCCCCTCTTGTCACCTGCAGGCTCTCTGCTTTCTCCATGTCCACTTCCACTTTAGTACTGGCCTAATGAGAAATGAAAACAAAGTGTAAAGGACTTCCAAGATTAAAGAATATTTTCAGCCTAAGAGTATAACACCTGAGGATTTAAAAGGCCTATTTTCACATAATAAAAAACATAAAAAACAAATTCACAAACATATATACGTCCTTTGCCCGAACGGTTCCACTTCTAGGTGTTTATCCCATGAATATACTCACAAATGTGCACAAAGTTGGATGCACCAGGAGATCTACTATAGCAATCTCTAAGAGCTATAAAGAAGCTATAAGAAGACAGGAAGTACATTAGAAGTCCATGGAGAGGGTACCAGTTAAGTGAATTATGACATATCTATACTGAAGAGCATTAGATAGCCATTTTTTTCCCCCAAAATGAGGCACGAAGAGAAGAAAATATAAAGGGGGGGGGTCTCTAAGAAGGTGGTTCTCATCCTTGGCTGCCTATCAGAATGATACACACACACACACACACACACAGATGCCCAGTTCAAACCTGTAGGATTTTGACTTAACAGGTCCAGAAGAGGGTACAGGAATAAAAATATATAAATATATTTTTGTAAAGTGCACAGGTGGTTCTGATGCTCAGTGGTTTGTGAACCATTACCCTGGGAGACCAAGGACCTGCGACTTTGGTTTTTACTCATACTTTGTGCTCATGACTCTGTGTGCCAGTTCCAAATACTCTGCTCTTTGCACCTGGAGCTCCTACACAGAACAGACGTCTGGAGAAGCATCAAGGCCTTTATCAGCACTTGGAGCTGCCTGTACCTGATGAGTGAATGAGATACCAACACACTTTTTAATGTGACTGGGCTCACTCCCAATAGCACAAGGCAAGTGAGTCTAATTTTTAAAATGGTACTATGGGTTTTTGTTGTTGTTGTTGTTTTTTTAAAAACCTATCTTCAAAAAATCTGACTATAAAACCAAACTATGTTAAGCAATATCAACCTTCTAAAGATTATTTTAAAATATGAGTCATGTCCCTTAGAAACTGACTGCTCAGACAAATAAAATGACATTTTATAAAATCTCAGCCTTATGGGATAAAAAGAACTGTCAGAAAACTGGAACAAGACAGCAAACAAAATACACTTATTTATCTCCCTTCCTGCCCCAAATCCCATGAAATCACAGAAAGTGAGAGAGAAAGGTTCAAAAGCAGGGAACATCAATTTGGAAGTTTTAACTTCCTAATCTAAGACAATTAGATTCCTAGTCTCAGAGGGAGGAGCGGAGAGAAAGAATGATAGAGAAAAAAAAAATAAAAGAAGAAAAAAATTTCCCTAGCTGAAGAAAGGTGTACCTTTGCAGTTTAAAGGTTTCAATGAGTAATCAGGGTAAACAGGAAGAGACTTACACCTGTCTAGACACACTACTGCAAGCTATCAGAGCACCAAAGGTGAAGAGAAATTTCTAGAACCTTTCTGAGAGACAAAAACAGTTCACCTATAAAAGGAACAGAAATAAACACTAGAAACTAGGAGACAATGTAACCATGCCTTCAAAAATCTACCTGATTATCATTACCCCAGAAAATGATTCTCGTGTGTACATAGGGAGGCATGGGCCAGTGTTTTCGTAGCAGTGTTATGAAATACTATTATGATTTCCTCTTAGAGTGAACCTGCATTCAAATGACAGAAACATATAGCAATATGAAAGGAAAATCTTGTCTATCTTTTGGCATTTGCTGAAAAATAAGAGATTCTAGGACTGCAACAAGTGTGAAACTCATATTTTTACTATTAAGAAAGGACTCACTCAATGAACTAAGGTGAATTAAGATGGTTGAGGGACAGTTATTTTAGAACAGGCTGTTTTCAGGCCTCCATGAATTTTATAAGTTACCTAATTGTACGTAAGCAATATTACAGTTATAAACTTTTTCTACCTATTCATTAAAATAAGTTTCTTAAGGACTTGTCTTGGTTTACTTTTACTATTTTTTCAAAAATTTAAAAAACTTTAAAAATCTACAATTCTGAATTTTTATTCATTCAGCAAAACTTTTCTCACTTGTCTGAATTAGATCAATTTTTTCTGAATTTTATTTATAACAGCTAATCAATATAGAAGAGGCAACATCTTTCAGCTTATACCTGCAGAAACTAATAAACTTGTATTTCAACACTAGCAAATATCCAGTGGTCACCCTTAAATTTAATAACCTTTTAAATCTGACCTTTCAAAGTTCTTATCATTCCTCTTAAATTAAGGGTAGAATGACCTTAATCAATCAAAATTCTACAGAAAATAAAAAATAATTTTATTGAAATTCTATAAACATAAATCAGTTTTGATTCCTTTATAAGGTGCACGTGTGTCCTGAATTTATTTCCTTATAACAGATCAGCACAGAAGAAATTTGGGTTATGAATCTTCTCTACCTGAAGCAGAAATTCCTTTCAGCTAAAAACAACCAGATGTCACATGAATTTTAGGTGACCACAAACATGGGTCTAAGTATAAATGACATGAACATCAGGAGTTTGTGACTGGATCTTCCACTTGTTTCAGAAAACCTGAAAAAAACAGGTTAACAGGGAAGACGTGTTTAGTTTATTCCATCTGACTTTGTCAAGTCTGATTATTTTGAAAAAGCAGCAATATAACACTAGTAATGGCTTCAGTTATTTATTCATTTGGCCACGCCATGCAGTTAACAGGATCTTAGTTCCCCAACTAGGGACTGAACCCAGGCCCTGGCAGTGAAAGCGCTGAGTCCTAACCAACTGGATCGCCAGGAAATTCTCAATGGCTTTTTATAATACAAAGGAAGAACGTCATAATAAACAGAGGAATGTTGTGCGTAAGTTCTACACCAACTGTAAGTCATTAAGTTTCAAATTAAATACCTATTCATCAATTACTACTAATAAAGCTCTGAATTTATACAGCAATGAGAATACTAAAACTGCGTGCTTTTTGTTCAAGTGAGGAAGAGTCCAGCTGGGAAAACAATGTTTAAAGACCTGGGCAGTGCAGTTTTTTTTTTAAATGCAGAAAAGAGAGCAAATAGTACGCTTTCTTTTCTGAGCTTAGTGTCTTACACATCTCTCCCTTTCCTGAAGTACCTATGAAGTCCTTTGCATTGGATATTCCACAGATACTCAAAATAATCAAAAGCTGTTTGGTACAAAAAGTGTTGGTCACAAGGCTATATGCATCACTTAAGTTTAAAGATAATTTATCCACATGGAAAAAGTGAGGGAAATAATGTCCACTATTTGTACTACTTCTTACTTGCAAATCTAAAGGATAATACATTCTGTACAGTGGTGGTTAAACATTTTAGCTTTAAATTAGAAATATTATAACTACAAATAGTTAACAAAAATTTTTAAAAACTCAGATATGGAAAAGGGTATATATTATATATTCTCAAATATATATATATATATATTCTCAAAGTAGCCATAATAACAAAAATGGAAATAACAACAAACATTTATATAGTCTGTAGGGCACTTTCACAAACAGTATTTGATTTTATTTTCACAAAAACTTGATGAAATAGTTATTTCCTCTTGACAAATCAGAAACAAAAATGTAGAAAGAACTGTAACACATAACCACACCTTCTGACTACAAAACCTGTCACCATCCCACCATTCCTCATTGCCTTGTGTGTAAATAAATCCAATACATGCTGGAAGAAAGCACGTTTCTTAAGAACGGCTTTAGAGACATTTGGGGATAAGGCTATTGTGATAAAAATGACAAATGACTAAATAAGATAAAAATCCAGTAGCTAATGCATATGAAAAATCTGATAACTAATAAACTAGTAATTGTGGATTACAGTATCAAGAAGCACTGATGGTGAACTGAGGTGAAAGATCAGTACAGCAGGGAGCAGTTTCCACAACATTTATATAATTTCTCTTGAAGTCACCGTCACTTTATCACTTTTCCTAAGACATTTCTTACAGCAAGGAGGAAGAATGGATGAATGAAATGAGTAGATCCACCTATAAAGGCTCCAGCACTATCTAGTCTTGCATTCTCGGGGTCTTTTGTTTTGTTTTTTAAAGCAGTAGTACCACTATCCTCCTCGCCACAGGGTGGGTCTCCAGTATTTTAAACACGTGTAACACCTTGTCTAAAGTGGCCTCTTCCATTACGGCAGTCATCCCCAACCTTTTTGGCACCAGGGACTGCTTTTGTAGAGGACAATTTTTCCACAAATGGGAGAGGGTTCAGGTGGTACTGTAAGCAACAGGGAATGACAGATGAAGCTTTGCTCCCTTGACCACCTCCTGCTCTGTGGTCCAGTTCCTAATGGACCATGAACTAGTACCAGTCCCTGGCCCAGGGGGTTGGGGACCCTTGCATTATGGCATTCTTAGGAGAGAACAAAGTCAATTATGTTATGCAAGGGAATTAATTATGATTTATGGATAGAGTTTGATTCAGAATGCATATTTACTAATTTAAAAAATATTTACTAAGCAGCTACCATATTCTCAGTATCAAGACCTAGATACTGTGAGAGATTCAGAAATGAGTAAGATAAGGACTTCAAGTCTAAAACAAGGGTCGACAACCTTTTTTCATGAAGGGCTAGACAGTAAATATTTTAGGCTCTGTGGGCCACGCAGTTTCTGTTGCAAATACTTAATTCTGCCACTGCAACATGAAAGCAGCTACAGAAAACACATAAATGAACAGGTGGGTCTGTGTTCCCAAAAACTCTATTTCTAAAAACTGACAGTTGGCTGGATATGGCCCGTGGACCATAGTTTACCGACCCTTGGTTTAAAACCATTGCTAGGGTATACCCAAACAAAACATACTCAACCCGACTGTTAGGCTTTTATTATTTCCTGAGTGAACTGTTACACAATTTCCCCTCTCTTGTCTCATGTCGCCAAATTCACTCCCCTAAATACTCCACTCAACACAGCTGCCAGAGTGAGCTTATGTTTTAACACTATGCCACTGCTATTCTTACAACTCTTCAGTGACTTAGCACTACTCATAGAAAAGGCGTCCATACTTCTGAGCACAATATAAAAGGCTCTTTGTGTTCCATCCCCAGCTTTAGCCTCCCGACTTATCCCCCACCACATCTCTACCTCCCCTTCCCTACCTTTTATGCTGAAGCAATACTGAATTATCCTTAACACACCATGCTATTGTGTCTCTGTTCCTTTGCACATGTTGTTCTTTCTGCCTAAAATGCCTGCCCCACCAGGAAACACGTTCACCCAGAAATTCCTCTGTGAAAGCTCCTCTCACTTGATAAGCTGACCGCACCTGACACCTTTTCGCTTTCTTACCTTGAATGTACTTTCTATTACTGTATGTGGAGGATTAGACTGTGAGCTGCTCAAGGGAGGAAATGGGAGCAGTAACCCTTAGCATAGTGTCTGGCATACAGTAGGCTAAATAAATCCATTGACTGAAAGTCACCAAAAGGTATCATAAATGATACATTACTATTAATATTTCTTTTTTTTTTTTTTTCGGCCATGCCATGGGGCTTATTGGATCTCAGCTCTCCAACCAGGGACTGAACCTGGGCCATGACAGTAAAAGCACCAAGTCCTAATCACTGGACCACCAGGGAATTCCTGATACATTACTAGTTCAAGAAGGAAGAGAACACATCATTCTTGAAAGGGAGAAAAAAATTTTTTTGAAGAAAGTGGTGGTACATGAGTCAGGTATGAAAATTTTTTGAAGAAAGTGGTGGTACATGAGTCAGGTATCAAAAAGATAAGTAGGGACTTTCCTGGCTGTCCAGTGGTTAAGACTCTGTGCTTCCAATGCAGGGGGTGTGGGTTCGATTTCTGGTCAGGGAACTAAGATTCCATATGCTTTGTGGCACAGCCAAAAAAGAACGAAAGAAAAGATAAGCAACATAGAGGGTAAAGATTCTCAGTAAAGCATAAAAAAAAAAAAGCAACATCAGAGAAGTAGTAAAATACATTACTATATGATGACTGGTAAATATTTCAGCTTGGCTGAAGTGTATGAAGAATAACTGAGAACACATCAAGAAGGGCCAATTTAAGGTCATGTCTAAAAGGACCTTAAAGACCAGGCTAAGACATCTGTTCTTTGTTCTGTAGATCATGGTTAGTTGCTGAAAGGTTCTGAAGAGAATGCTATGAAACAGGAAGATTAATCAAACAGAAGATCAGTGGTGCAATGAGATCTGAAAGATACTGTCAAGATAGAACAGACAAAATCTGGCAAATAACTTGAGGTAGGACACAGTAGGGGCTTCCCTGGTGGCTCAGAGGTTAAAGTGTCTGCCTGCAATGCAGGAGACCTGGGTTCGATCCCTGGGTCAGGAAGAGGATGCAGTAGACTGGTAGAAATCAAAGATAATCTTGGATTTTTAAGCCTAGGAAATTGGGATAAATAGGGAAGTAGGAGCAGGAAGGAAAGTAGTAAAAAAAAAAAAAAAGTGAATTTGGTTTTGGAATATTAAATCTGAGACCTGATAAAACATCCAGGTATAAAACTGAAAGTGGGAGAAATACACTTTTAAAAGATGAGACACAAATCTGGGAGTCATCAAACTACAGGGGTAAGTAAAACCTGAAGAGAAGGGATGACAAAGGATTAAATGCACTTTATCAAGCTTTATTTACCAAAATAAAAGTATCCTTTGTATGTATTTCTCCTAAAGCATCAATAACATTATTGTATTAATTTGCAAACACATCCATTTCCCTGTCTATTCTTTGTGGGAAGAGGCTGTGTTTCATTACCTTTGTGTCTCCAGCTTAATACTTTGAAAACAGCAAGCAGGTATTTAATATAATTCTAGCATGCAGGACATCCAACTTCCTATGACATGTTACAAGTCAACACAGCACAAGTTTTTAAACAATTCTTCAGAATCACCATCTTCACATATCTGCATCAAATGGGGGCAACCTAAGTTAAATGGGTCAGTAGTTTCCACGGGGCAGGTGCTACCATTATCTTTTTTCCAACTACTCTGAAGACGTAGCAGTTGACAATTAATTAATACCTTTCATCATGTCTGTTCTCCATCAAAAGTCAGTCAGTATTAGTCTGGCCCTTGGAATGCTTGAAAGAAGAGGAAGAATACTAGCACAGGACTTACAGGGCTGTAGACTCCTAATCTGGCAGTTGATTTACTGACCTTTATGTGTCTATTCATAGCAGTGGACTGTGCTGCTCGCACCAGACCCTCCAGTTCAGCGCCGCTGAAGTTCTTGGTCTCTACGGCCAGTTCTTTAATGTCTACGTCAGCAGAGAGTAACTGATGCCCTCTCATCCTTGCTGTGTGGATGTGAAGGATCTGTAATCGGCCTTTCTCATCTGGTAAGCCTGATAACATTGGAAATAAAATAGATAATTATAATCCTAATGCTTTTCTTATAGCCACTCAAGTATATAAATATCTGCTTTTCATGATATACAAGTTTTCTAACAAATATTAAGGTATATGATTTTGCTCCTGCTAATGAACTCTAATTACAACCCCCTACCCCAATCAGTGACAGAGCTATTTACCTATCTCCATTTTAACTTCCAGTCTTCCAGGTCGAAGGAGAGCCTCATCGATCAGATCTGGTCTGTTGGTCATTCCTGAGCACAGGTGTTAAAACAATACACAAATGATCAGA
The DNA here is from genome assembly GCF_027580195.1 of Bos mutus. NCBI lineage: Eukaryota > Metazoa > Chordata > Mammalia > Artiodactyla > Bovidae > Bos > Bos mutus. The sequence goes on from NC_091635.1 coordinate 31,854,693, forward strand.
ATTCAAAAATAAGATAAAATGCCCTTTTAGCATATGCAAGAATAGTTGCAAGAATTTCCCTGACAAGCTAAGAGGACAATTTTAAAAAAGTCAAATAGAAAAGCAATGATTTTCAAAAATACCATTTGTTCTTAACCTAAGAAATATATCTGGGGACTTTGCCTTAGTATTTCACTACTGTATACACCAGTGGAATATAAATGTAATGAAAGCATCAAATATTTAAAAAGAAAACTTTAGGTTCAAACGGCGTAGGTAAGCTGTCAAAGTGAGAGGGGGGCAATGTGAACATCTATCTGACCTCAAGATCCCTTCCCTTTTTTGTAGGCGAAAGGTGTTCAACCTTCATAAATAGCATAATTTGTGTTTTTTTTCAAAGTCAACTTAAGAAGAACTTCAGTACATAAGCAGTTAAAAGTAAGTTATAATAGGGATGCACGATCTGCCCTGGCCTGCACAGAACCTGAAGAACCTCTGAGGACCCTTGGAGGCCCACAGAAACCAATGTGAAAGCCACCACTTACACAGTGCTGCCTTTTTCATCTGTTAACTACAAGTTTAAAGCCATGAGTCACTAGAACTCATCTTTCATTTGTCTTCTTGTGACTTGTTGTTATTGTTCGGTCGCTAAGCTGCGTCTGACTCTTTATGACCCCATGTACTGCATCATGCCAGGCTTCTCTGTCCCTCACTATCTCCCGGAGTTTGCCCAACTTTGCCTAGAGTTTGCCCAGAGTTTGTTTATTGTGGCTAGACATTAAAACAATGAAATTCTTCAATATCACTTGATTCTAATTTGGCAACATTGGCCAAAATGTTTGTATAAAATTGCAGGTAAATTTTATATGTAATTACATATAAAAATTACACTCAAAAATTACATATAAAATTACAAGCTACACAAATCTGAATTTAGAACCTGTGTATCTAATATTTTTGAAATCACAGTACTTTATTTTTTTAATCAAGCAAACATACCAATGACTAAGATGTTGTTCAGTTGCTCTACGCCATCAATTTTGGACAGCAGCTGGTTGACAACGGTGTCATGAACCCCTGTGCTACCAGCCATGCTCCCCCTCTGCTTGCAGATGGCATCAATTTCATCAAAGATGATGATGTGCAAACCACTGTTAGCACCAAGCTAGTAAGGGAAGAAATTACATTAAAGGTCATAATTTGAATATATTATTAAACAAGGCAATCAAGAAAGCAAAACAAAGCTTTCACTCCATTTGACTATTAAATATAGCAAGTATAATCATGGCTGCTGCCCTCTCAAAGGTGGAACTGCAGTCTAAGAATTCTGCAAAATGAAAAGGCATTCCAGACCTCATATTTAACAGAAATAAAATGAAAACATACACTATATACTGATATAAGTGAATATCCATCATACCTATTCATTCACACACATTTCTTACCTCATTCTTTGAAAGAACTCTCAAACATTTCTTAATTCCATGAATTTCAACTCATTCCCATTTTCCCTGAGTTTTGGTGAGAGGATAGCCCCCAAAGCAGTAGGCTTAATGTTTATCATAGTATATAGCTAAAGAGGAACTCCACTCAGAGGTGGACTGGAAATTGGACAAACGGGAGAAGGTACTGAACTTGATTCATACCCAGTTATATCACATGAAAAGAGATTGCTTCTTCTGAACAGTGAAGTGAGAAAAGCGACATGATTTATCAAAAGAACACAGTCAAGCAGGTGCTGTTTCCTCTACATCGTGATTTGTTTTATTTTGTTGGATATAGAGTCATGATGAAAAAGAAATCGGTTTATATATTTTGAACTTCTAATAGATGCAGATACTTTTAAATGCCAACAGTGATTAGGTTAAGTTATCACGAACCTTCTAGCAATTTATATTTAAGTAATTAAGTCTCTTGTCAGGAACCAAAGGCAGAAGTGCATTGTAGAGACTTTTTTTTAAAACCATTAGGAATTAGTAAAACAAACAGGTGAAAATAAACATAACCTAAATATAACAACACATGGACAAAATCAATGATGGCCATGAGATTCAAAATTAAATATGACTGGTATTCACTAAACCTCGAGTAAGGATATCATTTTTTTTAATAGACAAAATTTTGATTATGAAAGTATTAGATATTAACTAAGCAAAAGTTATAAAACAAATAGAAATAAGTTAAAAATAAATTATCAATATATCACTTAAAGATAAATGCTGTTAACATTCTTTAGATTTGTTTTTAATTTATCTTAATTAAAAAATTGGAAACTCATTACATCTTTCATTTGCTTGAACATTAACTGTTTCTTCTTTAAAAATCTAAATTTATTATGTTTGGTTCTAACTGCAAAATACATGATCACTATAAAAACTTGGAAAAATACCAAAAAATGTAAAGAAATCACAATCATCCAAAATCAACTAGCAAGAAATAACTGATGTTAATTTGGTACTACTTCAAAGTTTGCATTCCTTTTTTCAGTTCAGGTATCAGTATTTTAAGCTCTTTCCCATGCCTATAAGTATACATTATAATTTTTATATTACAATGTATACAACTATACAATTTTTAATGCCCCTATATTTCATCGTATGACTGGTTTCATAATTCCTCTATTCCACATTAATTCTTTATTGTCACAGACTTAGTAATTTCTAAGTTTTTTGCATTATAAAAGCTGTTGCAATGAACATTTTTATATTGAAATCTTTGACAATACTTCATGAAGGCAAATTGTTAAAAGGTGTGTTGAGTATTTTAATGCTCTTGAAATAGGCTTTCAAATCTTTTCTAGATAGGTTTTATCATTTTATAATAATCCTACCACAGTATATAACACTGCCTATCTTGATATATCCCCACAAGTAAAAAGTAGTTCCCAAACTGACAGATGAATAATGGTATTTTTCAATCATTTTTAATTGGCACTTGTCTAATTACTGATGGGGTTGGTACTTTTTAAAATCATATATATATATATTTTTACCATTGTCAACTTTTCTCTTATTACTCGCTCATGTCCTCTGCACATTTTTCTGTTGGGATTTAATACTTTTTATCAATATATAAAAATTCTTTATACATTTAAGGGTATTATTGTATTTGTTATACATATTTTATCCCAGTTTGCCATTTGCCTTTTAATTTTACTTATGGTATATTTTGGCTTCCCTGATAGCTCAGTTGGTAAAGAATCCACCTGCAATGCAGGAGACTCTGGTTTGATTCCTGGGTTAGGAAGATCCCCTGGAGAAGGGAAAGACCACCCACTCCACTATTCTGGCCTAGAGAATTCCATAGACTGTATAGTCCGTGGGGTAGCAAAGACTTGGACACAACTGAACGACTTTCACTCATGGTATATTTTTGATAAATGAAAGGGTTTTTAAAAATGTATTTTTACTATTTAAGCAGCCAACATTATCAATTTTTATTTTTATGATGTTTTCTGTTACTTTTATCTTTAAAATCTTCCCCTATTACAGACACTGGTAGTCACCTACATTTTATTCTCTTGTAAATTTTTACTTTATGTATAATTCTTTAATCTATCTGAAGTTTAATTTTTATATATGATACAAACCAGGTGGTTCAGTGGTAAAGAATCTGCCCACCAATGCAAGAGATGCAGGTTCGATCCCTTGGTTGGGAAGATTCCCTGGAGAAGGACATGACAACCCACTCCAATATTCTCGCTTGGAAAATCCCATGGACAGCAGGGCCTGGAGGGCTACAGTCCATGGAGTCACAGGAGTTGCACACGACTTAGTGACTGAGCACACACACACAAGAATCCAAGTAATTCTTCAAATATTTAGCTGATCCAAAATTGTTGACTCAATAATCCTTTCTTCATCAAGACACTATTTCTATCAGGCTTTATATTTTTACATATGATAGGTATTTTCAGCCTATACTATGGACAGTAGCAGCTGGGGCAAACTCTTTCTCTCCATACCTTTTTCTTCTTTATTATAACTGTCTTGCTTACTTTCAACCATGTTTGCTGCCCCATGATTATTAGAATCCTTCTACTAGAGTAAAAATACGTTCTCCAACTAAAAACAAACAAAAAGCCAAGTTTTGACTGAAATTGGATTTAATCTCTAAATTAGTTTAGGAAGTACTGACATGTTTATTCAGTTCTAAATATATCTCTCCAACTATTTAAGGCTTTTATGTCTCCCAATAAAGTTTTGTACTTTTTGTCATATAAATTTCTTCTTGAAGATTCCTATTTATGGTTTTTGGTTACAATCATGAAATGGGCTTTTCACATTATATTTCAGAAACAGTATATATGTAGAAATGATAATAATTTTTTGTATTTATTTTATATCTGACACTTTACTCTTATTTATGCTTTTTTTAGTTGATTTTTTTTTAATGTTCTATGTAGACAATCATATTATCTACAAGCACAACTTTGTGCCCTCCTACACAACAGGTATTCTTCTTGTGGGGTATGAGAAATTATTCCTGAGCAAAGGCAAATAGAAGGAGAAAGAGAGGAACTAACAGATAAGAATTCAGATGCATGCAGGGCCACTTGAGCAGAAGGCTAAGGGGGAAATCCAGGCCCTATAAAGGGGATAATAAAATTTACCTAACATGAGAAACAATAATTACAGTACTGTCACAAGAGGGACTAAAATCCAGAAACAGGCCTTTCTAATGAAGCAGAGAAGATCAAACACACACACACACATGCGCGCGCGCGCACACACACACACACACACACACACACACACAACTGCAAAAGCAGAATGCTCTTTATACAAGATGATTTTAATCCTGACTTTAGGACGGAAAAGGAGAAATAAGCAGCTGGAAGGTCAGCGAGAAACACTGGAACGTAAATGAGGTGAACACACTCTTTAAGAGACTTTTGGTGACAGGAGCAGTGATGACTGAAAAACAAAAGTCTTAGGTTTGGTTACTGCCTGCAAGAGGAAAGGGGAAGTAACAGCAATCGTTAATAAATTACCTGTGATTATGATAAGAAAGCTTCAGAAGGGAAAAGATGGAAGGGAAAAAAATTCTTTTTTAAGTTTCTACCATGAGAAGACTGAAGTGTTAACAGGACATCTAGTTAGAAATGTCTTCCAGATAACAAGATATAAACTGAACAAAAGAGGATAGAAAGATAGATGTGAAAGTCACCTACAAATGGCAGAGTATAGCAGCAAATGAGATTCTGTAAGGAGATGAATCATATAATTAAGCTGGAGGAATATAAAAGCCAGACAGATTCTGGGCTACAGTACCAGAAGATGATTCCAGTAAAGTCAACCCAAAGAAAACAGGATCAGGAAAACATGACAAAGATGAAAGATGAAATGCTGTATCAGAAGGAGGAAGAAAAATGGTTCTAAAAATGACCTGAAGGAAATTGGAAAGGATCTAAAACACACCTGAATATATACTTAAAAAAAATAAAAACCAGATAAAACATAGTATGATCAAGCAAGTCCACTCCTGGGTTTACAACAGCTCTGCTCGTAACTGCCCCAAACTAGAATCAACCCAAATGCCCTCTAGCGGGTGAGTGGATAAACAAACTATGGTACATCCACATGATGGAATATTACTCAAGAGTATAAAGGGATGTTTGATACATGTGACAACTAAGATGAAAGCTCAAAGGCAATATGCTGAGTGAAAGAAGCCATTCTCAGAAGGTTACATACTATGGTCCCATTTATATGACACTCGAAAAAACAAAAGTATAGGGATAGACAACCGATTAGTAGTTACCAAGAGTTATTAGCAAAGGGACAGCACAGGTGAATCCTGCGAGGTGATGTACATGTTCTGCATCTAGATTTTGGTGATTACATGAAACTATACACGTCAAAATTCATAAAAGGGGACACATCAAAATTCATAAAATTCAGAAAAGTTAGTTTTACTTCATAATAAAAAATATAACATCTTATCACACATTCTATTATTCATTATTTGGAATACTGTTCATTCTTTAATGCATTCTTATGCAAGATGACAGTCATGTGTTCATCAAGGTTTTCAAAATTTAACTAAGCTTCATTATATTTTTTTTCCGGAATATAACTTACAAATTGTTCTCCTTCCACAATGTTTTAAAACTAAAGTCTGAAAAAATAACTTAATTTCTCAGTTATTGCCTTATTTATTGAACAGTTATCTAAAGATAAATGATAGCTTGTTGCTTAAAAAAACTTCAACACCAAAACCTATTCACCTTTCTATCTGTAGAGAAAATAGAGAATGAAGAATTGAAACTACAGTCTTAGCTTTGCCAAAAAATTCTAGACAGTACAGTATTAATTCTTGTTGTCTTCAATAAAAGACAAGGACACTCCTGTCTGTGACTGAAAAGCTGTGAGATTTTATGCTATTTTTTTTAAAGACACCTTTATTCAAGGTTGTCTGTCAATACAGCATAAAACAAAAAGCTGTTATAATGTATGAATTTTGCTGTCAATGTGCCTTATGTTACCACTGGAATCATGACTTCCTTCTCAGTCCAACCTCAAAAATCATCTGTATGGAAGGGAAGCCAGAGACAATAAGAACACTGTGCTTGATTTAATGATCACAGGAGCAATCTTCCCTAAACATAATTCAGTACAATTCTGACCTTTTCAGAACCTTGCTAATCTTGAGACTTGTCATCAGGTCCCCTCCCCCAACCTAGGGAGTACAATAACATCAATTTCTACAGGTGCGTTATTTAAATAAAGGCAAGTTCTTATTGTAATAAATTAGGAATTGGGTAAGGAAGATGTCAAGATTAATGTTCACAGATTAATATAGTTGAATCATCAATAAACCCTTTACCAAAAAGTTTAAAGTTCCATAATGCAATCCTCTTCAATTCACTGACTTCTAGCTCTGTTCTTATCTGCAAAGTCTTCCCCCACAGAAACAGCTGATGCCATTGAGCCCCTGGCAACAGCCTTGGAAAATGGCTGTTCTATATTTAGCTAGTTTGACCTATATGCAAGTGTTCGTCTTTGTCAGCCTGGTCCGTCCAGAATCACAGAGGTGATGCTTTTCTTTATTATGTAACACATATATACTCTCCATGGGGTCATTAGCTGAATACACCAAGCCGTTTCTGGGTGTAAGAATTGAGAAAAGTATATCAGAAAAACCTAGCTATGATTAATACCTGCCTAGAAATTCTTTGCCAACTCAGTTTTATTATTAAGTGTCATATTTAAACTGTCTGCAAGTTTCAAATCAGCAACAATGATACCTACATGGTTATGTAGAAACTCTCACAACAGATCTTATAAAATGCTTCTCACCTGCACCTGATGTTTAATCCTCAGTATACCATTAGAGTCCATTAGAAACACAATTTTTATTTTTAATTTTCTTTATTAAGCAGTATTAGTATTTATAAAAATTGATATCGCATGTTTTTTCCCCTAGAAGTCTGCTACAGGAACAAAAAGGGGGGAAATTTATTTATTTATTTTTTGGCTATGCCCCATGGCATGTAGAATCTTAGTTCTCCAACCAGTTATTGAACTTGTACCCCATGCTCTGGAAGTGCAGAGTCTTAACCACTGGACCACCAGAGAAGTTTCAGAAATCATGTTTTTTAAAAAATAGAACAAAACTCATTCTGGGAACTCCCTGGTGGTCCAGCGATTGGGACTCTGCACTCACTGGGCCCAGGTGAGATCCCTGGATAGGCAAACTAGGATCCCACAAGCTATGCAGCACAGTCAAAATAAAATAAAATAAAATTCATTCTATCTTGCAATTATTGTATGGATCCATTGGATCTTTTTTATAAATCTAAGATATATTATGGAGAAGGCGGTGGCAACCCACTTCAGTACTCTTGCCTGGAAAATCCCATGGACAGAGGAGCCTGGTAGGCTGCAGTCCATGGGGTCGCTAGGAGTCGGGCATGACTGAACGACTTTACTTTCACTTTTCACTTTCATGCTTTGGAGAAGGAAATGGCAACCCACTCCAGTGTTCTTGCCTGGAGGATCCCAGGGACAGAGGAACCTAGTGGGCTGCCGTCTATGGGGTCACACAGAGTCAGACACGACTGAAGTGACTTAGCAACAAGATATATTATGCTATTTCAACATTCTAGAAATTATGTCATCATTACTCATCAATTAGTCCTAATTATGCTAAAGAAAGATTAAAATAATAAAAAAATGAAAGAATGAGGTATTTCTCTGAAGGATGATGCAATAGTGAAATAAATATCAGATAACATCAATTTTCAGCATTTTTACTGTGTGGCCCAAAGTATTATATCTGCTTTCAAAAAGGTATAAAAGAAGTCTAGACACCATCCACTATCTTTGTTGCATGATTTTAGCTTTAACTGAACACAGTTCAGATTTTTTTATTCTATGGCTGTAACGGCAAAGAAAAGAAAATCAACAGAGGAAAACATTCTGCTATTGGATAAATCTAGATGAATACCAAGAGTGAGATAGCAGCACCTGAGATGCTAAGAAAGATGATGAAATGGATCATCTGAGTAAATCTGACTATGTACCTTTAGATGATGGTATCCTAATAAACTGTCTCAAACTCAAGGATGAATAAAACAACAGATGCTGAAGGCAGGTATTACAAAATACCAAGAAGAAATAGATGATGTAGACATTAAAAAATTAGACTGGTCATTAAAAAGCTGTATACAAACCTAAAAATAAAAATATTTTGCAATTATAGTGTCTGATGGCCATCCTCTTTTCAAAAAAATTATAAGCCAAATTAAAAAAAATTCTTCAAGTATTGTCTTGATGACACAAGTAGAAGAACCAGAAGTAATGATAAACTATAATCTATGAGGGATATCATTTGAAATTTACAATCAGTGTACAAGTTCATGCATGACAACTGATGAACAGTTACATTCAGAGGGTCCTGCCCATTTTGGATATATATTAGTATCTATCGATCAGTCAATAGATGTCTCCAAAATCAAGAAAATATGGGATAAAAATTTAGTTTTCTATATTTAAGCTCTTATTAAATAGTTTAATAGTCTTTGCTTCCCTTTATTTTTATGTTTGTAAATGATCTGTAAATCAACTTACAAGTAATTTTTAAAAAGGAGTTCTTTCAATCCAGATAGAAATGGTAATGACTATTTTTTGTGGTATTTTGAGCTGTACAAAGATATTTGAAACAAAAACTATTGTAGTGTTAGGAATGAAATCCCTCGTGGCTCAGACGGTAAAGAATCTGAATGCAATGTGGGAGACCTGGGTTCGATCCCTGGGTAAGGAAGATCCCCTGGAGAAGGGCATGGCAACCCAGTCAAGTATGCTTGTCTGGAGAATTCCATGGACAGGGAGCCTGGGGGGCTATGGTCCATGGGATCGCAAACAGTCAGACACGACTGAGCAAATGACACAAGGACACAAGGGATGAACGCAAAACTGAATTGGCTCCGGGACTGTCCGAAGAGTTGAGATCAGTTATTAGACTTGCAGTAATATACTAGGACCCAATGCAGCTGAGACAGCTGGAAACCTGAATATGAACAAGAACTTATTGGAATGCAGGGGAGAAAACCACCTTGGGTAAAACTGATATGATTAAACACCCAGCAAATAGATCTGAAGCAGTAGAAGGGCTGTTATAAAGGCAATGTTTAAAACTTATTTTTACCGCCAACAAAAATCAGAAAAAGTAGAAAATGACAGTTTAATAGTACTAGATTAAAAAAAAACGATGTTATTATGTTTCTGGTGTTATTCATATTGGCCCACATACATCTGTTATTTATTTTAATGTCTAAGATGATATTCTATTTCCTACTGGGAAGAATCAAGATGTCTCTACTTTTCCCCCAACTGCATATAGTACAACCAACATTCTGATACGTGTAATTTTGTGCATAAGTGCAAGAGTATTTCTCTAGGGTAGTTGTCTTGAAGTAGAGCACTCATGGGTCATGGGGTTTGTGCATCTTGACATACTCCTTTTCCTATTTGGAACCAGTCTGTTGTTCCATGTCCAGTTCTAACTGTTGCTTCCTGACCTGCATGTAGGTTTCTCAAGAGGCACGTTCAGGTGGTCTGGTATTCCCATCTCTTTCAGAATTTTCCAGTTTATTGTGATCCACACAGTCAAAGGCTTTGGCATAGTCAATAAAGCAGAAATAGATGTTTTTCTGGAACTCTCTTCCTTTTTCCATGATCCAGTGGATGTTGGCCATTTGATCTCTGGTTTTCTGCCTTTTCTAAAACCAGCTTGAACATCTGGAAGTTCACGGTTCACGTACTGCTGAAGCCTGGCTTGGAGAATTTTGAGCATTACTTTACTAGCGTGTGAGATGAGTGCAATTGTGTGGCAGTTTGAGCATTCTTTGGCATTGCCTTTCTTTGGGACTGGGATGAAAACTGACCTTTTCTCATCCTGTGGCCACTGCTGAGTTTTCCAAATGTGCTGGCATATTGAGTGCAGCCCTTTCACAGCATCATCTTTCAGGATTTGAAAGAGCTCAACTGGAATTCCATCACCTCCACTAGCTTTGTTCATAGTGATACTTCCTAAGGCCCACTTGACTTCACATTCCAGGATGTCTGGCTCTAGGTATGTGATCACACCATTGGGATTATCTGGGTCGTGGAGCTCTTTTTTGTACAGTTCTTCTGTGTATTCTTGCCACCTCTTCTTAATATCTTCTGCTTCTGTTAGGTCCATACCATTTCTGTCCTTTATCGAGCCCATCTTTGCATGAAATGTTCCCTTGGTATCTCTAATTTTCTTGAAGAGATCTCTAGTCTTTGCCATTCTGTTGTTTTCCTCTATTTCTTTGCACTGATCACTGAGGAAGGTTTTCTTATCTCTCCTTGCTCTTCTTTGGAACGCTGCATTCAGATGCTTATATCTTTCCTTTTCTCCTTTGCTTTTCGCTTCTCTTCTTTTCACAGCTATTTGTAAGGCCTCCTCAGACAGCCAGTTTGCTTTTTTGCATTTCCTTTCCATGGGGATGGTCTTGATCCCTGTATCTTGTACAATGTCAGGAACCTCCATCCATAGTTCATCAGGCACTCTGTCTATCAGATCTAGTCCCTTAAATCTATTTGTCACTTCCACTGTATAATCATAAGGGATTTGATTTAGGTCATACCTGAATGGTCTAGTGGTTTTTCCCACTTTCTCCAATTTCAGTCTGAATTTGGCAATAAGGAGTTCATGATCTGAGCCACAGTCAGCTCCCGGTCTTGTTTTTACTGACTATATAGAGCCTCTTACTTCTTATATAGGAGTTATTACAGAGAATTCATTATAGAAGATGCCAATTCTTTGTGGATTATATGGACTTTAAATATCTTCTCTAGTTTGAGACATTTGTATTTAGTGTAATTTGACAAAGAATTTTCTTTATATCAATGTAACCAAATTAACATTTTTTTCCATGTCTTTGATTTCTCTGTATTAAAGAAATTCATTCCTAGCATCAATTCTTAAAGCTTTTCCCTATATTTCTAAAACTTTTCTTTTGTAAGTTTTAATTTTGTTTTTTGCAAATCCATTTTGTAATTTTGTATGAAGTGAGATAAGGACTACACTTTATCTTTCTCCACAAAGACAATGATCTCAGTCCCATTTATGGAACAGTATACTATTTCCCCTCTGATTTGTATTGCCACTTTTCACATAATAAGTTCTTCTTATGTTCCTCAGTTTCTTCGGTCTGTTTTTACATGCATATATAAAACTGTTTTCAATTACCGGGCTTCCCTGGTGGCTCAGTGGGAAAGAATCCACCTGTCAATGCAGGATACACGGTTCAATCTCTGGTCCAGGAAGATCCCACGTGCTGTGGAGGAACTAAGCCTGTGCATCACAACTACTGAGCCCGTGCTCTAGGGCCCAGGGATTGCAACTACTGACGCCTATATGCCTAGAGCCCACGCTCCACAACTAGAGAAGCCATGCAATGAGAAGCCCATGCACTGCAACTAGAGAACAGCCTTTGAAGCAACAAAGACCCAGCACAGCCCTCCCCCAAAAGAAAAATGTAGGAAAAAAGAAATTGTTTCAATTACTACAGCTTTCCAGTAAGTTCTGATACCTGAATAAGTAAGTTTTCATTATTCTCCAAAATTTCCATGACACTTCAAGCATCCAAATTAAAAAGTTGTTAAATTCCAAAAAATTCATGTTACACTTGACTGGAAAAGCACTTACAGATTAATATGGGCAGAACTGTCATTTTTATGATATGTTAGGATTCCCATATGAACATGTTCTATCTTACCATTTACTAGCTCTTGAAAATTCAAAACTGTTTATAATTTTACCCTTTATTTTTCCTGTTAAGATTTAATCCTAGTTACCTTATCATTCTGACTGCTGTTGTAAGTTAAACCTTTTTTTAAAGTTACATTTTCAGTGTCTTCACACTTTGAGTCATGTTATTCCCTTCCTGCTTGTTAAGTATTTGAGTTATATTTATTCCTTCCTCAGGTCCCCCTCATGCCTTGAAAAGCTTGAGAACTATATACAATTTTCATATAAACATATGACTTAAGTTTTATGTTAATTAACATCAGCATCTTCTTCCCAAACAATACAAGGATCCTATATGAATTCAACCCACTTACCACATGGTTTGTTCTGTATTTTAGCTCTATCCTTAAAATATATATGTACTGATCATCATTATCATTTTGTACACTGAAAGCTTATTAAATTTTCCTCTTTTAAACCTTTTTATTGTGAAATAAGGCATACCCAGAGGGAAAGTTCCCCAAATGTGTATGTATGTCTGAAGGAATTGTCACAAAATGAGCATCCATGTAACCTTAACAGGAACTAGAATAGTGCCAGCATCCTGGCAGTGTCTCCTTACCACCATTCCCCAACACCCCTCACCCATCATGCCTCAAAGGCACCACAGTCTGATTTTTATGGTAACTATTTCTTTCCTTTATAGTTTTACCAAGTAAGGAACACGTATCATTAAACACTATACTTTAGTGGAGCTTTATATAAATGAAATCATACAGCACAGATGATCCTTTCTTGTCTGATTTCTTTTGCTCAACGTTCATTTGTGATATCTACAAATATGAATAGCTATGTGTACAGCCAGGCTTCCCTGGTAGCTCAGCTGATAAAGAATCCACCTGCAATGCAGGAGACCCTGGTTCAATTCTCGGGTTGGGAAGATCCACTGGAAAAGGGACAGGCTACCCACTCCAACATTTTTGGGTCTCCCTGGTTGGCTCAGCTGGTAAAGAATCTGCAATGTGGGAGACCTGGGTTTGATCCCTGGATTGAGAAGATACCTGGAGAAGGGAATGGCTATACCCACTCCAGTATTCTGGCCTGGAGAATTCCATGGACTATATAGTCCATAGGTTGCCATAGTCTGTTTACTTTTATTATAATACAGTAATTTATTGTATATTTATATGACTGTGAATTCTAGGTTGACAAGTTACTCTCTTAAAAAAAGGCGTTTAACTGATTTCTGATTTTCATCGTTTCTGTTCAGAAGACAAAGTGTGAAAGTGTAAGTCACTCAGTCATGTCCGACTCTTTGCAATCCCATGGACTATACAGTCCATGGAATTCTCCAGGCCAAAATACTGCAGTGGTAGCCATTCTCCAGGGGATTGTCCCAACCCAGGAATTGAACCCAGGTCTCCTGCACTGCAGGCACGTTCTTTACCAGCTAAGTCACTGAGAAGACAAGTGCCATCTACTTCTGCTTATTGAAAAATAATTCACTTTTTTCCTCTAGTTGTTTTTAAGATTTCTCTTTTTTTTTGTTTTCAGCTGTTTAATAATGATCATCTATACATGCAGAATTCTTTGGTATTTCTCTTGTTTGAGGTTCATATGCTGGAACCCATGGACTGATGTTCTTCATCAGTTTTAGAAAATTCTAAACCTCTTTTTCTTCAAATACTGCTTTTGCTCTGTTCTCTTTCTCCTGACTTTTTGGAAATGTAAATATGTGCACTAGACCTTGTCATGGTTTTATCTCTATTGCCTTTCATCCTTTGTTTCTGGTTATTTTTGTTTAACATCTTTTGGTTCACTAATTCTCTCTTTGGATGTGTCTAATCTGTTGCTTCAATGTGAGTTAATTTACTTACTTTCTCATTCTCAGAATTTCCACTTGATTTTTTTTGTAACATTTTCCAATGCTCTGCCAAAATTTTCAATCTTTTTTCTCTCTGAATGTGGTAAGTATACTTAAAATACTATATCTGAGAATTCCAATATCTTGAGGCCCAATTTCTATCATCTTTTGTTTTTCTTTGTGTGTGTTCACGTCTTTGTGTATCTGATTCCTTTTGATTATAAGCCTGGCACTGCATTTGCAAACTACAGAAGCAGTTTATGACCTTACATGACACTATCTTACTCCAGGAAGGATGTACAATTCTGTCAAATGCTGGGGTCACTAATCGTTTAGGAACCCTCAGACTAGTTTTAGAGAATGACACAATTCAAAGCTTATCTGTAGCCTCTATTAGAACATGTCTACTTCTGGTTAACATTTGCTCCTATGGTGTAGCCTTTCATGGTCCCAACTCAAAAGTGAGCAGGTTCATCAAGAGTCCCCTCTTTGTGGGCCATGGGCTCTAATCTCTTTTCCCCTTACATTCACTCACTAGCCAGTCAAAAGGGTTACAGAGCTGTTTAGCAACTCTCTCCAGAATTGGCTCATTTCTCCAGAGGAACAGTGACCCCATACTCTGGGACCTTTTCCCCCTGGGCCTCCATTCTCCCCATAGATCTTGTACGCTCTTGATGCCTCCAAGCAAAAAAATAAATAAATAAAACTTTTCGTTGAGCCTTTCTGGTAGTGTTCAGTGGCAGGCACAATTTAAATTACCTAATCTGCAACTACCAGAAGTTAAAGTTCCAAATTTTTATCTACATTTTCACCAATTTCATTGCTCACCATTGTTTCTAGTACCCAATCCACTCCTTCTGGGTTCAATATTTTTCAGTCTCAAGTACATCCTGCTTCACATTCTTCCAACAAGCTTCTGTGACTTGTTGGAAGCTTCTAATAGTTAATTCTATTAGACTTTATCTGAAAAAATACCTTCATTCTATCTTAATCCTGAATGAGAATTAAACTGGATATAAAATTTTAAGTTGACAGTTATTTTCACTTAGCTCTGTGAAGATATCTTTCCACTGTTTTCTGATCTCTCTTGCTATTGTTAAAAACTTTACTGTCAACATAATGGATATCTCTTCGGATGTCATCATCATTTCTTCATTGCTAATACTAAGACATTTCTCTTTTTGCTTTGGCATTCTCCAGTTTCACTACAACGCATCTACATATAAGTTAATTTTTACTTTTCCCATTTGAACTCATGGGCTACATGAATTTAGGTATTTATAAATCTAAGTTTTTTTAAAATCAATTCTAGAATGTTTTCAGCCACTCTATTTTTGAATATTGCCTCTATACTATTCTATTTGGGTTTCTTATTTTAGTTCTGTTATCTCAATTTCTCTTTCATACTTTCCATCTCTGTATCTCTCTGTGCCACATTCTGGGTGATTTCTTTAGATCTATTCTTCTGTTTATCACTTCTCTCTTCAGCTGAAGCTACTGCTTATGCTGAACCTAGTTGCTGCTGCTGCTGCTAAGTCGCTTCAGTCGTATGCCAACTCTGTGCGACCCCACAGACGGCAGCCCACCAGGCTCCCCCGTCCCTGGGATTCTCCAGGCAAGAACACTGGAGTGGGTTGCCATTTCCTTCTCCCGTGCATGAAAATGAAAAGTGAAAGTGAAGTCGCTCAGTCGTGTCCGACTCTTAGCAACCCCATGGACTGCAGCCTACTAGGCTCCTCTGTCCATGGGATTTTCCAGACAAGAGTACTGGAGTGGGGTGCCATTGCCTTCTCCAGCTGAACCTAGTTGCTGAGTTTTAAATTTTGATGATGAAAAAAAATAAAAATAAAAAAAATAAAAAAAAAAGGGGAGGGCGAGAAAAAAAAATAAATAAATTTTGATGATGTTTCTATTTATTGGAAATATTTTAGCTTTCCCTGTGAGAAGCTCCTGTAGCCTGGGTTTGGTGGAGGACCCTTTGGGGTGTTCTTTTATCTAACACCTCTATGTGGGATCATTAATCCAGGATTCATTTTAAAATTAACTTCCCAATTTGGGGATCTCAAAGTATATTGGTGGTGTGCATATGTACGTCTCCCCCCGCCACCTCCTAAGCATGAGCCAAAGACCCATGGTTTAGAATGTGAGATTCCTTAGCTTCCACTCTAGAACCCAGGCAAATAGTTGAACAATTCTGTCATTTCTCTGTTGGTAGGGAAATAATTTCTAGTCATTTCTCTCCACTGATGATACCGTCACTTCGGAGGTCCCAGTTCCTAGTCCACATCTTAAGTAAGTTCAAGGGCTCATTTTATGCCCCCTTGTTGTTGTTCAGTCACCCAGTCATGTCTAACTCTTTGCAACCCATGAACCGCAGCATGCCAGGCCTCGCTGTCCTTCACCATCTCCCAAAGTTTGCCCAAGTTCATGTCCAATGCACCAGTGACGCCATCTAACCATTTCATCCTCTGACGCCCTCATCTTCTGCCTTCAATATTTTCCAGTGTCAGGGACTTTGCCAATGAGTCAGCTAGTGGATGCTAAAACTCAAAGGCACACATTACCAGCACCAAAAAAGGAAGCTCATTATCTTTAGCACTTTAATTTCCAGTTTTCTTTTAATTTCTGAAGACATTTCTTTCCCGAGAGCTCAATTGTTCTTCTGAAAATATTTTAATTATATTTTACCCAGCATTTGAAGATTTTTGTATGTTTTCATGCTTTCTAGTCTACTGTATTTCCAGAACCAGAAATCTCATGACATTGTTTTTCAACTTTTCTTTAATGAAACAAATACATTAATACTAGTATATTAGTCAAGGTTTTCCAGAGAAACAGAATCAACACATCTATAGATGTATTCTATCTATTCTATTGGTGCTTTTAAAAATATATTTATTCTAGACCTAGATTTATCTTTTTACCTATCTAGAGATTAATTGGAGAAGGCAATGGTAACCCACTCCAGTACTCTTGCCTGGAAAATCCCATGGATGGAGGAGCCTGGTAGGCTGCAGTCCATGGGGTCGCTAAGAGTCGGACACGACTGAGCGACTTCACTTTCACTTTTCATTTTTATGCACTGGAGAAGGAAATGGCAACCCACTCCAGTGTTCTTGCCTGGAGAATCCCAGGGACGGGGGAGCCTGGTGGGCTGCCGTCTATGGGGTCGCAGAGTCGGACACAACTGAAGCAACTTAGCAGTAGCAGTAGCAGTAGCAGTAGCAGTAGCAGTAGCAGCAGAGATTAATTATAAGGAACTTGTTAACAGAATTATGGGAACTGACAAGTCTTACTATCTGTACTGGGTGAGCTGGAGACACAAGAGAGCCAATGGTGTGGCTCTCTCATCCAAAGGCCTGTAAGCTTGAGAGCCAGGAAGAGTGGGTGTTTCAGTTTGAGTCTGAAGGCAGAAAAAAACTGATGTCCCAGCTCAGGGCAGTCAGGCAAAAGGAAATTCCCTCTTACTCAAGTGAGGGTAAGCCTTTTTCTTCTTTTCAGGTCTTCAACTGATGGCATATTAGCAAGGACAACTGCTTTACTTAGTCTACAGATTCAAATGGTAAACACAACCCAACCAAAACAATGTTTGACGATGTCTGGGCACCCTAGGGCCCAGAAAACTAACACAAAATTAGCCATCCTAATTAGTAAACTCTGGTTTGATTTTTAGTTAATTTTATTTTATTTTTCTAAGATCCAAATCAAATTTTCCTTTGTGACCTAACAGCTTATACCTGTCATTCTACAGCTGAGTTGGGTCAGTGGTAAGTAAACTAGCTTTCTGCACAAGAACTTTACACATACATAATTCTATAAGTCTCTTTATGGATTTAACTTCTCTCTTTTATGATAAATGAGTTCAAGACTCTAGAAGTAATGTGAAACAAAAGTGTCACTTAAAAAGATATTCATGATATGTTTTGGGAAAACTTTTGGCTTATATCACCATCCATCTTTGTATTCTAAACATGTGGATACTGACATCTGCTCACAACATGTAACTCTCCCATAATCCCAGGTTAGTGACATAACTCGGTTCTAAATAAATTTTACTTACAATTTCTTCAAACTGTAAATTATGGCAACATGTTTTACACCAGAACTTTGGGTTTCAATCATCACATAAATGACAACAAACTTTTATTAAATTATATTAGCATTACCCTCCTTTGCTCCTCTTCAGCATCAGCAAAGAGTTTACGAATGTTAGCCTCTGACTCTCCCACATATTTGTTGAGAATTTCCGGCCCATTGACCACTTTAGGCTCTCTTGCATTCAACATCTTGCCAATCTGTCGAGCCAACAGAGTCTTACCACAACCTGGAGGCCCGTATAACAGGATGCCTTTAACATGTTTGCAGCCTAAAAGGAAAAGAGAACAATCTTACATCAACTAAGTAAGTAAG
Source organism: Bos mutus (assembly GCF_027580195.1). NCBI lineage: Eukaryota > Metazoa > Chordata > Mammalia > Artiodactyla > Bovidae > Bos > Bos mutus. The sequence continues at coordinate 31,873,171 of NC_091635.1, forward strand.
ACATCAAGATTTCCTTTCTTCATATGCATGTTAGGAAAAATACAGCAATCGCATTAACATACATTAATATCCAGGTGCTATAAACATAACAAGAATGAACTAAAGCTCTTTTTAAAATAGAATATTCCACAAACAATTCCTACACCAGTACCAATAGTTGAGGGGGAAAGCTGCCAATTAAAGGTCTTTGGAAAAGTATATCTGAATTATGATTTAGTTTAGAACAAATACTTTTAACTGTGAAAATGTCTCTTTGACTTAAATACCTAATTAGGAACTATTACTTCTTTTTCATTATCCTTCACTTTAAAGCTAGCAGGGGAAAAAGAGATCTGTTTTCAGGCAAATTTAACTCAACACAAATCTATTATGATACAATAGCTATGGAAACTATATCTTAGTCATAGAAATTACAGGTCTGCCTGTCAATACAAGTACTGGAAGAAAGGGCAGACATGTCTGAGTTGGGTGGGGACTGAGCAATCCACAGGATCCAGATGGATGTTACAGACTTTGCGGATAAAGCTGAATGCCCTATTTCACAGGACTATGCCAAGTGAGAAACCTGCTTTTCAGAACCACCAAGAAGAAAATGAAGCTTCCAAAGAACAGTGTTCAACTCTTTTTGAGGCAACCATTGCTAAATGCATTAAAGGTATCATTAACAACAAAAAATAGCAAGACTGAATGACTTAAGACTCCCTAGAATTTCTTGAGCTCACTCTATGCAAGCATTTACTCCATTTCTGAAAATTAAGAGGAACTTTGGTTTCTGTTTATTCACTCTAGGAATTCTCACCTATCTTGCAGTTTCACACTTAAGATGCTTGACTCTTTTCTTATGAGTTTCTTTATACTACACCAAAAAAGCACTCTGTGAAATAATAAATTCTTAGATTTCAAGTGTTACACTCAAAACTACAGGTGAACAGGAAATTTTCTGGAAATGGAATATAGTTAAGTTTTTATGGAAAATGTCCTCATTTGGAATGAAACCTTAAAAAACTGTATCTTTAAGAAAATTATGACAATATATTTAATGACTCACATAAAGAAAACCACAAGATTCAACCAACTCTAACTAGAAATTTTAGATTCTAAGGAGGAAGATACTTGGTGTTGCCTGTATGGCCATTGCTTCTTTGTTTCAAAAAGGGACTCCCTTTTAAATTCTTGAAAGTGATGAGATCTATGCTTATGGTTAGACTTTTAGAGACAAGGGGAACTTGGTAGAAACATATGAAGGCTTAGATTATTAACCTTCTCATCAAGAGTAAGTTCATGTTTCAAGAACTGTAGCCTATAAAATGTCTTTGCCCTTGTCCCACCCTTGGGGCATAAGGGGTAAGGAGATAAGGGGATAAGCCTTGAGCTTCTCCTAGAGGCCAACACCACCAGGCACCCTCAGGATCCAATCTACTGGGACACATCTGAAGTGAACTCTGGAAGTTCACTTCAGTTCAGTCGCTCAGTCATGTCTAACTCTTTTGTGACCCCGTGGACTGCAGCACATCAGGCCTTCCTGTCCATCACCAACTCCCAGAATTTACTCAAATTCATGTCCACTGAGTTGGTGATGCTACCCAACCATCTCATCCTCTGTTGTCCCCTTCTCCCACCTTCAATCTTTCCCAGCATCAGGGACTTTTCAAATGAGTCAGTTCTTCGCATCAGGTGGCCAAGGTATTGGAGTTTCAGCTTCAGCATCAGTCCTTCCAATGAACACCCAGGACTGATCTTTAGGATGGACTGGTTGGATTTCCTTGCAGTCCAAGATACTCTCAAGAGTCTTCTCCAACACCACAATTCAAAAGCATCGATTCTTCAGCTTTTTTTTTCCTCAGGTGCTCAGCTTTCTTTACAGTCCAACTCTCACATCCACACATGACTACTGGAAAAAACATAGCCTTGACTAGACTGACCTTTGTTGGCAAAGTAATGTCTCTGGCTTTTAGTAAGCTGTCTAGGTTGGTCATAACTTTTCTTCCAAGGAGCAAGCGTCTTTTAATTTCATGGCTGAAGCCACCACCTGCAGTGATTTTGGAGCCCCTCAAAAATAAAGTCTATCACTGTTTCCACTGTTACCCCGTCTATTTGCCATGAAGTGATAGGACCAGAAGCCATGATATTAGTTTTCTGAATGTTGAGCTTTAAGCCAACTTTTTTACTCTCCTCATTCACTTTCATCAAGAGACTCTGTAGTTCTTCTTTGCTTTCTGCCATAAGGGTGGTGTCATCTGCATATCTGAGGTTATTGATATTTCTCCCAGCAATCTTAATTCCATCTTGTGCTTCATCCAGTCCAGTGTTTCTCATGATGTACTCTACATATAAGTTAAATAAGCAGGGTGACAATATACAGCCTTGATATACTCCTTTCCCTATTTGGAACCAGTCTGTTGTTCCATGTCCAGTTCTAACTGTTGCTTCCTGACCTGCATACAGATTTCTCAGGAGGCAGGTCAGGTGGTCTGGTATTTCCATCTCTTTCAGAATTTTCCACAGTTTGTGGTGATCCACACAGGCAAAGGCTTTGGCACAGTCAATAAAGCAGAAGTAGATGTTTTTCTGGAACTCTCTTGTTTTTTTGATAATCCAATAGATGTTGGTAATCTGATCTCTGGTTCCTCTGCCTTTTCTAAAACCATCTTGAACATCTGGAAGTTCACGTTCATGTACTGTTGAAGCCTGGCTTGGAGAATTTTGAGCATTACTTTACTAGAGTGTGAGATGAGTGCAATTGTATGGTAAGTTTGAGCACTCTTTGGCATTGCCTTTCTTTGGGAACTCTGGAAACTGGCTCATAATCTTCCACTCCAAGCCAACCACTACTGTTTGACTTAAAACTATTTGTAAAAAACCATACCAGAGGAAAATGGAGGTGGTGGGAATGAAACAGGCACAAGGGGAGAAGACCCAGAAAGGAGAAAACAAAGACATGCTTAACACCTACAAAGTACCAGAGCTTAGCCCCATCTCCAGTCTCTTAACCTTTTCCAAGTTCCTCAACTTCCTCCTAACCACACTTCCTTCCAGTTAAGCCATACTTTCTTTCAAGGACTCTTGCTTCCTCGGCATTCTTACATTTCTGTTATACCTATCTCAGGAGCCCTGAACACAATATGACTTTATTGCACCTAAACATTGGCCACAGAGCAAGACCAGAGAAAATTACACCACTATGCTGACTGATATCCTAAGAGCTTCATGCTATCTGATTTCAGCTCTACTCTCACTGCTTCCTCAGTATTGTATGCCACCCCTCACTCGTTTCTGTTAATCTCCCATTCTCCTTAGTAATTATCCAGATCGTCACTGTTCTCAAGTGCTACCCATGTCATTAATTCTTAGGGATGATTTAGATTTCTACTTTGCACATTAAAAAAAAAATCTATCAAGAATGAATTCTGTTTAGCTCCCTGCTTCCTTTTTTTTTTTTTTTTAACACTGCAAATTTATTATCTAACAGTTCTTTAAGTCATAAGTTTGAGTGGATTTGGGTAGCTCAGATCCATTTTTCATAAGACTGAAATCAAGGTGTGAGTCAGTGGGGTTTTGGGTAAAATCAGTTTCCAAGTATAGGCAGGTTGTTGATAGAATCCATTTCCTTGTGACTGTAACACTGCGATTCCTGTTTCTTTGCTGGCTGTCAGCTGGGGGTTCATCTTTTCTCCCAGAGGCTGCCTGTTTTCTTTTGATACTTTCCACGTGGTCTCCCTCCAGTGAGTGACTGAGTTTCTCTTATGCTTCAGATCTCTTGAGCTTCTTTTTCTGACACATCTCTCTCTTCTGCCTTCCTCTTCTGCTTTAAGCTACCTTCTGTGATTATGTTAGGCCCACCCCGATAATTCAGGTTAATCTATCTTTTGACATGATTATTAGTAACCTTAATTACATATCCAGACTCTCTTTGCATCCCTGCTTCTTCATCTACAGATTTATCTGCAGACATCTCCATTCTCAACTTCAGCAACTGTTCTCAGAGGAGGAGTTTCCTTCCTCTTCTCCAAGGTTTAAATTGCAATTATTTGTCTTTATACTTTCTTCTCTACTAGACTGTGAACTATTCAAGGCAGGTGCTGTCTCATCAATTCTGAATTGCAAACACTCAGCATTAATATCTAGCACATAATATATACTCAATAAATAGGTGAACAAGTAAATTGTTGACATCTTTCCTACAAAACTCAGAGAAAATGGGGGGCAAGAAGATGATTTTTTTAAAAAAATTATTTGAAGCTCTTGTTTGAAAGTATTTATTTTGTATTTGAAGCTCTCCACAAAAGTATTTACTTTCATGGCTAAGATAATTTAAATACCTAAAAAAAAATGCCTTTGGAAACACTGGGACTTTACAAATTTGGCCAAACTACATAATATCTAAGTACTAGATTTTTAACTCTGTAACTCTGTTTTTGTACGTGGGAAATGCTCAATTTAATATGTTTTGAATTAAATTAACTCAGATGTTATGAAACGAATAACCCACAAGATATTACCATGAAATTTGAAAGAAAGAGATAAAACGCACATCCATGGAACTTATATATAATCTATAATACAGATCTGTGAAATTATAGAATCTGTTCAATATAACATCAACAGGAACGTCATAAAAGCTCTAATCTGCATTAAAACCATCATTCTACCATCTTTTTTAGGATGCCAAGAAAGCACATCAAAAAATATACACTTACATGTGAAGATTTTAAAAAATCCACTTCCACAAAGGAAGCAGTTACCTGAATAAGCAGTGGAAATGGGATTTTGTTATTACTGTTATTATCATAGCTTTTTCAACTTATTAAATAAGCATTGGTCTCTAATTTTAAATGAGTCATAAAACTCTTCATAAGTAATTCCATTCAACAAAAGTGTATTAAGCTCCTGTTTGGACTAGGCACGAAACGAGGTGTTTGGGATACAAACATGAAAAAGGCAGTCCATACCTGCAGGGCATTTCTGATTTAGTAGGAAAGACAGAAATAAAAATAAGTTATCTATAATATAATATGACATTATCAGAGATGTGCATGAAATGTTTTTGGAACCTAGCCAAGAGAGACTGATCTTGCCAGGGTGATGGCAGAAAATTAGGGATGGACACAGGGGAAGGGATAACACAGAGTCTGGGCCTTGGAGGATGGCTTGAGGTTCCTAGTTGGGCAAAGGAAGGGAAATGGCAGCCTAAAGACAGAGACCAGCACTAGATCAGGCACGGCGGCATGGACCTAGAAGCTGTCCTCTCAAGACAGCCAGTCATCCCTTCCGTGGCTGGGAGCCTTGGAGGTGAGTGCCTGAATACAAGGTTGACAGGTTCCCAACTAAGACAGGCCTCAACACCATGCCAGGAGTTTTTAATCTGTTTTGTAAAAACCCAGAGGTTTCTAATCAGGGAGGCTACATAATGAGATGTGTGTTTAAAAGCTAACTCTGGTGGCAGAGCGGAGGAAGGACTAGAGAACAAAGACCAGAGGGTGGGAGTCTAGCTGGAGGAATGTTCTTAACCTTTTTCTGGGGACACTGCCTCACTGTCTGGCTTTGGGTTTTTTGCCAATTAAGCCTTCCTATCCCTCCAAGTCCTTTGGAAGCACATGAACAATTGGGTCGAGAGGCCTCAGAAGGCTGCCTCCCTACTGATGCCCCAGCTTTCCCCTGAGCTTCTCCAGAACATGAAGGCCTAGCACTGATGCTGGGAGCCTCTGATCTCTGACCGCTAGACTGTCTGACTGCCAAGCTGTACTGATTGCTGTTACTTTTTTTCCCCTTTATGTCTTACATGCCCCCTCACTACTCAGAGATCAGTTCCCTGAGTTAGGGAACTACATAGCAAAGGGTAGGCACAGAGGAAGGAGAAATCAGTGGAACTGACTTGTTTAAAATGTCATGTTCTCTCATTCTATCCCTTACTTTTTTTCCCATGGAATAGTCTAGTGGACCTCCCTAGAAAAATGCCCACGTACAAAAATTTGTATGCAGTTTTGAGAAGATTCTTATATCCTCTGAGGTCCAGGCATGGAATTCAAATTAAAAATCCCTGAGTACTACAGAAGTAATCCAGACAAGAGACCAGAAATGGGAAGAGGCAACAACTGTTTGCAACTCCTACAGCTCAATTCCAGAAAAATAAATGACCCAATCAAAAAATGGGCCAAAGAACTAAATAGACATTTCTCCAAAGAAGACATACAGATGGCTAACAAACACATGAAAAGATGCTCAACATCACTCATTATCAGAGAAATGCAAATCAAAACCACTATGAGGTACCATTTCATGCCAGTCAGAATGGCTGCGATCCAAAAGTCTACAAGCAATAAATGCTGGAGAGGGTGTGGAGAAAAGGGAACCCTCCTACACTGTTGGTGGGAATGCAAACTAGTACAGCCACTATGGAGAACAGTGTGGAGATTCCTTAAAAAACTGGAAATAGAACTGTCTTATGATCCAGCAATCCCACTGCTGGGCATACACACTGAGGAAACCAGAAGGGAAAGAGACACGTGTACCCCAGTGTTCATCGCAGCACTGTTTATAATAGCCAGGACATGGAAGCAACCTAGATGTCCATCAGCAGATGAATGGATAAGAAAGCTGTGGTACATATACACAATGGTGTATTACTCAGCCATTAAAAAGAATACATTTGAATCAGTTCTAATGAGGTGGATGAAACTGGAGCCTATTATACAGAGTGAAGTGAGCCAGAAAGAAAAACACCAATACAGTATACTAATGCATATATATGGAATTTAGAAAGATGGTAACAATAACCCTGTATACGAGACAGCAAAAGAGACACTGATGTATAGAACAGTCTTTTGGACTCTGTGGGAGAGGGAGAGGGTGGGATGATGTGGGAGAATGGCATTGAAATATGTATAATATCATATATGAAACGAGTCACCAGTCCAGGTTCGATGCACGATACTGGATGCTTGGGGCTAGTGCACTGGGACGACCCAGAGGGATGGTATGGGGAGGGAGGAGGGAGGAGGGTTCAGGATGGGGAACACATGTATACCTGTGGTGGATTCATTTTGATATATGGCAAAACCAATACAATATTGTGAAGTTAAAAAATAAAATAAAATTAAAAAAAAAAAGGACTTGTTGAAAGCTTAGAAAAGGTATCAGAACTCCTGGTTCAATATTTTTGAATGTTTGCTCTGGGCACATGAAAAGCCTCCAAAAGCTTTAAGCAGAGGAATGTGACAAGAGGGACAGATGCTCCAGAGACAGAGGATGAGGCCTGGAAAGAGAACATGTGATGTAAAAATCAGGAGGTTCATGCTGATCTAGGTCAGATCATTTGGGGCTGAGGTAGGAGAAGGAAGTCAAGTAGTGTAGGCAGGAACAGACAAGAGGTAACACTTTCTGGAACTCTGGCAACCTAGAGAGGGGATTTAAGGAGAGGTGCAAGGAAACTTCTTCTGAGACTAGTGAAGTAAAGAGAAGAGGAAGTGAGCTGAGGTTCCGCCTGCTGGGTTTTGTTTATCACCTGAAGTAGGGGCTGAGGTCATCTAAAGAATGCAGGATGAGGAGATGGCACTGGTAAACATGTGAAAATTTGGAAAGAACGTGAGGAACTGGGGAAACGTGTGAGAAAGTGGGCTTGAGCAGACAGATGCCACTGGGTAAGTGAACTCAGCATAGGAAAGTCAGGTCGCTGAGGAACTCTCCTCTTTGTTGTAATTATATAAGCAACTTACAGTGTGAGGTAAGGTGTAGGTTCTTACTCAGTTCTGTAAATACAAATTTTATTAAAGCTGGCATAAGAATCTTGACTTTTGGGGTTTTAACCACTGTTTTTTCCAAAACTGAATCTTAAACTTTAGCATTGCAGGGTAAATAAAATTACCACAAAAAAACCCAAAACTATCCCCAAATCCAAAACTACCATGTGGCCTGTTCTCACCACTCTCCCTCTTAATTTCCACAAATTTTGAGGCTTTAATTTTCATTTCTAAATCATTTGCATCTTTTCTCCTTCCTCCATAATTTATGGACTAATAGTATAAGCAAAAGAGACACTGATGTATAGAACAGTCTTTTGGACTCTGTGGGAGAGGGAAAGGGTGGGATGATTTGGGAGAATGGTATTGAAATATGTATAATATCATATATGAAAAGAGTCACCAGTCCAGGTTCGATGCACGATACTGGATGCTTGGGGCTGGTGCAATGGGACGACCCAGAGGGATGGTATGGGGAGGGAGGAGGGAGGAGGGTTCAGGATGGGGAACACATGTATACCTGTGGCGGATTCATTTCGATATATGGCAAAACCAATACAATATTGTAAAGTTAAAAAATTAAATTAAAAAAAAAATAGTGCCAAAGCATTTCTTCTCTTCATTTCCTGAGTTGTTAATTAACTGCTTATTTTAATAACTGCTTCTGTTAATCTCTTCCTAAAAACACCTAATTTTTATCTGGATGAGGCACAAATATAACACTCCTGGTTACTGTACCATAAAGGAAGGTGGTAGTGAAAACCATAATTCAGAATGGCCAAAACTGGCTTTATATACTTGGTTTTGGAATTTAAGTTGCTAATTATATCTGAATATAGGAGTAAATGAAGTTTTGGGACTGTGTTCTTTGACTCACTCAACAAGTGTGACATTAAGATGAGGTTGTTCTCTTCTGATTATTTCTCTTTTCTCAGTGAAATTAAAGATTCCAAATTATCAGCTGCTGGTGAGGATGGAATGAAGCAAGAGGTAATGTTGGATGTTTGTGGAGAAAGGAGATGAACTAGTCCTCTCAGAGAGGGGGGAAGGAAATTGACAAGACTAAGGAAATACATCCCTTCTAGGCCTCTTGGCTAAGACCAGGTGTAGACTAAGGGGATATAGAAGGAATGCCAGGAAACACTGATTCCAAGATATACTGATGCTTGCTTGATATTTGGTTCTTAAATTTAAAGTGAGGTCAAACATCATGGTTTTGTGTTTTTCTGAAGCCATATTCAAGAGTAAGCAGATAGCTGAGAAACACTTGACACACAGAACATGAGGAGCAAGGCTGTTAAGGGCGTACCGTAGGAGGGTAAAGGGCTTCTGCAATGGCTCAGCAGGTAAAGAATCCACCGCAAATGCAGGAGACACAGGAGATGTGGGTTCAATCCCTGGGTCAGGAAGATCCCCTGGGGAAGGAAATGGCAACCCACTTCAGTATTGTTGCCTGGAAAATCCCACAGACAGAGGAACCTGGCGGGCTACAGTCCACAGGATTGCAAAGAGTCGGATGCAACTGAGCACACACACAGGCGGGTAAAGGTGGTAGACCACGGAATCTAAGCTGGGTAGAGATGACAAAACAGCTGGGAGGTGACAGAGTAAATTAACTGGAAGGTCCCACAGGACTGAACTTGCTGGAGTAGGGGTGAGACACAGGCTAAAAGAAAGCAAGGAGGAAATGGGAGGTGGCTAGAGAGCAAGAGGCTTAAAACTGAGACCCCCAAAGTCGTGGTTATTAGTCATGGTGCAGTCTTGGGTATGACCAAAGTGAGTGTTTGAGATGGAGTCAAAGAAAAGTTAAATGGAGAACTGTGAAGACAGACTGTTAGACAAATCACCAACAAGGATACTAAAGTCACCAGTGACACACAGAAAAATAAAACAATCAAGATTACAGTTAGAGGAGCAAGTAAGCCAGACAAGTTCTTTATCTGGCCCCCCTGTTCATTCTTCTCTAGCAGGGCTATTCCTGTTCTCTTCCATTTTGTTCTCCATATGTTAGGGACAATGAAAAGTATCAATGTCTATTATTGTAAAATTAATGCCTATTATTGTCTATTATTTTACATCATTATGTAAAAGCTATTAATAAAGGTACAAATAATGTTAAATGCCAGTAACATAAATACAGCAAGTGGTAATGCCATTGTTTACTAAGGATTTAAGCAAATATGACACTGGAAACTCACTGTAAGACTATATTCTGTAAATAATTTAGTGTAAGGATGGTTTGTATCTCATTCTAGAGCTCTTGTCATAAGGAATTTTTAATGATTTGCTAGAATATGAACTGCAAAGCTGAATTTCAATTATATTTCACAGTGGATATTTGTCAAATGGATGAAAGTACAGCTTGTGGTCAGGCACCAGATAGGTGAAGAATGACTGGTTTAAGCGCGTTAGAAAATAAATCATGTGAAAAATCTCAACAGAACGTTAAAAATTACTAACTCAGAGTCCCATTTTTCTGACCATTGATTCTCAGACTTAGATTTCTAAAGCTATTGTAGCTAAACAACTTCTTTAAAAACAACAACTGGAGATTAGTGTTGTCATTGGGTTGCTTAGCTTTTATTTTGCAAGGTAAAGATTTCTTAAGCAAACAAAAATATTAAACCTGACATCTTCTATCACCACCATTTAATCTAAGAAAATATATTGTACTATCAAAAGGTAGGATGGACATATAATCTCAGAATGAATAAGAGTTTTTTGTATTAGACTCAAGAGTGAGTGCTCTGGAGTCAGCTTGTCTGGGTTCAAGTCCTGGTTCTTCCACTTATAACTGGAAATAATAATAGCAACTACATCAGAATATTATGACAATTAAGGCACTTAGAAAGAGCTCATGCTGCTGCTGCTGCTAAGTTGCTTCAGTCATGTCCGACTCTGTGAGACCCCACAGACGACAGCCCACCAGGCTCCTCCGTCCCTGGGATTCTCCAGGCAAGAACACTGGAGTGGGTTGTCATTTCCTTCTCCAAGAAAGAGCTCATAAATAGGCTTAATTAATATTAGCTTATTTTTTTTTTTATCACCTTGCTGCGCAGGAGTTATGAGATCCAACCAGACTGCCAACTGGTAGGTGAGAATTAAATCACTGTTGCTGCTAAGTCGCTTCAGTCGTGTCCGACTCTGTGCAACCCCATAGACGGCAGGCCACCAGGCTCCCCCATCCCTGGGATTCTCCAGGCAAGAACACTGGAGTGGGTTGCCATTTCCTTCTCCAATGCATGAAAGTGAAAAGTGAAAGTGAAGTCGCTCAGTCGCATCCGACTCTTGGCGACCCCATGGACTGCAGCCCACCAGGCTCCTCCATCCATGGGATTTTCCAGGCAAGAGTACTGGAGTGGGGTGCCATTAGGTGACTGTAAAGCCTGAAAATAAATGAAGATCTTGCTTGTGAAATTCTTTCTGAGACTGACTACTGTGACCATCTGGCCCCTTAAACACTTTATCTAAAACACCATCGTCACTGGGACACTGCAAATTACAGGACTCATTCCACTGATGAACCTCAAAATCCAAATTAACACTGTAATAAATGAATTGTAACAGCAGTTTCACAAAGATTTTGCTAGTGTTCAGCAGGGCAAGATTCTCTGTAGCTTTAGCCTCTGTTTCCAGGTGGATTACTATCAGAGTCAATCCTCCCTGCTCCTCTTATGCCTTAAGCAAGATTCAATTCATACCAATTTCTCAAGCCTTCCAACCTCATTAAGGGTCAATATGTAGCTCCATCCATAAAAATCAAGCTACCATGACTATCACTTTCACATGTATACACCTTTCTAACATCTCTCTCCCCAACCTGTTCTATTACAATAAGCATGTTTCTTCTTCAAAGTTCCCCTTATCACCCCAATTGCACCGATTCTTACAGTCCTTAACTATCAGATATTAGAAAGCTGCCACTCTGTGGCACTCACCTGGGATGATCTGGTTCTATTAAGATGAGCTTGGGCTATTTCTGGGTATTTCACTCAAAAGGACATTTGCAATGCTAGATAACCACTGCCCATCCTTTGTCTCTTAGTTTGAGGTAGCTTAGTATGATATACTGGAGAAGGAAATGGCAACCCACTCCAGTGTTCTTGCCTGGAGAATCCCAGGGACGGGGGAGCCTGGTGGGCCACCATCTATGGGGTCGCACAGAGTCGGACACGACTGAAGCGACTTAGCAGCAGCAGCAGTATGATATACACTTCTGATTCTAACTTTCACTCTCTTAGTTAAATGAGCAATTCTCCAACCACGTACAAATGTGTAACACTGTTTGAGCCCCACGTATTGTTACTCAGTGATTATAATCATACAAACTTTGGTGGGGACAACTTTAAGAGGCTTTAAGGTGTGTGCTACGATTAGCATGGATGACTTTTGATCTAAAAGTCTAAACAGAGTAAGACTTTATCCACTATAATAAAGCTTATGTAGCCCCTCTGATGAAAATAATACATGAAAATATGTGTAAGATATCTTAATGTACTAACTATAATCTCTTTTCTTAAGATAGTTCAATGAAAAAGAACAGCCTGTTTCTACAATAAAATTAATAAACAGTAATGTTTGCTGTTTATAATCTTTGAAATAGTACCCATAAATGTAAAAAATCTGCATTTATTAATCTCTTCAATTCTAAAAAGCAGTGAATTTTCTTTGTTTTCCTGAGATTGTATCAGAAGCAAGCCGCACTGAGGAAAAATTGTCAACTTTTAGGTAACCAAAAGAGGAAAAAAAATTAGGGCAAACGCTAATTTTACACAAGAGTAAGCAGAATAAGAATAAATTAGGACTGCTGTCAAATTAGCATCAGGATAAAGAGTGTTTATTTCGTGGGGAAACACGATCCATAAAGAGAGAGAGAGAGAGAGAAGTGTGAAGTCGGTCTGGTGGTGTTTAAAGGGGAATCCCACATAACTTCCAGTTCAAATGCAGACAGATTTGCCATGTTTGCCAAAACAGGGAGGCTATCAACAGAATAGCGGCGAGTCAGGACATATTCACAAGTCTTGCAAGCCGCTCTCTGCAGTTGTGCAAACCAGATTTGAATGCTTATTTTTAAATTGTGCACGCACTTGCAGAAAACACAATCACAAATTAATGCTAATATTTAGTCTTTTATTTTAAAGTTTGCGCAGTTCCAACTTCTAGAATTATATGAGTATTTTCTTAGTTCTGTTCAACTTATCCTTCAATTTTCCATCCATACAAGGAGGACTTGGAGCATAACTTCCATCAATTCATAATATAGGAGGGCTTTCTGTTTGTTTCAAAGATTGTCAATCAGCCTCTAAAACAAGTCATCTACATTTGCTTAGCTGGGCACTTACCAAATCTTTAAGAAAAGGAAATAGTTAAGAATGGAAACACAACTTGGACCCCATTTAAGCAGTCAGGTCTTTGATCATCCATTCTCTGGGTATCATTTCGTCTAGTAGAGACCCACTGTTGCCCCCAACAATTTTAAAATGCTGAGAGCACTCTGAGTTCCGTTATGATTAAGTGAAACGGGCCTGTGCCCTGAGCACCGAGCAGTGCAGGATGCCTGACTGGTCTATATCCAAATTAGTCACCTGAGATTCAGTACAGATCTTCTCACTAGATAGCCCACAACTAAAGATGGGGTGTGTGTAGCAACGCTCCAAACTAATCTCTGCTGACACCTCCACCTTTTATACTCCCTCAGAGGGAGTGGCCTGGTATTTCACAAATTCTTGATGACAAAAATCATGCTTCTACTATATAGCAGGTCCTGCCTTGCTGCCATCTGGCAGCACGTATCTTTACTAGTTTCAGAATTTTACAGCTTCTCCTGTCTTCTTTTTTTTCCCTCTGTCCTTCTGTTTTAAACCCACTCTACTTGCTGTTCTATATGGCCTCTGCTTCTGACTAGCAAATACCTTGTTTTCTCTAGCAGACAGCTTATTCTTTCTTCACTTATACCTGGACCTTCTATTGTATCAGTTCATGTTCTTCTGTTTCTCAGAAGTCACCTCCTTAATGCATGCCACCTGACTGATCACATCTAATTCTGTTAACACTACTAAGCTCTGACCACATCTTTGGGCTCTATTCTTTAATACTTACAATGGTAGCAGCGGTCAAACTTTAACATGCACCAACCTCCTCTGCATCTAAAAACTCAGATTTCCAAGCACTAATCCTAGAAATTTGAATTCATTAAGTTTAGAGTGGAGCTGGGGAAGTTATAAAACAAGCACTCTCTAGGTGATTTTAATGCGAGCCACAGACACTTTGAGAAACATCATTCATAGTTATAACTGACACTACATTAAGCTGCTTTCTAAGAGCTCTTAGGTTTTTATTTAGTGTAAATGTTCTATAACATTTACTTCAATTAAATCATAAGCTAATAAGAATACCTTTTTTTTTTAATTCCTTGACAAGTTGCAGATATAGAAGAGCAAAGAGCTATTCTAACAGGATAAAAGTTATCAAGAATAAATGTAAGGGACTTCCCTAGAGGTCCACTGGTTAAGACTCTGTGTTCCCACGGCAGCAGGCCTGGGTTCAGTTCTTAGTCAGGGAACTAAGATCCCAAATGCAATGTGGCTTGGCCAAAAATTAAAAATAAAAAAGAATAAATGTAAGATTTCTATACTTGAGTACAGCTAGGGGAGATATAGGCTTATGGGAGATGACACAGTGGGAGAGATTTACTTAAAAGTAAATTCACCCATGGCGGATTCATGTCGATGTATGGCAAAACCAATACAATATTGTAAAGTATTTAGCCTCCAATTGAAATAAGTAAACTTATATTTAAAAAAAAAGAGAAAAGCTCATTCAGCCAAAAATAAATAAATAACTCTAAAAAAAAAAAGGTAAATTCGGTATTAATCAAGATAGAATGTGGATGTCAAAAATATAACCCAATTTCAGCCCGCATTAAAAGAAGACTGAAGCTGTGAACACAGGACGGACAGTTCTTGCCTACTGTCTAACGCGGGCCATGCCTGCAGTGCTCCAAGTATTCCACTGACTGCTGAGTTTCACAATGCAAATATGAACAGATACTAAAGTTCAGAGAAATGAGAATAGAATGGCAGAGGGCTAAAAATCAGGTTATAAAGAGATTTTCTAGAAGAACGAATCAAGCTGGGAGTTTTAGCTCAGGGAAAACATAAATGCAAGGAGAGTTTATGTCTGGACAGAACAGCTTTCTTCACACACCTAAAGGGCTTTCAGGGGGAAGCAGGGAACCCTTTTCTGTATAGTCTTAGGGGGTGAACTACAGCTGGCAGCAGAAGCTATGAGAACCTATGTTTCACCTTAAGTTAAGGAAGACTCAATCAATGGTTGTCCAAAAAATCAATAGTTGACCCAATCAATGGAAGGCAGTGTTCAGAGAGAATGAGTTTCCTGTCACTGAAGGAATTCAAGCTTAAGGAACTTGGCAGAAGTTCCTCAGCAGAAATAGAAAATTTAAACAAAAGACAAGTATGTAAATTAAATTACTTTTAAGATCCCTTGCAATGCTGAGATTCTATCATTCCTTTGATATTCTCTGGTAGAACCAGCTAGTTTTGCAATAATATTTGAAATAAATATTCTAGGATGGGAACAAAGAAGGAGATGGAAGGCTAGGAAGATGATAAAGAGGCTACTGCTGTAATTCATGTGTAATTTACTGAAAGTATGAAAAAGATAAGAGGAATGATCCACTCCCCCAAAAAAAAAAAAAAAAAAAAGCAGAAACAAAATTAAGAGTAGTCAATAATGGATTTGAGAAAATGCATGCACACATGAATACAGCCAACTGATCTCTGACAAAAATCAAAGGCAACACAGTAGAGCAAACACTGTCTTTTCAAAAAATGGTGCCAGAATTCATGGACATCAACATGCAAAAAAAACCAAACCAACAACAACAAACCTGATCTAGGCACAGACTTCACACTCTTCACAAAAATTAATGCAAAATCAATTACAGACCTAAATGTAAAATACAAAACTGTAAAACTCCTAGAAGATAACACAGAAAAAAACCTACATGACTTATGGTATGGCAGTTACTTTTTAGATACAATACCAAAGGCATGATCCATGAGAGAAAGAATTGATAAGCTGGACTTCATGAAAATTAAAAACTTCTGCTCTGTTAAAGACAATGTCAAGAGGATGAGAACGAAAGCTACAGAATGGGAGAAAATATTTGCAAATGACACATCTGATAAAGCATTATTATCCAAAATACACAAAGAACTCTTAAACCTCAACAATAAGAAAACAGCCCAATTAAAAAATGGGCCACAGACCTTAACAGACATTTTACCAAATAAGATAAACAGATGGCAAATAAGCATATGAAAAGATGCTCTACATAATATGTCATCAGAGAAATGCAAATTAGAACAGTGAGATATCACTACATAGCTATTAGAATGGCCAAAGCCCAGAGACTGACAACGCCAAACACTGGTAAGGATGTGGAGCACTGGAATTCTCATTCATTGCTGGTGGGAAAGCAAAATAGTTTGGGCACTTTGGAAAACAGTATGATGGCTTCTTACAAACCTACTCTTTCCATTTGATCCAGCAATCACACTCCTTGGTATTTACCCAAAGGTGTTGAAAACTTATGTCTAAACTAAAACATGCACATGGATGTTTACAGGAGCTTTATTCATAACTGCAAAACTTGGAACCAACCACGATGTCCTTCAGTAGGTGACGCATAAACAAACTGTGGAACATCCAGACCATGGAATATTATTCAGGACTAAAAAGAAATGAGGTGTATCAAGTGACAAAAAGACATGGAGAATGCATAAATGCATATTACTAATCAGAAAAAGCTACTATATGGCATTCTGAAAAAGACAAATCTATGCAGTCAGTAGAAAGATCAGTGGTTGCCAGGGAAGAGGGTGACAGAATATTTTTAGGGCAGTGAAAATACTCTGTATGATGCCATAATGATGGATACACATCACTATATCAATACATTTGTTCAGACTCAGAGAACATACAACACCAAGAGTAAAATGTAATGTGAACTCGGGACCTGTGTGATAGTGATGTGTCAAAGTCAGTCCAGTAACTGTGACAACGGTAACACTCTGGTGGAGGATGGTGACAGTGGGGAAGGCTGTGCACGTGTGGGAACAGGCAGTACACAGGAAATCTCTGTACCTTCCCCTCAATTTTCCTAGGAGCCTAAAACTGCTCTAAAAAAAAAATCAATTAAAAAATGCATGCAAAGTACAAATGATATGGCCAATAAGGGATTAATATCCAACATATATAGTCCCAGGTGGTGCTTGTGGTAAAGAACCCGCCTACCAATGCAGGAGACACAGGAGACCCAGGTTTGAACCTTGGGTCAGGAAGATCCCCTGGAGGAGGGCATGGCAATCCACTCCAGTATTTTTGCCTGGAGAATCCCATGGACAGAGGAGCCCGATGGACTACAATCCATGGTGTCGCAAAGAGTCAGACACGACTGAGTGACTAAACACACACATCCAACGTATACAAACAGCTTATATAACTCAACATCAAGAAAAACAAACAACCCAGTTGAAAAATGGGCAGAAGAACTGAATGGACATTTTTCCAAAGAGGAAATGCAGATGGCCAACAGGCACATGAAAAGATGCTCAACAATGCATCAGAGAAATGCATATCAGAACCATAAACAGATATCACCTCACATCTGTCAGAACAACTATCATCAAAAAGAACACAAATAAAATGTTGGCAAGGATGTGAAGAAAAGGGAACCCTTGAACACTGTTAACAATATGCTGGTTTCTCAAAAAAAACTAAAAGTAGAACTACCATATGACCTGACAACAACTCCACTCCTGGGTATACATCTGAAAAAAAAATGAAAACACTAATTTGAAAAGATACACACTCACAATGGAATGCTACTCAGCCATAAAAAAGAACAAAATCTTGCCATCTGAGGCAACATGAATGGACTTGGAGGGCATCATGCTAAGTGAAACCAGACTGAGAAAGACAAATACTGCATGACATCACTTACAGATGGAATCTAAAAAATACAACTATATATATGAATATAACAAAAAAGAAGCAGATTCATAAATATAGAGAACAAACTAGTTGTTACCAATAGGGAGGGAGGGATGGGAAACATAGGAATGGGGGAATGGGAGATACAAATTGCTGGGTATAAAATAGGCTCAAGGGTGTACTCTACAACATGAGGAATATAGTCAATATTTTGTAGTAACTGTAAATGGAAAGTAACCTTTAAAAATTGTATTTAAAAAGTAGAAAAAATAAAAATAATAAAAAGTACTGGGTTAGCCAAATATTCCTTAGGGTTTTTCTGTACTATTTTATGGCAAAACTCAAATGAACTTTTTGGCTAATTGATAAAAAAAATCAAAAACCATGCAAAGCAAAGGAAAAATGGGAGAAAACATGACCCTAAGGACCTAGAAAAAAAGGTAACTGGAAGAAAGAACCATTTGTGGGGTGGGGGAAAAAATGTTTAACAATGTAAGAAAGTTTTGAACATTTCAAGAATTCATTTCAGTAAGAATTCTAATGAGAGATGGTGAAAGCATCTGCAGATACAGTCATATACTACATCCAGTAAAAGTGGTCTAGATGCTTTGATAGAAGGAAACCAGTCTCCAGCAAATAGGGAAGCTTAGTCTAGCGAATGGGGAGTGTGGCTTCACATTCAAGTTGTGAAATAAAGAACAAAAAACCCCAATAATAAGCCAACTTATTTAAAATGCCGAATCAAGAGGTCTAAAGAGCACCAGGCTGGGAGCAGGTGCTACACATGCTCCTGCCCTACGGGGCAAGGCTACCTACATCCTCGCCCCTCCTGTGAGTCTAGGTTAAATAAACTGTTCACCCTCCTGGGGCCCCAGTGTCCTCATCTATGAAATCAGAATGACACAAGTTTTTAAATAAGCTTTTCTCAAACTTGTGTTCCTTGAAACATTAACAGTTATATCATTATGTAAGTATGTTTGTTAAGTAAATTTAAGTAAATTTGAGAAATGTCAGACTAGATAATTTCTATGGTTTCCTACTCTAACATCGTCTAATTCTGATTCAAAATATAGCTATCTTAACATTTTAAAATCTAATATATCTACAGATATACTATATTCTTTTAATTATCTCATAGAAGTATTAAACAATGCAAAATGGGTGACAATCCTTTCAAGAAAATTTCATACCTTGACAGTGGCAACTAAGAGAAGAAAGCAAAGGGTCTAAGAGCAAGAGATGAAGAAACTGAGAAAGGACTGAATAATTAAAGTACTGCATGTAAATAATATCTTTCATTCTGTTTGTCTATCCTAAATGATCTTTTCCTTCAAATTCTTAGACAAGTTGCTAAAAACAGAATCACTCAAGTTCAAACAGTTTGATTTTTTAAAAATTCATTTTTAAACAAAATGGAGAAAAGAATCCAATCTTTTGACTGTGGCAATAAACTATAAAGATCTTCATGACCAAGATAATCACGATGGTGTGATCACTCACCTAGAGCCAGACATCCTGGAATGTGAAGTCAAGTGGGCCTTAGGAAGTATCACTACGAACAAAGCTAGTGGAGGTGATGGAATTCCAGTTGAGCTCTTTCAAATCCTGAAAGATGATGCTGTGAAAGTGCTGCACTCAATATGCCAGCAAATTTGGAAAACTCAGCAGTGGCCACAGGACTGGAAGAGGTCAGTTTTCATTCCAATGCCAAAGAAAGGCAATGCCAAAGAATGCTCAAAGTACTGTACAACTGCACTCATGTCACACACTAGTAAAGTAATGCTCAAAATTCTCCAAGCCAGGCTTCAGCAATATGTGAACCGTGAACTTCCTGATGTTCAAGCTGGTTTTAGAAAAGGCAGAAAACCAGAGATCAAATGGCCAACATCCACTGGATCATGGAAAAAGGAAGAGAGTTCCAGAAAAACATCTATTTCTGCTTTACTGACTATGCCAAAGCCTTTGACTGTGTGGATCACAATAAACTGGAAAATTCTGAAAGAGATGGGAATACCAGACCACCTGACGTGCCTCTTGAGAAACCTATCTGCAGGTCAGGAAGCAACAGTTAGAACTGGACATGGAACAACAGACTGGTTCCAAATAGCAAAAGGAGTGCGTCATGGCTGTATATTGTCACCTTGCTTATTTAACTTCTATGCAGAGTACATCATGAGACACGCTGGGCTGGAAGAAGCACAAGCTGGAGTCAAGATTGCTGGGAGAAATATCAATAACCTCAGATATGCAGATGACACCACCCTTATGGCAGAAAGTGAAAAGGAACTAAAAAGCCTCTTGATGAAGGTGAAAGAGGAGAGTGAAAAAGTTGGCTTAAAGTTCAACATTCAGAAAACGAAGATCATGGCATCTGGTCCCATCATTTCATGGGAAACAGATGGGGAAACTGTTTTTTTGAGCTCCAAAATCACTGCAGATGGTGATTGCAGCCATGAAATAAAAGATGCTTACTCCTTGGAAGGAAAGTTATGACCAACCTAGATAGCATATTCAAAAGCAGAGATATTACTTTGCCACCATAGGTCCGTCTAGTCAAGGCTATAGTTTTTCCAATAGCCCTGTGTGGATGTGAGAGTTGGACTGTGAAGAAGGCTGAGTCCCGAAAAATTGATGCTTTTGAACTGTGGTGTTGGAGAAGACTCTTGAGAGTCCCTTGGACTGCAAGGAGATCCAACCAGTCCATTCTAAAGGAGCTCAGTCCTGGGTGTTCTTTGGAAGGAATGATGCTAAAGCTGAAACTCCAGTACTTTGGCCACCTCATGCGAACAGTTGACTCATTGGAAAAGACTCCGATGCTGGGAGGGATTGGGGGCAGGAGGAGAAGGGGACGACAGAGAATGAGATGGCTGGATGGCATCACCGACTTGATAGACGTGAGTTTGAGTGAACTCCGGGAGTTGGTGATGGACAGGGAGGCCTGGGGTGCTGCAGTTCATGGGGTTGCAAAGAGTCGGACACGACTGAGCGACTGAACTGAACTGAACTGAATAAACTATCATCTTTCTTTATGTTACAGTGTCTCACCTGGAGCCACAACTGCATATAACATGAATATGAACTTTGAAGAGCTGAGTTCTATGTCATTTAGTATGACATATGGTCAGCCTTCCATAGCCAGATAAAGAAAGATCAGACTACAGAGAATTTATAACATTATAAAGTGGTCTTCCTTTCTCCCTTTTTCTAAGCTCTTCACAGCCTCAGTTGGTTGCCTAACTGAACAGTTACGAGAGGAAGTCAAAGCAACCAAGTAGCATACAGGAAAGCAAGAAGAACCAATAAAGAGAAGTTTTGTAGAAAGAGAAGTGCAGTAAAAGAAGAAAAGTGTCAGGCAAAAAAGTAGTAGTTGTGGGTCACTATGGAAATGTCTTTGGAATGCATTAACAATCTGCAATTTGGGTAATTCTCCTACGTATATGTGAGATGTGACTGAATATATATAATGTGTGTGGATTAGCAGCATACTAATTATAGGTTTATCCTCTAGTAACCATTCATTATCAAAAGACTCGTAAGTCTTGCTAAGTTTTCTCCCTCATTACAGGATTCTAGGTAGATTTTCAAAAATCAAAGTACTTCTAAAAAACTGTATCATTGTGGGTAAATCTGAGTAAATATATGTATAAATAATTCAGAAGTTTAAGCTACAGATGTGTGCACCTTTATATATCAGTTTTCAGTCACTCTGGAATAAGAACAGAACTCAAACTATTACTTGCTTAGAGAAAAGATACTGTATTAAGACCAGAGGTATTAGTGAAGTATTCAAAGTCACAAATAAATCTCTGAAGTAAAAGATTCATTAAATACAATGGCTTTCAATGTCAAAGTTTAACACTATTAGTAAAATGGTACGTGGAAGGGATTTACTGTCGTCTACGGTAATTTCTTTAAGAAACCTGAAAGAACACTATGTTAATTATTTAAAAAGTAAATGTAAAACCCTAGTTGCTGGCAGGTTTTTTTTTTTTAAATTATGAACATAATATCAAAGGTAGATTACTCAAGATAACAAATCATATGGACCTCAGAGAAAAGCCTTGTTTGAATCATGGTAGAAGTATCAAGGCTCTTCCTCTTCCTCTTCTGAACAGTAATGTGTTATGTTCTGGGCAGTTTTTTGCTAACATTATAGTTAATTTTTTCTTCCACTTCCCTTCCTACAACATCCTGTTCTCTATAGTGTCTTTCAAGATGGTTGTTGTTTTTCTAAGTCAGTATACTACATAGAAGAAGAAACTGACAAGATTTATATAAGGAAGTGAGAGAGCATTTATCAGCTCTTTTCTGATGGAATGTGATAAAAAGTAAATAGAGATCAGCCAAAGTATGAGTTCATAAACAAAGAAAACATATTTCCAGGTGTCCCTTGACTACCTTATCAACAAACACTGTTCAAAATGTATAATTACAAAATATCAAGAGGATAATCTCAGGCGTAAACTGTTTTGAACAGCAACAAAAGTTTAAGATAAGGAGATATACCTAAACATTTGATTAAAGGGAATAGATTAAAGATTTTTGTCTTTTATAACAGCACTTTTTGGCAATATAATCATACCAACCACCATTATGTAATGTTTCACAGTAAGCAAGGTACTATGCTAGGAAATTTTTACACATTAATGCTCTACTGACAATGAACTTACAAAGTAAGTAATTTTGCAGGTGAGGATACCAAAACTCAGAAAGTTCAGGGCCCAGGGCCCTGAAGTACTAAGATGCCCTGGGGGATACAAGTGATAGGTGGTGATGTCAAAGCCAGGCCTGTTGGTGTGCCCAAAAAGCCTTCTTACTGCTGAGGAAGAGATGCTAATTTACCAGTACAAGCTTATCTTGATATAGTTTTGCTAATATGATTCATATTTTTTTAAAAGTCATTATATGTGTTCTTTCTTGGGAAAAAGCCCATGATACACACTCTTTTTTTTTTTTTTTTAATGAAAGTACCCTTTATTTTAACTGTGGAAAATTCTGAAAGAGACAGAAATACCAGACCACCTGACCTGCCTCTTGAGAAATTTGTATGCAGGTCAGGAAGCAACAGTTAGAACTGGACATGGAACAACAGACTGGTTCCAAATAGCAAAAGGAGTACGTCAAGGCTGTATATCGTCACCCTGCTTATTTAACTTCTATGCAGAGTTCATCATGAGAAACGCTGGGCTGGAAGAAGCACAAGCTGGAATCAAGATTGCTGGGAAAAATATCAATAACCTCAGATATGCAGATAGCACCACCCTTATGGCAGAAAGTGAAGAGGAACTAAAGAGCCTCTTGATGAAAGTAAAAGAGGAGAGCGAAAAAGTTGGCTTAAAGTTCAACATTCAGAAAACAAAGATCATGGCATCTGGTCCCATCACTTCATGGCAAATAGATGGGGTAACAGTGGAAACAGTGAGAGACTTTATTGTGGGGGGCTCCAAAATCACGGCAGATGGTGATTGCAGCCATGAAATAAAAAGACACTTACTGCTTGGAAGAAAAGTTATGACCAACCTACACAGCATTTTAAAAAGCAGAGACATTACTTTGCCAACAAAGGTCCATCTAGTCAAGGCTATGGTTTTTCCAGTGGTCATGTATGGATGTGAGAGTTGGACTACAAAGAAAGCTGAGTGCCGAAGAATTGATGCTTTTGAACTGTGGTACTGGAGAAGACTCTTGAGAGTCCCTTGGACTGCAAGGAGATCCAACCAGTCCATCCTAAAGGAAATCAGTCCTGAATATTAATTGGAAGGACTGATGCTGAAGCTGAAACTCCAATACTTTAGCCACCTGATGGGAAGAGCTGATTCATTTGAAAAGACCCTGATGCTGGGAAAGATTGAAAGCAAGAGGAGAAGGGGACGACAGAGGATGAGATGGTTGGATGGCATCACCGACTCAATGGACATGAATCTGAGTAAACTCTGAGAGTTGGTGATGGACAGGGAAGCCTGGCATGCTGCAGTCCATGGGGTTGCAAAGAGTCGGACACGACTGAGTAACTGAACTGAACTCAACCCTTTATTTTTTGGAGGATAACTACTTTACAATATTGTGGTGGATTCTGCCATACATTAACATGAATCAGCCACAGGTGCACATGTGTCCCCCCATCCTGAACTCCCCCTTCAGCTTCCTCCCCACCCCATCCCTCTGGGCTGTCCCAGAGCACCAGTTTTGAGTGCCCTGCTTCATGCATCAAACTTGCACTGGTCATCTATTTTACATATGATAATATACATGTTTCAATTGCTATTCTATCAAATCATCCCACCCTCGCCTTCTCCCACATAGTCCAGAAGTCTGTTCAATACACTCTTTAATAAAGAAAAATGTCACAATATGACCAGTATGACATTGATCACAATGACCAGTGTATGATTCTATTTAAAGAGAAAAAGTGTAGAGCCAGTCAAAAATACATACGTGTATAAATACCTAAGTAAAATACCTTCCCCCTTCTTATTTTTGTAGTCCAGTTCCATTTAGGAACAATACAAGAGGTCTTTCCTAGATTAAGAAGGAATCTAAAAGGATCAACATAGATTTAATAACATTTTAAAGACAAGGCATTCATCAGGGCATCTGCTGCTTCTTCATACTATCTACTACAATGTACCTTATACTTTACACAATACTACTCTGGGTATGCTGTGTTAGTCCCACATACACCATAAGCATCTTCAGGGCAGGATTTGGATCTAACTAAGTGGTCTACAACTGAGTTAATCAAGTTCTTGGTGTTTATTCACTTTCTAAAAACTTACACTGTGAGCCAGGCACCAGCACAGGAGCAGAACATACACTAGTAACCAAATAAAGAAGGTCTCTTCCTTCCTGAATTTATCTTATGCTTATGCAGGGTAGGGGCATGGCAGGGCCTACCCGCCAGGGTGTAATAAGCAATTATGCTACAAGGTAATAATGCATAGAAGAACATGGAATTACTAGAACACCTTGGAGGAACACTAAAGTCAAAGCATTCTGTAAAAAGTGAGATCAAAGCTGAGGCCTGGAGGATGAACAGAAGGTTGGATTAAAAGATGGTGAAAAAGTACCTTTGGATATTGAGGTAAGAGACAGTAGCATGGCAAATTAGTGGAGCCTAAAATAGCACAAGTTGGCTGGAACCCAGAGCATGGGGGAGGGGGGTACAGGCTGAGAGAGGAGGTGGGAAAGTTTGGCAGGGGCCAGACCACATCAGGCTTGTAAGCCACGGAAGGAGTTAAGGAGAGCTACTAAAGAGTTTTAACCAGTGAAGTGACAGGATCAGACTTGCCTTTTTATAAAAATCACTCCAGTTACAGTGTGGAGAATGGATTAGAGAAGGGCAAGGCTGAAGGCTTAGGGAGCAATTCAGGCAAGAGATAATGGTGGCCTGAAGGAAGGCAGTGGCGGGGAGATGGAGAGAAGTGGACAGATTTGAGATTAGGAGGAGAAGGCAGTACTGACAGGAAATGGGAGGGGAGGGAAAGAGTGAAGTTAAACAGGGTGCCTAGATTCTCTGCCAGAGCATTGCCTGTGCTATAAAACAGAAGTATGTATAGGGGAGAGGATGGAGGGGGCAGATGAATGAGTTTGATTGTGCATTTACTGTATATCCATGAGATAGCCAAGAGGTTATGATGCTAGAAGTCCAGAGCTCTAATTTCAGACTGTAATGGAATACGCATATTTGAGAGTTAGTGGCATAAAGACACTAATTGAACCTATGGAAATGGATGTGACCAATTTAGGGGAGAACAATTTCAGAATGAGGAAAAGAGCTCTAAGACAGACTCCAGGGGAACTCTATTGCAAAGGACACAAAGGAGACTGAGAAGGGACAGCCAGAAAGGCAAAAAGGAAGATGAGAAATCCTTGGAGGGAGAGAAACCAAGTTAAGAGTTTATTTCAAAAAAGAGTGGTCCATGGTGTGTTCTTAAATGTACATAGAGTGACTGAAGCTCAACTTCCCTGTATCCTCAATGGACTGAAATTACATTCATTTAGCAAATATTTATGCAGGGCGATGCTTCTCAAACTATCTATGTTAAAACCCAGTTTGTTTTTTTTTCTTGTAAGTTTTCAATCCACTGCACCTGGCTTCCCAGATGGTGCTAGTGGTAAAGAACCTGCCTGCTAATGCAGAAGACGTAAGAGACGCAGGTTCCATCCCTGGAGGGAATCGACACAGGGAAGATCTGGAGGAGAGCATGGCAACCCACTCCAGTATTCCTGCCTGGAGAATTCCATGGACAGCAAGCTTGCCAGGCTACAGTCCACAGGGTTGCAAAGAGTTGGACCCAACTGAAGCGACTTAGTACGCACACATCCTCAATTCAGCTTCCAGGGGTTTTTTCATGGTGATGAATACATGTGCAATGATTATTTTCTACTCCCCCAAGGTCCTCCTGATTTTCTTATTTCTAATATTTTCTCACGGAGACCTGAGTCTCACCTCTAGTTCTGTTACCACAGTAACTAATGACCAAATTCTGCCAATTTCATCTTTGTAACTGTTTTCAATCTTTTCTTCCCTTTCCATTCCCACTGTCACCACCTTAACCCAGGTTTCTAGTACCACACAACTGCACAATTATGGTCTTCTGGTCTCTCACTATCTCATCTTTCACCTCCTCTCGAGAGCAATGCTTTTCATACAGCATAATCACATTAATTATCTAAGACACTAACTTTAATTGCTTTGTTCCCCTATTGAAAATTCCCCCATGACTTCCCATTATGATTGTTTATTCAAAAATTACATTCATTTGGCAAATACTGATGTAGGGCAATGCTTTTCCAACTATGCTAAGACCTATTTTTTTTTTCCTTCTAAGTTTTCAATCCATTGCAGACCAATGTTTTCGTAAAAATACGATTTAAAAAAGTAATAATTTTTAAATTACTAAAAAAAGTTTCTAAATTCTTATTATCAATTTTGATATTTTTCTCATGATGGACTGGTAACAACGGTTCATGGCTCAGCAATGATCTGTAGACTGTATTCCAAACTGCCTGGTTGTTGCTAATAGATAAAAATCCACGCACATATGGACACCTTATCTTTGACAAAGGAGGCAAGAATATACAATGGATTAAAGACAATCTCTTTAACAAGTGGTGCTGGGAAATCTGGTCAACCACTTGTAAAAGAATGAAACTAGACCACTTTCTAACACCATACACAAAAATAAACTCAAAATGGATTAAAGATCTAAACGTAAGACCAGAAACTATAAAACTCCTAGAGGAGAACATAGGCAAAACACTCTCTGACATACATCACAGCAGGATCCTCTATGACCCACCTCCCAGAATACTGGAAATAAAATCAAAAATAAACAAATGGGACCTAATTAACCTTAAAAGCTTCTGCACATCAAAGGAAACTATTAGCAAGGCGAAAAGACAGCCTTCAGAATGCGAGAAAATAATAGCAAATGAAGCAACTGACAAACAACTAATCTCAAAAATATACAAGCAACTCCTACAGCTCAACTCCAGAAAAATAAACAACCCAATCAAAAAATGGGCCAAAGAACTAAATAGACATTTCTCCAAAGAAGACATACAGATGGCTAACAAACACATGAAAAGATGCTCAACATCACTCATTATCAGAGAAATGCAAATCAAAACCACTATGAGGTACCATTTCACACCAGTCAGAATGGCTGCGATCCAAAAGTCTACAAATAATAAATGCTGGAGAGGGTGTGGAGAAAAGGGAACCCTCTTACACTGTTGGTGGGAATGCAAACTAGTACAGCCACTATGGAGAACAGTGTGGAGATTCCTTCAAAAACTGGAAATAGAACTGCCTTATGATCCAGCAATCCCACTGCTGGGCATACACACTGAGGAAACCAGAAGGGAAAGAGACACGTGTACCCCAATGTTCATCACAGCACTGTTTATAATAGCCAGGACATGGAAGCAACCTAGATGTCCATCAGCAGATGAATGGATAAGAAAGCTATGGTACATATACACAATGGAGTATTACTCAGCCATTAAAAAGAATACATTTGAATCAGTTCTAATGAGGTGGATGAAACTGGAGCCTATTATACAGAGTGAAGTAAGCCAGAAGGAAAAACATAAATACAGTATACTAACGCATATATATGGAATTTAGAAAGATGGTAACAATAACCCGGTGTACAAGACAGCAAAAGAGACACTGATGTATAGAACAGTCTTATGGACTCTGTGGGAGAGGGAGAGGGTGGGAAGATTTGAGAGAATGACATTGAAACATGTAAAATATCATGTAAGAAACGAGTTGCCAGTCCAGGTTCGATACACTATACTGGATGCTTGGGGCTGGTGCACTGGGACGACCCAGAGGGATGGTATGGGGAGGGAGGAGGGAGGAGGGTTCAGGATGGGGAACACATGTATACCTGTGGCAGATTCATTTTGATATTTGGCAAAACTAATACAATTATGTAAAGTTTAAAAATAAAATAAAATAAAAAAAAGAAGAACGTCAAAAAAAAAAAAAACACATTACAGTTGCACCCTCAATGCAGGGCGATTTTGCCATTCAGCGGTGACATTTTTGATTGTCACACGGCAGGAAGGAGGGACTACCGGCACTGAGTGAATAGAGGCCAGAGATGCTATTAAACAACCTAAATGAACAGCATAGCCCCCGCCCCCCGACCAAGACTTATCCAGCCTAAAATGTCAAAAATGCCAAGGCTGAGAAACTCTGCTTTACAAGTGTAATGCAAATGAATAATTAGAAGAAAGGCTAAGAACAGACACATAAGCACCTGAGTCTGCCTGGAAGGTTAAATGGACAGTACTTACCAAAGTCCTCATCTCCTGACTCGCAGCTTTCCAGAACCCAACCACGGCCTAACTTTTCAACAACAGTGTTGCTAGACTGGTCAAAGTTGTGAGTGCTATGCCTTGCTTACTGTCAAGTTCCAAGGATACAAACCACCATCCCTTCCCTTCCCCTACCCAAATCACTCAGCATTTAAGGCCTCACTCTAGGGCTAACTCCTCCAAGAAGTCTTCTGTGATCCTTTCTTTCAAAATTCCTAAAGATTTGCCATCTATACCACTCATTTAGCATTCTATCACATACTGGCTTTTGATACTATTGACATTTGTTAGGTTATATTGTTTAACTCCTAAATGATTATTTGATTTTCACATTCATGTGCCATCTCTAAGCTGACAGCTCACTAAGAGAGAGCTTCTGACACAGCCCCAGCAGCCACCCATTTCCTGTAGTGTGCTACAAAGAGCACCCAAAGCATACGAAGCACGGGGACTAGAGTTACTGGGGAGCAGGCATCACAGTCCTACCACCAGTTCTTCACATGTCTTGAGCTCATGACAATCTGAATATATCAGGTTACTGCAAAAGTAACATCTACAAACTTTAGTATCTTAGAAAGTTTACGGATTCATAGACTGAGTGTCTATACTTCTTACTGCAGGCCAAGGTAAGTCCTCAGGTTTCTGCCATATTCAAGTTCCAGAAAATCTACTAGAAATAAGAAAATTAGGGAATCCCAATTAAGACAGTTCCTCCATTCAAATTTTAAAACCCAAACAGATACTTCTTTATGCTTTCAGTCAAGACACTCACTGCCCAGACAACAATCTGAGATTTTAGAAAATATCTCTACTCTTAAAAACAAAAATGGTTAGAAAAAGGTGGGAAGAAGGGGAAGGAGTAGAAGCAAGGAAAAAGAGGAGGAGGAGGAGACGAAAAGGAGTATGATAAAGAGGAAGGAGGCGGCGGTAGTTTAACTCTTTAGCAGAGGAATAGAGGGCAAAAAGCTTAAACAGTTGTCTGACATATAAATGAAAAGGTCAGACTTCCATAGTTATTAACCAGCTCTATATATGCTCAGTATGCAGAATTCTACCAAATCACCAAAGTACTGGGTAATGTCTGAATGTGAAGACTGTCATTTATAAGTGTGTACAGGAAATGGTAGTGGGTGAGGCCAGACCTATAGACCTGCAGTGCTTTAATAATTCCTCCCTCCCTTTTCACCCCCCAAATCTATTAGGTCTAAGCTCTTACAACCTTATATATATGGAAAGGTTGAGAATTAATTCAGGAAGAAAGGCAAAAGTGAAAGTTATGTACTCATCATAGGATATTATCTGACATAAAATTCAAGGCTTTATTGACTACTTGACTCTTAACTTCATCTCCTCAATATCCAGAGGCAACTCGGAATACAGACTCTGAAGCCAAGCATCCTGATTCCCAGTTGCAACACTGCCAGTTACTAGTTGTACAAACTCAGTGAGTCATTTCCTTTCCTCTTTTCCTCCCCCTGCTTCCTGGACCAGAGACCCAAGTTCTAGTACTAGTTCCACCATTGACCTGGTTAGTGACCTTGGGCCACAATTTCTGCACCTGTAAGGAGAAGGCACCAGGGGATGTACTAGATCAGTGGTTCTCAACCAAGGGTGATTTTGCCCCCAGGGGACATTTGACAATGTCTTGAGATATTTCCGATTATCACCACTAGGTTTGAGAGGGACAGTGCAACTTGGCTTCTAGCCGGTAGAGGCCAGAGATGCTGCTGAAAATACTACAATGCACAGGACAGCCAGTACCTCAGGACAAATAAATATCCAGCTCAAAATGTCAACGGTGCCACAACTGAAAAACCTATGGCTTCAGCTCCCTTGAAGGTCACCTCAGAGGTCCCCTAGAAGTAAGGCTGAGAAGCCCATTTTAATAGTTTTATATTATGGGCTTTCATGAGAAAACAACAACATAAGAGTTAATGACATGCACTCTCAGGCTAGATTCAGTCATTTCAGTTCAGTCGCTCAGTCGTGTCCGACTCTTTGTAACCCCATGGACTGAAGCACGCCAGGCTTCCCTGTCCATCACCAACTCCCAGAGCTTGCTCAAAGTCATGTCCATAGAGTCAGTGATGTCATCCAACCATCTCATCCTCTGTTGTCCCCTTCTCCTCCTGCCTTCAATCTTTGCCAGCATCAGGGTCTTTCCCAATGAGTCAGTTCTTCACATTAGATGGCCAAGGTATTGGAGTTTCAGCTTCAGCATCAGTCCTTCCAATGAATATTCAGGACTGATTTCCTTTAGGATGGACTGGTTGGATCTCCTCACAGTCCAAGGGACTCTCAAGAGTCTTCTCCAACACCATAGTTCAAAAGCATCAATTCTTTGGTGCTCAGCTTTCTTTGTAGTCCAACTCTCACATCCATACCTGAATACTGGAAAAACCATAGCCTTGACTAGATAGACCTTTGTTGGCAAAGTAATGTCTCTGCTTTTTAACATGCTGTCTAGGTTGGTCACAGCTTTTCCTCCAAGGAGCAAACATCTTTTAATTTCATGGCTGCAATCACCATCTGCAGTGATTCTGGAGCCCAAAAAATAAAGTCTCTGTTTCCATTGTTTCCCCATCTATTTGCCATGAAGTGATGGGACCGGATGCCATGATCTTAGTTTTCTAAATATTGAGTTTTAAGGCAACTTTTACACTCTTTCACTTTCTTCAAGAGGCTCTTTAGTTCTTCTCTTTCTGCCATAAGGGTGGTGTATCTGCATATCTGAGATTATTGATATTTCTCCCAGCAATCTTGATTCCAGCTTGTGCTTCTTCCAGCCTGGCATTTCGCATGATGTACTCTGCATATGAGTTAAATAAGCAGGGTGACAATATACAGCCTTGATGTACTCCTTTCCCTATTTGGAACCAGTCTGTTGTTCCATGTCCAGTTCTAACTGTTGCTTCTTGACCTGCATACAGATTTCTCAGGAGATGGGTCAGGTGGTCTGGTATTCCCATCTCTTTCAGAATTTTCCACAGTTTGTTGTGATCCACAGTCAAAGGCTTTGGTGTAGTCAACAAGGCAGAAATAGATGTTTTTCTGGAACTCTCTTGCTTTTTCGATGATCCAATGGATGTTGGCAATTTGATCTCTGGCTCCTCTGCCTTTTCTAAATCCAGCTTGAACATGTGGAATTTCATGGTTCACGTATTGTTGAAGCCTGGCTTGGAGAATTTTGAGCATTGCTTTGCTAGTGTGAGAGATGAGTGCAATTGTGTGGTAGCTTGAACATTCTTTGGCATTGCCTTTCTTTGGGATTGGAATGAAAACTGACCTCTTCCAGTCCTGTGGCCACTGCTGAGTTTTCCAAATGTGCTGGCATATTGAGTGCAGCACTTTCACAGCATCATTTTTCAGGATCTGAAATAGCTCAACTGGAATTCCATGACCTCCACTATTGTTCGCAGTGATGATTCCTAGGGTTCACTTGACTTAGCATTCCAGGATGTCTGGCTCTAGGTAAGTGATCACACCATTGTGGTTATCTGGGTCATGAAGATCTTTTCTGTATAGTTCTTCTGTGTATTCTTGCCACCTCTTCTTAATATCTTCTGCTTCTGTTAGGTCCATACCATTTCTGTCCTTTATCGTGCCCATCTTTGCATGAAATGTCCCCTTGGTATCTCTAATTTTCTTGAAGAGATCTCTAGTCTCTTCCATTCTTTTGTTTTCCTCTATTTCTTTGCATTGATTGCTGAGGAAGGCCAGACTGAGTTCAAATCTACCACTTACTAGCTATATGTCTTGGACCAGTTACTCAACCTTTAGAGACTCACTTACCTTTTCCATTAAATGAGGACAATACAGTATGTACCCCATAACGTTGTTGTGAGGGTTAAATAAATTAATAGATGTAAAGCATTTAGAGCAGTGCCTGGCCCTATATAATTAACAGCTAACATCACCATTACCACCTGAATACAGAAGGAAAATTGAAAAAAAAAAAAAAAAACCAACCATTTTACTTTAGGAGTCACATGAATTAGGTTCCTGAGTGGAAAGGTTTTTAAGACCAAAGGGATTCAAGCATGGTTGCTCACATGGCAGACACTCTGCTCTCCCCCAATCCCTTCTCCCACTCCTTCCTCTCTCATGCTTCCACAGCTGCTTAAAGTCTCTAAAGTCTCGGGTGCAAATGTTCTCACGGTTGGGAGGGAATACAAGCTACTTGCACCCATTCCATAATACAAAAAGTATATCCATTCTACAATGCAGAAATTAACTGGAGGAAGTGGTCTGTTACACATCAAGAAACTGTTTTTATCTTTCAGGAGAAAAGGACTGCCTATGCTTAGCAAGGGGCTGCCATCGTAGCTCTTGGGATCCAGGCCTGTCTCTGAGCTCTCCTTCTCCACAGAAACTTCACCAGGGAGAGGGACATCCTTGTCCCCCAGCTCCCTTGATGTGCCGTCAGGGGAGCTGCCATGAGACAGACAGAGCCTATATGGTTGTCTTTTTGTTTTTTAATTATACAAGCAGAAATATCACAGTTAAACATTCAGAGAAGAGGTACACAGAGTGAAGGAACAAAGTCTCTCTTTATGTCCCATCCTTATTTCCCTTTCACGGAAGCAGGCAAGTTTTTTTTTCAATTTAATGTGAGTTCATATTGACTTTTCTAACAGCATTTACTTTAGTATGTTTAATTATTAAAACGTATCTGTATGTTTAGAGCTATATCATTTTAAGATTTGTTTCACTGTATTCCACAGTAGGTTGGGAAGGATGCAGCCTAATTTATTTAATCATTTCCTCACTGGCGGACATTTAGGTAAAAACTTCAGACTTCAACTTCACAATGACACAACTGTTGATTTGTAAGTAACTCAATTGTAGTTGCCAGCAAATAAAATCCAGTGGTGATTCTATAGATAGTTCTGCCTTCCTCAAAGAAAGAAATCATTCTAAAAGTCTATTTATAAATTAAAAATGCCAACTGAATTTACATATAATTTGACTCTGAGATAAAAGCATAACTATAACATTTATATTCAAACATAAATAAGTTTAACTTAAAAAATTAAAACCAATGAAAATTTAATTTTAGGTTAAAATTTTCAGCATATAAAAAGGCACCCATAATATTTCTCAGGGTGTCTGTTTTATCTTTATATCCTGCTCTACAGTTTCTGAAAATCACACAGTCATAAGGCCATTTTCTTCTTCTAATTAAAAAAATAAGATAAATTCCCCAACCTGAAGTTAGAATTAGTAAATTATCACATTCTTCATATTCAAGTATCATCTATAAGTACTCAGTGGAAAAGCAGAAGGGGTGAGTTTTGCATCTCTAACTAGTGAGCAATTGCTTTCTTTTCCTTTCCTAATAAATTACAGGCAGACTTGAACAGATGTCAGGTTGGCATTCAAAACCTAAAATATAGCTGAAAAGCAAGTTATGACTAATACAAGGAAAAAAGATGAATGTCAGAAAGCTTCATTTTTTTTTTGTTTTTTTTCAAATTTCAGATAAGCTCTTTAGCCTTAGGGTTCCTTTTACAGAGCCCTAGAGTTCGGCAAGATGTCTTAACCCCCATTTAAATTGCAATCTCTCCTCATGTGTGGGGGTGTGAAAATGCATTTTAAGAGTGTCAGTGTTTATGTTAATCTTAGCAAAAACTCCCTCTCTCCCAAATATGGCATGGACAAAACCTCAGCGCCCTTTCTTCCTCCGTATTTTATTTGCACTGTTTTTAGCATGTGAAAGATGTCTGCATGTGATTGAAAGGCTCCTTATCTTCTCGGCAACTGACTTGGTAGAGTAACTGCAGTTTCACTGGTGATATCAGAAACGAGTTGCTTTCCTCTAGAATTTCAAGAGAGACTTTAAAAATACAGATTGAAAATAGGTTTAGAGATGGAGGCAGAGAAAGGGGGACAAGAAAGAACACAGTGTCAGTTTCAAAGAAAGGGGGCACAAGATGCTAACTATTGGCTGTACCCCCCACGGGGTGGCCTGCATTTCTATCACAAAGTATAGTGCTGGCTCTCAGTTGTGTCCAACTCTGCGAGCACATGGACTGTAGTCCACCAGGCTCCTCTGTCCATGGGATTTTCCAGGCAAGAATAGTGGAGTGGGTTGCCATTTTCTATTCAAGGGGCTCTTCCCGACCCAGGGATCCACCCTGTGTCTCAACGGTCTCCTGCATTGACAGGCGGATTTCTTTTACCACTGAGCCACTTGGGAAGCCCAATTACAAGGTATAGGTCCACCCAAGGACAGGATGAGGCTTGAGGCCTTTAAGTCACTACACTCTTTCTTCCAGCTCTGAAACAGATAACTTCTGCCAAAGCCACTTTGCTTGATGCATGTGAACTTAGTCCTAAAATTATATTAAGAGACAGTAATTCTTTAACAATTATTTCACTGTTCTTTGAAAAAAAAAAATTGTTGTTTTTGCTCTGACATTTATGGTATAGAGGTAACTGCCAGGGATGCCAAAAAAGGAAGTTTCTTTGTACAAACTATCTTTTCCAACCAAAGAGCTATAATGAGAATGGAGGTGATCCTTTGTCCAGGGCACTATCCACACAACTGCACACCAGGCAGTAAGCGTGGTGAAGGGCTGAACAGGAGCACAAGGGCATTCCTCTGACACCTCAGTGTACGCAAGGGCTGAGGCGTTTATTCACCCTTACTTAACGAGGCTGGTTTTTGATGCCAAGGTTTCTATCTGGGACCCAAAAGGTACTTCTATTATCCCACAGAGTAAGGATTTAAGGTCTTTCCTAACTAAACGGATATCACTGTAGGCGCTGGAGGACATCCTAACTAAGAGGCTGTTGGGTACCCACTAAGTGCAAACTTTAGGTCTAGTTTTCCTTGCTAATGCTTTCATGTGCTTTTAAGGAAGAGCAGCCCCATGTGGGTTTTGGGGTGAGTCCAACTGCTCCAGACAAGGAAAAAGTAAATAGTTACAATGATGCAGAAAAGAACAACAGAAGCCAAAGTGCATTCCCCCAAAGTAACTCCTTTTCCTAATTCTACATATGAGCTTTCTTCCACTCTCTGTGGGGCTGGTTGTATGTGACCTCTTTTCCCCTTAAAGACCTTCCTTGACTTTAATTCTATATATAAAAAAATTTTTTTAACAGGGGCTTTCCTGGTGGTTCACCAGTAGAGAATCCACCTGCAAATGCAGGAGACATGAATTGGATCCCTGATCTGGGAAGATCCCACGTGCCTTGAAACAACTAAGCCCATGTGCCACAACTATGAAGCCTGCACTCTAGAGCCCAGGAGCTGCAACTAGTGAAGCCTATACACCCCAGAGCCCGCGCTCAGCAACAGAGAAGCCACTGCAATGAGAAGCCCACGCCCCGCAACCTGAGAGCAGCCCCACTCACTTCAAGAGAAAAGCCCATGCAGATTCAGCATAGCCAAAAATGAATGAATAAAAATTTTAAAAGATTATCTCTTAAAATACTATAACAAAAACAGGAAGGTGTATATTACATACTTGCAAGTGTTTCAAGAGAAAAACTAACCTATGGGAAACTCTGGGACCCTTATTTCATGTCTATTACATTATCTGATCCCTATTTTTTCCTGCGTAATTGTGGGCCTCTGGTTAATTCTTTAGTCTCTTTGTATCTCATCAGCAAAATTCTGTATGTATCAAACTATATATGCAATTTTGAAAAGCAACATGAAGTTTTACAGGCAAGAAGAAAGAACTATATTACCAAGAAGCATAATTATCAGTCTTATAAACACAATGACAGAAGAGAATTCTAAATTCATCACTTTGTGAACTTGAAACCTTGATATATAGGCAAGAAGATCCATTTAGTTAAGATTCCTGTTTACAAAGTAGACGTAACTCTAGACTCCATGGTAAAGACAATGATTTGGTCTCAAGCCAAAATAAAAATGTTCCCTGTTTAAATAAAACAGTCTCATAACCTACATTAATTGTTCTTTTCTAATCCTTATTTTTTTTTTCATTTGAATTGATTTAACCAATCATATCCATGTCCAGTGAGATCCCATGCAGGTTGACTATTTCATTAACAAAGAATGAAGGAAAAAAAAATCAGCAAATTTTGTTCCCACTTGGCAGGGTAAAAGAACACAGGATATACATTAACAAGATGCATGTAATGTTAAATTAAATGTAGCAATTTGTACTTTCTATATGCCTTTATCAAAGCCTAATGAGAACTTTCTAACCACATTGTACTCAGAAGGCAATGAAATTTTTCTACGTAATTTCTCCAAAATTCAAATGAGAAAAGAAGCTTCTATAGGAAGATAAGGAATGATACACGCACAGCAAGAGAATTCTTTCTCAGCCATTTCACCATTAAAGAAGTAGCATAAGGACACTGAGAGTCTTCATTCAGAAAAAAGAAAAAAAAATGTCTTTCAGTTCAGCTCAAAAGCCAAGGTACCTTAAGACTTACTGCCTTCCCCCTACCCGGTTTTTAAATTTATTTTTA
Source organism: Bos mutus (assembly GCF_027580195.1). NCBI lineage: Eukaryota > Metazoa > Chordata > Mammalia > Artiodactyla > Bovidae > Bos > Bos mutus. The sequence goes on from NC_091635.1 coordinate 31,910,211, forward strand.
AAATGGAACATAACTGTTTTACAATGTTGTTAGTTTCTGCTATATAACAATGCAAATTAGCTATATATATGCATATATCCCCTCCCTTTTCAGCCTCCCTCCCACCCCAATTTATTCTTTTAAGTCAAATTGACAACACATGCTTCTTGATAACAAAAAGCCATAAAGATAAAGAAGTATTGCTTTTAAAAAGAACTCATTTATGCCTAAGTAAACCAATAGAAATATTAGAAAAATAAATCCATAAAAAATGTAATGGGTAGTAGTACTAACAAACAAACCTGAAATTCAAGGTCCTTGGTCAAAAAGCACGTTAACAACAAAAAGCATACTGTACAACTCAACTAATTTCAGTATGGACTGCAGAAACAGATTAAAGTCACTCAGAAATTCCAAATCTGTTTTAATTTCAAACTCTTCAAGAGCTGACAGAGTCACAAACCAACAGAAACGGGTTTACTTCTTTATAGGTTGTTCTCTCAACCTCAGAGAGAGGCCCTAATGAGCAAGGCTTGGACAATGCACAAACAGGAAACTAGTATCTGAATGCTCGTAAGCTTTTAAACCTTGAGAAAGTATTTTAATATAGTTAAAAGATATAACTTATAGAAGCAGCTGTTTTTCTACTTGTTGGCTGTAGAGGGATGGTGGTTTACTCGCTAAGTTGTATTGCCTCTTGTGACCCCATGTACTGTAGCCCTCCAGGATTCTCTGTCCATGGACTTTCCCAGGCATGAATACTGGAGTGGGTTGCCATTCCTTTCTCCGGGGATCTTCCCAACCCAGGAACCAAACCCACGTCTCCTGCATGGCAGGCAGATTCTTTACCGCTGAGCCACCAGGGGGAGTTTACATGTTCAAAGACACAATCATCATACTCTCTGTATGGGGCTCGGGCTTGAAAATATGTAAAAAGATATTGCACAAGAATAACTTAGAACATTTGGAATCTTATATCTCAAACATACTTAATCAATATTTCCATGTCTTTAAAGTTTTATGGATTTATTGTGCCTCAAAATACACCTTACCAAGGTAGTGAACTATCACATTTTTAACTATTTTCCAAATTAAAATTCTGTTTTTTTATGGACTTGGCCTTTGTGTCTTTCAGATAAAAAAAAGTATCTTATTGCCATTTCAAGGTGTATAAAACTCAGGTGATGAGGGTCTCTGTCATTTTCTCTTAATCCAATTTCAAGCTCGACCTTTAGCCAGTGAACAGGTGTGTGCTGTGTGTAACTTATCAGAGTGAGCGACTAGGCCAAACGGCTACCAACAACAGGAGGCTGAGAGAACCGAGCACTTAGTGCCTAGAAAGTAGTTCTCAGCCCCACCATGATGAATATACTTTTATCTCCTAGTAGCAATTTAAAGATAAAGAGTGATGGAGGTGAAGGGAGTAATATATTTGTATTCCTTCAGTTTTTTTGGATACAGTTTTTAACACGAATAGTCTGCCAGAAGCTGTTATGGTATAAATTCCTTCTTCAGATATTCTGTAGCTAACATTCCAATCCAACGTATGATATACATACGAAAACAGTCATGACAGCATTTCCACCAGGGCAAATAAAGCATTTCACACATAGATAAATTAAATAAACCTTCAAGAAAGAAGTGATAAATGACTAGTGCATTTCTTTGTATGCAATGTGGAAATTCCTATGTATATTCTGCATTTGTCCTTTTGCATAAATTTAAAACATGCCAAGTATCCATTTACCAGGTATGAAGATGTATTAACTGGGTAATACAATTTTTAAAAAAAGCAACAGCTAATATTAGAACAGTATCCATAGTCTAATAGATAATGACTATTCGGCACAGTAAATCTGACCTTTAGTGAATCTTTAGAGTCAGATGACATTTCTAAATAGGCCCTGTTAAAAATTCATAAATATAATGAAATTTCTAAATATGTCCTATAGAGAAACATACTTGGATAAATAAATTAAATCAAGCAACCACAATTATTATGATTTTCCCATAAAATTAAAATGTAGTTTTAAAAGTCCTAAAACTTTAAAAGTTTTTTTAAGCTTTTTTAAAAGAGGAAGAAAACAGAAACAGTTTGTCAGGACTGAAAAATAATTTCAAAACATTACTGAAAACAGATTTTATCACATCCATTTTTTAAAAACAATACAAGATTTTATCCAATTTTTCTTTTTAAAACTCACCCATCTGTTCCACAATCTCTGGAGGAAATACTCTGGAAGCAAATGCTCGTCGAAAAATATCTGAAAACTCCTTGTCCAGACCTCCTATTCCCATTTTCTCAAAGTTCCAGTCAGGATTGATGATGGACTGGCGATTTTCCTTGGTTTTCGCTTTGCCTATTTCAAACAAAGATAATCAAATGTGAGAGAAGAACTTCATCATTAAGCGTAAAAAAACAGTCAGAACTCCCTGGGCATCCTCAGTGAATAAAGAAAAGCTATCAAACATGAAAACACCTTCTTAGCTGATTTTTTAAGAAGGATGAGTTTTGTTATATTCGCTAGTTTGTCTGGTCCCCATTTAGGGTCACTCATGGTGTAGTCAATCCATGAAGCTTGGTCTTATTGACCTCTAACTCCTAACCACGTTAACTAACTTGGTTGATTAGAAGAAACACCATGTGCATATCTGATGAAGAAAACACTAGTTGCCAGACATGCAACTGAAATCTAGCAGTCCCTCAAGGCTCCTAAAGCAATATTTAAAAATACATATACTTATCTAAATTAAGTATATAATCAGGAATTTAACTCTTCAGCCTGAAAAGATGTATGAAGTTTAATGTCTTATTTGCTTTTTCTTCATTTGCACAATAATCTAAAATTATCCTAAAGTCTTGGATGATTTCAAAATTCATGTTTTCAAATTCTTTCACAAAGAAGAAAATTATCTAACTTAAATGTCATAGTGCCCCCTAAAGAAACTCAAGAGAACCACATTAACTCTCTCAAACACAAAGAATAAAAGTGCCTTAGTACAGCCCACATAAACAAAAAAAAGAAAGTACTATAGTTTTCTTTTAATTAGGGAATAACAGGTCACATTAGAAAAAGTTTACCCTAGATGCTAACTGTATGGTTAGTTTTGTGGACTTAACACTTCCTTTACGAAGTAACCAAAAATACTTTTCTTAAACTCTACTGCCCTCTTGTGGCGAAATTGTACAATTTTACTTTCCAATGGTGGGGGAAAACTATTCATCACACTTAGAAATTACCTCCATTGTACAAAAGTCATGCAACTCTCTTGGAATAATATACCATATAATATACAAAGAAATCACTCCAGAAACATATTGGATCAACAACAGGAGATTATGATATATCCTAATTATGATCGAACCTTAGTCTCCTACTTGGTAGGTGGACGCTTTAGCACCAGGGAAGCCATAAAACAATATATTAGTCATTTAGAAACAATATTGTAGAAGTATATTTATTAAGATGCTTGAAATATGTTAAGCAAAAAGAACAAACTATAAAACATTATGAAGATATAATCAAATATTTTAAATTTTAGAGTGAGCTGTTTTTGAGCGCTTATTCATATTTCATGAAATAAATATTTTACAGTTGAAAAACAATAAAAGAGGAATGATAATTTATGGCTCTCGAGAAAAGGACACGCATTCAAATTTAAATGACTTTGGATATAAGTGTGTAACCACTGAAAATCCTCTACCTTGTACTGGGATAGACACCAACACAGGTAAATACAGTTAATGGCATCATTATGCTGATGACTTACTATTTTTAGAGCCCAATCCGCATTATTTTAATATAATAAAAGTGGGGTTAACGTACAAGAGTAGGACTGAACTATGAATCTGCTGGAAAGACTTTCTTTACCTGTACACTGATCGTTTAACTCAGTCACTAATGGAAATAATGCTAGTATCACATATAACACACATCCAGCTGAGGGACATTCTACAAAATACATGACCAGCTCTCATGGTCATGAAAAGACAATGAAAGTCTGAGGAACTGTCAGACACTGGAGAAGACTATGGAGACTAAACCACTAAATGCAACGTGGAATTCCGAGTTAGATCCTGGAACAGAAAAAGGACATGATGAAAAAACTGACAAAATCCAAATAAAGTCTCTAAAACAGTTAGCAGCAATGGAAACATGTTAATCTAGTTTTGGAAAAGTGTACTATGGTTACTTAAGAGGTACCATCACAGGAAGCTGGTTAAGTGTATACAGGAACTTTCTGAAATATCTTTCATGAATCTTCTGTCAGCCTGCACATATTTATTAAAAGTTTAAAAATTAATTTTTATCTATCTTTTCCTTTATTTTTTTAGTGAGGTTACTAGGAAATTTAAAATGACATACATTATATTTCTATTGGACAAAACTGATTTAGTGAAGGTTTTAAATTTTTTCTACATCAGTACATCCGAAAGATAGGAAATACTCCATGATTCTGTGATTGGCCTTTTCAAGGCAAGTGTCTCTGTTCTCCCTCCCTGTTTAATCACTGTAGTTGAGTCACGTATTGTTAACAGATGTGCTGTGCTTAGTCGCTCAGTCGTGTCTGACTCTCTGTGACCCCAAGGACTGTAGCCCACCAGGCTCCTCTGTCCACGGGGATTCTCCAGGTAAGAATGCTAGAGTGGGTTGTCAGGCCCTCCTCCAGGGGATCTTCCCCACCCAGGGATCGAATCCAGGTCTCCTGCATTGCAGGTTCTTTACTGTCTGAGCCACCAGGGAAGCCCATTATTAACAGATGGTCCCTCAGAATCTTCTAAAAATTGTAAATCTTACCAATAAGATTGAGTGATGAATTTTCTGCTTTTTCAAATGCAACCTGACTGTTTCCAACAACCAGCCCTATTTCAATCTATAAAGAAAGACAATAATTAGTAGTTAGTCTTACAGCAGATTTCTGGACTTCTCAAAGCAAGGTGAAAAACAAAAGAGAAATGAAGTCTCCATGAGCAAAGCAAATTTTTCAAACTATCAGCTATTTCAAATTACTATTAGATCTTCACATGAGTCTGTTTTATACTGTATTTTAATAACTATGCTGGCTTTAAAGGCAAATTTTCCCTACTATCTTAGAAGAGTACAGAATATAAAAGAAATCACTGAGGGAGAGAATGGCTAGGAAAATTGTATTAATTTGTACAAGGCACATCATACAGATTATCAGAAATAAAGCATACCTTCTGTCTTTTACCAGTTGCAGGCTCTCCCTTGAGGATACTAGGATCCATGGCTTCAATGTCTTTGACCAGTAAGCCAAAAAGCTTTTCATTGAAGCTAAATACAAGCTATGTAGAAAAGACGGGGGAAAAAAAATCACTGCATGATATAATGGTTTGATTTTCACATAATCGCCAATGTTTTTCAAACGCAGGCAAGCAGCTTTCTCTTGTATATCACTCTTCTCCACAAGGCAAACTACCCACATAACAAAGGAACTAACATTTACTGAGTGTCTGCTGTGTGCCAAACAAACATTACAGGATGTTCTGTAATACTCAGTAACTCTCTTGCAAAAAATCAGTCCTACTTTACCAGTAAGGATGCTGAGATTCAGAGAGGAGTTAAATGGGGCCTAGAGTAACAGCAAATGGCAGTGCCGGGATGCAAGCCTGGGTTGTGTGCCTCCACATCATGCTTTTCTACAATCAACACTAAGTGCCTCCCATGCGAGTGCAGACACAGCTTCTGAATGCTCGTTCACTCGCCAAATATTTATTAAGTGCCTTCTACAAGCTAGGCCCTCATTGAGGTTCCGGGGTACAACAAAAATACAATAAACAAGGCTGACTGTCCATCCTGCCACTACTAACTACCAAGAATGGGAATAAATACTAAGAAGAATGATTTAAGATATTTATTTCTTCTCTGTATTATGGAGGATTTTCTTTCGTGGGTTTGTAGACGTTTGCATGTCACTGGGTTTTAAATTATTACAAATACCAAGGCATTTTCTATTAAAATACAAAAGCTAAAAGAGAAGGTAAAAACAATGAAGTTTTAGTTAGGCAATTTGAGCACAACTATCAGAAAGTGTAGGAATCCAGAAGGACTATGGTGAAGCCCAAAAAGCAATGGGCAGGTAAATCAACAAACTGTCAGCTACCTATCACCCTGGGGAGCCGCCTCAATCCATCTAATTCCAAGGAGCAGCCCAGCGGATCTCTAGTGCATCATCCCATTTGACTGACATTAACAGTACATGGCGTTTCTTTCTTATTTTCTGTCTTTTCCAACTAGAAAGGAAACTCTACAAAGGTAGGAACTGTGTCTGTCTTATTCACCAAAGATTTACAGGGCCTAAAATAGTAGTTACTGAACTTGTACTAGGTGTTCAATAAGTATTTGCTAATGAATGGATCAACTGACTAGAAGGTTCTTGTCTCAGCTACACAGGGCAGCTCACAGGTCGTCTTTGGACCTAAATAAAATTCCTCATGTGCAAAATGAGGAGGTTAGACAAGATAACCTCTGAGGTTCATTCCAATTCCAGTACTCTTAAAAACAATAATATGTGTTCTGTGTCCTTTTCCTGTCTATCAGTAACTCAAGTTTTCAATTGTGAAAGTTTGATATTACGATATATGGGTTAACCAAATCCTTAAGAGTCTCGTCTTTCCAGGTAATACACTCCACTCATTTCCACAGGTCCCTCCTTCTGCCATTTCTTCCATTTTACAGGCCTTCCCACAGGAGAGACACAAGGACAGTCTATGTAACTCATGAGAGATCAGAACACTATAAAGCTGGAATTTTCAAACTTTTTGGGCTCAGAATCCTTTTATATTCCTAAACCCCCAAATTTTGTTTATATGGATTGTAATAATCTGTTGATATTCACTGTATTAGAAATTAGAACAAGAAAATTTATTAATTAAAAAAACAATAATTAAGTATATTATATATTAACATAAATAACATAGTTATAATTTATTTTAAAATATTTCAATTTCCCAAGGTATAAAACATAAGTGAGAAGAGTGGCACTGTGACATTTCTGCAAATCTCTAATTTCTTGCTTAATGGAAGACCACTCAGCATTCATGTTTGCCTCAGCAGGCAGTGTAACTATGCACAACTCCACTTGTGAGAGAATAAGATGAAATGGGCACATAACACCCTTTTTAAAAAATGTTTTGGTATTAGATTTGACCTCACAAACCCCCTGAAACGGCCTCAAGGCCACAGTTTGAGAACAGCTGCTGTGGAGCTATGGGAGGAGGAAGGAGTTAATGATTCAGAAAAGTCACAGAAAAAGAGACAAATGGAATGGTAAGGGCAAAAGAGCAGAGATTATTTATGTAGAAAAACAAATAATAATTTATGAACTCACACATTTTTTTAGGTAAAAAAAAAAACAAAAGCACACAGAATTTCTTCTTAGGAGACCAAACAATGTACTAACTGAAGTCCAAAGAAGGGAGCAATAATAAACAGGGTCACTTTTTTCTTTTATTCTATTGGACTATAGTTGACTTACCCTGTTGCGTTAGCTTCAGGTGTACACCAAGTGATTCAATTATACACATATTCATTTTATTTTAGATTCTTTTCTCATATTGATTATTACAAAATATTGGGTACAGTTCCCTGTGCTATACAGTAGGTCTGTGTTGGTTATCTATTTTAAACATTGTGGGGGGGGGGCGGTGTGTGTGTGTGTGTGGTGTGTGTGTGTGTGTGTGTGTGTGTGTGTGGGTGTGTGTGTCCACCCCAAGCTTCTGATTTATCCTTCCCCCAATGTTTCCCTTTAGGTAACTGTAAGTTTGTTTTCAATAGCTGTAAGTCTTTTCTGTTTTATATATAAGTTCCCTTCTTTTTTAAAATTAAATTCCACATAAGAGTGACATCACAGGATATGTTTTTCTCTATCTGATTCACTTCACTCAGTCAATATGATAATCTCCAGGTTCATCATTGTTGCTACAAATGGCATTATTTCACTTTTTTATGGCTCAGTAATATTCCATTGTATATATGACCCTCATCTTCTTTATAAGCAATATTATTTTTAAGAAGAGAAAATCTGGGCTTCAAAAGCTCCATAAAAAACTGAATATATAGTTACATGTAATTTTCTTAAGATTCTCAAAGAAGCTCATAACCAAAAAAGTTAAGAATTACTTTTCTACAGAAATACATCAGGAAAACAGAAAGACATCCCCAAATGTCCCATGACAAGAAAAGAAATTTGAAATACATGTCTACAGTGTTCCCAAATTTACAGAAAGAAAAGCTTCTGTCCTTATACATGACACTGTAACCTAATTTATAATTTTTCTAAACAGTCTGCTAGAGGTTCAGCAAATATATTTCCCTCACTTTTTATCACTCACCTTAGATATAGCTATTCATATGCAAAGCTCCTCTCAGCTTTTAAAAAACAATTAATTTTGGACAAGTACAGAGATTAGAATGTCTCTAAATGAAAGAAAGTTTAAAACTACCTGTTGACCCACTGAGAATGCCTGGTTGTTGAACTGCTGAATAAATTCTGCGGCCATCTTGTCAGTATCATACGGGTTGGAGTCGATACTTTTTTTCTGCAGGAAATCAATCTCGATGGTCATCGTGCCAATACACTGCTTGGCTTTGTCAAAGGTATATAAGGACACTAGGGAGGAAACAAAGGAGCATTTTTTTTTAATCACAGAGACACCAAATCCTTGCTGTGCTTCAAGTAACTAAAAGTTTCACATAAATGAGTTAGAACGTGACCAAAGAGGGATTTTTCATGACGTTCATTGGAGGAATACATAAGGCACCAATATTTTTTAAACACAATAATAACCACTAGAGATGTTCTTCCCCCTGACTTAATTGGAACATACTAAACAGCAATCTCCTGTACTTTTACCCCTCACCTGACTGTTCTGGGGAAATTACAGCTGTCCCCTTCTTCCTTCCTTCTCATTAGGCAGAGGATGAAGTGACAGAATGGGAAATCCTGGTGGAGATGGCATACCATGCTGTTTCCAAACAAGACTTTTGCTTGACACAAGAAAGAGCTAAGGTCAGAGGTGTGTGGACTCTTGCTTTAGCAAATTAATAGTGTAGGACCAAAACAAAAACCAAAACAAAACCAAAAAAACCTTTGAGAAAAAAATGTTTCCTAGAGGGGTTTCCTCCAGAGCAACTCAAGACTTTGACATTTCTTTTTTTAATACTACAGAAATATTTACTGAGCACCTATGATTTCAGGGAACCTCAGTAAGTTCTACATGCATAACAGGACAAAGACCAGACCTTTAGCTCATTTTTGTATTAACAGCGTCTGTGGGCTTCCCAGGTGACTCAGTGGTAAAGAATCTGCCTGCTAATGCAGAAGATGCCAGAGATGTGGGTTCAATCCCTAGGCTGAGAAAATCCCAAGGAGGAGAAAATGGCAACTCACTCCAGCATTTTTGCCTGGGAAATTTCAAGGACAGAGAAGCCTGGTGGGCTACAGTCCATGGGGTCGCAAAGAGTCAGACATGACCGAGCACAGCAAACAAACAATGGTGTTAGCAGGATGCTTAATATATTCACGAACTGTTTAAATGAAACAACAGCAGCAAAACACCTGTACTTTCCATACTAGTAACAAAAGAGGCAAAACAAAGGGACTCTGGAAACTGCGTTTCAATCTATTAGTAAATGGACGAATGTAAAAAACTTTCTGTGCCTTGATTTGTCACACCTATAAAATAAGACTGGGCTAGATAAACCTTTATGGTCCTTTCATGCCCAATTTCTGTTCTCAACTTATTTTTTACAGACTAGCTGAGTCTAGTATTGAGTTACGTACAAGGATTTTTTGTAAATCCTTTGAATGAAATTGCTTGATTAATCATATTTTTGTATTTTGGTCTGCCATCATAAAGGGGACACACATATTTGATATATGTTTTCAAAAGCAAAATAACAAAGAAAGCCAGGATGGAGGGTTGGAAAATTTGCTGAAGATCAAATATAAGCTCAAATCTCAGCTGAGAGTTTCAGAATACTCTCTGGCCTCCACTTCTGCATGTTGTGTTATTTTTGTGTCCTTCCTAGGAAGTACAGATTACATTCTGAGTGATTTTCATAAGAGAGCTTAGTTGTTTCTCCATAAGAAATATTTATAGGATGAATTATTAATGGAAAATAAATAAGTTGATCAACAATCTCATTTCCAGGGGTCTGTCCCCAGAAGACTCTTAAACATGTGTCTAAAAAGAAAGTTACAGGGAGGTTCATTGCAGCATTATTTCTAATAGTCAAACATTTTAAAAATGCTTATCAGTCAGGAAATGATGAATAAAATGTGGCATAGTCATAATGTAGAATAATGTGTAGCACTTAAAATTAAAATCTGATATATATTTAATAAAGATGAATGGTCCATTAAAACATAATATTGAGTGAAAAAAGTATAATTCAGAAAGGGCTGCACAGTATAACACAATTTTGTGCATTAAAGACTCCAAAACAATTTCATGGCATCACCATGTGTGTGTATACATATATGCATGGATATGTACAGGTGTTTGAACCATTCTTATACCAAGAAATTTGAATACGTTATTAAAATATCATCAATACCGACTATAGTTTTCAAATGCATCTTAATTTAAGGTCAATGTTCCTAAACAGAAAAGACTAAGTTGTTACAATTTCAAATGCTACGGCAGTACCATGGACAGTTTCACAGGCAGCACCATGGTCAGCGCCATCATCAGCCCCCAAAGGGACAGATGCCCTGAGGGTTTCAACAAGGAGCAAAGGGCCAAAAGGTTAAGAATGTTTATTTTATGACCAATAGTAATTTAACATCAAAGATTAATTTATAAACAAAAAATTACAGCCAGTGCTTTGAACAGGCATTACAAAGACAGGTTCAAAAAAACGTGTTAACTGAATGAACATCAGTCTGCAATACTTAAAACATGGTACTTCCAGAGAGAAAACTAAATGATTCTTGTAGAAGATTTAGTCTGAGAACTAAAATCACTGACCTGACTAAAAAATTCTGCTTACAGACAGAACTCCTGTTTTAGAATCTTTGAATAAACACTCCCCTTCATACCAAACTTCCTATTCTCTCTTTGTCTACACCTCTATTTACACTCGGAGAAGACAATGGCAACCCACTCGTTTTCTTGCCTGGAAAATCCCATGGGCGGAGGAGCCTGGTAGGCTGCAGTCCATGGGGTCGCTAAGAGTCGGACACAACTGAGCAACTTCACTTTCACTTTCCATTTTCATGCATTGGAGACGGAAATGGCAACCCACTCCAGTGTTCTTGCCTGGAGAATCCCAAGGATGGAGGAGCCTGGTGGACTGCTGTCTATGGGGTTGCACAGAGTTTGACATGACTGAAGCGACTTAGCAGCAGCAGCAGCTACTTACACTGAAAAAGCTTTGTACCTTTATGCTACATCATGACAACAATCAGGCCCCCAAACCCTTCCTTACCTCAAGCTTACTCCACCTTAGTCCCATCTGAACACTTAAGTTTTATAATTCTGCCAATTAGGTCTGTTTGATTTGCCTTTTTAAAGAACTGATTTTACATTCAAGGTAAGCATTTCTGGTAGCAGGAGAATGCTTTAAACACAATTTAAGGCCACAAAACACATTTTTTCATTTCATCTTGAATTTTCTTTTTCACAACAGAATTTATCTGCATTAAAACTTAAGAACATTCATATTTAGAAAAGTAAGTTTAAGAAAATTAGAAACCTAAGCCTCATACACATTGGTCTTCTCATTAGATTTAACAAGTGTTCATTTTTATCTCTGACAGTGTCCACAAACAGGGAACCCTGGCTTCAGGCACTGACCTACTTCCCTTTGGTGCCGAACTCCTGCACTGCCTCAGCTGAAATTCACGCTATGCTTTCAAGTGAGGAGGTGACAGTTAAGGGAATCACTTATGTCAATGTTCCCAAAAATGTGACTGATAACAACTACTTAAGGGTGATTGTTAAAAACACAGATTCATGAATTAGACTCCCCAAGGGAGGGGCCTGAGAATCTTTAAAAAAACAAAAAAAAAAACAGAACTCCCCAGGTGTTTCTGTGAGGCAAGTTTAGAAAGCACTAATTCTCCAACATTCACTACGAGTTATCTTATCTAATTTCCTTTATTTTCACCCCTAGGCGAAAAATGTTATCTTTAATCCTACTTCTACAAAGAAAAGACCAAATAAAGACAATCCCAATATTTAAGTTCCTTCTGATTCAGAAAAAACAAACAAACAAACAGTAAGTTGCCAAGTTCCTAAATGAGAAAGAGGATACTCTCTCCTTCCACTTTACCAACTTCTCTTCTCAGGCATCTTGACTACAGACTAGGCTCATAATGTGTTCCAGGCAACTGCTTTAAGTAATTGCTTTCTTTCAACCAGTTTAAAGTAAATGTATCTTTGAATATCTCCAAAAGCTTGGATCCAGAGGATCTGAATGTGAATCTGAACATTCCCACACATCCTCCTAAAACTCTGTGGGAACCGCAAGGAGAACAAATAATGCTACGCACAGTCCACACCGTCAGCATTACTAAGAGACACAGAATATCACAAAACTCAAATTACTTGAAAATAGAGAAATATGTAACAAGATCAGACAGAGCTCCCACTGTGGAAAAATAGAAGGGAAAGCAGTACATAGGGAAAATACAAACAAAAATCACCCCTCAAAAGAGAAAGTGTAATAGCAAAAGCCAAAACACTATACACAGGTTTGGGACTTGGTAATCCAAGACGCTAGGTACCCAGAAGGGACCTGAAAGTAAGTAGAACTGGAAGTAGTAACATCAAAGAATCACTGGGAAGAATCAGACAGAAATAGAAAGGGTGGTGCCCTTCAAGACATGGCAATAAAGGAAAGAAGACAGGAAGAGAGGAAAATTAGGGATCACACAGAAACCAAACAGAAATAAGCTATACCAACCAACCTTTCTACCTACCCCACCTCACCATTATTAAAGAAACTGCCCTTCTCTACACTAACAGGAAAGAATGCTCTTGCACTAATAATTTTGCCTACAAAATCATATGAAACAAAAAAAATAATAATTCCACAAAGTTTCTGTAAAGAAAACATAACAAATAACAAAGTATTGCAGCATTTCAGCTGTCTTCTCTAAAAGATCAATTATGAAATAGAAAATATACATAACATTTTAAACTAAATTAAGTATCCTCAAACAAGTACTTAGACATATAACAAAACACCTAAAGTCAGAAGATTAAAAACTAAGAACAGAAACAGACAAATATTAATAAAAGAAATGCAATGAATTTATCAAACACAGGAAAGAAATCGAGGAAAAACAAAATTACTCAGAAGTGAATAATATATTACAAAGTGTCCATGGAAGAATAGATTCAAGTTAATATTTAATAAGAGGCAGTGAATGAAGACAAGAAAACAACTAAGATAATAAAAATAAAGCATTTACAAAGAATAGAGAGAAAGCAGCTGAGATGTAAGAGAGATAAGGCCTAAAATACATATATAATTAGAGCCCTGGAGAAGAAAATCAAAACAATTCAGTCAGAACTAATATTTTAAACCAAAACCTAAGAAAATCTTTTGGAAATAGACAAAATTTAAATCTACACATTAATGTATAGCTGAGTTGTTGACCCAGAATGGCCAATTCCAAGCAATATTCTAATAAGGATATTTGAATTTAAAGACAGAAAACCCCTCAGGGCTCCCAGGCAAAAAAATCAAATTATTTATAAAGGTAAGAAAATAAGACTGCCATCAGATTTCTCAACAGTTTGATACAAAATAAGGCAATGTGATACAGTATTTTCAAGAAATTCAAGGAAAGAAAAGCCAAAAATTTTATATCCAACTAAGTTTCCCTTAAAGGCATCAAAGATATAAAAGAAAAAAGTTTGAATATCCAAGAACTTAGGAAACACTATACACATATATACTTCCTGGAAGAATCTACTAGAGGATAGGTTTTATCCAACCAAGTAGAAACTGGCAAAAGGACTGATCATGATCATTTAAGAGATTTATTGTAGAACTGAGACTAAAACAAATATGGGGTCATTTGTGGAAGAATAGCATGTAAATCCTGGAGGAGGGCATGGCAACCCACTCCAGTATTCTTGCCTAGTGAATCCCCATGGGCAGAGGAGCCTGGTGGGCTACAGTCCATGAGGTCGCAAAGAGTTGAACACGACTGAAGCAACTGAGCACAGCACAGCACAGTGTATAAATACCATAGAAAGAAATGAACCAACATGTACATCATGGTGACTATAGTAATACTGTATCGCACACTTGAATGTTGCTAATAGAGTAGATCTTACGAGTTGTTATCACAAGAAAAAAAATCTTGTGACAGATGTTAACTAGATTTATTGTGGTAAGCATTTCACAATGTATATAAATATCAAATCATTATGTCAGATGGTTCAGTTCAGTCGCTCAGTTGTGTCCGACTCTTTGTAACCCCATGGACTGCAGCACGCCAGGCTTCCCTGTCCTTCACCAACTCCTAGAGCTTGCTCAAACTCATGTCCATCGAGTCGGTGATGCCATCCAACCATCTCATCCTCTGTCGTCCCCTTCTCCTCCTGCCTTCAATCTTTCCCAGCATCAGGGTGGTGCTAGTGGTAAAGAACCTGACTGCCAGTGCAGGAGACACAAGAGACGAGGGTTTGATCCCTGGATCTGGAAGATCCCCTAGAGGGGGGCAGGGCAACCCACTCCAGTATTCTTGCCTGGAGAATCCCCATGGACAGAGGAGCCTGGCAGGCTACAGTCCATAGGGTTGCATGGAGTCGGACAGGACTGAAGTGACTTAGCAGTCATGCATACTTGAAACTAATATAATGTGTCAATTATATCTCAACTTTTAAAAAGTTGCTTCTTCCACTAAAAAAAAAAAAAGACTTAAAACTTGAAAAAAAAGGAAGCAATTAATTACAAAATGAGAGGAGAAAGAGGAAGGCAGAATATAAAGATTAACTATTGTATAGATTAGAGTCAAATGGTATCTTTTAGAAGATATCTCTGTATTGTTTTTGTAACCTTTCCATAATATGAATTTTTTTAGGTCTTAAAAAACACTTCACACTTCATTTCCCCAACTTTGCCACAATGACTAAGAAACAATGCCAGTTTTCACTTAGCTCTTTGGTTTATAAACCACAAGTGGCTTAGTCTTTTTTTTTTCCCTTAAGTCATAAATTGCTTTCCATATCCTTCCCTAATGAACTATGATGACTTTATAACACATTTTAAAAGTCCACAGTTTTCTTAAGTACTGCTACCCTTTCTTCTCCTTACCCTAAACCTGATTTATCTTTTTAAACAAAGACATTAGAAAATACATCTCAGTATACAGTAAAATGGAATCACCATGTAATACCAATTATTCCTCTTTAACATAATTTCAACTTTTAAAAATTTTTTCCATAGCCATAATTTCACAAAGTCCTATTCAGCTTAATTCCAGGCAAGTCAAATAACCTCCCAGCAATTGTCCTTCACTCCTGTATTCTTCCCACTCCTTGCTATATACTCCACAATGACATTAGAACTCTTTTCTAAAGGTAGGATTTTGATGGGCTTATTCAAGACTTTTAAGTGTGTTTGTGTAAAATCCAAAAATTTCAGTATGTATTTCCAGGCCGCCCACTAACTGCGTACTCCACCTCTCATCACTTAATACAACCCATTCAGGCAAAACCTTTCAACCAAACACACTTATGAGCGATGCCTATAATTTGCTTGCTCCCATCCCAGTGCCTTTTGTTTTATTTCTCATCTGAAGAGCCTTTGTTCCTTGTCACTATCATGTCATGCTTTTCTCCTACTTCATAATCATGCTCAAAACTCCAGTGCTGGAAAGATTTCTCTGGCTAATTATCCAGTCTCCAATCAATTCCTCCACTCCTGTTCTGTCTCAGCACTTTTACACAGTGCTCTTAAAGGTAATTTGTGCAAAAATTTACCTTGTACCTTTTCTGTGAGCTATGAATATGTGGCTGTTCCTTTCCCAGGAATACCCAGACATATAACAAGTAGACAGAGTAACTAACTACTTACTTTCCATTCTCATACACCTAACTGTAACATGGATGAAAAGAAAGCTGCACAGATCTCTATGAGAAAATTGTAAAGAGAATCTACCTCAGATAGCTAAAAAATATACCTACCTTCTATTTCTTGTCCAATAGAAAGTCCAGCCCATTTTCGCTATAAAACAAAAGAGAGGGGGGAAAAAAAGACATTTAATACCACATCAAAATTAGAGAAACGAGGAAAACTGGATTTCTGTGAATTTCATGTACACATTCCAAGACTAAACCATGGCTGTTAAGTGTCGAACCGTGTCCCACAAAAAAGATACATTAAAGCCTTAGCCCCCAGCTCCAATGAATGTGACAGCATTTGGAAACAGGGTCTCTGCAGATGATATCAAGGTACGATGAGGTCACAATGAATTAAGATAGACTCTAAGCCAATATGGCTTCCTTATAAGAAAAGAGAGACACAGTCAAATGGGGAAAAAGTCATGGGACAGTGAAGGCAGGGACTAAAGTGACACAGCCACCAGTCAATGAACATCAAAGACTGTCTGCTACACCAGAAGCTAAGCATGGAACAGATTTTTTCCTAGTGCCTTCAGAGAGAACACGGCCCTGCTGACACCTTGATTTCAGACTTCTGCCTCCAGAACTGTGGGAGAATAAATTTCTGTTATTTTAAGCCACCTAGTTTGTGGTACTTTGTTACAGCCGCCCTAGCAAACATATGCTAGAGTTTATTTATACCTGAATATCTGTCCTCAAAATGTAGAAAGTTTGCCTTTTTACAGTAAAGCCGGCACCACTGAGTAGGATGCTCCTTTGCATAATATTTTAACGCTCCTGAAGGCCTTCGGAGTATCAGACATTTCAGATTCTAAATGTACTGTGGACAGTTATACTGTTTGATACAGTAGCACAAAAAGAAAGATGTTCAATTCATGAAAAATAAATCAGAACTCATCAGATAGACAATAATGAAACCAAGCAGGGATTCAAATCATTAGATGGTCATGACTACTCTTTGTGTACTAGCCAAAGAAGCGTCAGGCATTTGTGACAAGGCTTTTAGCTTCTCCCTAGGTACTGACCGGTTACAATGGCAAGAATATACAGAGGCAGGACAGATTGTGTTCAGGCAGGAATTCAGGACTGGCTTGATATAGATTCAAAATGAGTACTTCCTGACAACACTTCAAAGAACAGTGAGAAAAATAATCTTTGGCTGAAAAACAAGTTTGTCTACTCATCTGAACTTCGTGAACTTTGTGGTGATGAGGGGTTAAGAAGATGCTGCGTTTTGAATACATGCAACAAGTGCTCTCCCTCCCAGCTTTCTCACTTCCTCTCCACCCTTCACTTCTCTCTTCTGTCATACTCCATTCCACTTTCGGCCAACCGGAAACGCAGAGGCACACTGGTTGAGCCCAGATTTGGGGTCACAAAGCAGCCACATTTAGGCTCTACACCCAGAGATAGCCTCAAGGATGATAAGAATACTATCCATCATCTGGGGTTGTTGACAGAATTCAATGAGGGAACACATGCAAAAGCACTTAAGAGTAGTACTTGGTTTGTAGTAAATGTTGGGGAAAATTTTTTTAAAGCAGACAGACAAGGAAAAATGGTTAGAAATCCCATTTCTGGCCAGCTGAGTCCCAAATTTAGCTCTGAGAAAGCTGGTAAGCTCTAGAACATTCCAAACCTTTGATCTATATAAACAAATGCAAAAAGCAGTCCTGATACTGCAGAGGCATTCAAAAGGGGGAAAGGGAATAGCAAATGAAGATTTCCCATAACATGTGAGGAATTCAAGAGATCTTTAACAGTTCCTTAAGGAGTTAATTCTCCTTTTGATCTCTTTCCCTAAACCTCCAGAGGTGGGAGGGCAGCAATCAACTGGCATAGTACAGGAGGTATGGGTTGCATTTGCACTGTTTAGGACTAAAGATCAGCAGCCTGAGTAAGATGACAAGGGAGGAAAAGGACACAGACTAGTACTTCCAATGCTCCTATATTACATATTATGTGCCTGCAAGAGTGTTAGGCAATTTCTCCTCCACAGACTCTACCAACAGCTATAAATTTAATCATAATCCTTCCACTTATTATGGAAGCCCAGCAAGTTAGGCTGTAATTTGATATAACAACTATGCTTAGTCACTCAGGCATGTTCGACTTGACTGTTTGGAATGTAGCCAGTCAGGCTCCTCTGTCCATGGGATTCTCCAGGCAAGAATACTGACGTGGGTTCCCATTTCCTTCTCCAGGGGATCTTCCTGACTCAGGGATCGAACCCACATGCTCCTGTGTCTCCTGCACTGAAGGCAGATTCTTTATCACTGAGCCATCAGGGAAGCCCTACTCATATCATGTTCTTTAGTCTAACATCATTGTATTTAAAAATGCTATTTAGACGTCAATTTTAGATGTAAGTGCTATTTTTATATATTCTCTATTACCCTGAGAGCTAACATTAAAATAACTTGACACTGATAGCTAACTGATATCACTGCAGAATTATTTTTTTTAATTAGGGGAAAAAAATCAAGGCAATAAAATACAGATACAGTAAAAATTGGCAATTAAGAACGTATCTTTAAATTCCTTATATAACACCTAGATCGTTTTCATCAATATGAATCAATACCACTACAGGGTGATACAGCTTGCTTTAAATGAATTGATTCTTCTACAACTTTCAAGATTAGAGGAGAATAAATTCACTTCCTAGTTACCTGAGGTAAGCTGAATGCAATGCTCCCTGGAACCACAGATGGGTGTGTCCTCAGTGTAAATGTGTACCTGTGGTTGGGGGAGGTCCTCACAATCACGTGCCTACAAGACAGAAACACAGTCAACACTCCATGTCAAAGGAAATAAAGAACATCAACTCTAATATGCTCATTTCCAACAGATGATGCTTGATGAGGACCGAGTGAAAGCATGGCATTATATGAGTCCTGAAGAAATAGGACCACAAATTGTCAGCAATTCACAATGTTTTCTAGGTGTAAGGACCACCTTGGGCCAAACAGACATCAAGCAGAATCAAGACCAAGTTCAAGACAGTACATGCCGTTCAAAACATCAACCTCATTACATTTCCAGTTTACATAAAATTGAAGGCACTGATTTACTTGATGCTAAGTAAAAATTAGATGAATTTCCTCTCCTGAGAATTATTTCACACACTAACTAGACTAAAGGAACAAGAACCAGAGATAGAAGAGCCATGGATATGGCAGTCCAAAAAAAGTTTTTAGGACTATTCCTTAAATCTCTTTGCAGATTTCCACAACAGGTTGAAAGAAAAACAGCCTATAAAATTTAAAAGGTGGTAAAAATGAAAAATTTTCATGAAATATATCAGCTTTCATATAGATATCAATATTTACTATTTCAAAGCATTTTGTTCTAATTCACCCTGCTCAGAAGTAAACACAGCAAGTAAACAGATGAAATATAGTTATCTTATGATAAATCTCCTATACCAAGAAACTCAGAAGACTGTGTAGGAGACAGAAGCTTCAAACTCTTGTTACAGCAACACTATCTTTTTTTATTAGAATACTATAATTTTAAAAAATATTAATGGCTAACATTTCTATACATACCATTTTGTCAGTAGGACACAAGTTCCTTATAGCCACTATATTTTAAGTAACCCCATCATGTGTAGTAAACACTTGACATGTAAAAGAATTCCATAAGCAAATTCTCACACTGATTATATATAATATATAGTCCAGTTTATATGTAGAAAGTTTTACATCACAGAACTTTTAGGACTGGAAAGAATGGTAATACTATCACGTAATGTAGCCCTCTACTCTGAGGACAAAAACCACAAACAGCAATTCTAATTCTGTGAGACTTACGTATTTCGAAGATAGTTTTAAAAACAGAAAAAGGCTCAGCTAAAATCCCACTTCCTTCCTCATTTCCCTAGCCTGCCTTCTGGTACTGCCCCTTCATGTCCTTATTTCTACCAACCTTAGAAGCACTGTGGATGGCACTGAACTTGGTAGCATGGTATTTAGAAGTTTGGGCAGTGGGTGATGTGAATGAACTGAAATAAATGACAATGAATCATGTTGTATGACAGAAAATAACAAAATTCTGAAAAGCAATTAACTTTCAATTAAAAAATAAATATGTGTATTTTTTTAAATGACCATGAAAAATGCTTGTTAAGATTCTACAGTTGATCATCTTCCAATTTTCTTGTCTCTTGGGTTGTCAGAGTAACAATGATCAAACAGCTAATATTTGTTAAGGACCTACTAATGTGGTAGGCACTGTTCTAAGTGATTTATTTGTGTAACTCAATATTCACACATACCCTGAGGAAGATGGTGTCGTCATCCCCATTGTACAGGTCGACACACTGAGGCACAGTCAGGGTAAATAACCTACCCACAGTCACCCAGTTTGTAATAGGCAGAGCCAGGATCCAAACGCAGACCATCTGCTCCAGAGCCAAAAACCTAATGACTACGCTATATAATGAGTCATACAACCAGTATGCTTAGCTCTGCTAAGAAAACCAATGGAAAAATAAAGTTACATATAAAAAATTATGCATGACTTAGAAAACACTATATTTACCAAAATTTGATGCAGTAAATATACAACTCTTTTTCATCTCTTCCATTTTCCAATTCAGCAAGAGGAATTTAAAAACTTACACTCCAAGGTTTCAAAAAAAAAAAAAAAAACTCTTGACAAGTTTCTAAAATACCACTTTGCAGGTAAGAAGAAAATGAAGTCAGATACTCACTGGCCAGACTGGAAATCCTTTTCATTCACAACTGCGCAGTTAGTTAAAGATAATTCATCTGTAGGACATCTTGCAGCTTGCATACTCTATAAGAATGAATGATTAGGAAAACAAAATTAAATCACCTTTTATATCCTTAAAGAATATGTTATGCCTTCCTGTTCTCTATTTCCTATTACTTGTAATAAACACAATGTTTTTGACTCCTGGCACCCCTTCCTCTGTGGTAATAGCAAATCCTGCCTTTCAGAAACTGTTCCTTTCCCATTCCATGCGCTCCTGTGGGCCTGCCAATCACAGCACACAGGCCATCATCAGAGTCCTAATCCATCCATAGGATTTTACATAGACAGGTGCTAGAAGGCAGGTACTCTCCCTTATATCACTACCACATGAAGAAGGACTTTCTGCTCTGAAAGAATAAAACTATCCCAGAGAAAGCAAAGGTGAGAAAGACAGATACCTTGAAACTCAGACATGACAAAGAAGTTAAAGCCCTGGAGACCAGTTCTGAAAGTTGGCTGAGTCAATAAATCCCCTTTCCTTCAAGCTTACTTGGGTTGGGTTTTCCATTTCTTCAAAAAATAAAAGATTCTGACTGATAAAAATGCGATGATATAAATTTGATAAAGTGTATCATGAAAAAACATTTCTTCATAAGAGATTCCAAGTAGTATGAACCATATCTCCTATAGACTAATAAAAGCTATCTTCCAAGTATCTCCCAACAAAAATAATTACAGGTATATTTAATATAAAATGGCAATTAACTGTCCTTTTGGCCAACAGCAATGAGAAAAACATTCCTTCATACAAGGTATGTAACCAATAATCTTTCCTCCATCCTCTAGGGTTTCCTAGTTAGTGAGATATGACATTCGTAGTCTGTTTATGACTAACGTGCTCATTCTTCAAACATCAAGCCAAAGCTGATTCTCCATAAATTTGTCTTCCAAATACAAATTTATAGAGGGAAATAAATTACTCTGCTTTGCTTTTGTTTGAAACTAGAAGGCTAGTTTCAACACAGCTATCCCAGCCGTTCAGAGCAATGGACTCTAAAGTGGGGCATGTGCACCTGAAGGGTTTGCAGGATAATCCTTCGGGGTATAATTTAGAACACGACACAAATAAGGTTCAGGTCACAAGTCTGCTTTCCGAATGAGACAGTAGTTCTGCCCACAGTCACAGTTTGACCAGCCACCTGACCAAATGTGCAGACCTTGCTTCCCACTCACCCCGGGGGTCTCTCTCACCTACAAAAGCTTCTTTCTCTTACATTCTACTCTCTTCCCTAACTCCAAGCCCCTTGCCTAGTCAACACCTACTCGTCCCACAATTTCTCAGCTCAGGAATTACGTATTCTAGAAGACCTTCCTAAACACCTTCCCCTCCTGAAAAGACAAATGTCAAATGGAAGAATATTTTCACTGTCTGTTTATACTGCATGAAAGACATAAGACTCTCAAGGACTGAGACTGTACCCTGTTCATGTCTACGGTTCTCAAGGCTAAGACAGGGCCTGGATACAGTCAGCGCTCATCAAACATTTGTTGAACAGAAGAACTTATGGATCAATACAATCTACCTCAACAGCAGAATAAACAATTCAAAGAACATGGATGCAAAGGACATTTCAAGGTTATTTAGGAAGTGATACAATTTAACTAACACAGAATCGATACACCCAAAGTTATTTAAAAATTTACAAAACGCTAACTTAACCTATTCCTTTGTGAACTTGCTTTCTTGTCAAAGATTTGGTGTCCTTTAAAAGAGCGAAAAAGTCTGTAGAAGTCATCTGGCTGGGTAACTGAAACAGATGCTATGAGCAAAAGGCCTCCCTACTGGAATCTAGAAGCATCTGTGTTTTTATGGCAAGCCAAGCAGGATATCTCATTTTCTCATCAGAATATAAGTCCCTATAAATAAATGCTGTTTACTTATCACAATAATGGCAAAGGAAAATTCCACAGTTTTTCTAATACTGACCTTGCTTCTAGGAAACAATGACAAAAGCCCAGCCACAATGTCCACATAACTACTATGAAATGAACAGATTGAAACTGACAGGAAATTTTAGTTATAGGTTTAACTATTTGAGTTACTAGAACAATTAACTGTCTAAAGACTATAAAATGTTTTCCTTAATAACTTGAAATGTAAAAAATTAATTCATTGCTTCTCAAAAGTATGAAAATCTCAACAAACCTTTAAAGGAAACTTTAGCAGAAGTAATTGTATCATTGAGCTTCCCTGGTGGCTCAGATGGTAAAGAATCTGCCTGCAATGCATGGGACCCAGGTTCAAACCCTGCATCAGGAAGATCCTCTAGAGAAGGGCACGCAACTCATGCCAATACTCTTGCCTGGAGAATTCCATGGACAGAGGAGCCTGGAGGGCTACAGTCCATCAAGTCGCAAAGAGTCGGACACAACTGAGTGACTAACTAATTACATCATTACTTATGTGAGAGCCTTTAAAGTATAGGAAGAGAACTGGCTTCTTCTCATCCCTCAAAAAAATGGGAGAGGGGTGTAACCAGGACCCCTCTGGACAACACTGCCGTTTTTCAAATTTAAATAACATACTTTCATTCAAAGGTTCACTTTAAAAATTAGATTTTTAAGTATATGCTTTATTTTTTACTGAAGAATTAGTAGGGCAAAATTAAAAAAAAAAAAAAAAAAAAGCATGCAGTACCGAATTAAAAGACCTCATTACAAATAACTGCAACACTCATGAATCCACTGGTCTTCTCTGTGGTGCTTCAGGCCTAGGTTACATGTCTCCAGAGACACAAATTCCTCCACAGGAAAGGGAAGTAGGACAACCTATATGAACCTGCTCCAGAGACAGCTCAACTAATAAGTCTCGCTCAACTATGTGTTTCGTGAAAAATAACATTTTAGAAATGTACTGTGCAATAAAATAACCACTAGACACGTTATTAAAATTAAAACTAGTTAAAATTTTAAAACTCAGTTCTTCAGGTGCACTAGTCACATTTCGAGAGCCACACGTGGCTATTAGGGATCACTGCATACAGTTTTATTGGACGTTGCTAGTCTAAAGCAGTGAGAGAAAGGCCATCAGTAATAACCTGTCTTCAGGCCTACGGAATCACTCTGCTATGACTCCTGAAATAATAATTTCTATTAAAATTCTGAAGTTCTGCAGGACTAAAGTGATAGGTAGAAATAAGTCAAACTTGTATGTCCTATAGTAATCTTGAGGAGAGCCTGTAAGAACACCCTTCACATTATGCATCTCAGACTAGTAACTATTCACATAGATGAACCTCCTGACATCCTGTAAGGCCTTACAATTCCTTTACAAAATTATATTGGAAAAAAAAAGAAAAGACTTCCCGTTTTGGTATTCAAAAGAAACACACACAAACACACAAAGGAAAATGTAAAAAGCTGACAGCACTAAATACTGGCAAAGGTGTGAGGCAGTTTCTTAAAAGGCCAGTGTGCCCCAGCAGATCTATCCCTAGGTTTTAAGTCAAGAGAAATGAAAACGATGACTTGTACACAAATGTCCACAGCAACTTTATTCATAAATCAAAAATGGAAACAACACAAAGATCTGCCAACAGTCGATGGATAAACAAACTGTTGCACAGGCATACAATAGACACCACCCAGCAATTAAAAAGAAACCACGTCCTGATATATGTAACGGCATGCGTAAACCTCAAAACATAATGCTGAGTAAAGCCAGGTGCTTAAGTTATTTAAGCCTCATCTTATAATCAGATGAAATCTCAGAAGAGGCAAAATTAATCTAGAATAACCATATACACACAGAATCAGTGATCAACTGGGATGGGGGTGAAATGGACAGCAAAAAAGCAAGAAGTAATTTTTTGAGATAGTTCTATGTCTTGATCAGATTTTATTGTGCAGAGGTTATACCTCAGTGAAGTTGAGAAATGACAGTCTGGTTTTTTTAATGGTTGGGCAATCTCCAATAATTCCCATTGAAAAGACAGTATAAATGTTCAAACTACAAAATATAGTTTGGATATAAGGTACCTGCTGCTGCTGCTGCTAAGTCGCTTCAGTCGTGTCCGACTCTGTGCGACCCCATAGACGGAGCCCACCAGGCTCCCCCATCCCTGGGATTCTCCAGGCAAGAACACTGGAGTGGGTTGTCATTTCCTCCTCCAATGCATGAAAGTGAAAAGTGAAAGTGAAGTCGCTCAGTTGTGCCCGACTCTTAGCGACCCCATGGACTGCAGCCTACCAGGCTCCTCCATCCATGGATTTTCCAGGCAAGAGTACTGGAGTGGGGTGCCATTGCCTTCTCCCATAAGGTACCTACACTCATGCAACAAAGACCTAATCAAGAGACCCAATCTCTTGCCTACTGAAAGAGAGATAGCTAGGTTTCCAGGACAGACAGCTCACTTTCCAACAAGGTCTCATCTCAACTGTAGGAATCACAAACTAGGAGAATGGCCAGATCTACCTCTAAAAGGCCAGTCTAAGGTTACTGACCATACTGGCCTGCTAGTCCTGGGCCCAGAATGTAAAAGAAGGAACTATAAAACCTACACTCCTGTGTGTGTCTCATACTAAGATTGGCAATTCTTCCTCTGGAGAAGAGTTAAGACTTTTTTTTCCTCTGTAATAATTCTTCCTTAAGAGGCAAGAAATTTGATCTAAAGTTCTACTCTCCCCCTGGACAGGAACAGAAACATGAGGACATGGGAAAAAATCCACACCTACCCAAACATACACAAGAGGATTAAAGGAGATACTATGATTTACCTGGTACTGAGTAAATACTCAATAAACCTCAGCTATTATGACCATCATAGAGATATGCAATAATCGTTTGTAATAGAAAAAAAAATTCACAACCTAAAGCTAAATAAATGCCATGAATAGCACCATGGTTAAAAGCATTACAAGTATGCAGCAATCTAAAAGGTCAAGGTACCTCTGTACATACTGACAAGGGGAATATCCACAATATAGTGCTAAGTTTTAAAAAGGTATAAAACAGTATTAAAAATAGTATGTAGAGCACGGTTTTTAATTACAAAAGACATAGTAAATTGTTAACAGTAGTTATCATTGAGGTGAAACAAGAAGGTATAAGTGAAACATCCTCACTTTTCAGAGTTCTGAATGGTTGGAACTATTTTTACAATAAATAACCCTTATCTTAGGAAAATAATTTAAAATATAGAGAACTTTTATGTACAAAGTTGTCCTCTATGTCATTACTTTACAGTGATGAATTAGAAGCAAATTAAAAGTCCTATTTCAAAATGATAGCTACGTAAAACATGTCTACTTCATACATGTTCACAATATTCAAATCACAGGACAGTATACATATACGTGTGTGTGTGTGTATATATACACATGTATATAAATTTTACTTTACAGTTTGATTTTTTAAGTATAGCAAAGCAATTAAATAAAAACACACCAAAATGTAAAAAACAACTGTGACTGGAAAATGGGACTATGAGTGATTTAATTAATTTTCCTCTTTTCTGCATTTTCCAACTTAAAAAATAAATAGGTGTTACCTTACTAGCCAAATTAAAAGTTTTGTATTAAAGTTAATTGATGGTATATGTCATTTCAGATCTTTGTTTCTGCACAAACAGTGATGACCTCACACACATCAGGAAAATTACTGTAAGGATACTGTCATTATTCACGAAAATATAAGACAAGGTCTCATAATTTGCTTATTGTGTTTTTTCTTCATAATTAAACCATGTTGGTTAAATCTAGTTTTCTTTGACTACAGTGTGACAGTGTGACAAGGATTTTTGTCCATAAATTAAGAAAACATACTTTTTATTAATAAGCTCAGTAAGAAATTACAAAATATGCTCTGAAGCACAGAATCTTTTGATAAATATACAAAGAGTTAAAATTTTGTTTATACTGGGTGGATTAACCAATGATTCAGCATTAAAATGAACACCAAATCATAAACTAGTTAACTGAGTCCTTGGCTTTGTGAATAATTTCCTCTCCATGACTGCATTAATTTGGGAAAGTTCATTAATGCCTCAAAATACATTACTTTAAAATTTGGAGAAGTACCTGGAACAATATAACAGGCACTCAATAAATATTTCTGGAATTAAAAAAATAGTTTGAGAAATATATCTAGAAAGTTAATCAATATAAGATCCATATGAGGAAAACCAACAGAAGCACATACTGTAAGGATATCATCAACTCCAAATTAACCTATATATTTAATGTAATTATCAGAAAATCCCAATGGGACTTTAGCAAACTCAATCTAAACTGTAACCGGCAAAGTAAACGTAGTAGGCAAAATGAGAGGGGAACAAAGTCTTTTCTAACTTGTGAAAGCAGCCAAGCAAAATTTCAGAAAGAATGAGATTGGCCCTACTAGACACACCACAAACAGTAATTAAACCAATGTAGTGGAATCCCCTGGCAGTCCAGTGGTTAGGGTTCTGGGCTTTCACTGAGAGCTTGGGTTCCCTCCCTGGTTAGGAAACTGAGATCCCACAGGCTGCCTGGTACAGTTCAAAAAAACACACAAAAAACGACATAGTACTAGTATAGAAACAGTTCAATGAAGTAGAAAAAGCAATCCAGAAACAGAACCAGGCAAGAACTTAATAGGTAAAATTTAGAAACAGTAGAGGAAAGCTGAACAATTCAATAAAAGGCATTGAGACAACCGATTATCCACTTGGTGGCTGGGGGCGGGGGACAGTGTCAATAATAATAGCTAATGTGTTTTGAGAGCTTATTTCCTGCGAGGCACTGTTTTAAAAGCTTTACACACCTGCAAACACCCTAGCTCACAATTCTCTTTCCTACTGCCAAAATCTAAAGAACATTATTTGCCTCACTCTAGCTAACATTTTTGTTTTCTCATAACACAAGAATATTACTTCTCTCTAAATGATTTTTTAAACATGACTCATTCTGAATTTTGTACACTTAGAAGAGGAAAAAAAAGTCTGATTTCTAGGTGAATAAACTAAAAGACTGTGTTTTAATCCCACAGCTACCTCGAATTTGACTCAAGTACATACTGGAGCTCCATTTGGTCCTGTTTAAGGATCACAGCATCCTATTCTTAAGCTTACAGAAGCATCTTAAGGCATACATCTCAAATGTATAAGGAGGTAGAAACCCTCACTTCAGTGGTTTTTAGTATATCCGCTATGCCGTGTAATCATCACCTCTCTCTAATTCCAGGACACTTCCAGCCCTCCAAAAAGAAACCCTATACCCATTATCAGTTAGTCCCGATGCTCGCCTCCCTCATCCCTTGGCAACCACTAATCTATTTTCTATCTCTATGGACGTGCCTCTTCTGAACATTTCATATAAATAGAATCATACAATCTGTCATCTTTGTGACTGGCTTCTTTCACTCAGCATAATGTTCGCAAGATCATCGATGCTGTTGCTCGTGACAGCACACCATCCCTTTCCAGGGCTGGATCACGGTGCATCACATGGATAACCCACATTTGTTTTATCTATACTAGCTGATGGATAATTTCCACTTTTTGGCTATTACGAATAATGCTGCTATGAACATTCATGTACAAGTTTATCTATGAACATACATTTTCAGTCACTTGCTGGACTTGCTGGATCATTCTGTGTTTAACTTTTTGAAGAACTGCCAAACTGTGTCCCACAATGGCTGCACCATTTCACATTCCCACCAGCAGTATATGAGCGTCCCAAATTCTCTACATCGTCACCTTTTTTAAACTATAGCCATCCTAGTGGGTGTGAGGTAGCATTTCACTGTGGTTTTGATTTTTATTTCTCTAATGACTATGATGGTGAACACGTATCTTTCATGTGCTTGTTGGTTATTTTCACATATTTTTTTGGAGAAGTATCTATTTAAATCCTCTGCCCATTTAAAAATCAGGTTTCTTTTTATTGTTGAATTGTAACGGTTCTTTATACATTCTGGATGCTAGACTTTTATCAGACATATGATTATTAAATATTTTCTCACATTTTGTTGGCTCTCTCTTCATGTCTTGGTAGTATCCCTTGATATATCAAAATTTTAAATTTTGATGAAGTTCAATTTATCTAAAAAAAATCACTCTCTTGTTTCTACCACCAGAGACAGAAATCAAACAGATGAGTTCAGCCTGCTGAAAATTTTATATAAATGCAATCACTTCAGTATTCATGGCTGGAGTATCCCATGGACAAAAGAGCCTGGTGGGCTACGGTCCACAGGGTCGCAGAGTTGGACACAACTGAAGCAACTTAGCATACCATGTATTATTCCATGTCTGACTTCTACCCTTCAATATTATGATTACAAGACTCATCCAAGTTTTGGCATGTAGCAATAGCTCATTTTCTTTGCTTTTTCTTTATAGTGTATAATTATATGAATATGCTACTACTATTTATCCATGAGTTGTTTCCAGTTCTTAATCATGAATACTGCTGCTAACAATATGTTCATACATGTCTTTTGAATAACATGTCTATGCATTTCTATTGGATATCTATACTATACACAAACACACGTATATACACACATATATACATGTATACACACACTCCTCTACCCCTACATCTACCCTCTCCAGTAGAACAGCTGGATCACAGGCATACATGCACAAGTTCAGGTTTATGGGAATTGTGCCTAAGGTATACAATGTGGTATTCTGATACAAGTATACCTTTGTAATGATTATGGTAACAAGCTAATTAACAGACCCATCACCTCACAGAGTTACCACTGTGTGTGTGGTAAGAACGCTTAAGATTTACTGTCTTAGCAAATCTCAAGAATACAATATTTTTAAAATTAACTGTAGTTACTATGCTATCTAGTATATCAAAGTCAGTCAGGGTACCTGATTCTTGATACTGTAGGAAATAACTTGTGTTTTCTTAAATGTTTGAAAATTGGATATTGGTGAAGGTATTAAAGGAAAGACAATTCAATAACCCTGAAATGTAGAAATAACAAGGCTGAGTATACATTTGGAAGGAAATCTGGGGGGAATCGTCAACAATTTGTAAGAAATTGAATCCAAGAGCTTACAATCCTAAGTCCATGGTCCTCAACTTAAGCATTCACCAGAATCAGGTACAGAACTCTTAAGGGATTGCAGGGGCCCCACCCCCAGAGTTTCTAATTAAATCAAGTTGGGGGAGAATCTGTACTTCTAACAAGTTCTCAGGTGATGCTCATTAGCTGGTCTACAGATTCTACTTTGAGAATCAATGCACCAAGAGAAGCAAACTTAAAAAAAAAAAAGGTTCATTTCCTTCTACAATAGAAGAGAAGAAAATAT
Source organism: Bos mutus (assembly GCF_027580195.1). Classification (NCBI taxonomy): domain Eukaryota; kingdom Metazoa; phylum Chordata; class Mammalia; order Artiodactyla; family Bovidae; genus Bos; species Bos mutus. The sequence continues at coordinate 31,940,337 of NC_091635.1, forward strand.
AGGAAAGAAGGCTTCAATAATGCTCTTGGTCCATTTCATCCTTTACCTTGATAAAAGTTTATAATTAAGTTTATTTTGATGCTTGATAAGTAGTAAACTGATTCAAAGTCTATATAAACAAAAAACTTAGACTTCATAAATGAAGATCAAGAAAAAGGACTGTATTGGAGGCCAGTAGCTCTTTAAAATTAGATCTATGCTATATTACTAATGACTTCAGTAGCCTGGCAGAGAACATAACATTAAAATACAACTACACACCTTGTCCAAAATTATAAGTTACTAGGTTAATCAGAAATAGTCATTCATCCATTCAACAATCATTCCATGCCAGGCTCTGTTCTAAACAGTGGGATCTAAGTTTGCTATCATCTCACAAAATTTTGTTGGTACTATTCTCCAGGAGAAAAGTAACTAGGATAACTAAAATGTTTTAATCTCCCCAAAACTGATATTTTTTGGAAGACCAAGAATGATAATTTCTAGTTTCATTGTTTGTCTAAGTAAGAAAACGTTCGTTCATATGCACATAACACTAAAAAACACTTTACACTAAAAAAAAATCCACCAGTGAGGGGAATTCCCTGGCAGTCCAGTGATAAGGACACCCCACTTTCACTGCTCAGGGCACAGGTTCAATTCCTGATGGGGGAACAAGATCCTGCAAGTTGCTTGGCCAAAAAATAACAATAATAATTTTTAAATTAAAAAAAAAGTGAATGTTGGATTTCAAAAATGACAACATATTTGTTACTTTAATAATTTTCCCATTTTCTCTTACCAAAGATCTACATGCTGCTGCTGCTAAGTCACTTCAGTCATGTCCGACTCTGTGTGACCCCATACACGGCAGCCCACCAGGCTGCCCTGTCCCGGGGATTCTCCAGGCAAGAACACTGGAGTGGGTTGCCATTTCCTTCCAGTGCAAGAAAGTGAAAAGTGAAAGTGAAGTCGCTCAGTTGTGTCCCACTCAGGGACCCCATGGCAGATAGTGCAAAATACATCAGAACTTAACACTTCATTCCGAATTTAGCAAAGGACCAAAACACTCTGCGTTACTCATAAACAGCTGATGCTAATTCACTTGATTTCAAATCTATAGAGCACAAAGTTGCAATAAATTATTAGCACTTTTTGGCTTCATGGTTTAAAAAAAGGAAGGAAAGAGGAAGAGAGGGAGGAAAGAAATCAGCTTATCAAATTCTTAGAGTAATTCAGCTCAGTTTTACTGAAATGATCTTTATATCTGCCCCGTGGATATATAAGGAAAAAATATAAGTCAAAATCAATGGCAATAAACTTAAACATAAAACAATTTAAAGGAGGAGAGACTGAGTTGCTCCTAAAATTCATATGGAAAAGGGCCAAGAAATGCCAAATGAAGAAAAATGAGTGGCTAACCCTACGAGATAGCAAGAATAATTTTTAAGCTATGGCAATTAAGACACTGGTAGTGGTGCACATACAGACAAATAGAACGATGAAACAGAAAAGAGTTTGGACTTAGAACGGATATAAAACAGAGGTAGCATTACAGATCAGTGGGAAAAAGGATGGACTCAGTACATGATATTCAGACAACTGGTTATATATATGGGAAAGATAAAATTAGCTTAATTCACACCAAACACAAAAATAAATTCCAGATGAATCAAACACCAAAATATGAAAAGCAAACCATTAAACCTTTTCAAAGAAAATCTTTCTGACTTCAAAGTGGGAAAAGATCTTAAAACATATAAGCACACTAATACACAGAGGTTAAAAATGGGTAGTTATAACTACAATAAAATTTAAATCTAAAACTCTACATACATGAAAAGATCATCACTAAACAGCTCAACAACAACAACAAAATGGGCAAAGGATATGCAAAGGTAATTCACAGAAGAGGAAACTCTAATAATCAATATGAAAAATGCTCAGTCTCACTAGTAATTAGGGAAAATTGCAAATTTAAACAACAGTATTATTTTATACCTATCATATTGTAAAATTTAAAATATCTCAATATTAAGTGCTGGAGAGGACACAAGGAACAGGTAATCATACACTGTTGGTAAGAACACAAACTTGTATAACTAGGTAAAGATAAAGGTAACTGATTACCCAGCAATTCTATGTAGCAATTCTACAAACAGGGTATAGATCCATATCTCTAGACATATCCTAAAGAAATTCAACATACATATGCAAGGAGATATAGACAAAAAAGTATATTTCTGTATGTATGAGTATTTTCTCCTGTGCATACCAGAAGAAATAAAATTTGAAAACCACCTAAATTGTCCTCTAAGAAAACAGATAATTGCGGTATATTTACAAAATAGACTACTACACAATAAACAGACTTAACTAACTCTATATAATTCCAACATGACAATCTCAAATGAAAAAATTCAGGTTGCAGAAGGAGATACCCAATATAACACCATTATATACATTTTTAAGACACACAAAACAATATATTGGTTAGGGACACAAACCTACATAGACGTGAACAGAAAGGATTTATACCAGCTTTAGACTAGTGGTTATTCTGGGGGATTAAAAGATATAAAGCAAATATCACAATATGTAAATACTTTTACAACCTGGGCAGTGAGCACATGGATGTAAGTATATAGCATACTTGAAATCTCTTAAGATATATATGACTTATTCTTGTTTAAAATGCACAGAGCTAGAAATAGTTACAGTCATACAAGGACTATCTAGTTTGCATCATAAAAAAAATAAGTAGGAAATCATGACTTTGAATCACTAGGAAATTGAAGGCAATGTAAGGTGGGTCTCAGAGCCCATTCAAGGGCATTAACACTGAATGATCAAGGACTTCATTACGAGATTTTCCCTGATACACCGTAACCAGAGTATGGACCTTTCAGAATAGCATTACAGCAAGCACCTAGTGCACTGCCAACACAGCTGTTTCCAAGAGTTCACTGTTCCACCAATTCAGGAATTTCCAACAGTAAAATAATACTTTCACCTTACACCTTTGCAGTCTGACTTAAACACTTATAAAGAATACCTTAATCATCAGTTCCTCTGGGTTTCACGGCCTCCCTGTCCATCACCGGCTCCCGGAGTTCACCCAGACTCGGGTCCATCGAGTCAGTGATGCCATCCAGCCATCATACATATATATAATTTTAAAACTGTCAATCAGTTTTATTGGCATTTTAAATGTCTTCTAAAATATTGTCCAAGGGTGTGAAATCGGCCTATTAAGAGCAATTTTTGAGCTGAAGTAAGAGCCAAAAGATGGAATTTCTCCTTTTAGCATTAATTTTTCATTAAAAATCATGAGGTTCAATTTCTACCATATTATTTTCACAAATCATTGTTTTATACAAATAAAAGTAAACCAGTAATTAAAAAAAAAAAAAAGAAAGAAAGAAGCTATCTGATAGTGCTGTAAAGAGTTCAATTCTGTTTTCTAAAATGTACTGCCTTTGAAAATACTTAATAAAATCACAGGAGTGACACACAAAAACAGTAACTGTTGCACACAAGATTGCAAAACCCTGACTTAGAAATGGAACTAGGAGACTTTTAAAATTATTTGTTTTGACTTGTGGTACTGCCCATGAACTGTCCCTAATTTACCACTGTGTTCTAATCTGAAGGCTGGTCTTTAGTAAAGATGTCATTCACCCATAAAATGTTATAAATGGTTAGGTTTCTGGACTAGACTACAAGAGCTTTTTCAATATGCTAGCCTGACCCAGACCAACAGCCAGATGAGGTAAATTTCACTTCTAACATCTTTCTAAACCCTTTTCAACACCTAAGAGTGTTCTCTCCCTTCAATTCCTATTTAACGTCGTCTTGCTCCTATTTCTTAAAACAAATTACCTCCACCAGATATAAGGATTCATGAAGAAGACAATCCATTGGTTTTATTCTCCTTAACGCATGTATATTTTCAGAATGGGACTGCTAAATCTCCAATATGAGAGATGTCTAGTAATTTTAAAAGATAAGAGTACAGGGGACTTCCCTGGTGGTCCAGGGTCTAAGACTCGGTGCTCCCAAAGCAGGGGGCCCGAGTTCGATCCCCGGCCAGGGAACTAGACCCCACAAGTCGCAACTGAAAGCTCCTGCATGCCACAACTAAAACTCAGTTCAGCTAAATAAATAAATAAAATCTAAAAAAAAAAGAAGAAGAGTACAGAAAAGTTCAGGCAATGTGGAAAGCCTATCTTCCTCCCTTTCCTTTTTCTTCAGGAGTGGTTTGAGTGGTAGTTTAAGGGACCTGGCATGTAACATGAGAGGCACGTCACTAAGGAGCCTCCCCCTACCTAGAGTCAGCTCTCCTTAGCTATAAAGGCTACATTTCAGATTCTTTTCTCTGCTTCTCATTCCATGATTCCAGAGCAGTTGCAGCATGAGAGTTCTGAAAATCAGTGTGGGGGCCGGAGGCAGTGGCAGCCATTTGTACATGGAGGTCATTTATAAATAAGAGTCTACAGTCAATGTCAGTAATAAGAATTACAACGTTAGCATCTTGATTCATTACGAGCAAAAATTTAAAAGAGCTGAGAAAATCTATTACCTAATTGAATCTTTCGAAAAGCCAAAAGGAACCAGATATGTTTAAATTGATCGTATTATAAAATGTATCCAACTTGTCATTCCATATTTTTCTCATATGACAAATACAGTAAAACAATAAAGACAAAAATTATTTTCTTTCAGGTTCTTTACTTTTAAGATTAGGGGCTTCAAAGTAATTTAGGGATTAACCAAGTTCTGATGACCTTGGAGCTATATATTGAATAACATCACACAGTTTATTTTTCAGTTTCCCAGATGGACTAAATATGATGCTTTCTTTTTGGACAGCAAAAGCAAAGGAAAAGAAATACAGATTACTAATGCTATCATCAGCAACAGTGATACAACAAATCTTCAGTTATAGAGCGAACATAAATACCGTTTACAAGATGATGTCAGAATGCCAAAATTAACTAAACCAACCCAAAGCAGTAATAACTCAAGATAGCTTTTCTCCCACAAAGAGGAAATACAGAACCCATTTTAAGAGAATTACAAGGCTCACCCTATTTGTTAAACATGGATGGGTGGTTGTTAAGTTATGGCTACAGGAAGAGAAGACAAGACAATCTGAGATGGGCCAAAGGGGTTTAGATTTTCCAAAAGGTAGAAGGTAGTTTTAAAAAATTAAACTTTGACAGAGACTCTAAAATGTTTTAGGTAAGAAGGTAAATCTACTCTTTATACCCTTCAAGTAAATTGGGGAAGTGACCTGAGTTCAAATCCTAACCTTGCCTTTTGCGGGCTGTGAACCTGCAAGTTACTAAGCCCCTCTCTCGGAGTAAAACAAAGTTAATACTATTTACTTTGCAGGGAGGTTTTGTCCGGATTAAAGGAGATACATTTGTAGTTAAGCAATGGTACCTGAAATGTACTGACATGTGCCAGCCTAGAAGAGGGTCTCTAGCAGCATGCTCAAGGCCTGCTTCTGACCCCATTGTATCCTACCTTTTATCAGTGGCTAGAATGGAGGCACAGAAAGCAGGGTCATTAAACCTACTGATCTATGGATGAAACAACACTGGAACAGAGCACAACTGTGTTGCATAAAATGAAAGAATCAAAGAAACCTTCAATAGGCAGCAGAAACCGACCCCAAAAAAGTGAACTGCAAAGGGGATAAATGTAAGGTCTCACACTTAGGTTCAATAAAACAACTGCACAATACCTAGAATGTAGGGGTATGGTGGGGGGGGGGGGGGTGCTGATTTTAAAAGAACACTGGAGCTGTAACTGATTCTAAGTTCAGTATGGGTGGGCCAGGCTTCCCAGATGGCTCAATGGTAAAGAATCTGCCTGCCAATGCAGGAGATATGGGTTCAATTCCTAGGTAGGGAAGATCCCCTGGAGGAGGAAATAGCAGTCCACTCCAGTATTCTTGCCTGAAAAATCCCATGGACAGATGAGCCTGGTGGGTTACAGTCCATAGAGTTGCAGAGAGTCAGACACTACTGAGCACTGAGCACTCAGTATGGGCCAAGAGTGTGATTTACTGCAGGAAAAAAAGCAAATTAGCCTGGATTAGTAATGGTATTGTCCAGCATCAGAGAATACTAGTTCAAGGAGATTCTTCACTGATCACCATGTTAGACTCTTGAGCACATTTTATCAATAGAAGAAACACTGACAAAAAAGAACATTTCCGAAGCAAAGTCACCTAAATCATGAAGGATTTAGAATAGAGGATATTTGAGAAATTGGGGATGTTTAATTTGCAAAAGAGAAAAATCTAAGGGAATATGTAACCTGTTTTCAAACAGCGAGGGAGTTATCATATGAAAAAGGAATTGTTTAGTTTTACAGTTTCAAACAGCAGAAATCATATGTATAAAAATTACATGGAACCCCATACAAAAAAGACTTTTCTAATATGACACTAAAATGGGCTAGCTTTATGGTGTAGCACCCTCTATCACTAAAGTATTAAGACAGAGATTAGATTCATTTCCAACAAAAATGTATTGAGCACCTTGGTCCCAGGCAGATACAAAGCACTGATGACGACAGTGAATACAAAACTAATATGGTCTCTGCTTTCGTGGAGAGCAAAGTCTAGCAGTGGAGACAAGTAATCACGCTAAAAAGTTTTAAATGTCAGATAAATCTCTAAGGAAAGGAATACAGTTCTTCAAGAACGTATGGAGAGGGGAGTTTGGGGGAGAATGGATACATGTATATGTGAGGCTGAGTCCCCTTGCTGTCTACCTGAAACTATCACAACATTGTTAATAGGCTATACTCCAATATAAAATAAAAAGTTTAAAAAGAGAGAGAAGAGCATATTAACACGGGATCTGACTTGGTATGGGATCAGAACAGGCCTCCCTTGAGTAGCTGAGTGATCTGTGAGTAGGAGGTAAACGGTTGCGAGCAGAACATCATAAAGAAAGAAACAGCACACGCAAAGTCCTTGTGATAAGAGGTTCAAGGATTGGAAAGGCTTATATAACCCAAGCATAGAGAGTAAGGCAGTGAGTAGAGATGTAGGAGCAGAACCACAAAGGGCCTTAAAGGCCCAGTTAAGGATTTGGTCTTCTCCCAAAAGTAATGAGATGCTACTAAAGGGGGGATTAAGTAGCAATTTGCATCAGAGAGAATAATCAATGTGGTGAATGGCATAAGGAGACCACTTGGGAGCTTCCTGCAGTAGTCCAGGCCAGAAATGATAGTGCTTCGGGAAAAGCAGGTGGAAATGAAGATGTAAAGAGGTGGATGGATAGACTGGAGAGATTTTTAGGATGTTAAAATGACAGAACCCATGTAACTAGTCTAGTGGGTGTTTGGATACGGTTTAAAGCAGCAATGCCCAAGCCAGATTCTTTGGCTCTAATAATTAATTCCCTTTTTTTTGGGGGGGGGGGCGTGGGGTGGGGACAGAACTCAGTGATGAATTTTACTTGGGGACAAAGGATATGGTGACGGAGAAGCATAAGGAATGACCCACTCCCCATCTGCCAGGCTTCTAACCTATATACATGGATGGATTGTGATGCCATTCACTGATATAGGAAACTGTAAAAATATTAGATGGGATAAGACCATGGGTTTATTTGAACAAGATGAGTGTGAGGTGTCTTGGTTTTAAATAGTTTGGCATATTGATCCGGAATTTAAAGAACGGGTTTGGACTGGGAGTAAAACACTGAGTATCACTGGCATATAGACAGTAGTTGAAACTGGGCTTAGAAGAGACTGCCTAGGGAGAAAGCACAGACTGAGGAGACAGCCCTGAGGAACATCTGCATTGAATAACAGAGTAGAGGAGGGTGAGTCTGCAAAAGAGTGGTCTGACTAAAAACTGGAGGGAGGCTGAAGCCAAGGGAAGAGCGTTTTCCATGAAGGAGGCAACGGTCAACAATGTCAAACGCTGTTGAGACATCCAGCAAGACAAGGAATGAAAAACATCAATTAAGTTTAGAGGCATGTTTCACTGGGATGATGGGACCAGAAATCAGACTGCAGTGGGTTGAGGAATGAGTGGGAGAAAGGCAAATGGGAGACAAATACATAAGACAATTCTTGTCAAGATTCCTGGCTGTAAGGCGGGAAGAGAAAAGGTGACAGCTGTGGGGGTGAGATGGAAAAAGCCTGAGTTTGTTGTTAAAAGGGAGCAGGTGAACACACAGGAATGGGGTTCCTTAGAAGATGGGGAGAGACAGACTCTGAAGCACAGGTGGAGGGAGTTGTTGTGAAGGAAGTAGCTGCAGATAAAAGATAAGGCTGTGGGGAAAAAAGAGAAAGAGACCTAATTAAATGACCTTTAACGTCTCTTCGCACTCTAGAATCTCCTGACTTACAACTGTGTTCAGGGAGTCTATTTGCATGTATGCATAACCTATGCAAACTTATTCAAATATTCCAGTAGAAATAAATCAGTCAAACACATCCTTATCCCCTAATGACGCAGTTAACGTCCCCAGGTTTATGACCAGTAATCTCTAGGCAGGATCCATCCCTCAGAGAGGTTTTTGCTCAACGCACACTGCAGTACAGCACAGAACCGGTCCTATCTCCCCTAGCCAAACCCATACTACACCGCGATCTCAGAGGCTAAAGGAGGAAGTAAAATTTAAAACCCTGAAACTACAACATACCCTGCTGCATTCAAAACGACTGTCATTCATAAAAGCAAAACGTGACACCTCAAATCCATCCCCACTCCAAGCTCAAGGCATTTCTGCCTCAGCCGGCAGTGACACGTCCCCCTGATGGCCGAGGGTTAACAGCCAAAGTCATTTGCACCCCCCTCCTCCTTTCCCGAGACCTCTGATTGTGAACAACCAGGAATGGGGTTCCTAATGGTCCCTGTCACAGCCCCTGACCCAGTGGAGCGGACAGATGCCCCGCAGTTGTTCCAGAGAAGGCACCTAACAAGCCCTCCTCGTAAAAGGGTGCGGAGAAACCCCTCGAGCCCTCCGACCCGGGCTGGGACGGCCACGAGCCTGAGACTACCCTAAGAAGCTAAGGGGACAAGCCCCAAGGGATGGAATGGGAGAATTAAAGGAGACCCGGGAGACCTGGGTTGCTAGGGGGTCTCCTCCCCTCGAGCTTCCTAAGGGGGAAGGAGTTTCTGAGGAGGGCTAGTCCCCTGCCACCACTCCCCACTTCCCACCTTCTCTGGCCTGCCGCTCCCTCCAACACCCCATTTGCTCAGACTCACTCCCCTCCCCTGAGGCCGTCTGGACCTCCCGTTGCCCGCGAGCCTGGCACCCCCGCCTCGAGCCACGGCTCCCGGGCCGGCACTCACCCGGCCCGCCATCTTCGCGGACACGTCCGGCTCCGTCGCTGCAGCTCGGCACTAGGCAGAGCCCGCCCCCGCCGCGCGCGCCCGCCGCCCGCCCTCGCGCAGGCGCGCAGCCGCCTTGACGCGCGCGCGCGCGCGCCCGGCCGCGTCCCCAGCGCCGGCGCCCCCGCTCCGCCGGACGCGCGCGGGTTCGGCGGCTGTCAGGGGCGGGCGGGGCGCCATTTTGGACTCGAGCTGCCGGGGGCGGTGGGGGCCAGTGACTGTCCATGTAGCACGTGTCTGCTGGTGACTTTCAGCAGGGCTCCTTTTGCGAATCTCATCACAGCTGGCTGTTTGCTCTGGACTATGTAGCAAAGATTTTGATACTTTTAACCATTGAGCTCCTGCTTATCTCTACCCTTTAATGACCTTTTAACTTTATGCTTCCAGACCCGCTTGGGTGAAAACGTACAGAAGAGCCCCCAGCGCAGGTACTGGCCTTCCCCCTGGGAAGATCAGTGATGTGTAGCGGGTTCTGAGTTCAAGTTCTTTGTGAATTCAGGCTTTTCATTGTGGGCGCACTTGTTTCCTAGCACCTGGAAATGATCGACCTTGATGTTTACATTTAATTTGTTTTGCCTGGAAAGCTCAGATTTAAGATTTCATTCAAATGTATAGTGAATTGTGATAGTTTCTATGTCTTTATATAATTTTATTATTAAGTATGTTTATGTATAAAGGTAAGTTTATCTCTTAACAACCTTTTGTCATTTACCCGGTGTTCATTTTAGACAGTATAAATATGGAATTTGAATGAATTGTGCCTGAAATTCGGTCTTTTTTTTTTTAAACCTTGAACGTCTTCTGTCTACCACAATATTTCCTCAGAACAGGTAATAATAACAGCGCTCTGTAAGAAGAGAGATTCTCCCAAATAGGGACTCTGATGCTTTTATGTCTCCACTATATTTCTCTTTATATTTACACAAGACAATAAGAAATGATGTCTTAACTTTTTCACAGTTAATTAGACCACTGTGCCCTGCTACCTCCCTTCATAGTTAATTAGAAGAAATAGTTTTTTCCAACTTGAGGAAAGGAAAGAATTATAAGAGCTGGCCATGCTTTAGCGACTTGAAACAGAGAACCAATAACAATAAGATTGTGGGGGATGGGAGGGCAGAAGAAAAAAATCAGGTGAGTGTCATAAACTTTCACACTGCACTTGAGAACCAGACTGTGCTCTTGGACAAATTAGATGTTAACTAATCATCGGTAGATCAGAGAGTTCATCAAGAAACACAGGGAACTGGTTGAACTCTGACCTATTAACTTGGAAAAACTATAAAAATAGTTAGAATTGACTCGGGAGTCAGAAGTCTTAGATTCTCGTACTTTTCCTTGCTCTGCTACTCTCTCCCCGTCTTTGAGCCCCATGTTCCTTATTTAGGAAGTGAGAGGTATAATTCAATGAGCTTAACAGGTTGTTTTGCATTTTTTGATACTTTGAATGTATAAATCAAAGACATTTTGCCAAAATGATTACCAGATCCAAAAGATGACATTGGCTGTCAGTACACTGATCTGGTGTTATTTTCAAGGCGGGAGAATAAGCAACTGTATTTATATACGCCACTGCTGTGTTGTTTTGCTGGGTAAGCTAGATTGCAAGTGAAAATGTCTTCAGTCTCTCCAACAAGGAGCAGTGTTTCTCATCTAGGAAAGATAGTCTTGCTGGATGCTTGGAAAGGTTCCTGTGTGTCAGCTTGCAAGCATATGTACCCATGATAGGGGGTTCTTTGTATCCTCTCACAAAGGGTATCAATTCACGGGACTCAAGTGCACAGCTCTCTGCAGGGTCCACCAAAGAAATAACAGGCAGACATGAGCTCCTGTCCTTGAGGTGCTTAGCCTCCAGCAGGGGAGTGAGGGTTCTGAGATATCACTCCAGGTTGTCACATGTCTGTGCATTCCATCTGTGCCTTGCTCTAATATTCCAGGGTCATCCTAGAAACAGTGGGACTGTTGGTGATTCTGTGTCACCTTCTGAGCAATCCTTGCAATCAGGGTTGATAGGCAGCACACATTTTTTCTGCCCCAAATCCATTCCCCTTTTTTTCTGGTCACAGGTACTTGGGTTCACGTAGCCTCAAAAGCATTGTCAGACAAAGTACCCAGCATTCCCCTGGCCTGGGAAGGATCACAAAACCCAGACTCAGTCAGTCAGATGCTCTCTCTCCCAACCAACTAGAATCTTGACCATCCTGAGGAAGAAAGACAGAAAAAAGCAAGAGCTGATTTACCCCAATGGTGATATCCTGAAAAGGCCATCTGCTTGATTATCTAGCCCCCTGGAATTTACCTGATTTCTATTTTTTTTTTTTAAATAAAGCACCAGTCTCTTATTTTATGTTTTAATTTATTTTTATTTTTGGCTGTGCTGGGTCTTTGTTGCTGCTAGCAGGCTTTCTCTAGTTGCAGCAAGTGGAGGCTACTCTTCATTGCAGTGTTCTGGCTTCTCATTGCGATGGCTTCTCTTGTGGAGAACGGGCACTAGGTGCTCGGGCTTCAGTAATTGCTCCATGACATGTGGGATCTTCTTGGACCAGGGATCAAACATGTGTACCCTGCACTGGCAGGCAAATTCTTAATCATGTGACCACCAGTGACATCCCACCTGATTTCTGTCTTTGGTAAAATCTGTTTGTCTCTCTTTGTCTTGATTTCTGTTACTTAGTCTTTCCTCTCCTCAAAAGCAAAAAACAAAATCTCCATCAGCTTGTCATTGATTCCTGAAACTCTTTTAATATGCTTTCCTTTCAATGAGAAACTAGGTATGACAGCTTACAATGATTTAAATTTAACCTACAATGTAAATAACTAAGGTAAATTTCTAAGGTCTAGGGGGCTTTTTCAGGTGAGAGGAGGTGGGAGAGAGGACTAGGGATAGGCTCAGAGAGGAAAGGGGGACCAGGTACCTGAAGGGTGAGAAGAGAAGATGTCATGCTGAAGTGCAGGTAGCGATACCCAAGATAGAGAACAGTGAGGTAAGTGGGGAGAAGGTCAGCTCTTGCTGATCAGCTACTCTCTGGCCCACCGTGATGGTTAATTTTACATATTAACTTGGCTGGGCCATGGTGCCCGGATACTTGGTCAAACATCATTCTAAATGTTTCCATGAGGGTACTTGGTGACGAGATCTACATTTAAATCAGTGGACTTTGAGTAAGATAGCTCTCCATACTGTGGATGAACCTCATCTAATCAACTAAAAGCCTGAATAGAACAAAAGGCTCATATCCACTTAAAAAGAATTCTCCAGTGGAATGCCTTTGGACTTGAATGGCAGCTCTTTCCTGAATCTCCAGTTTTCCAGTGTCTCCCATCAGATTTTTGGACTTGCCAAGCCTCTGGCATCACATGAGTCAATTTCTTAAAATAAATCTCCCTATATATACACAGCCTGTTGGTTCTGTTTCTCTGGAGAAGCCTGACTAATACACCATGTTTCCTGCTGATAACAAGGAAGTGATTCCAAACTCTTACGCTGTAAACTTGGTATTACTCATTGCTCCCTGATAGGTAACCAGCATTTAGAGGTGGAGGCCTGATTCAAAGTTTTGGAGACTCCATGAATATATATACATATTTAATTTTCTGGATTTTGGCGTGGGCTTGGGGGCGCTGTGCTGGGTCTTCATTGTTGCGTGGGCTTTTCTCTAGTTGTGGAGATGGCATGCTGCTCTCTAGTTGTCGTGTGAGGGCTTCTCAGTGGCTTCTCTTGTTGCAGAGCATAGGCTCTAGGGCACTCAGGCTTCAGTGGTTGCAGCACTCAGGCTCAATAGTCGAGGTTCCCAAGCTCTAGAGTACACGGGCATCACTGCTTCATGGCATGTGGGATCATCCCGGACCAGCGATCGAACCTGTGTCTCCTGCATTGGCAGGTGGATTCTTTACCACTGAGCCACCAGGGAAGCCCCTCCATGGATATAATTCTATGTTCAAATTATGTCCAGTTAAACAACACTTAATAATTGCTTCCTTAGAATGGGACTGAGTAACTTTCGGACATTGTGGTTGTAGCAGTGATGCTAACAACTTAACCAGGGGGAAATAAACATGTTCTGTGTTTTGAGGAATGAGAGCAATAGTGAGCTACATAAAGTGAACTGATGCTCTGTTATCCAGTTTCTTTAACAAAGAATGTGATGTTTTGCTGATTTCCACATTAGTTAAGGGAAAACTAACTTTAGTCTGGAATCCTGGGGCTAAACAAATGGCACTGGGGACAGAAAGGAGTTTTTAGTCACATCAAGGTGTGGGTTTCAGAGATCTTCCAACAGGACTGTATGCAGGTGTTTTGGGGAACAGTGCTGTGCAATGTGACTGTCAGAAGCTATCTTCAGGGTGTGTGTGTGTTTGTGTGTGTGTGTGTGACAGAAAGAAGGACCTACACTGCCCCCTTGCACAAGAAAAAGATCCTTGTGAAGCAGACAAAGGTGAATTTCATAAAACTTTTAATACCCTTCCCTCTACAGCTCCTCCTTTCTTTCCCAAGTACTTTCAGTATTAGTAACATAATAACATTCCTCCTTTCAGGACTGTATGCAGTTTAGGAGAATATTGCCAGGAAAGCAATAAAGAAACAAATCTCTAAGGGCAAAATTTCGGAGACTGTAACATCTTCTTGTGGATAGTGATCCTTATTCTTGCCCCTCCAATCATAGCCCATCAGTCAGCCCCCCATGTCCTCAGTCCAGGCTTTCAGGAAGCCTTGTTGAAAACTTCCTATTATGGCCCCATCATAGCCAATTTTAGGAAGATGAAGTCGCCATCTGTTTGTTTTCTGTCAGAGAAACCTATTTCTCAAAATGATGGATAAGGCTAGAGAACAGAACAAAATGGAGAAAGGATACAGAGTTTTCAGAGAAAGGAAGACCAGCTGATGCAATGCAGCATTTTAACTGCAGTCAGGTGTTTTTTATTGCTGGTTTCTTTTTTTTTTTTTTTGATGAATAAGTCTTTTCTCTTTGGAGGATCAAGGACAAACACCTAGAGTCACAAAAAATCAATTCATTCTGGAAAGTCTGAGTGGGCAGGAGAGATGATAGGATCCTCCTTGGAAAGGGATGAACGTTGCTATGGAAACCAGCCATCCTTCATTGCAAGCCCCAGTGCACTTGCCAGGCTGCCTAACCCTGCATAATAACAACATGGGTCCAGAGAGGTGCCTGCATCTCTCAGAAAAGGAATCATTCAGACACTGGGGTCTGATGAGTTTTTATGCATCTTGAAGAAAAGGAACTTACAGTCTCCTGGGCGGAGCTGAGTTGCCTAGAACCTTGAGACGCCAAAGACCCAAGACCCACAAACTATATTGTTGTTGTTTAGTACTGAGTCGTGTCCGACTCTTTTGTGACCCCATAGACTGTAGCCCTCCAGGCTCTTCTGTTTATCAGATTTTTCTAGGCAGGAATACTGGAGTGGATTGCCACTTCCTTCTCCAGGGATCTTTCTGACCCAGGGATCAAACCCAAATTTCCTGTATTGCAGATGGGTTCTTTACCACTGAGCCACTGGAGAAACCCCACAAATTACATTGGAGATGACTGTATTGTCTCCAGAGGGCTCCTGTGAAAAACTGAAGGTGTGTCTTAAGATTTCATCTAAGGGAGACTTTCTGGAGAAGTTTGTTTCCAGGGTAAGGAATATGTATAGCAGGGCTTTTCAAGGGAGGGAGAAGACATCTCTTGAGCAGGATCATGACCAGAACAGAGGGATAAGTTTAGTGATACTGGGGGAAGGTGGTCCAGGAATACTGTGTTACATTTAAACTCTCTAAACTGAAATTTTTTCATGTGAGAATTAAATAACTTTCACATAGTACCGAATACATTCAAGCACCTGACCCAGCAGTTATACGGCAGATGTGAACTACCACTACCAACACTGCTGGAACTAATACTAATCACACTATTAACCAATTTTAAAGTCTAACGGGGGTGGCGTGGGGAGCTATCTCCAAATAAGATATTTCTCTGGGTGAAATTATCCCTCTGCTTCTCCCAAGAGCACTTTGTACTTTTCCATGCTGTACAAGTAACACTGAAGAGAGACGTGTATTCTATTAAGGAAAAAAACCCCACTCAACCATTACTGTCATAAGCAATTTATGGAGTTGCCACAGTTTGTGTTTATTAAATTTCCCTGAGCAGCAATCATGATTTCTATTATACTTTCTTCCTAATTGTCAAAATTTTGTATTTTTTTAAAAAGTAAGTTGAGTTTTGCATCATAAAGTTAGCACAACATTTTCTCTCAATCTTAAAATGTCATAACCTCAACTCGTGAATACAATCACTAGTAAGTTGGGTCTCTTTCCCTTCTAGCCTCTTCGCATATATTTTCTTGCAGGATTTCACTTCCCCAACCAGGGATTGAACCCAACCAGGCTATGGCAGTGAAAGTGCTGAATCCTAACCACTAGACCACCAGGGGACTTGCCCCATATGTATTCTTATTTAAAAAAATATATATATAGCTCTTCCTTGCCCAACAATGGGGTTATATTCCAATAAACTCATCATACATTGAACATATCATAAGTTAAAAATGGATTTATTAATAATATGCCTTGCCTACCAAACATCATAGCTTAGCCTAGCCTACCTTAAATTAAAAGATGCTTTTAATTTGAAAAGATGCTTTTAATGAAATCAAAAGACACTTGCTCCTTGGAAGAAAAGCTATGACAAACCTAGACAAGGTATTAAAAGGCAGATACATCACTTTGCTGACAAAAGTCCGTATAGTCAAAGCTATGGTTTTTCCAGTAGTCATGTACAGATGTGAGAATTGGACCATAAAGAAGGCTGAGCACCAAAGAATTGGTGTTTTCGAATTGTGCTGCTGGAGAAGACTCTTGAGAGTCCCTTGAGCAAGGAGATCAAACCAATCAATCCTAAAGGAAATCAACCTTGAATATTCACTGGAAGCACCGATGCTGATATTGAAGCTCCAATACTTTGGCCACCTGATACGAAATGCTGACTCACTGGAAAAGATCCTGATGCTGGGAAAGATTGGGGGCAGGAGGAGAAGGGGACGACAGAGGATGAGATGGTTGAATGGCATCACTGACTCAATGGACATGAGTTTGAACAAACTCTGCGAGGTAGTGAAGGATAGGGAAGCCTGGCATGCTGCAGTCCATGAGATCGAAGAAATGGACATGACTGAGCGACTGAACAACAACAGCTTACTTTAAACATGCTCAGAATACTTACATTAGCCTACATTTGGGCAAAAACATATAACACAAAACCTGTTTTGAAATAAGGTGTTGACTATCTCATGGAATTTATTGGCTACTGCACTAGAAGTGAAAAATAAAATGGTTGTATGGGTACAGAATGGTTTTAGGTGTACAGCTGCTTACCCTCGTGAATGTGTGGCTGACCATAGAACTTGTGAGACCTGGGGGGATTGATGTTAGATGAATTTGCCCAAATGGATAACATATCACTGGCCCAGGAAAAGATCAAAACCCAAAATTTTAGGTATGGTTCTTCTGAATGAATACTGATTCCCTATCATATAAAGTCAAAACATTGTCAGACCATTGTAAACTGGGGACTGCCTACTTACATATATGAAGCATATAGATATGTATGAAGCATATATATAATATATATAAAGATATGTGTATATATGTATCTATATAGTTGTAGACCTTTAGCAATTGAGTGCCATACAGGCTAGGACTCTGGACGCAGCTCTTGTGAAAATAATGCATTTTCTCCAGTTGTGAGCACTGGAGGCAAAAAGCTACCAGCCTAAACATTCCTTCCATAGGCACAAACAGTGGTAGGTAAAAAAATCTAATCTTTGCTATTTCATCATTTTTTCAGCTTATGATAATTCCATTCAAATAAACAAACTGAATAGTTGACGGCAAAACCACTTTACATCTTTTCTTGCAAGTTATCAGGACACAAGTTGCTCATTCTTAGTACAGGAAATAAAAATATTAGTAAACATTTGGGGGGAAATAAACCAAGTAACCAAAGAACTGAAAATTAAACCAACATAAGACACCTTTTTTGGTTATCAAATTGGAAAAGAAAACAAAGACACTAAAACCCCTCCTTTTAAAAAGAACTTACCAGATAATAAAGCAAGTTCGGCTTTCACTTGGTTGATGGGAATGGAAATTTGTATAATCTATTCAGAATAGTTTGGCAAGTAATATATATCAAGATCCTTAAAAATCTTAATGTTTTGATGTAGTGATTTCACTGTTGGAAATTTTTTTTTAACTAGGAAAAAATGTAGAAAAGGGAAAAAAAGATGTTCACTACAGCATAATCCATAAGGGAAAAGCTTTAAAAAATCTAAATATTGAACTATGATGAAATAAAAATTTGTAGTTCTAAGGCAAGTCAAAGGAAATTTAAGCATAGAAAATTTTCTCTGCCCTTTCGCCTGCTCTCTCCCCTTTACTGTGGATTGTGTAGCTGCATTAAAGTAAAGTGAAAGTGAAGTTGCTCAGTCGTGTCTGACTTTTTGTGACCCCATGGACTGTAGCCTACCAGGCTCCTCAGTCCATGGGATTTTCCAGGCAAGAATACTGAAGTGGGTTGCCATTTCCTTCTCCAGGGGATCTTCCTGACCCATGGATCGAACCCAGGTCTCCAGCATTGTAGGCAGACGCTTTACCGTCTGAGCTACCAGGGATTAGGCATGCATCAAACCTCCTTATTAACAGAAATACCTGCTCAACCATAAATAGCAACAGTCTCGTAGCATCACCAAGACTATGCCTTAGAAGATAACCTGTCTACTAATTTAGTAACGGGTGACGGTGACCCATGACCCGCTAATTCCTTTGTCCATGTAAACCTGGGTTGTGTAAACTTTTAATATCATTTAATGTACAGCCCTCTGTCTCTGTCTCAAGTATCAGGTCTTCCCTGATAGCTCAGTTGGTAAAGAATCCGCCTGCAATGCAGGAGACCCCAGTTCAATTCCTGGGTCAGGAAAATCCCCTGGAGAAGGGATAGGCTACCCACTCCAGTATTCTTGGGCTTCCCTTGTGGCTCAGCTGGTAAAGAATCCGCCTGCAATGTCGGAGACCTGGGTTCGATCCCTGGGTTGGTAAGATCCCCTGGAGAAGGGAAAGGCTGGCACAGGAATGGCAGCTGCGCGGTTGAGAGGAGGTACCCCACCTCCAAGCTAAGGAGCAGCGGCTGCGCTTTGCTGGAGCAGCCATAAAGAGATACCCCACGTCCAAGGTAAGAGAAACCCAAGTAAGATGGTAGGCGCTGAGAGAGGTCATCAGAGGGCAGACAGACTGAAACCACAATCACAGACAACTAGCCAATCTGATCACATGGACCACAGCCTTGTCTAACTCAATGAAACTAAGCCATGCTTTGTGGGGCCACCCAAGACAGACGGGTCATAGTGGAGAGGTCTGACAGAATGTGGCCCACTGGAGAAGGGAATGGCAAACCACTTCAGTATTCTTGCCTTGAGAACCCCATGAACAGCATGAAAAGGCAAAAAGATAGGACACTGAAAGATGAACTCCCCAAGTCGGTAGGTGCCCAATATGCTACTGGAGATCAGTGGAGAAATTACTCCAGAAAGAATGAAGGGATGGAGCCAAAGCAAAAACAACACCCAGATGTAGATGTGACTGCTGATAGAAGCAAGGTCCGACGCTGTAAAGAGCAATATTGCATAGGAACCTGGAATGTTAGGTCCATGAATCAAGGTAAATTGGAAGTGGTCAAACAGGAGATGGCAAGAATGAACATCAACATTCTAGGAATCAGCGAACTCAAATGGACTGGAATGGATGAATTTAACTCAGATGACTATTATATCTACTACTGTGGGCAAGAATCACTTAGAAGAAATTGAGTAGCCATCAGAGTCAACAAAAGAGTCCTAAATGCAGTGCTTGGATGCAATTTCAAAAATGACAGAATGATCTCTGTTCGTTTCCAAGGCAAAGCATTCATTATTACGGTAATCCAAGTCTATGCCCCGACCAGTAACGCTGAAGAAGCTGAAGTTGAATGGTTCTATGAAGACCTACAAGACCTTTCAGAACTAACACCCAAAAAAGATGTCCTTTTCTTTATAGGGGACTGGAATGCAAAAGTAGGAAGTCAAGAAACACCTGGAGTAACAGGCAAATTTGGCCTTGGAATACAGAATGAAGCAGGGCAAAACGCTAACAGAGTTTTACCAAAACACACTGGTCATGGCAAACGCCCTCTTCCAACAACACAAGAGAAGACTCTACACATGGACGTCACCAGATGGCCAACACTGAAATCAGATTGATTATATTCTTAGTCAAAGATGGAGAAGCTCATTACAGTCAGCAAAAGCAAGACTGGGAGCTGACTGTGGCTCAGATCATGAACTCCTTATTGCCAAATTCAGACTGAAATTGAAGAAAGTAGGGAAAACCACTAGACCATTCAGGTATGACCTAAATCAAATCCCTTATGATTATACAGTGGAAGTGAGAAATAGATTTAAGGGACTAAATCTGATAAATCTGATAGACAGTGCCTGATGAACCATGGATGGAGGTTCGTGACATTGTACAGGAGACAGGGATCAAGACAATCTCCAAGAAAAAGAAATGCAAAAAAGCAAAATGGCTCTCTGAGGAGGCCTTACAAACAGCTGTGAAAAGAAGAGAAGCCAAAAGCAAAGGAGAAAAGGAAAGATATACCCATTTGAATGCAGAGTTCCCAAGAATAGCAAGGAGAGATAAGAAAGCCTTCCTCAGTGATCAATGCAAAGAAATAGAGGAAAACAACAGAATGGGAAAGACTAGAGATCTCTTCAAGAAAATTAGAGATACCAAGGGAACATTTCATGCAAAGATGGGCTCAATATAGGACAGAAATGGTTGGACCTAGCAGAAGATATTAAGAAGACGTGCCAAGAATACACAGAAGAACTGTACAAAAAAGATCTTCACGACTGATATAATCCCAATGGTGTGATCACTCACCTAGAGCCAGACATCCTGGAATGTGAAGTCAAGTGGGCCTTAGAAAGCATTACTACGAACAAAGCTAGTGGAGGTGATAGAATTCCAGTTGAGCTCTTCCAAATCTTAAAAGATGATGCTGTGAAAGTGCTGCAGTCGACATGTCAGCAAATTTGGAAAACTCAGCAGTGGCCACAGGACTGGAAAAGTTTTCATTCCAATCCCAAAGAAAGGCAATGCCAAAGAATGCTCAAACTACCACACAATTGCACTTATCTCACATGCTAGTAAAGTAATGCTCAAAATTCTCCAAGCCAGGCTTCAGCAATACGTGAACCGTGAACTTCCAGATGTTCAAGCTGGTTTTAGAAAAGGCAGAGGAACCAGAGATCAAATTGCCAACATCCGCTGGATCATCAAAAAAACGAGAGTTCCCGAAAAACATCTATTTCTGCTTTATTGACTATGCCAAAGCCTTTGACTGTGTGGATCACAATAAACTGTGGAAAATTCTGAAAGAGATGGGAATACCAGACCACCTGACCTCTTGAGAGACCTGTATGCAGGTCAGGAAGCAACAGTTAGAACTGGACATGGAACAATAGACTGGTTCCAAATAGGAAAAGGAGTATGTCAAGGCTGTATACTGTCACCCTGCTTATTTAACTTATATGCAGAGTACATCATGAGAAACACTGGACTGGAAGAAACACAAGCTGGAATCAAGATTGCCGGGAGAAATATCAATAACCTCAGATATGCAGATGACACCACCCTTATGGCAGAAAGTGAAGAAGAACTAAAGAGCCTCTTGATGAAAGTGAAAGAGGAGAGTGAAAAAGTTGGCTTAAAGCTCAACATTCAGAAAACTAAGATCATGGCATCAGGACCCATCACTTCATGGCAAATAGATGGGGAAACAGTGGAAACAGTGGCTGACTTTATTTTTCTGACCTCCAAAATCACTGCAGATGGTGACTGCAGCCATGAAATTAAAAGACGCTTACTCCTTGGAAGGAAAGTTATGACCTACCTGCTGCTGCTGCTAAGTCGCTTCAGTCGTGTCCGACTCTGTGGGACCCCACAGATGGCAGCCCACCAGGGACACCATCCCGCTGTCCCTGGGATTCTCCAGGCAAGAACACTGGAGTGGGTTGCCATTTCCTTCTCCAATGCATGAAAGTGAAGTCGCTCAGTAAGTGTCCGACTCTTCATGACCCCATGGACTACAGCCTACCAGGCTCCTCCATCCATGGGATTTTCCAGGCAACAGTACTGGAGTGGGTTGCCATTGCCTTCTAGACAGCATATTAAAAAGCAGAGACATTACTTTGCTAACAAAGGTCCATCTAGTCAAGGCTGTAGTTTTTCCAGTGGTCATGTATGGATGTGAGAGTTGGACTGTGAAGAAAGCTGAGTGCTGAAGAATTGATGGTTTTGAACTGTGGTGTTGGAGAAGACTCTTGAGAGTCTCTTGGACTGCAGGGAGATCCAACCAGTCCTTTCCAATGGAGAGCAGTCCTGGGTGTTCATTGGAAGGAATGATGCTAAAGCTGAAACTCCAATACTTTGGCTACCTGATGTGAAGAGTTGACTAATTGGAAGACTCTGATGCTGGGAGGGATTGGGGGCAGGAGGAGAAGGGGACAACAGAGGATGAGATGGCTGGATGGCATCACTGACTCGATGGATGTGAGTCTGAGTGAACTCAGGAGTTGATGATGGACAGGGAGGCCTGGCGTGCTGCAATTCATGGGGTCACGAAGAGTTGGACACAACTGAGCAACTGAACTGAACTGAATACAGTCATTGGGCTTCCCTGATGGCTCAGGCCAGTAAAGTATCTGCCTGCAATGCAGGAGACCTGGGTTTGATCCCTGGGTTGGGAAGATCCCCTGGAGGAGAACATAGCAACCTATTCTAGTATTCTTGCCTGGAAAATCCTCATGAACAGAGGAGCCTGGTTAGCTACAGTCCAAGGGGTTCCAAAGAGTAGGGAGGACTAACTGAGCGACTAAGCACAGCACAGCACAGCATACAGTCATTAGGGCTTCCCCGGTGGTGCTAGTGGCAAAGAACCCACCCACCTGTGCAAAAGACATAAGAAATGTGGGTTCGATCCCTGGGTTGGGAAAATCCCCTGGAGGAGGAAATGGCAACCCACTCAAGTATTTTTGCCTGGAGAATTCCATGGACAGAGGAGCCTAGCGGGCTGTCCATAGGGTCGCAGAGTCAGACACAACTGAACCGACTTAGCACACATGCACATACTTTGTGACCAGGAAAGTATTAGGTTAAAAATATTAAGATGTTATACAGACCTAGGCTTAAAACTCTGCCCAGCTCCTTTATAAAATAGAAATAATAGTAGACTCCAACTAACACACTGGGGCGTTTTGGTCACACATGTCAAGTCCTTGATATATTTCCTGACAAATTTCACGTGTTCAGTAGATGTTAGTTTTCCAGATTATGTACCATTAGGTACAACTATTTACGGGCATTAGTGAAACAAGATGGCATTGGGGGCTGAGTTATCGACTGGATTTCTCAGGAAGTGAGGACTCTGGTTCTGTGCGTCTGAAGGAAGGTGCAGGTGGCTAGTATTTTCCCCAACTGTTGAAAATCTGTTCAAAATCAAGGCGACTGTTTAGCTTCAGACTGAACAGGAAATCTTCCTTATGCCTAATTTCGGTGCCGATGACTGGACGTTTCCCACACAGAAGTCCGCCTCAAGCTACTTTCTACTTTTAGCTCAACCCGGGCAAATTTCCTTAAATATCTCTGTGAGCGTGGTCCCGCCCACATGCCCCACCCAGTTGGTCTGAATGCTCCCGGGGTTAATTCAATCCGTGGAATTTTTTCGAGCTGATTGGCGGAGCAAATCGGAAATCTTTTTGCTTTTTTGATTGGTCGCACGCAGCCTTGGGGCGGGGCACATGGGCGTGTCTCGCCGGGACGCGGTGAGCTGTCATTGGAAGATGAAACCGGCATTTCCAGAGCTTCGTGCCGTCGCCTAGGTCGCAAGGGGCGGGCCTCCTCCCTCCCAGGCTTTTATTGTCCTTTACATTGGCCAGACTTGTTGTCACTCATGGAACCTGGAACTCATTGGTACAAAAGCTCCAAGAAGCGGTGGGTGATTGGTTGGCTACTGTTCCCGCCCCGATCCTGTCGCCATTTTACATAGGGGCTCAGAAACCTTAAAGGGAGTGGTATTGGTACCGGTGGTCAGTTGGGCGATTGGTGAGTCGTGGGCTCGGGCGAGAGGGCTGTGGCACTCAAGGGCTGGGTGGGTTCTCGCAGCTTCAGAGAAAGGGAGGCTGGAGAGCAGCGGGTTGCCTGCAGAAACGGGTGGGTCTCCCTGTCTCTTCGCACTCTGTAGGGCAGGGGCTGGGGGACTCTAGAGGCTTGGCTAGTCCGCTATGGGGTTTGGGGGGTCGTGGTGAGGAGGCGCCTTCGCTTTCTCGAGGGCCCGCAGGTCGAGAGGAAGCGGCCTAGCAGCTGGGCAGAAAGGACACTCGGGCGCGTTCCCCGGGGGGACCCAGCGCGCGTGCCCGCCGGCTGCGCACGCCCACTTGGTCACCCGCGCTGGTTCGCGTCCTGGAGATCTCCCCGCAGTTCTCCCTGATGGACAGTTGGTGCTTGTGTTAGAGGAAGGCGAGCGTGCCAGAGAGGCGCCGGGGTCGGCGGCGTCTTCCAGAGGGTCTCTAGCAGCCCAGCGGGCTTTGGGCGTCTGAAGCTAGGATGTGTACTGTGCTGTTGGGAGGAGGAATCGAGTGTTTGCTTCATAGGACATCTTAAATGTACCTCCCCTTCCGCAAAATGTTCCTCACGGTTTTTCACATCTGTGAGATTTGTCTTTTTCTCTAAAACAAAGACAAGGAATCTTTAACTTTGTCGCCCACAGGATTTTGAGTGCTGCAATGCATTGGACTTCTGTATGCTTTCTGTATGGCCTCCTATGAATAACTAAAGCATTTATTATCATTCTTTGGTTGTAGCAGCTTCCCTGTATCTAATTTTTGTTCAGGTTAAATGCTCTGCTCCTTTTCTCATGTCTTAGGATTAAATGTGTGCTTGGACATCATCCATGAAGTTTAGCAACTGTAGGACACGACTAAATTTCAGAGGTGGGGCTTCTGGAATTTGGTGACCTCACCTCTAAGGTCCCTAGGGAACTGATGAATGGGAGATGGACTGTCCTTGTTCCCTCTCACCTCTGCTCTGCCAAGGAGTAAAATTTCCCCATAATTAGCAGTTTAAAGGGAAACAGGATTTTTTATTTTTCTTTGAAGAATCTTTGTAGACTTCAGTAACAAGGTTAGAGTTGTAGTCAGTACTACTTTTTAGTGGAGGATAATTGCTCTACAGTATTGGACAGTACTACTTTTAAGTCTGTAATTAGAATGTCAAGCCCACACTTCAAATAGGCTGATCTGTTGAGATTAAAGATGTAAATTTCTGCAAAGCTAATCTGAACAACAAATTTGTCTTGACTGTTGCCTTCCTTTATAGAGTCTCTCATGTATTCTACTGAAAAATAAAATATTGAACATTTTTACAGTTATATGTCAATATGTTGTTGTTCAGTAGCTAAGTCATGTCTTGATTCTTTTTGAACCCATGGACTGCAGCACGCTAGGCTTCCCTGTCTTTCAGTGTCTCCCAGAGTTTGCTCAAACTCATGTCCACTGAGTCCCTGATGCCATCCAACCATCTCATGCTCTGTTGCCCCCTTCTCCTCCTGCCCTCAATCTTTCCCAGCATCAGGGTCTTTTCCAACCAGTCACCTCTTTGCATCAGGTGGCTAAAGTATTGGAACTTCAACTTCAGCATCAGTCCTTCCTTTGAATAACCAGGGTTGATTATTGCAATTATCTTTGGAGGAGTGATAATTGGGAAGATGCACAAGGAGATCTGGGTCGATGATAATCATCTTTTTTTGATTTGGTTCATGACATTTCACTGAACTCTATGTTATCATGTATGTTTATATCTATGTAAATTATGTTTCAAAAGCTAATAATTAACAGTAAGGTGATCCTGTTGGTGGGAATATAAATTGCTACAGCCACTATGAAGAACAGTATGGAGGTTCCTTAAAAAACTAAAAACAAAGCTACCATATGATCTAGTAATCCTACTGCTGGGCATATACCCTGAGAAAACCATAATTGAAAAAGACACATCTTCCCTCGATGTTCATTGCAGCCCTGTTTACAATAGCTAGGACGTGGAAGCAACCTAAATGTCCATTGACAGATGAATAGATAAAGAAGCTATGGTACATGTATACAATGGAATATCACTCAGCCATAAAAGTGAACGAAATTGGGTCATTTCTAGTGATATGGATGGACCTGGAGTGTTATACAGAGTGATGTAAGTCAGAAGGAGCAAAAAAACAAATATTGGGAAAAAAAAAGACAAATATTGTAAATTAATGCATATATGTCGAATCTAGAAAAATGGTGCAGATGAATCTGTTTGCAGGGCAGGAATAGAGACACAGATTTAGAGAATGGACATGCACATGGGGAAGGGGAGGGTAGAGCCAGTTGGGAGGCTGAAATGACATATGTACCATGTGTAAGATAGCTAGCTAGTGGGAAGTTGCTGTAAAGCACAGGGAGCTTAGCTTGGTGCTGTGTGATGATGGAGAGGGATGGGATGGGGGATGGAGGGAGGCCCTAGAGGAGGGAATATATATGTACAGCAGGAACTAATGCAACATTGTAAAGCGACTATACTCTACTAAAAAAAGAAAATGTAATTTTTTAAAAAGTGAGGCGATGGTCAACACTGGGTGCTGTGGCCTCTCCCCCAGTCTTTACCTGATTAATTTCTTTGTTAGCCATGCAGTTTCCCAGTGCTGTTATTTCCTCACCTCTGAAATTTTTTAGGTTCTTTTTTGGGTCTTGATACTGTCTACTGGCCAAAGGCAACTATTAGATTTCTAAGAGGTGTTGATATCTAACCTGCCTTAACGAGTTTGCTTCACTGTGTGTAGAATAGACTGGTTCTCTGCTTCATAAGTTCTCATTTCAGAAGTATTAGTTGTATCTGTGGTGGCATTGCTTCCATACTTAGGGTGACAAAAGCCTGCCACCATTGAGACTGGGCTTCCCATACCCCACTTGGATGCTGCAGTGGAAAAGTGAATTTTTTGGCAAGGCATCAAACGGCTTAGTTGAGTTTCCCCTATGAAACCAAGATACTCAGCTCCTTCCTAGCCAAACTATACTTGAAATTGTTGAAGTTTTGCTAGGAGCCACCTCCAGTGGAGGCTCGTATTTCGTGTGTATGTCTCGTATTTGTGTGTCCATATCTCTGCAAAGAACCATTCTTTGACTTGCCTTTCTTTTCCTTCAGGTCACAGAATTCAGTAACAATGGGGAACGTTTTTGAAAAATTGTTTAAAAGTCTCTTTGGGAAAAAGGAGATGCGGATTCTTATGGTGGGTTTGGATGCCGCTGGAAAAACCACCATCTTGTACAAACTGAAGCTGGGAGAGATTGTGACTACCATCCCCACGATAGGTATGTTAACGGCCTGAGACAGGACCAGTGTTCACTGCAGTATGTTGTGCTTTTACAAGCTTCTTGTGTTGCTGAATTCTTACTTTAGAGAATCTTGTCCGCCTCATAAACTTCTTGAGGCCAAAACCGGGTAATATACGATTTCCTAATTGCTTCCTGGTATCTCTGGCACATTGCTAGGTTTATAGGAGAGTCATACAAACAGATTTAGGTGGAACAAATTTAACCCTGTCGACTTGACCAAAAAAAAAAAAAAGGAAAAGAGAATGATGATTAAAATCAATCTTTCTTCCAGGAGCCTTTCCAAGTGGAAGCGTCTCTCCACGCCAAGTATGTTCCTGGCATTTAAAGATGTAGTGTGGAAAAAAGAGAAGGACATGGCATGGTTTTTTTCCCCTTCACTTTGGCTCACACCAGCTACTTGAGGTGGTGGCCCACCGATGAATCTGACTTGTTCCATTGCTGGAGGACAGTCTGACGGTGTAGTTAGTCCTGCAAACCAGCTCTGTGTTTTGTCGGCCATTTACAGCTTTTGCAAAGGCAGTTTTGGCAGAACTTAGTCTGTGCCTCCTGAGCTGCCTCTAAATCCAAACTCCTGAGTGAGAGTGGGCTCCCCAGGGGGGCATGTGAATGTCATTAGTGTTCTGAAAGTTGGATTAGGCACAGGAACCAACTGAGCAACTTCAGAGATTGCAACATTTAAATGAGGAGGAAACCAAACAGAGAAAATGCTCATACCCATAGCTGTAAAAAATGTTATTAGTCCAAAAAGGAAATAGGATAATTACTTGTTTTTCTCCTTTCATAAAAATAATTCATCCTTCTGTAATGTCATACATACAGAAAAAATTTAAACAAATGTTAAAAAAAAACAAAACACCTGTGATTTTGGTGAATATCTTTTTTTGTTTTAATTTATTTTTGGCTGCACTGGGTCTTCATTGCTGAGCACATTCTAGTTGCAACAAGCGGGGGCTGCTCTCTGGTTGTGGTGCTCGGACTTACTACAGCGGCTTCTCTTGTCGCGGAGCACGGGCTCTGGAGCATGGGCTTCGTAGTTGTGGCACGTGGGCTTAGTTGCTCCAAGGCATGTGGGATTGTCCCAGACCAAGGATCAAACCCACGACCCTTGCATTGGCAGGTGGATTCTTAACCTCTAGACCACTGAAAGTTTGCTACTGTAAGCCGTGTGTTATGCCAGGATCCGTGACCTCCAGAGAAGAGGATTTCAATCCGGGATCAGAGACAAGGCTTGACTACTTGGAGCCTTTTGTGTAGCAAAGTTTCATTAAGGTATAACAGAGACAGGGAAAGCTTCTGACATAGATATCAGAAGGGGACAGAAAGAGTGCCCCCTTGCTAGTTTTTAGCAAGGCATTTTATGTCTGTTGGCAAGCTTCTAATCCGATAAGAGAGACACCTCAAGGCTGAGGGAGTTTCACCAGGCCCCTGTCCCACAGTATGCATATTTGAGATAGAATGGCAAAAGGTATGTCATCCCCAATCATAAATAACTGACATGAATACTGGTTTGTTGAGCCATTATCAACCCAAGGTTTGAGAAAAGAAAAAAAAGGTTAGTCTTAGGCAGAACCAGTTTCATCAACAGAGAAGGAAAAAAAAAGTCTGCCACTTGCAGTTTATTTCCTCCTGCCGCACAGGAACCTCTGGCCTCCCTACCTGTTACCCTCTCACCAGGGAAGTCCTGGTGAATATCTCTGTGAAGTCATATGTGTGCTGTTTTCCAGCTTCCTCTGCATTACACAGCATCTTTGGTTCTCTTCTATGTCTTTACCTCTCTGTGGAATGCTTTCCTACCTTCTTCCTTACCACACCCACAACCCCCACCCCCGCCCACCCCGACCCCACGGCTTATGTAGCTAAATGTCAGCTTATTCTTTCAGTCTCAGTTTAAGCAGCATTTCTCAGGGATCCCTTTTCTGGTCCCTTGGATGGTTTTCCCCTGTTGTAAGTTTCCATAGCAACCTGAACTTCTGAGTAACTCTCAGCACATTTGTCATTGCTCACTCACTGCCTCTCTTCCAAAAGCGTAAATAAGAGCAGGAGTCATGTCTGCCTTGTTCACCGCTGTTCTCAAGTGCCTAGCAAATTGCCTGGCACATGGTGGATGTCCGGTAAACATTTGGTGAATGGATTGAATACCGGTCTTGCGGTACATCATTGAACTAATGGCCCCCAGTGAATCATGCCCCTCAGTAGCCACAGCCTTCACAGTCCCCTTCCACAGTGATACTGGGCATGGCCATATGACATGCTTTGGCCAAGGGCACATCAGCAAATGTGATTCACACAGAGATTGGATAAGAGCTTGTGCCTTGGGGTTTGCCCTTTTGGAACACTACCACCACCACATGAGGGAGCTCAGTGCTTCTTGAAAATAAAAAGATCACCTGGAGAAGAGAAGTCCAGCCTACCCCCCAGAGGACTCTGCAAGAGGAAGCCCAGGCAACCTACTGAATTGGGGAGGGGGGAGAATCATTGTTCTAAGCCGTGTTCTAAATAAATCATTGTTCTAAATAATAACCAATACAGATCAACCTCCAGTTTTAGTAACTAGATAGTATGTGGCTCTGTGTTTAACAAATTTCCACTGATGGATGATTAGGTTATGTGCAACAGTTCTCTGTAAACGATCCTGATCATTCGAAGACCAGTCAAACGTGGCTGAGCTCACTAAGGAGATTGAAAAGGTACAGCCAGAGAAACATAAGGAAAATGGGAAGCCAGGGAAGAGTTTCAAGGAGGGAATGAACAGTAGTGTCAGATATAAAATCAAATTATGTAAGCACTGGAGAGCTGTTGATGGATTTCTCAACCTTGCTGACCTCAGTGAAACCATAAAGCATGGTGAAGCAGAACTAAGGTGTAACGGCTGAGAGGTAACAAAGTTTGACTTTAAAAGGGAGAAAGGGGTGGTTGCAGGTGATGACGTGGAGTCAAGGAAGGGTTTCTTTGAAGAATGTACTTTTACATCCTAAGCCTGCTGAGGAGAACAGGTTGGAGATTTCAAATGGGGCAGAGAAGAGCAGTAGTAGAAGGTTCCAGACAGCACGGGTGGACCAGATCCAGCACATGGGTGGATGGAATCAGCATTAGCTGCTTCCTTGTTCAAGAGGGAGGGAGAGAAGTGTGGATGAAGCGGTAAGTGGGTTTCTGTGGTGTGTGGTGGGAGGCAGAAAGCAGCCCTATTGATGGCTTCTGTTTGCTCTGAAGTCTGCTGGAAGAGCTGCTGGGAGAGGGAGAGGAGGCATCAGGTGGGAGACACCTGTCAAGATGCACAGAGAGCAAGCTGACTTAACACGGTGTGTTGTGTAAGCTGTAGATCTTTGACTGGCAAGCTGCTTCATAAACGAAAAATACTGTCCAAATGTTAGCTGAAGTTATTTTGAATTGTTGAGCCAGCAAAAGTCTGCATTAAACACTTTCCGCATCTTCCCCGTGTAGGTTTCAACGTGGAGACAGTAGAATATAAAAACATCAGCTTCACAGTCTGGGATGTCGGCGGCCAGGACAAAATCAGACCTCTGTGGCGACATTATTTCCAGAACACACAAGGTAGAGATTATCCAGTTTCTTGCCTTGCAACCATTTCTGTTAAACGCACCTAAAGATGGGTACTTGAAGCAAAACCTTGGGGCAGTCTGCTCTATCTGGACTTTCAGTCATTCCTTCTCTTTCGATGACCCACTTAAATTTACCGGGGGGTGGTGGGGGTGGTTTGAGAAGTGGTCCCTGCCTTCTTTGGAAAAATACTTGGGCTTTAATGCTTTACACAGGCATCTCCTCTTAATCCAGAACAGTTATAAAATGGTTGTCCTGATGAGTTCCATCTTTTGGTTAATTGAAAGTGCCTTAGATGAAGTACCAATTTTTAAAGGATTTGAATTCTGTAAACTCCTTAAAGCCGGTTGAGCATATCTGAAAAATCATGCCTAAGGAGAGAAAGAGATAGACAGTGATGGTTGGAACCCCCAACCCAGCATCCTGTGTGGCCATAGTCCCTCCCAGCTTCCCTGTTATCCCACAAGTACATGAACAGGCACAAATATCCTAGATCAATGCCTTGTTTCCTTATTACTGGATTTTTAAACGTTGGAGTTTTAATGTGTCCCATGTCAGTCTCTCTGAGTTTTTCCATTGATTATATTTTGGATAACCTTATAGATATTGCCTATCCAGAGATCCATAAGCTGTTCAGATAGTTTTTACACCCTCATTCTCAAACCATCTGGCATCCACATACTCATTTCAGAATTTACTTGGAGTCTTTTCATTTTGAAAATTCTACTACTGATAGTGGGTGTTTTCAGTGCATATGTTTCATAGTAATGACCCATATTTGTCGGTCTTTTCAGTCCAAATACCCAGGTCGACCACCCCTTTATATTGTATATCATTATTTTAGTGATGACCTTTAACACTTAAGTCTGTTTGTAGTTATTGCCTCAACCTGTAGATTTAGAACGTCTTTCCTCAGAATAGTGCATTTATCTTTTCTTTTTTCACTTTTGT
Organism: Bos mutus; assembly: GCF_027580195.1. Lineage (NCBI taxonomy): Eukaryota > Metazoa > Chordata > Mammalia > Artiodactyla > Bovidae > Bos > Bos mutus. The sequence continues at coordinate 31,971,715 of NC_091635.1, forward strand.
TAGTGGGAAATTGAAAATAAAAAACAAAGAAGATACATAACACATCCCCATGTACCCATTACACCCAGCTTCAAAAGTTATCAGCATTTTGCCCAGAGTGCGTGATAGCAAATGATGTCTCTTACTCATCGTCCTTCAGTGTTTATTTTAAACTGATAAAAGTTTTTGATTTCAATATTTATTTGGCTGAGCCAGGTCTTCCTGCAGCCCACAGGATCTTCAGTTGCAGCATGCAAACTGTTAATTGTGGCACATGGGATCTAGTTCCATGACCAGGGATCAAACCCAGTCCCCCGCATTGGGAGCATGGAATCTTAGCTACTGGCCCACCATAGAAGTCCCTAAAGCTTTTTTTTTTTTGCATTATCCCACTTCCAAAATTAATATCCTTTCTTTACTGTCTGGTACCCAGCTCTTGGGGGATTCCCTGGTGGCTCAGACAGTAAAGAGTCTGGTCTGCCTGCAATGCAGGAGACCAGGATTCAATCCCTGGGTCGGGAAGATTCTGCTGGAGAAGGAAATGGCAACCCACGCCAGTATTCTTGCCTGGAAAATCCCATGGGTGGAGGAGCCTGGCAGGCTGTAGTCCATGGGGTCACAGAGGGACACGCCTGAGCGACTTCACTTTTACCCAGTCCTTGTTCAGGTTTCTCCAGTCCACATTTGACTTGTTTGCATTGGGAATCAAAGTTTACACATTGCATTTCATTGTCACGTCTCTTTAGTCTCTTATTCTACAGCAGTTTATCCCTCCACTGTTTTCTGTCTTTCCATCTGCATTTATTAGCTGAAATCCTTCTAAATAAAGAATTCTTTTATCAAATATTTGGTTTCTCTGAAATATAGTTTATATAAGAAAGGCAGAAAAAAGATATAATTCTTTCCCTTTATTGATTTTCGGAGAAACAGTTTGATGACCGTAGCAGCCTTCCATGATGTTAGTGTTAGTCAGTAGTGTCCAAGTCTTTGTGACTACGTGGTCTGTGGCCTGCCAAGCTCCTCTGTGCATGGAATTCTCCAGGCATGGAATTCTTCCCTGATGACGCTTAGATTTTTATGTTTTACGCTTCAATCTGTTGCAGACAGTATACGTTTTGACACTTAGTTGTTGCTGTTGAATCACTAAATTGTGTCCAACTCTTCTGCAACCCCCATGGACTGTAGTCTGCCAGGCTTCTTTATCCGTGAGATTTCCCAGGCAAGAATACTGAAGTGGTTTGCCTCTCTCCAGGGGATCTTCCTGACCTAGGGATTGAACCCATGTATCCTACGTTGGCAGGCAGGTTCTTTACTACTGAATACCGTTTGACCAAATGTCTGGGCACCCTGTGGCCCAGTCCAGTCGACACATAAAATTAACTATCCAGAGTCCAAAATATTAGAGGTTTCATGTCCTCATTCTCTGAAGGGTTCCCTTCTCCCACCCTTTTAAAAGTTGTCACACTCAGTCAACAAGTAGAAATGCCTTTTTATTTTCAATCTTCTATTTATAGCAAGCCTAATTTTATTGAGTTTCAATAGCCATTGCTTTGATGGTAGGGAACTGGCTATATTCTAGGACCTTCGAGTGGGTGGTTTGGACTCTTGATAAAATAAGCAAATGGGGCCTCTTTGAAGAATGGATTTTCTGTTTGAGTTGGTGAGTTCAAACATTGCAGCCACTAGTAATCTTAGATGTTGCCCTTATTTTTCCTGCACCTTTGCAAGAGACAGGCTCACTTTTTTATTTTAAATTTTCTTCTCCATCAGTATGTTGAGCAGAACAGACTTAATGATAGCTTAGCTCTCAATTAAGATAGTTAAGTAGGTGTAGATTGGAATGTGAACTATTTATGGGATTTCTTAGTTGATTTATCACGTGTGCTCAGTCGCTCAGTTGTGTCCAACTCTGTGACCCCATGGACTGTAGCCCACCAGCTTCCTTGTCCATGGAAATCCCCAGGCAAGAATGCTGGAGTGGGTTGCCATTTCCTGCTCCAGGGGATCTTCCGACACAGGGATTGAACCCGTGTCGCTTGTGTCTCCTGCGTTGGCAGGTGGATTTTCTTAGAGAAGGCATAAAATAGTGCATTCGATAGGCCATTAGTTGTGATGTGGAAAGATTTTTCTCCTTGATTTAGGTTCAGGTATTTGAATTTGCTAAATAGCAATGTATTTATATGGTTTAAAATTTAAAGAAGTGAAAATACACAGTGCAGAGTCACCACCTCATTCCTGCCCCCAAACCACCCGGTTCCTCTTCCCATTTTTATTTCTTGTTTATCTGTCCAAAGATATTTTATGCGTATACAGCCAGTTGTGGATACATATTTCTACCCACTTCTAAAAACAAATCACAGCACACTATTCATTGGTAATTTTACCTTTTTTTAGGTTTTCTTAGTTCAGATGTGTAGTGAGTCTGGTGCTGGTTCTTTTGTTTCTCACACAAGGATCTAAATAAAAAGAATATAAAATGGGACCTAATATTTATAAACCTTTATTTTTTATTGGGAATGGCCAATGAATCATATGTCAGCTTCTCCCCTGTCGGTTTTGCATGGGAGACTAAGGGTCTCCTAAGAATTCAGGAAAACCGCCTTTGCTCAGCTGTGATCGGAGTCCAGAGACTTACTGGCAGCCTATCAAGTCTTTGAGGGGAGTTTTGAACATTCTGCATTTTTTGGGTCTGATGTGATGTAACGGACATGACTTTGACTCTCATGTAAGCCCCAGACAGAAGCTGTGGGCACTCCCGTCTGCTGGAATGGGCTGTTCCGGGCAGCTGGTCAGGCAGCTGTTGGGTGGGCCTGGGAAGCGTGGGGGTGTCAGGGGTTGGGGAAGGGGTGTGTGGAAAGGGCCGAGGGCCAGCACAAGTTTTCCCTCCTAGACACAGTGGTGAGGTCTCAGTGTGAAAAGGAACCCGGAGGTCATCTCATTCCACTACCCTTTTCCCACCAGCAGAGTCCCTTCTGTGGGCTCCTGCAAGTGGCCACTGAAGCTGCTCACAAGTATCTCCAGTGAGGGGCAGGCCTCTTGAGGCAGCCCACGGCACCTGCAGTTCTGTTAACTCTTTTTTTTTTAAACTTTTTTAATTTTTAAAAATTTATTTACTTCTTTGGCTGCATCAGGTCTTAGTTGTCGCTTACGGGATCTTCGTTACGTCACGTGGGTCTTTCATTCTCTCTAGTCATGCCGAGAGGGCTTCGTTGCTCCGTGGCATGTGGGATCTTAGTTCCTCAACCAGGGATTGAACCTGAGTCCCCTGCATTGCAAGGCAGATTCTTCACCGCTAGACCACTAGGCAAGTCCCCTGTTGGCTCTTTATCACCTCAACCTCCTGGAGTTGTACCCACTGATCTTCCATCTACTTCCAACAAGTTGAACCTGTCTATGTCATAGCTTTTAGATACTTGAAGACAGCCATCAGTCCCCTCGGTGAGTCTTTGCTCTAGGCAAAGTACTCCCAGTTATATAAATTGTTTTTCGTATGACATAGTATCTAATTCTTTTGCCGTCCTCGTCAGTCTTTACCCTTCCAATTCGTCTGTGTCTTAGAGTGTGGGGTCAGCACCGACCACGTAACACACCCAGGATGTTCTGACTGGTGCACTGTAGCCTAGGCTTTTTTTGCCCATATTTTAGAGACTGAGCTGCTCTCTCTTCTGTTGATACAGCCTAGGGTCACTATTATTAAATGGTTCTTCTGGCAGCCACTTCCTGTTTTTGTCTGCCAAAGAGCTTATTGTCAGCTAACCACCCGGTTCTTACCGCCATTAATGTCACATGGATCACTGCTCAGAGCGTCTTCCCCTTCCTATATGTGGATTGTGTGCTGAGTTCCTCCTGGGCACCGCCTCTAGAGACCCCGTGGCCCCAGCTCTTCCACCAGCCAGTGTGGCAGTGACCAGGTCTGTGCAGGCTTCAGCCACCTTTGCTTAGATACGATGCGGCAGTCCCGTTCTTTGACCCATCTCTTGCTTCCTGGGATTTCTCTGGGCTGTAGTGTGGGATGCTGCAAAGATTTCTGACACCAGTTGCCTGGGGTTGGGCCATACTTTACAGGTTAAGGGCAGAAGACGCCCTCACTGCAGACGCCAGCTGCAAATTCAGGGCTCCCCAGACCACCCTCACTTTATTTCAGCTGTTCACAAATATGGCAGTTCCCAGGACACCACTGAGCGACTTCACTTTCACTTTTCACTTTCATGCATTGGAGAAGGAAATGGCAACCCACTCCAGTGTTCTTGCCTGGAGAATCCCAGGGACGGGGGAGCCTGGTGGGGTCGCACAGAGTCGGACACGACTGAAGTGACTTAGCAGCAGCAGCAGCAGCAGCAGTGTCCCTTAGGTTCTTTTTTTTGTTTGTTAATTGGCTGCACCGGGTCTTAGTTTCGGCATGTGGGATCTAGTTCCCAGACCAGGATCGAAACCAGGCCCCCTGCATTGGAAGCCCGGAGTCTTAACTACCAGGGAAGTCCCCCTTCAGATTCGGTCTTCATTAAAACAACTCGCAGGACTCAGATCGCTACACTTAGAGCTCCAGTTTTATTACATAGCAGAAGGATACAGATGAACCAGCCAAAGGAAGAGATGGATGTCGGGGGCACACAAGGTTCACAGGGCTTGTGTCTCCTCTTCCCGTGGGGTCAGGGCTGTTACCCTGTGGCCCATAGAGGTGCCACATACACAGAGCATTGCCAACCAGGGAAGACTGTCTGAACATGGATGTTCGTAGATTTTTATTGGGTCTTTATCGTGTAGGCATGATGTAGAAATGAAGTAACTAAACATGAGCCTAACCTTTTCTCTCTTTATTCTTTTAAACACTTTTATTGGCGTGTAGTTGCTTCACAACCTTGTATTAGTTTTTGCTGTACAGCAAAATGTGTACATAGACTTGCATCCCCTCCCTTCTGGACTTCCTTCCGTTCGGGTGACCGCAGTGCATTAAGTAGTTGGCTGCGCTATAGAGTAGGTTCTCGATAGTTCTCTCCTTTATACATAGTATCAGTAGTGTGTATGTGTCAACCCCCACCTCCCAATTCCTGCCCCTTCTCCCCCCTTGGTATCCATATATTTGTTTTTTATATCTGTGTGTCTATGTCTGCCTTGCCAGTAGGATCATCTATACCATTTTTCTAAATTCCACATATATACATTAATGTACAGTATTTGTTTTTCTTTCTGACTTACTTCATTCTATATGACAACCTCCAGGTCCATGTTTCTACAAACGAGCCCGTTTTATTCCTTTTTATGGCTGAGTAATATTCCATTGTATGTATATATCGCATCTTCTTTATCCCTTTCTGGGTTAATGAGCATTTAGGCTGTTTCCATGTCCTGGCTATTGTAAATAGTGCTGCAGTCAACATTGGGGTACGTGTGTCTTAAATTACAGTTTTCCCTGGGTATATGCCCAGTAGTGAGATTGGTGGGTCATATCGTAGTTCTGTTTTTAGTTTTTTAAGGAATCTCCATGCTGTTTTCCATAGTGGCTGTATTCTCTGTCTACTCTTGTTACTGTTGATCTGTTGAGGGGCCATGGTGCCTCTGAAAAAGGCTGGTGGGGTGTCCAGCAGGCTCCCCAACTCTGGAGATTCTATATATGCTTCCGTATTGATTGCTTTCGGTGAAGCCACACATGTAAGCAGGCAGAGGCTGTCAGGACGTGTGAACAGCTACCCTCCCCAGGTTCAGATTACTAACACGCTGCTGCTTTCCATTCAGGTCTGATTTTCGTGGTCGACAGTAATGACAGAGAGCGGGTCAATGAAGCCCGAGAAGAACTAACCAGAATGTTAGCTGAAGACGAGCTCAGAGATGCGGTCTTATTGGTGTTTGTAAATAAACAGGTATGTCACTAGCTTTCTGAATCCTGGGACTGGATTCGCTTTAAAAATAGAGATATTTAATTAGCTGCCTGCCTTCCTCTCGCCAGTCCCGCCCATAACCTTCCCCTTCACCTCCTTTTTAGTTTGGGTCTTACATTCGTTCACTCGCTCAGCAAACATCCACTGAGCATTCACTAAGATCCAGGCATTGTTTGGGGTATTGGTGATTCAGCAGTGAACCAGACAGACAGAAATCCCTGAGCCCATGGAGTTTGCATTCCTAGTGGGTAGAGCGTCAGTGTCAGTCAGTAACAGATATGTCCTATGTCTGGGGGGGAGTCAAGGGAGAAGGGGCAGGTGTGGAGAAGGATCAGAGGGCCCCTCTGATAAGAGGACGTTTGATCAGATGACACCTAGCTGCCATATAGCATAGGGAGCTGAGCTCAGGTCAGCACTCTGTGATGACTTAGGAAGGTGGGGTGGGGTGGGGGTGGGGTGGGAGGGAGGGCATATATGTATACATACAGCTGATTCATATCATTGTACAGCAGAAACTAACACCACATTGTAAAGCAATTACACTCCATTTAAAAAATAAATAAGCTATAAGCATATGTTGTACAACACAAGGAATACAGCCTATATTTTATAATAAGTATAAATGGAGTATAACTTTAAAATTGTGAATTATTGTATACCTGTAAGCTATATAATCGGAGAAGGCAATGGCAACCCACTCCAGTGTTCTTGCCTGGAAAATCCTATGGACGGAGGAGCCTGGTAGACTGCAGTCCATGGGGTCACTAAGAGTCAGACATGACTGAGCGACTTCATTTTGAATTTTCACTTTCATGCATTGAAGAAGGAAATGGCAACCCACTCCAGTGTTCTTGCCTGGAGAATCCCAGGGACTGGGGAGCCTGGTGGGCTGCCGTCTGTGGGGTCGCACAGAGTCGGACACGACTGAAGCGACTTAGCAGCAGCAAGCTATATAGTCGGAGAAGGCAATGGCAACCCACTCCAGTACTCTTGCCTGGAAAATCCCATGGATGGAGGAGCCTGGTAGGCTGCAGTCCATGGGGTCGCTAAGAGTTGGACACGACTGAGCAACTTCACTTTCACTTTTCACTTTCATGCATTGGAGGAGGAAATGGTAACCCACTCCAGTGTTCTTGCCTGGAGAATCCCAGGGATGGCAGGGCCTGGTGGGCTGCTGTCTATGGGGTTGCACAGAGTCAGACACGACTGAAGCGACTTAGCAGCAGCAGCAAGCTATATAATATTGTACATCAACTATATTTTAATAAAAAAAAAAGACGACCCCTGAAGGCCCTCAGGAAGGGAGCCAGACTGTTCTAGGAAGAGCAAGGCAGCCAGTGCAGCTGGGGTGGAGTGGTGTGGGGTGGGGGTCAGCAAAGGGGGAGATGAAATTGGATGATATGGGGCCAGTCCTTGAGGAAACTCGGCTTCCGTGTAAATAACACAAAGCAGTAAAAGTGGGGCTGGGAGGAAGATGTGGAACCATCCAGCCTCAGGACAAGAAGCTGAAGTAAGGGTGGAGAAGAAGGTGGAATCCTGTGGAAGTTGCCAGCCTGAGATAAACAGTCAGGTTTTGATGCATTTCCCCCTACTTTCTCCTTCACGAATACATTCGTTATGTAATTGAGATCTTACCATTTTGACAGTGTTGCGTCCTGTTTCATCATTTCAGATTTATCAGAGGCATGTTCTCTCATCTAGCTCTTTGTAAGCACTATTTTAAATGGTGGGCGCATCATCATTCACTTGGCCATTACCCCACCGTTAGACTGGATGTCAGTTTGAGGTTCATTAGTGCACGTGGACTTTGATAAAAGAAAACGTTTGTTCTTTTTAATTATAGAACCAGGACACGTTCAGGGTATAGATCCACAGACAACTCACAGTATCGAGTGAAACATTCTAGCCCCGCTTTTCAGGATAAAACCATTGTTAAATTCCTTACATCTCTCTCCAGAGCTTATTCTGCATTCTGTTTTGCAACCTGCTTCTTAGCATATCTTTGATGTCCTTCCAAATCATTGTCTAGATCTACTTTGTTCTTTTTTTTTTTTTTTTTGGCCGTGCTTCGTGGCATGTGGGATCGTATTTCCCACATCAGGGATCAAAACCTGTAGCCCCTGCATTGGAAGCTTGGAGTCTTAACCACTGGACTGCCAGGAAAGTCCTCAGATCTACCTTGTTCTTTCATGCTAATTTATTAAAATTCGGTTTCAGCTTACTACATGCTAGACACAGTTCTAGGCACTAGGAATACGTCAGAGAACAAGATAGACAGAGATTGCTTCCACGGTAAAACTTGCATTCTAGTTACAGGAGGCAGGTAATAAACATACTAAGTCAGTCAGTTTTGTAATACAGTAAACTTGCGGTGAGGGCTATATTTAAAACAATGAAGCAGGACCATCAGGAGGGGTCACGGGGGCACAAAGACCTTGCAGAGCGTCCTGAGAACTTGGGCTCTTTACACTGAGAGAGACAAAGCTGTCGAAGGGTGTTAATAGAAGGAAGGACTTGATCTGACTTCACGGACTGCCAGGTTGAGGATAGACTTTTCAGGGAGGAAGAGCAGAATCGAGGAGACCAACTCAGAAGTAATTTCAGTACTCCAAGTGAGAAGCAGTCAGACTCTAAATATGTTTTGCAGGTAGAGCCAATGGTCTTTCCCAGCGTGGAACTGTGAGAGTGGAGAGAAAGAGAGGGAAGGAAAAATTAAGGGCTATTTGAAGGTTTGAGGCCTGAGCTTCTAGGCGGCCAGAGATAAGACTGTGGGTTAAGGGCAGGTGTTGGGGAAGAGCATGGTATTTCATTACGTGGACGGAACATGGCTGAACTGACTTCTGAATATTCTCTTCCAAGGATCTTCCCAATGCTATGAACGCAGCAGAGATAACAGACAAGCTTGGCTTACATTCCCTCCGCCAGAGAAACTGGTACATTCAGGCTACTTGCGCCACCAGTGGAGATGGGCTTTATGAAGGCCTGGACTGGCTCTCCAACCAGCTCAAAACCAGAAGTGACGGGAGGTGCCGCGCTCCCCGTGCGTCGTGGCAAAGTCAGCTGGCCTCTTGTGTGTGCGTGTGTGCGTGTGAGGAGCCGAGTGTGGGTGTGTGGCGGGCGTGGGAGCAGCTTTCTCACATAGTGCCTTATACACGCTCTAAAGAAACCAGTCTTACATGTTAAGAACAACCAGTGTTACATTTTCTACACTACCTTCCATTTCAGTAGCTTTGATGACCAGTTTTGCAGTTCATGGGGGAGTCCATGGGGGCGTCCCAAGGGCTCCCCCATGCCCGAGAGCCGGACTGGTCTTTGTGACGGGCAAGTTGGGGGAGGGTGGGCTGTGGACTGCCTTCACTTGTGTGATCTTGGCTCAGGCCTGGGGTCTCTGCACACCCGGGGATCCTGTTAGACTCTGGCATCCTTTTGTTAAAAAAAAAAGAAGGCTCAAATTAAAAAGGCCCTTGCTTACCACAGATACAAAGTTCAGATCTGAACTTATTTTCTAGCCCAGAGGTCTTGGTTTAATGTACGTTACTGAGAGAAATCAATGATCTTATTCTATGAGAAGAAAAAAAAAACCCATAACACTAGACCCTGTAACACTAGAAAATCATTGAATCCTTCCTTCCTTTGACTCTTATTTGCCAAATGGAGACTCTCTGGGGTGGGCACCCAGCGCGTGGCAAGGCTCTTTGCCAGGGATGCCCCGCCACGTCCCAGGCTGGGTTAAGGAGGGGCGATGCCTTCATGTTCCTCGTCACCTCTCTGAGGCTGCTGCCCAGACTCCTCTGCTCTGCACCGAATGTTCTCCGCCTGAAGCAGGAGCTTGGCTCCCCAGATGGAAGCAGAACCATGTACAGTATGTCAGTCCAACTTGCAGTTTGGGTTAGCTGCTCTTTGTAGAACCACACACCGAGGAGTTCTGAGAGTTTGTGAGAGAATCAAGGGGTTAAATTTGGGCAACGAGACGCCCGGCAGCCAAGTTGGTTGGTGCTAAATTTTGCCATGAAGGATGTCTCATCCAGGCCACTCTCCGTGGCACTGGGACTCCCTCTTCTGGTTGGCAATCATGGAATTTTCCATGCCATGGAATCATGGCAAACGTGGAAACGTGCTCTATGTTATCCTCAAAATAGAGGTAACAACGGCCCGGAAACGAGCTGGGTTTGCTCAGTAGTCTAGAGCTGTTTTGCCCAGACAGCTGTTGCCCAAATTTGTACCTAAGCTCTTCCACTCCTACCTTTTAAAGTTGCTTTTTCAAAAAAAACAAAAACTCTTCGTTTTAAATTACAGAGGAGGAGAGTGTAAAATGAATTTTAACAAAAGTAAACCTTGTTGATAACCACGAAGTTGCTATGACTCGGAAGAAATGTCATGATGTGATCAATGTGAGTGTAATGTTTTTCCTTAAGACATTGACTTTAAAGAATGTTCCTTGCAGTACTGGCAACAAAGTCCAGATTTGATTTTTTAAACCATGCAATTAAGTCCTGAGAAATATTTAGATTGTGCGCCTCGAATTGGCAGGGAGTGTGTCTTACACTTTTGTATTTATGCTTAGTGCGTGTGCCCGGTACCGTGCTGGGCCTCATCAAATACTTGTTGATTGGTTGGACAATAAAGACTTGCTTTGGAAGGAGGAGAGGACAGCCATGTGCTTGCGGATGTCTTGAGCGTCTTTAAAATTCCTTCCCCTCTCCATCTCAGCAGACTTGCTGTTAAAAACCCCAGGGCACTTGTACAAGAGGCAAAACATCCCAGAGTGCTGTCTGGGCCCTCCTGCCTTCAGCAGTGCTCCTCATTCTTACCTTCCATGATTCTTGGAAGTACTGAGGTCTTTCTCTGAATCTGGAGCTGATGATTTATGGTTAGTGGATCAGTGGAGGCACTTCAGTGCAGTGCCTTTGAGCAAAGGCTTGGGTCCCTGAAAGTCATATTCACATCCCACCTGTGTCCTCACTCCTGCCTGGCAGCAGGCTTGTCATTCTTTGCCTCCCTATCCCTGAGCCTCCGTTTGCTTAACTGTTAAATGGGCATAATAATGCCTATCTCATAGGGCTGTGAGGACGAAATGTCTCAGACCTTTGTTTTCCTTGCCTCGTGTTTCCCTGAGGATATTTTGATGTCTCAAGTCTGAACAGCAGTGCTGGCCACAAATTGATGAGCATTTTTTTTTTTTGGCTGTGCTATGTGGCTTGTGGGATTTTAGTTCCCCAACCAGGAATTGAACCCAGGCCCATGGCAGTGAGAACACAGTCATAACCACCAGACCTCCAGGAAATTGCCTGATCAGCATTATTTATAGGAGCCGTTAAGTGAGATGGGATAGGACTATATTTAATCTCTCCCACTCTGTTCACCTTCTAATCCCATTGAATCCCCTGTCCTTTTCTAACTTGGGAAGTGATAATAAGATCACTTGGGATGCTTGTTTAAAAAAGCATGTTGCTATGTCCCACACTTATTTTTTTTTAAATTTTCTTATTTTTAGCATATTCAGAGTTGTGTGACCAGCACTACTAATTTTAGACTATGTTCATCACCCCTCAAAGAAAACCTGAATCTATTCCCTAATCCTCCCTTTCCTATGGCCCCTGGCCACCATTATCTACTTCCTGTGTCTGTGGATTTGCCTATTCTGGGCAGGTGTGGGTCCTAGGCAGTTGCTTCCTGAAGCCCTGAGGTGCTGTTGGCTTGAACACAGTATCAGTCCTGAGGCATCAACCTGTAGACAGGTGAGGCAGAGCCCCAGGGAAGAGACTGCCTCACAGGTGACCCTGAAATTTATTACCTTGAGACGGAAAGGGGTGCTTCTAATAATTATGCAGGGGCACAAGGCATACCCGGGGATGTATGGTTACCCTCTCAGAATGGAGAGAGCTTTGAATCTGGAATCAAAGTCACTGCCCCCCCCCCCCCCCCCAATATCCGCACCTGTAAGGAAGTTCCTGGGCTTACCTGGGAGACAGCTCTGTGTGGGTTCCAAGAATACAGGGGTAATTGGGGGATCCATGAGTCAATTCTATATATGTGATGTGATCTATTTGAAACAATACCTTAACAGAGCTAAGAATATTCACATGTGAGTTGATTGAAGACAGGTGGCTTTTTACTCCTGTGGAGGTCAGTTTCAAGTGACATGAAGTGTAATAACTTGAGAAAACCTGAGTTCTTTATCCACAGGTATCTGGAGGCTGTCAAACAGTACACATAAAATCTGACAACGTGCTCTGGAGACTTTTTTCCTTTGAAATTTTTGATACTCTTCACCCTTTTTGGCAGCAGCTTTATTGAGATACATTTCCATGAATTCACAGATTTTCTTCAGTCATATCCTGTTGTGCAACCATCGCTGCAATCAATTTTATTCACTTATTTGGCTGTGTCAGGTCTTAGTCACAGCACTTGGATCTTTGCTGCCAAGATGTAGTATCTTCTGTTGTGGCCACAGGCTTACGGACTCAGTAGTTGGGGTGCAAGGGCTTAGTTACTCCACAGCATGTGGGATCTTAGTTCCCCAACCAGGGATCGAACCCTTGTCCCCAACATTGCCAGGCAGACTGTTAACCACCGGACAACCAGATCAGATCAGATCAGTCGCTCAGTCATGTCCGACTCTTTGCGACCCCATGAATCGCAGCACGCCAGGCCTCCCTGTCCATCACCAACTCCCAGAGTTCACTGCGGCTCACGTCCATCGAGTCAGTGATGCCATCCGGCCATCTCATCCTCTGTCGTCCCCTTCTCCTCCTGCCCCCAATCCCTCCCAGCATCAGAGTCTTTTCCAATGAGTCAACTCTTCACATGAGGTGGCCAAAGTACTGGAGTTTCAGCTTTAGCATCATTCCTTCCAAAGAAATCTCAGGGCTGATCTCCTTCAGAATGGACTGGTTGGATCTCCTAGCAGTCCAAGGGACTCTCAAGAGTCTTCTCCAACACCACAGTTCAAAAGCATCAATTCTTCGGCTCTCAGCCTTCTTCACAGTCCAACTCTCATATCCATACATGACCACAGGAAAAACTATAGCCTTGACTAGATAGACCTTTGTTGGCAAAGTAATGTCTCTGCTTTTGAATATGCTATCTAGGTTGGTCATAACTTTCCTTCCAAGGAGTAAGCGTCTTTTAATTTCATGGCTGCAGTCACCATCTGCAGTGATTTTGGAGCCCAGAAAAATAAAGTCTGACACTGTTTCCACTGTTTCCCCATCTATTTGCCATGAAGTGATGGGACCGATGCCATGATCTTCGTTTTCTGAATGTTGAGCTTTAAGCCAACTTTTTCACTCTCCACTTTCACCTTCATCAAGAGGCTTTTTAGTTCTTCTTCACTTTCTGCCATAAGGGTGGTGTCATCTGCATATCTGAGGTTATTGATATTTCTCCCGGCAATCTTGATTCCAGCTTGTGTTTCTTCCAGCCCAGTGTTTCTCATGATGTACTCTGCATGTAAGTTAAATAAGCAGGGTGACAATATACAGCCTTGATGTACTCCTTTTCCTATTTGGAACCAGTCTATTGTTCCATGTCCAGTTCTAACTGTTGCTTCCTGACCTGCATACAAATTTCTCAAGAGGCAAATCAAGTGGTCTGGTATTCCCATCTCTTTCAGAATTTTCCACAGTTTATTGTGATCCACACAGTCAAAGGCTTTGGCATAGTCAATAAAGCAGAAATGGATGTTTTTCTGGAACTCTCTTGCTCTTTCCATGATCCAGCAGATGTTGGCAATTTGATCTCTGGTTCCTCTGCCTTTTCTAAAACCAGCTTGAACATCAGGAAGTTCACGGTTCACATGTTGCTGAAGCCTGGCTTGGAGAATTTTAAGCATTACTTTACTAGCGTGTGAGATGAGTGCAATTGTGCGGTAGTTTGAGCATTCTTTGGCATTGCCTTTCTTTGGGATTGGAATGAAAACTGACCTTTTCCAGTCCTGTGGCCACTGCTGAGTTTTCCAAATTTGCTGACATGTCGACTGCAGCACTTTCACAGCATCATCTTTTAGAATTTGGAAGAGCTCAACTGGAATTCTGTCACCTCCACTAGCTTTGTTCGTAGTGATGCTTTCTAAGGCCCACTTGACTTCACATTCCAGGATGTCTGGCTCTAGGTCAGTGATCACACCATCGTGATTATCTGGGTCGTGAAGATCTTTTTTGTACAGTTCTGTGTATTCTTGGCACCTCTTCTTAATATCTTCTGCTTCTGTTAGGTCCATACCATTTCTGTCCTTTATCGAGCCCATCTTTGCATGAAATGTTCCTTTGGTATCTCTAATTTTCTTGAAGAGATCTCTAGTCTTTCCCATTCTGTTGTTTTCCTCTATTTCTTTGCATTGATCGCTGAAGAAGGCTTTCTTATCTCTTCTTGCTATTCTTTGGAACTCTGCATTCAGATGTTTTTATCTTTCCTTTTCTCCTTTGCTTTTCACGTCTCTCCTTTTCACAGCTATTTGTAAGGCCTCCCCAGACAGCCATTTTGCTTTTTTGTATTTCTTTTCCATGGGGATGGTCTTGATCCCTGTCTCCGGTACAATGTCACGAACCTCATTCCATAGCTCATCAGGCACTCTATCTATCAGATCTAGGCCCTTAAATCTATTTCTCACTTCCACTGTATAATCATAAGGGATTTGATTTAGGTCATACCTGAATGGTCTAGTGGTTTTCCCTACTTTCTTCAATTTAAGTCTGAATTTGGCAATAAGGAGTTCATGTTCTGAGCCACAGTCAGCTCCTGGTCTTGTTTTTGCTGTCTGTATAGAGCTTCTCCATCTTTGGCTGCAAAGAATATAATCAATCTGATTTCGGTGTTGACCATCTGGTGATGTCCATGTATAGAGTCTTCTTTTGTGTTGTTGGAAGAGGGTGTTTGTTATGACCAATGCATTTTCTTGGCAAAACTCTATTAGTCTTTGCCCTGCTTCATTCCATATTCCAAGGCCAAATTTGCCTGTTACTCCAGGTGTTTCTTGACTTCCTACTTTTGCATTCCAGTCCCCTATAATGAAAAGGACATCTTTTTTGGCTGTTAGTTCTGAAAGGTCTTGTAGGTCTTCATAGAACCGTTCAACTTCAGCTTCTTCAGCGTTACTGGTTGGGGCATAGACTTGGATTACTGTGATATTGAATGCTTTGCCTTGGAAACGAACAGAGATCATTCTGTCGTTTTTGAGATTGCATCCAAGTACTGCATTTCGGACTCTTTTGTTGACCATGATGGCTACTGCATTTCTTCTGAGGGATTCCTGCCCACAGTAGTAGATATAATGGTCATCTGAGTTAAATTCACCCATTCCAGTCCATTTCAGCTCGCTGATTCCTAGAATGTCGACATTCACTCTTGCCATCTCTTGTTTGACCACTTCCAATTTGCCTTGATTCATGGACCTGACATTCCAGGTTCCTATGCAATATTGCTCTTTACAGCATCGGACCTTGCTTTTATCACCAGTCACATCCACAGCTGGGTATTGTTTTTGCTTTGGCTCCATCCCTTCATTCTTTCTGGAATTATTTCTCCACTGATCTCTGGAAGCATATTGGGCACCTACTGACCTGGGGAGTTCCTCTTTCAGTATCCTATCATTTTGCCTTTTCATACTGTTCATGGGGTTCTCAAGGCAAGAATACTGAAGTGGTTTGCCATTCCCTTCTCCAGTGGACCACATTCTGTCAGATCTCTCCACCATGACCCGCCCATCTTGGGTTGCCCCACGGGTATGGCTTAGTTTCATTGAGTTAGACAAGGCTGTGGTCCTAGTGTGATTAGATTGACTAGTTTTCTGTGAGTATGGTTTAGGGAAGTCCTATTTTATTTCTTTAGCCATACCATGCAGCACATGGGGTCCCAGTTCCCTGACCAGGAATGGAACCCACGCCCCATACACTGGAAACACAGTCTTAACAACTGGACCGTCACGGAAGTCCTGCAATCAACTTTAGAACATTTTCATCACTCTGAAAAGAGACCCTGCAGCCTGTAGCAGTCACTCCCATTTTTTCATACCTGTCAACCCTAGGCCATTACTAGCCACTGGTCTCCTTTCTATCTAGATTTGCTGCTGTTGTTGCTGCTGTTAAGTCGCTTCAGTCGTGTCCATCTCTGTGCGACCCCATAGGCGGCAGCCCACCAGGCTCCCCCGTCCCTGGGGTTCTCCAGGCAAAGAGCACTGGACACTTTAAACTTTACTTTTTAACCACCAGCTGGTCTTTGAGGTGTATCACTCTAAGAACTTTCCTCCTATTTTGTTTTTCATTATGGTACTCTAATAGACAGCATAGGAGGGTTTCCCTGGTGGCTCAGACGGTGGAAGAATCTGCCTGCAATGCAAGAGACCCAGCTTCGATCCCTGGGTCAGGAAGATCCCTTGGAGAAGGGAATGGCTACCCACTGCAGTATTCTTGCCTGGAGAATTCCAAGGACAGAGGAACCTGATGGACTACAGTCCATGTAGTCACAAAGAGTTGGACACCCCTGAGAGTGCATGCATGCGGCCTGCTACTGCACCCGTCGCCGCTAGGTGGTGCTGCTGCTCCACCTGACTGACACAGCCCTGGAGTGGGCCACGCGGGTTCCCAAGCGTGGGCGAATCATTTTCTTGCCTGGTCACCAAGAATGACCCAGAAAACTACGGCTAGGAATATGCCTGGAAGAGAAAGACGAAACAGGAATTGTGAGTGCCAATAATAATAAAGGTGGCAGCAACAGTTGTTGATTGTGAAGAATTAATCTCTATTTACTGAGCATGGTGGGTCCTGTTCTAGACACTGTGCACACATCATCTCTAACTGTCACACCCAGCAAAGCAGGAAACCAAGGTTCAAGGATACAAAGTGACTTGATGGTGGCCGCATGGTCGTGATTCAAATGCAGGTCTGGGGCTCCAGGGTCCTGTCCTTCCAGTCCACACGACTGCCATAGGCTCTGGCCTCCAGAGGTCAGGGGAGGGGGAGGGAAGGCAGCAAAAGTGCCCAGTGGAGACACTGGGGAGGGACACAGCAGCACTCGAAGAACTGTGTCAGCTGACACGCCCTGGGAATGAGGAGGGGATGGAGGGGAAGAGCCAGGGCACTGAGATGCGCTGAGGCCAGTGGAGACCTGGACTGACCCTGGAGGCTGATGATGAATGTTCCTGGGAAGTAAAAGAGATAATCACAGTGTTCTAAAACGGGATTGTGGCAATGGTTGCATAACCATAAATTTACTGAGAACCAGCAAATTGTTCACTTACAATGGGTGAATTGTGGGATGTGTGCATATTCAGTAAAGCTATGAAGTTTATAATCATGAAACCAGTAGCGACGAGGGTGCCGACTCCGTGGGGCTCAGCAGTGCTCTAGGCACTGAGAGGAGAGGGTGAGTAGCGTCTCAGAGTAGAAAGGCTCATCGATGGCTGTCCAGGGTCTGTCTGAATGCTTTGGGTGTCAGGGAGCTCAGTACCTCATAAAGCAGCCCATTCTAGCTTGGGATGACTCTAACCCCTTGAAAGTTGAAGTCTGTCTTTGTCTTTATCCTGTCATGCAGAATAAATCTCTCTGCTTTACCATGTGCCATCTCTTTCTCCACTCAAGGACAGTCACTGCATTCTCCCTAAGTCATTGTTACCCCATACAGAAATCCCTAAGGTTTTTCACAGGACAAGATTTCCAGTGTTCCTGTTCTCCTGGTCTTTCCCTGCCATATTCGTTTTGATCTGTTCAGCATCCTTCCTAAAACGTGGGGACCAGCGGTGGGCCCAATATTCTGTCAGATGGCAGCCCAATGTTATAGTTAACAGATTGGATCCTAGAATTAAGGCCCTTTGGATTCAAATCCTTGCTGTTACAGATCAGCTGTGTAACCATGCTTAAAGTACAAACTTTTCTGGGCCTCTATATCTCTGTCTGTGGAGAAGGCAATGGCACCCCTCTCCAGTACTCTTGCCTGGAGAATCCCAGGGAGGGCGGAGCCTGGTGGGCTTCCATCTATGGGGTCACACGGAGTCGGACATGACTGAAGCGATTTAGCAGTAGCAGCAGCAGCATATCTCTGTCTGAGTTATCGTCAGGGTTATACTGAGTCTCACCTTTGGAGGGGCTCTGCTGTCCAGCCTCTTTAGGTGGGCTTGGCGTTGGCTAGAGCACAGGAAAACAATCCGAAATAGCAAGCTGTCACAACTGCTAATCAGTCTAGTGTGTGCATGCTCAGTTGCTTCAGTCATGTCCGACTCTTTGCAGCCCCATGGACTGTAGCCCGCCAGGCTCCTCTGTCCATAGGATTCTCCAAGCAAGAATACTGGAGTGGGTAGCCATTCCCTTCTCCAGAGGATCTTCCCCACCCAGGGATCGAACCCAGGTCTCCTGAGTCTTCTGCATCTCAGGTGGATTCTTTATTGTTGAGCCACCAGGGAAGCCCAGTCAGCCTAGCAGATACACACAAACCCTCAGAGGAAGGGTCTCTGCCATCTCTGCCTACAGGGCTTTCCTCATGGAGCTTTGGTCCCTGGCAGAGGGGGTGTGGTAATGGGAATGGGGTGGCAGCCAACATCAGCTTGATGGGCTCATGCCCAAGTCTCTGCTTCCTTCCTTCAACATTTTTATTTGAAAAATTTTAAACACACAGTTGAAAGCACTATTTAGAAAATCTTCACCTAGATGCCACAGTTGTTCACTTTGTTCCACTGGCTCTTTAGATCTTTCTATATATACTTCTTTTGTTGAGTCCTTTGAAAATGAAATGCAGTCATCATGACCCTTTACCCCCAAGAACTTCAGCCCAGATCTCCTACATGTGAAGACATTCTGAACATAAACAGGAGATTATCATCACATCTGAGAAAAGCTGGACTCATTTCCTGATATCGTCTCCTTGCTAGTTCATATTTAAATGTCCTCAACTGGGACTTTACCGGTGGCCCAGTGGTTAAGCAGGTGTTTCCAATGCAGGGGCCATGGATTTGAACCCTGGTCAGGGATATCTATCAATCATCTTTTATAGCAGTTTTTTTTTTTAACCCCAAAATTGTATCACAATATTTGTTCATGTTTCTTTAATCGTATACACCTATTTTTTTAATGGCTTTTTTTTTTTTCTTTCGTTCTTTTGGCCACATTGCACAGCATACAGGATATTAGTTCCCCTACCAGGGATTGAACCTGTGCCCCCTTGCTGTGGAAGCACAGAGTCCTGACTACTGGACCACTAGGGAATTCCCCAGGGCATTTTTTTCAAGAGTAGACTCTTAATCTCACCCTTTATTCACAGCACAAACCCCTCCGTCAAACAACCCCCAGGGCAGGTCTCACTGGATGTCTTGTGACTCCACAATCTAGCTACTGTTATTCCAGCCATTTTCATTTGCAATCCATTCTCTTGAGAAAGAGACACTGAGACAGCCTAGCTGGTCTACATAATTCAGCCTTAGTCAGGTCAAAGGCTTCATTGGGTTGAAATTTAACCTGATTCACTGCTCATCTCTCTCTTCAGGTCCCAGGAATGTAAACACCCTGCAGATTCTCCCACCAGCGCTGTTTGTGTCTTACGATATTTCCTTCAATTCACTGACTCCACACATTATATTTCCACTCAATCTTACATACGTACTTTTCCCTCTTCCGGTACAGTAGACATCCTTTTTGATCAAAACGACACAAGAAGCATCAAGAAAACATGGGAGCACAGCACAGTACTGGCATACAGTAAGCACTCGGTAAGTATGAACTATTGTTGATGCAGCATGGGGACACTTCTTCCTCCATCCTCCTGTGTAGCTGAAGGTTGTCACTGTGCTTTGGCAGCCACTTCATGCTAATAAGGCTCATTAGCTTCTGACATTTCCAGTCTCTTTGTCAGATCTCTTCTATGAACCGTGGTGAAGCCGTGTCCCTCTTCTACATTATCTGTGCAGCTACTTTTAGGAACCTGAATGTAAGGCGAGTGCAAAGAAAAAGAGAGCTAGCCAGGCAGTCAGGCAAGGAAAGGGAAATTTATTAGAGGGAAAAGAGAGGGTAACTGGCACTTAAGGAGAACCAGCGTCCTCCCTTTCTGACAGAGTCCTTCTTATACCCTACCAGTGAAAAATTCTCTGAAGGGATGGTTATGTAGCCAGAGGTCTGGAATCTGGTGGTCTCACAGCTCTGAGAAGATAGGCACCAGTGAGATAACAGGATGCCATTTGGGCAATATGGTCAGTCTCAAGGATCACTGTGATTTATTCTTTGTTTGCGAGGTTGGCATAATGAGCTGTCTTATCAGTGAGACCCCATGTGGACCCTATTACTAATAACTGACGTTTGTCTCTTTATTTCATCTAAGCCTTGGCCCATCGCTCTAAACTGTTGGCTTCATTTTGAATCTTGTCATTGAATGTATCAATTCTCCTGCCAAGTTTGGATTTCTGCAAATTTTATATCATGACTTGGGAGTCACCATCTCAATTGATTATTAGACCTATTGCATGAGACTAGCTTCCTGCCATCAGAAACCTCCTTCTGGCTTGACTTATTTGTACAAACAAATATTTCCTGAGCTCCTATAATGTGCCCTGGAGAGGGCACCATTTGATTCTTTAGATGTGGATATTCAGCCACCCACACTTTGGCTAGTCACACTTTAAATCTAGCCCTTTTCCTTCATCTCACCCATCAGGAATCCTGACAAATTCTGTCAGATGCTTTGCTAAAATTAAGTAGACAGTTTGTATAGCAATGTCTTCATGTACCACTCTGTCAATATGGAAATGAGGTCAATTTGACCAATTATCCTTAATAAGCCACATTGGCCATGAGTAACATCTGCTATCTTTGATAAGAATGCAAAACTGGTGGCTCAAATGGTGAAGAATCCAGCTGCAATGCGGGAAATCTGGGTTCGATCCCTGGGTTGGAAGATCCCCTGGAGAAAGGAAAGGCTACCCACTCCAGTATTCTTGCCTGGAGACCTCTATGGACAGAGGAGCCTGGCAGGTTACAGTCCATAGGGTCGTAAAGAGTTGGACATGACTGAGTGACTAATACTTTTTACTCTTTTTTTCAAAACCTAGCTGACTACAGGTCAACAGCAGACATACCAATCTGTGATTTCCAGAATCCATTCTCTGTCAAATCTGAGCAATGTTCCCCCATCTCCAGTTTTTTCCCATCCCTCTCAGCTTTATGATTTCTCAATATTTACCAGTAGAGGTTCTACAATCAGACTGGAAAATTTTAAGAAACATTTAGTTGGCATCAAGAGCTCATGCCAAGCAGTAGAGCTCTCCTTGGGTACTGCATTGTCTGTCTTTGGTCCCAATTATTCCATAGTCATGTTTGTTAACCTTTCCAGGTTGAATATTATTCTCTTTAACAAAGGAAATGGAAGAAAATTAGGAGAAATAAGGCTTTAACTTTTTTCAGTCTTTTATTACCATCACGTCATCTGCCTTGAACTATTATTCTTGCCCTGACAAAATTTAGCTTTGAAAGCCTGCCTTTGCTACATTTACATTTTATTACAAGCTCTCAACATTCTGAGATACAATACTACTTACTACTGATAATAATATGAATTAATGTTTGTTGAATATTTAACTGTGTTCTAGGCACTGTGCTAAATGTCTTACACATATTCATCTCATTAATAAACATTTTTGAAATGATCCATTCTTATACTTTGTCCTTTAGTTTTGTTCATTCACATCCTCTTAAAATCTGAGTCTAGTCACAAGCTCCTGGTGCAACCCTTGCATTTATTAAAAAGCTGTACCTCCTTATTTTCTTCTGGGTGGGTGGGTCCTGCCTCTGAAGCTGGGATGACCCAGGTACAAAGGAGTCCTGCCTTCCAAGACCTGCCTGCAGCAGGGGTGGTTCCCTGGGGCTGGATGGATGATGCAAAGTCTTGACTTAGGGTAACTGATGCCTTTGTATGGGAAGTCCAGTTCAATCACTCAGTCCTGTCCGACTCTTTGTGACCCCACGGACTGCAGCATGCCAGGCTTCTCTGTCCATCACCAATTCCCAAAGCTTATGCAAACTCATGTCCATCGAGTCAGTGATGCCATCCAACCATCTCATCCTCTGTCGTCCCCTTCTCCTCCTGCCTTCAATCTTTCCTAGCATCAGGGTCTTTTCTAATGAGTCAGTTCTTCACATCAGGTGGCCAAAGTATTGGAGTTTCAGCTTCAGCATCAGTCCTTCCAATGAATATTCAGGACTGATCTCCTTTAGGATGGACTGGTTGGATCTCCTTGCAGTCCAAGGGACTCTTAAGAGTCTTTTCCAATACCACAGTTCAAAAGCATCAATTCTTTGGCGCTCAGCTTTCTTTACAGTCCAACTCTCATATCCATACATGACTACGGAAAAACCATAGCTTTGACTAGCTTTGTAAGGGAAGGAAGAAGCTAAAAATTAACCAAGGAAGGGTGCCAAAGGTGGACAGGCAGACTGAGCATCAAGACCGAGAATGCAGGGGAAAGGAGTCTGACGGTTAAAGTCTGGGAAGCTTGGATCTGGTCAGGAAGCCGAGGGAAGGAAGTCCTTCCAGGTGGGGGCTGTACCAGTATGAACTGATCTACGAAAGTTCATTTTAAGAGTCAGTTTCTCTGGGCTAAGGAATGCCCAGCTAACTGATAAAATGGTATTTCTGGGCATGTCTGTTGAGGGTATTTCCAGAAAGGATTTGTGCTTGACTCAGTAGACTGAGTAAAATAGATTCATCCTCACCCACATGGGCTTGCTGGCATCATCCAACCCGACAAGGGGTATAACAGGGCAAAAAGGTGGAGGAAGGGCGGATTCTTTCTCTTCTTGAGCTGAGACATCCATCTCTCCTGCCCTCAGACATCGGAATTGGAGCTCCTGGTCCTTGACCTTGGCCTCCAGGACTTAAACCAAGCTGTCCCTCCTTTGGCCTCCTGTATGCTGCCAGGCCCTGGTCCTCCAGCTTGCAGACAGCAGAACATGGCCTATCCCAACCTCCATCATCAAGTAAACCATTTCTCACAATAAATCTCCTCTCATACATCACTTTGTATCCTACTGAATCTGTTCCTCTGGAGAACCCCGAGGTACCATCTTTTCTTTTTCTCAACAACGAGGGTCAGAAATGAGTCCAGAGGAGTGGCCTATCTCCACCACTTTCTCAACCTGCTGAGGACTGAGGCCAGCACCAAACAGGTAGGACCTGACAGGACACTCTTCTTTTAGCAGAATGGTTCTTTCTTATGACTTCCTGACAGCCAACTTTCTCCTCACTCCTGAACCTTGACCCTGTTCCATGCTGTGACTTGCATTAAAAAAATATATATATATTAATATATACATATATACATATATATATATATATATATATATATATGGCCTCCTCACTGTGCTGTCAACTCTTGAAGATAGGGATTTTTTTCTTTTTTTTTTCAAAATTGCCTCCTAGGACCTAATGCTGGGTAGGTGTTTAACAAATATGTGTTGAGTTCGTGAATGAAATCAAAATGCTCCCCTTCTGCTTTTCTGGCTGGGTCATGTAGAGAAAAGTCCCAGGGCAATATCATGTCTAGTTCTTTCTCCTTTCACTGATCTTAGGAATTCTCCATGATTCATCTGGTCTCAGATATGTGGATTTCCAGGCAAATGATTTACACACAAAGACTGCTCAATATATGTTACTTGCTCATCTAAACAGAGACTCCAGAAGAGACTAATACACTCCAAAGAAGCAAATATTACTCTTTTTAAGGCTTCCCAATGCAAAGCAAACATTGTAGGGATGAGTATGCAGAAGGCAGCAGATAAATATTTGGTGACTAATTAGGCAGTATAAATATGTAAAATGTAAATTAGAAAGGAAGAGAGTTGCATTATAGATAATCAAATAATGAAGTTATTCAGGATGGTAGGATCTACCTGAGCTCTGGGTATTGAAGAGGAAACATTGGCTGGCAAGGCAGATCTTCCTAGTAATTAGACTTCAATTAGGATAATATTGCAATTAGCCTCGGATATTAGAGCAGGTATCTTCTATTCTTAGAACAAACTCCTGGGGGATTTTAGGTTGGGTGGTAAAAACAAGTTGTCCCAGGAATAAATAAATTCACTAGGAACCACTTCTGAGTGAACCCTCCCCGCGTGGCTAATAGAAGCCAACCGTCTTTGTACACTTGATTGGGTTACTTTGTTTTGTATCAATGACACTTAAACACAAGCTGGAGAATCTGGATGGCCAATTAACAGAACAGCGCTCAGGAAATGAGAAGTTCTCAATTTCAGAAAAATCAGTGATTTCAGGCAGCTCAAGTGTCTTCTGCCTCATTAGGGCAGACAGCCTCAGCCTCCAAGTTCTGGCTGACAAGGACTTGCTGTGAAGACCGGCACCAAAGGGACTGAAAAAATAAGATGCTCAATTATCTTGCCAGTTATTGAAATTTTTTTTTAAACCCACCTCACTCCAACAATTCCATTTAAATAGCTCAATTTCCTGTGTTTTAATCTGCTGACAGATCCAGGAGGACGGGCTGTCTGGGGGTGTCTGCTCTCCCTGGTTGGGATGGATATGGTTTGACAGGTTCAAGGTCCTCTCTGCCTGTGACAGCCACGAATTCTTGCTCTTTGACCCCTCCAACCAGCAGATTTTCACCTCATTCATTCCATCCCATCCACCACACTTCTTCTGTTTCTTCCGTGACAGGAGAGGAAAGTACACAGAGTTTTTTGTCAAAGGGCCTGAGCTGGAATCTCATCTGGCTCCACTGCCAATTAGTTAGGTTTTAGTTTTCTGAGGCTCAGTTTCTCTGTCTACAAAATGGGTACAACAATGTCCTCCCAAAGCACTCAGAAGGTTTCTGGAAAGGGCGGTGCCTATGTGACTCACCTAAGCTTTATAGAGCAGTCTGGGTGCTGGTGTGGAGCCCACAGCCATTACCAGACACTAACTGATGATTGACAGCCATTAGGACCAGCCCCAGAAGCCTCCACGTTGAAGCCGTGTTCCCTGTAGATGGCGCTCTGGCCCGCAGAATCCTGCTTGTGATAAACGGGGCAGGTGGGACCACACTGGGAGTTTGACAGTCGGTGGGTCCAGCCTGAGTTTCCACTTCCTGTATGTCCTGAGTTTCCACTTCCTGTGCGTACTGAGTGCGTGCCCCACAAAAGGCCTCCCACCGACGCATTTGGTTTTTCATAGGACCGTGTGTGCGCGCTCAGTTGCTCAGTCGTGTCTGACTCTTTGTGACCCCACGGACTGTAGCCCGCCAGGCTCCTCTGTCCATGGGTTATCCTGGCAGGAACAGTGCGGTGGGTTGCCATTTCCTTCTCCAGGGGATCTTCCCGACCCAGGGATCGAATCCGCATCTCCTGTGGCTCCTACATTGGCAGGCAGAGTCTTCACCACAGAGCCACCTGGGAAGCCGTCTCATAGGACCAATTCCCTACTAAATCAAGAATCCTCCTTTTTGCCTTTTCTGCCCTTTCCAGTGGACGGAGCAGTGGGTCTCACCACTTCCTCTGCCCAGGCCTCTCCTGCCTGCCCATGCCCTTTGACCCCTGCAGCAGGCAGTGCCTCTGCAGCTCCTTCAATCCCTTTGGGGCATATTAGCACTCAGGTCACTCCCCAGGCCTCTTCCCTTGTGATGGAGGCTGCCATCTCTGCTCTTGGAAACGTCCTTATTTTGATCTTGTTTCTCATATGAGATGGAGCTATGCAGTCTGAGAAAGCATCTAAGCCAGGGCCAAAAGAGAGGGGCTCCAGGCTTCGTGTGTCACTAAGAAGACAAAGGCTGAAGGACGTGGCTTGGCTCCAACAGGGGAGGTCAGACCAGAATCCCAGCCCACCAGCTAGCGCTGTGTGACCGGGGGATGCCCTCAGCCTCCCTTCCCTCCCACACACAGAAGAGAATAAGACCTGCCCTCTAGGATGCAGTAACAAAGACTCAACAGGGTGAGCTGAGCAGTGGGCTTGGCAGGGTGTCAGGCACAAGGTGATATTCACATGAGGGTGATTACTATTCAGTATAGAGTAGAGGTGATGGGTTGGGGACCTCTGACCAGGGAGAAGACAAGGCTAGCTAGTGAGCAAGGACTGGGAGGGAAGTTATGGTGGGTTCTGGAGAGGCAAGTCCTTGGTGGCCTTTGAAAGCCACTGTGGGGACCCAGCCTCATTCAGCTGACCCTCTGGGAGTAGGGGGCCAATGGCTGGGATCTGGGCACGGGGCATGGTGAGCCAACTGTCTGTCCAGCTGTTTTTGCAACAAAAAAGAGATGGTGTCAGAGCCTTTGAGAGCTGAGCTCCTTTGACTTGTAGCAGACAGCAGAGACCAAGGCCCCCTGGAAACTGACACCCTCCATATGGACAGTTCTCCGGCCAGCACATTGCAGGAGCCCATGGGCGCAGGGTCTCGTCTGCAGAAAGCCCATGCAAAGTCTGGAGGGCCAGAGCCTGTGCAGAGCAGATCATGAGGGGATGGGCTCCGTCTCACCCTCCTGGTCAGTGATCCCTGTCCCCCAGGGACTCTGTCTCCTCTGTGTCCCTTGAAGATATTCCCTCCCCCGGCTGTGGGATTTCCCACCCTGCATGGTTAGAGGAGCAGGTTCTTCTGGGTTCGCAGCCAGCTGCCATGTCCATTAGCACATTAACTTGGAGCAAGTTTCTGAGCCCCTTTTCTTTCAGTTTCCTCAATTGCAAAATGGAGTTATGAGGGTCCACGAAGTTAATATATAAGGTGTTGCAACAGGGCCTGGGGTTTACCACGTGCCTATAGGTGTGATCTGGGACACTGTGTGTGCCTGGGGTCCTCCGGGCCCCAACATCTCATCTCCCATTTGAAAATCAATCTCCCTGTCTCTTTCTCTGTTACTTTTCTTGGCATAGTTTTCATTAAATGAATATGTTATGAAGGGCCTGCCACATGCCAGGCACTGGGGAGAGGAAAGTGTTGGGGACACAGAGTTGGGATATACAGTGAGCCCTGGACGGGATTCTCCAAAGCTGTGATTTGTCCATCCTGCTGCTCTTTGTGCCATCGTGATGATGGAGACAGTGGTTCAGGCCTTGAAGACTAGCCCAACCCAGCCCCCACAGAGACAGAGCTGCCTCAGCCCTCAGCCTCCAGGGACAGCTGGCAGTTCTAGGGGAGGGAGAGGGGCTGTAGAGGAAATCTGGGAGTCTGTCTGGGAGTCACTGGGGCTGGTGGCTGACAGCATGGCTGTCAGCTCAGGAGTCCTTCATCCAGGGACCGTGAGCCTCTGCTCTGCTGATGACAGAGCTGTCACTCACAGGACACCACGGAACCTGCAGGACCAGACACTGCTGTCTCTTCTCTGACAGGGTGACATTTGCCACGGGGGCCCGGGGAGCTCTGAGGGGAGAGCTGGGTTACCCTCCCCCAACTCAGGCTCACACAGTTGTGTGAACTCCCAGGGTCACACAGAAATGTCCTGACACAGCCCAGCACCCTTGCACAGGCCATTCCCTCTGCCGAGCCTGCTCTCCCCTGCCTTGGGCCTTCTCCATTGGACGACATCTCAGGCGTCCTTCAAGACTCAGTTCCCGGGACCCCTCTTCTGGGATGCCTTCTTCAGGGCCCCAGGATGGAAGGCATTCCGACCTCCTCCACGCTGCTGTGACGTCCACAGTGGTCACAGTGAGTGATGGTTATTGGTTTAGGTGTCTGTTCCTCCTGCCATACTGGATAGAAGGATCTAGAATGAGGGGGCATTTTCCTAGTGAGGACCCACTCTAAGCTCTTCTTTTCCTAATGAACCAGGACAGACTGTTTGGAATTATCTCCAAATGTGCACGATGGATTTGAGCTCTGAGCTAGCTAAACCTCTTATTCCCTTCTGAGGTGACCCGCAAAACGTGAACTGCACCCACTGAACAGGGAAACGAGACAGGGTTTCCCAGGCAGAGATCTAGGGAGGCCTCCCACAGACCACAGAGGGGGAAAACAGAAATCAGTTTCATTTCAATTTTGTAATCGGAGACACAAAGTGTTCCACATGTTTGCTCTTAAGATGGAGAAGAGAGAACAGAAAATGACAATAAATGAAGGAAGCAATTAGGGAAAAGATCCCTCTCATTCTGCAGGAAGAGGAAAGAAAGGAGGGGAGAGTGCAGAAATCATGACATGAAAGAAGAGAGGGGCCCAGAGAGAGAGGGTCTTTGAGAACACCGGAAGAGATGAACATAGAAACACACATAGCTACACACACAGAAAACACACAGACACACACACAGAATACAGACACACAAATAGACACACAGACAGACACATACGTATAGATACACAGACACATACACACACAGACATACAAACACAAACACACATACAAACACACAGACATACACACAGAATTCAGACACAGATAGACACAGATACAAAGACACGGACATACACAGATATACAGACACATAGACACACAGACCCACACACACATGCACAATGCTTGATCTCATCAAGGACAGACTGTCTAAAATTTGTTGTTTGTTGTTTTTACCATTGAAGGAGGCAATTTGGGACTTATTTCTCTGTTGTTTTCTGACCTCTAGAGTGAAAAGTTGTCAGTGAGAAGTCTGATGCTATTCATTGTATTGATCTCCTTTTCTTAAAATCTCTTCTTTTCCCAACTCTGGAAACTCTTAATATTTTCTTTTATCTTCATGCGCATCACCATGAAAGCAGTGTTGGCCTCCATCCATTCATGTGTTAGATGCTCAATGGGCTTTAAACCTGGAAATGCAAGTCCTTCAATCCTGGGAAATTTTGTGGTATTATGTCTTTGATAATAAATTCCCCTCCATTCTCTCTATTCTGTCTTTCTTGTGTCGTGCCTTCTAGGTAGAGCTTCTATTTTCTCTATTTTTTTCCTCTCCATTATTTTCCATACTTTTTTTTTCCACTTTCTGAAAGGTTTCCTTGTCTTTATCTTCCAAACCCTTCCATTGACTATTTTATTTCTGCTATCATATTTCCAATATCTGAAGGTTTTCTCCTTTTGTTTCTGATGATTCCCTTAAGAAAATGTTTTTATTTATTTATTTGGCTATAATAGGTCTTAGTTGCAGCATGTGGGATCTAGCTCTGTGACCAGGGATCAAACCCGAGCCCCCTGCATTGGAAGCATGGAGTTTTAGCGACTGGACCATAAGGGAAGTCCCTGATTATTCCCTTTTTTATAACAGTATTTTGGGAGTACAATTTACATAACATAACATTCATCCATTTTAAGTGTATCATGCAGTGATTTTTGGTAAATTGACAGAGATGTGTAGCCATCACCACTGTCTGCTTTGGATTTTTCCTTCTCGTATTATCTTTTGTTCTAGTTTCACTAGTGAAATCTCTCATCTCTCTAAAGATATGCATGGTCAATCCTTTGATGTTTTATTTCCTCCACTTTCCTCTCTTCGGTTGTGGATCCGCTGGTTTCAATTCCTATCTTTCATGTTGGAGACATTTCTCAAGTTCTTGGTTGTCCTTTGCAGTCCACTAATATTTAAGAGTAAAGTCTTAAGAAGCCATTCTGTATGGATGTCATTTGTCACTTGATGAGTTTCACCATAGGAGCTATATAGGGGCCATTTTTGGGGTCTCCCCAAATGTCAGGAGCCAGTCTTTTCTAGGGGCTATTGACTTTCTTCAAAGAAGAATCCAGCAACAGCCTCTCTGGGGTGGAGGTGGATGAATGGGTGGGGTCATGCAGGTCAGTTGCCAATATCCCTGGAGCTATGTGCCGCTGGGGGCTGGAGGGGGTAAAACCATTTGTAGATAGGCTTTCATTTAATTCTCCTATTTTCCCTCTGGTGCTCTTCTACTGTTCCTGTTGATTTGGGCTTTAGACTCTCCATTTCTCTACTGAATAAACCCCCTGCTGGGGTGGGGAAAGGTATCACTTGGCTGTACCAAATGGGTGTGGGGACCTGGGGCATCTTTCTACTGACCCCCCAGTTTCCAGGTGGCCCGAGCATGCCCTGTTTCCAGTTCTACAGCTCATCCTTGTCTTCTGCAGTTCCCAGTCAGTGCTACAACTCCTGTGTCTTGCCAAAATTCCACAGCTTGAATTGGCTCTGTTCTTATTAGCATCCCCCTGTGTAGGCACATGGTATTCAGATTTCTCAGTTCTGATAATTCCTCCACCTGCTTTCCATCTTCCAAAACTCTGTTGACATCTTTTTTTTTTTTTTCTCTCATTCTTTTCCTTCTTGTGGCCTTATAACTTTTTTAATACCTTGACACACATTTTAGTGGAGTTTCAGAAACAATGATAAATCCATCTGTTCAATTTGCCAAGTTTAACCTGTGGGGTTAAAGATTTTTTCATGCAATGTGGTGTTTTTTCAGCTATAAACATAAGGAAAAACAAGAGGAGGTCTCCTGTATGCTATACCAAATATGTTATGGATTCTTTTCTTATCAGAGTGATCGTTCTAATCTGGGTCACGTGTTCTTAAAGAGAAACTGGGAAACAGGGAAATCCTGAGAAAGGAGCCTGAGCTAATCAGAGGGATGGACTTTGAATCCAGGGAAAAGTTGAAAGGTGTTGGTGATGTTTAGCTGGGAGAGGAGACTCAGGGATGGTTTAGTGATTCATCTGAATTAATTTTCCTTAAAGTGATTTATGCCCCATTCCCCACTCTCCTATTGTGTTAACAAGAATTCTTTTTTTTTTTTTTAAGCCACAAGGCATGTGGGATCTTAGTTCTTCAACCAAGGGATCGAACCTTCCTCCGCTACATTGGAAGCATGGAGTCTTAACCACTGGACCACCAGGAAAGTCCCAATATGAACTTCTAAATTACCATGGTACGTAAAACAAACAAACACAACAAATTACCGTGGAAGAGGCATCCTAAACTTGAGAGAGAGGTGGATAGGGGAGAGACCAAGACCGTATTAATCAGGGTAGGTTAGACTATGCTGCAGTAACAACAAAATGGTGGAATTTCGGTATCTTAACACCATAAAGGTTCATTCCTCTTTCATTTCACCATCTTGTCCCTGCTTGGTAGCTTCCTCCAAAAGTGGCTCAGGGACCCAGGCTACATCCATCTCATGGCTATGTCATTTGGAACACATCGTTTTCAAGGTTCTGCAGGAGAGGAGAAGGACTGGAAGATCACACGAGATGTTTGTAAAGGCCAAGACTGGAAGAGGTTTATATCACTTCTTACCCACCCATTGGCCAGAACACTGTCACATGGTCCCAAATTACCTTTAAGGGAGGATAGGAAAGACAGTCTTCCTGGAGGAGAATGCAGTGTGATAAGGATGTTGCCTTGTCTCCGCCATCTGTCTTCTAGGTTTTCTGAGGGAGATGCCAGTATTCTCAGGGAAAGGAAAAATACGGTTTCTATATCCACAGTGCCTGAAAAGAGGAAATGATGTTCAGTTACAGTAGGAGGTGGGGACTTCCTGGTGGTCAGTGGTTAAGAATCAGTCTTCCAATACAGGAGACATGGCTTCATTCCCTGGTTGGTGAACTGGGATCCCACGTGCTGCAGGGGGACTAAGCCTGCGTGCCACAGTTGCAGAGCCAGATACCACAGCTGCTAAACCCATGTGCTCTGGAGCCCTTATGCCACAGTGAGGAGCCCACACATGGCAACAAAAGATCTCAAATTTTGCAACTGAGACCAGACACATACAAATAAATTTTTTTTTTTTTTTAAGGAGGAGGCAGCAGTCAGACATAAAGAGAACTTGCTTGGTTTTATGGGAGTCAGACATTAGAATGGGCAATGTGAAGGTAACATCTCCCCTTGCAGATCCCTTAGAAAAGACTTCCTGGGAGTTGATGGATCTACCTGCTTGAGGGATGTACCAGATACTCTTTTAGGATTCCACCCAATTCTTGGATTCTGCTCTCAAATAGGCAGAGTTTGTAAAGATGGAGGACAAGGACCAGGGGTGGATCCAGGTGTTGTGAAGCCTGAAGGTTACACTACTTTGGATGGCTTCTGTAAGAAACATAATGCAAACTTATGGACACAAAACTAGATGCAGGACCTGGAAGGGGCCCTTGCAAGTAGAGGGCCTCAAGTATAAACGTCTTAGCTTTCTGATAAGTTTTCCTCTGCTGGGAAAGGTCCATTGCTCATTGGAACAAACAGATTCCAACACATCTTCTTCCAACAGACTTGCTCTTCCAGATTTGAGATCACCCTCAAGATTTTTTTCTCAGCCAAAAACTTGTTGAATGCCAACCATGATTTAACTCAGCAAAAAGCTTCTGAATGCCTACTACAAACAAGGCACTGGCCTGGGCACATTGGTACCTGCCTCTGTCACAGGACTGAGCTGGGGACCAGCCCAGGGGTTGTCAGTCCTGATTTGAAATGCTCTTGAGTTTGTGCAGGCAGCATCAGGGCAGAGGAGGAGGATGGGCAGAGAAAGCCCAAGGGGAGAACAGGGCCACGTATGACCTGAGGACATGGCTGGGGGATGGGGGGCAGTCATCTGTGGACGTCAAGCTCCTATGTGCAGAGGAAAAATCCCTGCTGCTGTCTGTCTTGCTTCTAAAAGGAAAGGTTCCTGCAGAAGCCTGCTGTGCATCGGGAGGCTCGGCTGTTTCCTGCGACCCCTCCGTCAGATACATCACTCCTCTCCGGGAGCTGGAGTCACTGCAAAGAGTCAGCAGTCTGAGCTCAGACACTTGATCTGGAGCCCAGCTGTCAGCCCTGTCCTCGTCGCTGTCCCTGGCTCTGTCCTCTGGGAAACTTTTTGAGCTGATCGAACTGCAGCATCTGGAAAACTCCACAGCAATGTTAAGTCCTGTATACATCTTCCAAGAGTTTTTTTTTTTTCTTGGATTTTTTTTTTTTTTTAATGGAAGAGAGTCACACACCAACAGTGATTTCTGAAGCCCCTTCTCTAGTCCAGAGTCCAGGTCATGGATGCGCTGGGCAACCCTGATGGACACTTTGGTCTCTCCAGGCCTCTTTTTCCTCATCTGTAAAATTGAGAAAATAACCCCTCTGAAGGGTGACCTTCACTGTGGTCAAGGTCAGTATGGGTCTAGGAGAGGGGAGAAAGTGAAAGTGAAGTCGCTCAGTGGTGTCCGACTCTTTGCGACCCCATGGACTGTAGCCTACCAGGCTCCTCTGTCCATGGGATTTTCCAGGCAATAGTACTGGAGTGGATTGCCATTTCCTTTTCCAGGGGATCTTCCCAACCCAGGGATCAAACCCGGGTCTCCTGCATTATAGACAGACGCTTAACCGTCTGAGCCACACTGATATCTCACAGTCTATCCGCTGGTCCAGCCACACAGTTGCTAGCCAGGGGTCCCAGTCAGTGAGGAAGAATGGAGATAATTGGGCAGGTAGGGTTCTTGGAAGCTCCGAATTTGCTTTATGGTTTGTGATGTTCTTGCATGATTTGCATTGGGCCAGGCCTGGTAAGGCTGGATGGAGGGAATAAAAATAATCAACATCGCAGTGATTTTCCTGAAAATTTTTATATGGAGACATATTGTACTGAACACAGGCCTGAAAACACATTTTAAAAGGCTTTCTAATGAGGCAAATGGAAAACAACTCATATGAGATATACCTCCATGGCAGAGAAGACTATTAGGGGGCAACAGAGGTTGCCTCAAACAAAAAAAGTAGGCTGAAGAAGACCCTGGGGTGAAAGGGGCGATATCAGGGTGGCCAGGGAAGGCCTGGGGAGGGCTGGTTTGGGGTCCCCTCCAGGATTCACTATGACCCTGATTTCTACCAAGAAACCCCAGAGCCCTGCCCTCTGCTCTTCACACTAGTTGCTTCCCAAACTTCTTGGGTGATACCTAATTTGGGGTCTAAATGCCTTTTTAGGCTTTCTTCATGGTCCCACTCCAGTACTCTTGCCTGGAAAACCCCATGGACAGAGGAACCTGGTAGGCTGCAGTTCATGGGATCGCGAAGAGTCGGACACGTCTGAGCGACTTCACTTCCACTTTTCACTTTCATGCATTGGAGAAGGAAATGGCAACCCACTCCAGTGATCTTGCCTGGAGAATCCCAGGGACGGTGGAGCCTGGTGGGCTGCCGTCTATGGGGTCGCACAGAGTCGGACATGACTGAAGCGACTTAGCAGCAGCAGCAGCAGCAGTATGAACTTTTGTAGATGCCAAACTGTTGATATAGGCAACACTGTTTGTGTGTGAAAAAGTTGAAGATGGGCCTGAGTTTTCTCCTGATTCTCCCATGGGTTCAGGACCCGGGACAGAAGCCCTCACTCTAGACCAGGGTCCCCAACTTCCGGGATCTAATACCTGATGATCTGAGGTGGAGCTGCTGTAATCATAATAGAAATAAAGCACTCAATAAATGCAATGCACTTGAATGATCCCCAAAACATCCCCCACCCCACCCCCGTCCGTGGAAGACTTGTCTTCCACAAATCCAGTCCCTGGTGTCAAAAGTGTTGGGGACTGCTCTTCTAGACCATGCTGGGGGACAGGAGAAGATGGGCAGCTGAATCACTGGGAGGGTGGAAAATAGACCACTCCCAACTTTAGAGACAGCTGGGTACCCAAAGGAAGATGGAAACTTGAACCTCAGAATGCACTTTCCTTTATGAAGTCTGTCTCTGTGGCAGTTATGATCCCCGGCAAGTAGCAAGTGCCTCCAATAGATGGACCCATGTGGAGCCCCTGATTGGCACCCAAGGTAAGCCTGGCCCTGCAGTGGGTGCAGGATGCAGGAAGAAGATTAGACATGGCTCATCTCTGTCTGTGGGACTCCCAAGTCTAAGAGTCTAGGTGTCCTGAGAAATGACAATGCAGTGTGGCATGTGCTATCAAGGACGGTGAAGGAAGGTCAGGTTGCACTGAGGGAGGGAAGTTGCACTGATCTGAAAACTGGAAGGCTACCCCAGAAGGTGAGCAGAATGGGCCCCTAGGACCTAAAAGACTGGGGTGTGAGACCAGGCTGTGTGACCTCCGGGAACCTCAGTTTTCTCTTCTATACAATATGCTGAGAACTACTCATAGAGTTGTTAGGAGAGGCAGATGAAATAATGGTCACACAGCATCTCCATGGATTGGACCTTAGATCTGACTTTTGGAAAAATCTAGAAACTGCAAGGGGAGCATGGGTAAAGGCATGACTCGGGAGGGTACATTGTACTGACTCAGTGATTAAGGGAGACTGCTCCCCACCCTTTTTTTGGGGGGGGCACACTGCATAGCATGTGAGATCTTAATTCCCTGAACAGGGATTGAACCCTCACTCCTGCAGTGGAAGTGCAGAGTCTTATCCACTGGATCACCAGCGAAGTCCCTCCTTTTTTTAAAAAAAATTATTTATTTACTTATTTATTTAGGCTCTGTCAGGTCTTAGTTCTGGCATGTGCATCTAGTTCCCCAACCGGGGATTGAACCCAGGTCCCCTGCTTTGGAAGCATGAAGTCTTGGCTACTGGATAGCCAGGGAAGTCCCAGACTGCTCCATTTGGATGGTCCTGTCCCAGGTAGATTCAGTGACTCAGCAATTCTTGATTTGATGATGTAGCACTTGAAACATCTCATCACATCCTGGTGGTTAAGCAAAAGGACTACTTATAATATAGGGCTGCTGACAATCATTAATGATTGTCCTTAACAATAATTGAGAGTTTCCTATATGCCAGGCCTCCCATGGTATTTGTGGATAGACTCGCCATTCTTTGAGCATGCAAAGGGAGGAAACTGGGACAATCCCCTTATGGGGACGGGAGGCCTCCTGTCACCCTCAGTTCCAGTTCATTCCTGCCCTGCCTCTGTTCTCACTCAGCCCTCCACAGCCCTGCCCCCCATAAGCCTTGATCCTCTCTTGAAAGTCCTGGTGAAAGTGAGTGAGACCTTGTCTCCCATGTCCTCTGCCTGCCTTTTGTCTGTGGAAAAATGTTAGCCAAAGAATAAGTTTAATCAAGGGCTTTCCTGGTGGCTCAGATGGTAAAGAACATGCCTGCAATGCAGAAAACCTGGGTTCAGTCCCTGGGTTGGGAAGAGCCCTTGAAGAAGGGAATGGCAACCCACTCCAGTATTCTTGCCTGGAGAATTACATGGACAAAGGAGCCTTACAGGCTGTAGTCCATGGGGTCACAAAGAGTCGGACATGACTGAGCAACCAAGAAGTTTAATCACAGAAGTGAGGACATGCTGAAACAAAAGAAAATAGTCAAAGCAGATCAAATAATAATAGTGTAGACATTAAGTGTCCACACCAGCTTGAGCTCCCAAGATGGGCAGCTGCCAGCATCCATGTCCCCAGTGTGAGCCACAGGCGACTACCATGTCTCCAGGAGACTAGCAGAAGTCTACAAGATGGCAAAGTAGAAGGATGTACACTCATCTCCTGTAAGAACTCCAAAAGTACAGCTCACTGCTGAACAACTGTCGACAGGAGAATGTTGGATCCCACCAAAAAAAGATACTCCATGTCCAAGGGCAAAGGAGAAGCCCCAGCAAGATGGTAGGAGGGGTGAAATTGCATTTAGAATCAAACCCCATACCTGCCAGAGACAATTCGAGGGCTCAAACAAAGCCTTGTGTGCACTAGGAGTCCCCACAGAGACTGAACCAGACTTGCCTTTGAATGTTTGAGTGTCTCCTGTGGAGGTATGGGTCAGCAGTGGACTGCCACAGGGGCAGGGGCTCTGGGTGCTGCAGACCTGGGTATAGCATAAGCCCTCTTGGAGGAGGTCGCTATTAACCCCACCATAGAGCTGCCAGAACTTACATAGGACTGGGGAACAGACACTTGGAGGGCACAAACAAAACCTTGTGTGCACCAGGACCCAGGAGAAAGGAGCTGTGACCCCACAAGAGACTGACCCAGACTTGGCCGTGAGTGTCCACGAGTCTCGGATGGAGGCATGAGTCAGCAGTGACCTGCTCCAGGGTTGGGGGCACTGGGTGTGGCAGGGCATGCTTGGGGTCTTTTGAAGGTCACCATTATCTTCACTACCTCCACCATAGTTTGGCCTCAGGTCAAACAACAGGGAGGGAACACAGCCCTGCCCATCAACAGAAATCTGGATTAAAGATTTACTTAACATGGCCCTGCCCATCAGAACAAGACCCAGTTTCATCCTCAGTCAGTCTCTCCCACAGGAAGCTTCCATAAGCCTCTTATTTATCCTCATCCATCAGAGGGCAGATGTTGAAAACCACAATCACAGAAAACTAATCACGTTAGTTTTAGTACCACAGCCTTGTCTAACTCAATGAAACCATGAGCCATGCCGTGTAGGGCCACCCAAGACGTATGGGTCACGGTGGAGAGTTCTGACAAAATGTGGTCCGCTGGAGGAGGGAATGGCAAACCACTTCAGTATTCTTGCCTTGAGAATCCCATGAACAGTATGATAAGACAAAAAGATAGGACATTGAAAGATGAACTCCCCAGGTCAGTAGGTGCCCAATATGCTACCAGAGATCAGTGGAGAAATAACTCCAGAAAGAAAGAAGAGGAGCCAAAGAAAAAAACAACACCCAGCTGTGGATGTGATTGGTGATAGAAGTAAAGTCCGATGCTGTAAAAACAATGTTGCATAGGAACCTGGAATGTTAGGTCCATGAATCAAGGTAACTTGGAAGTGGTCAAACAGGAGATGGCAAGAGTGAACATCGACATTTTAGGAATCAGCAAACTAAAATGGACTGGAATGGGTGAATTTAACTCAGATGACCCTTATATCTACTACTGTGGGCAGGAATCCCTTAGAAGAAATGGAGTAGTCAACATAAGAGTCCAAAATGCTGTACTTGGATGCAATCTCAAAAATGACAGAATGATCTCTGTTCGTTTCCAAGGCAAACCATTCAATATCACAGTAATCCAAGCCTAGGCCCCAACCAGTAATGCTGAAGAAATTGAAGTTAAATGGTTCTATGAAGACCTACAAGATCTTCTAGAACTAACACCCAAAAAAGATGTCCTTTTTATTATAGGGGACGGGAAAGCAAAAGTAAGGAAGTCAAGAGACATCTGGACTAACAGGCAAATTTGGCCTTGGAGTACAAAATGAAGCAAGGAGGGCAGAGGCTAACAGAGTTTTGCCAAGAGAACACACTGGTCATAGCAAACACTCTCTTCCAACAACACAAGAAAAGACTCTACACATGGATTTCACCAGATAGTCAACACCAAAATCAGACTGATTATATTCTTTGCAGCCAAAGGTGGAGAAGCTCAATACAGTCAGCAAAAACAAGACCAGGAGCGGACTGTGGTTCAGATCATCAACTCTTTATTGCCAAATCCAGACTTAAATTGAGGAAAGTAGGGAAAACCACTAGACCATTCAGGTATGACCTAAATCAAATCCCTTACGATTATACAGTGGAAGTGACAAACAGATTTAAGGAATTAGATCTGATAGACAGAGTGCCTGAAGAACTATGGACAGAGGTTCATGACATTGTACAGGAGTGATCAAGACCATCCCCAAGAAGAAGAAATGCAAAAAGGCAAAATAGTTGTCTGAAGAGGCCTTACAAATAGCTGAGAAAAGAAGAGAAGCAAAAGGCAAAGGAGAAAAGGAAAGATATATACATTTGAATGCAGAGTTCCAAAGAATAGCAAGGAGAGATAAGAAAGCCTTCCTCAGTGATCAATGCAAAGAAATAGAGGAAAACAATAGAATGGGAAAGTCTAGAGATCTCTTCAAGAAACTTAGAGATACCAAGGGTACATTTCATGCAAAGATGGGCACAACAAAGGAAAGAAATGGTATGGACCTAACAGAAGCAGAAGGTATTAAGAAGAGGTGGCAAGAATACACAGAAGAACTATACAGAAAAGAACTTCATGACCCAGATAACCACGATGGTGTGATCACTCACCTAGACCCAGACATCCTGGAATGCGAAGTCTAGTGGGCCCTAGGAAGTATCACTACGAACAAAGCTAGTGGAGGTGATAGAATTCTAGTTGAGCTATTTCAAATCCTAAAAGATGATGCTGTGAAAGTGCTGCACTCAACATGCCAGGAAATTTGGAAAACTCAGCAGTGGCCACAGGACTGGAAAAAGTCAGTTTTCATTCCAATCCCAAAGAAAAGCAATGCCAAAGAATGTTCAAGTTACAACACAATTGCACTCATCTCACACGCTAGCAAAGTAATGCTCAAAATTTTCCAAGCCAGACTTCAACGGTATGTGAACCGTGAACTTCCAGATGTTCAAGCTGGATTTAGAAAAGGCAGAGGAAGCAGAGATCAAATTGCCAATATCCGCTGGATCATCAAAAAAGTAAGAGAGTTCCAAAAAAACATCTACTTCTGCTTTATTGACTACACCAAAGCCCTTAACTGTGTGGATCATAGCAACCTGTGGAAAATTCTGAAAGAGATGGCAATACCAGACCACCTGACCTGTCTCCTGAGAAATCTGTATGCAGGTCAGGAAGCAACAGTTAGAACTGGACATGGAACAACAGACTGGTTCCAAATTGGGAAAGGAGTACATCAAGGCTGTATATTGTTACTTTGCTTATTTAAATTATATGCAGAGTACATCATGCAAAATGCTGGGGTGGATGAAGCACAGCTGTAATCAAGGTTGCTGGAAGAAATATCAATAACCTCAGATATGCAGATGATACCACCCTGATGGCAGAAAGCAAAGAGGAACTAAAGAGCCTCTTGATGAAAGTGAAACAGGAGACTGAAAAAGTTGGCTTAAAGTTCAACATTCAGAAAACTAAGATCATGGCATCCGGTCCCATCACTTCATGGCAAATATATGGGGAAACAATGGAAACAGCAGCTGACTTTTTTTTTTTTTTTTTGGCTCAAAATCACTGTAGATGGTGACTGCAGCCTTGAAATTAAAAGACACTTGCTCCTTGGAAGAAAAGCTATGACCAGAGAGCATATTTAAAAAGCAAAGACATTACTTTGCCAACAAAGGTTCGTTTGGTCAAAGCTATGGTTTTCCAGTAATCATGTATGGATGTCAGAGTTGGACTATAAAGAAAGCTGAGTGCCAAAGAATTGATGCTTTTGAACTGTGGTGTTGGAAAAGACTCTTGAGAGTCCCTTGGACTGCAAGGAGATCCAACCAGTCCATCCTAAAGCAGATCAATCCTGAATATTCATTGGAAGAACTGATGCTGAAGCTGAAACTCCAATACTTTGGCCACCTGATGTGAAGAACTGACTCACTGAGAAAGACCCTGATGCTGGGAAAGATTGAAGGTGGAAGAAGGGGATGACAGAGGATGAGATGGTTGGATGGCATCACCAACTCAATGGACATGAGTTTGAGCAAGCTCTGGGCATTGATGATAGACAGGGAAGCTTGTCCATCAGGTCCAGGCTGCAGTCGATGGGGTCACAGAGTTGGACATGACTGAGCAACTGATCTGAACTGAGACATTAAGCACAGCTAAGGACTTTTATTTCCTTCTCAGGGGTTATAGATAATTTTCCAAACCAGGCTTTGAGCTGTCTTATACATCCTGAAACTTGCACCAGGTGGAGAAGTTAGCTGTATGATGACCACACCATAGCCATGACATGGGCTGCCACCATTCTGAGAACTGGCCTCAAGGAATATTCTGAGAATTGTCCTCAAGGAAATAGGAATAAACTGACCATGGAACTGAAGATAAATTGTACCTAAAACAATCAAGATGACACTGGTCAGACCATTGCATGTCCAATTTCAAAATGACTGTCAAAGCTGACTCTGCTGTTTCTGCATGTAGCCCCCTCCCTTTGTCTATAACAGCTCTTGCCCCCTGATTGTAGGGTTGAGGGGTGGGGAGTTGGCCTTTGAACAGGCGTCTACCCTCCCCTGCCACACACACACTTGGTTGCCAGCATGCAAAAGGAAGCAAATTTCCTTTCCACCCACATGGCCTCTTTAACAACTTTTGAGTGGCAAGCAGGTTCCAAACACTAGGTCAGAGCCAGGAGGGGCTTTGGAAACGCCCCATGTCAGCACCTCATTTTATATATAGAGTAGGAAACTAAAGCCCCTGAAAGGAAGGGACATGTTTTCTAGACCAGAGGGAAAGGTCTCTGAGCCTAGCTGGTGCTGGATGGATCCAGGCAGAGGGCCTGGGTCAACCTGTATTTTCTGTCCTCATGATCTGGGGTGGGGGTCTTCCGGGTAAGGTCAGACTGGTGATACTCTGGGTGTCCACAGGCTCCCCAGATTCATATCTGGGTCACTCTCTTTTCAAGTGGTCCTTGTCCTCAGTGTCCCAGGCCACCCGGTTTCCCCTTAGATCAGGCGGCTGACGTGGGAGGCCCAGGCCTCTCCAGGGCTCCACCTCAGGTCTTGGGGGTGCAGAATACGAGGTCGGGTGCCATGGCAACGGTGATGTGTGAAGTGATGGAAACTGCAGCCCTGTGTGAGGGACCAAATTCCCACCCTCCTGCATCTAGCCTCTGATCCTTTGGGGATGAACCTAGCAGTGATATAGCTATGCAATTCCATATTAGCACTGAAGAGTGCTTAGTTGCTCAGTCATGTCTCTTTGTGACCTCATGGGCTGTAGCCCACCAGGCTCCTCTGTCCATGGAATTCTCCAGGCAAGAATACTGGAGTAGGTTGCCATTCCCTTCTCCAGGGGATCTTTTCAACCCAGGGACTGAAGCCAGGTCTCCAGCATTGCAGGCAGATTCTTTACTGCCTGAGCCACCAGGGACGCCCATGGAATTGCTGATCGGAGGGTAACTCTAGGTCTGCTTTTTGGAGACACTGCTAAGCTGTCTTCTACAGAGGCTGCACCATCTAACATGCCTACCCGCAAAGTACAAGGGTTCCAATTTCTTCACATCCTGGCCAACTTCTGTTCTTTTGAAAACAAGAGTCTTTTCCCTCTCTGCTGGCAGCCTCACCCTCACCAGCTCATTCTGTTCTCTTTAGGACCTGATCACAAATGATGAGCCCGTTCTCACTTGCGAGGCTCCTCAG
Source organism: Bos mutus (assembly GCF_027580195.1). Lineage (NCBI taxonomy): Eukaryota > Metazoa > Chordata > Mammalia > Artiodactyla > Bovidae > Bos > Bos mutus. Next base: position 32,013,415 of record NC_091635.1, read on the forward strand.
CCCAAGTGCCACAGCAGTAACTCAGGAACAAGGTGTTAAGGCAGCAGTTCTCACACTTTGCACATCAGAAGCCCCTGGAGGGCTGTTGAAACACAGGCCTTTGGGCCCCACCCCCACAGTTTCTGATTCAGTTGGTCTGGGAGCAGCCCTGGAAAACACTTTTCTAACAAATTCCCAATGGGTGCCCAAGCTACAGTCTGGAGACCAATCTGAGAACTTGGCTTTGAGATGCTGTAGGCTTTGCCCTTAGGAGGTCCCTTGTGTGGGTCTTTCCCTTCCTCATTTGCATAACAATAGCACCCCACACCACCTCAATTTAAACTCTCCCTCCCCTAAACCTCCTGAGGCTGGGTGTAGGGAGACCGAAGGACAATGATTCTTTCTCTTCCTCAGTTCTCAGACCCTCAGCCCATCTGAGCTGCTCCTTCTGGGAAGTGAGTGTACCCTGGCTGACAGCATCATAGCAACGAGGCCCTCATGTCGCCTTGGATCAGCTTTGATTGACTTTCCACTTTGGAGCTATTCTTGGTGAGAGACTGATATTTTATTCAGTGTGTGAAATGGCTGATGGGAGTTAAATGTGCTAAAAGATTGCCCTGGGAATACTGTTTCAAGGCCTGGTGTGAGGCAAAAAGAAGGAAAGCCTGACCTCTCCTTTGGGCTCTAGAACCTTCCACTGAAGCTCTATTCAAGGTAGCCAGTTGCCAACTGTCTGTCCCTTTCCCCTCCTCCCAACTCTAGCATGGAGATCTTGACCAACCCTTGGCTCCTGAATTTGGCTAACAGAGCTCAACATCTCAGCTCCAGCTTGACTGCCTCCTTTGCACAACAAGTCACTTCCTTTATCTGGGCCTCAATTTCCCCACTGGTAAAATGAAAGACTCAACTACAGCAATGGTTTTCAAAGTGTGTCCCACAGAGTCCAGCATTCTGCTGAGGATCAAGCTAAGCTAAGCTAAGCTAAGTCACTTCAGTCGTGTCCGACTCTGTGCGACCCCATAGACGGCAGCCCACCAGGCTCCCCCGTCCCCGGGATTCTCCAGGCAAGAACACTGGAGTGGGTTGCCATTTCCTTCTCCAGTGCATGAAAGTGAAAAGTGAAAGTGAAGTCGCTCAGTGGTGTCCGACTTCTAGCGACCCCATGGACTGCAGCCCACCAGGCTCCTCTGTCCATGGGATTTTCCAGGCAAGAGTACTGGAGTGGGGTGCCATTGCCTTCTCCGAAGGTGTCCACCAAAACTATCACCTCTGCTTCGTTACAGTGGTCTCGCTTGCCTTGAGGTCTTTGGGTTCTATCTATCTAAACACCTGTTTTTTAAAAAAGAATTTTTATTTGGCTGTGTTGGGTCTTAGTTGCGACACATGGGATTGTGGCTGTTTAGTTGTGACAAGCAGGCTTAGTTTCTCTGAGTGTCAACTGAAAAATATAGCCACAACTTTAAAGTAGAGAGTTATTTTATTTAGTGGGAATGTTTAAGACTCTGAGCCCAGGAGACAGCATCTCACTCAGTAACTCAGAGAAAACTGCTCCAAGGAGGTAGGACAGGAAGTCAGACTATTTACAAGTTTGGGGCAAAGGGAGCAGGCACTCTGAACATCAAAGATCTGATATCAAGTTAAGGAATTTCGCATTCTATGTTTCGGAAGCTGCAAGCCTCTGGGCTCACTGAATTCATTCCTTTCTTGTGCACCTCAACTATCTGGGGCCAATCCTGTTTCCTTGTTCATCTTGCTTCTTGCATTTCTCAGCTCCTCAGCAATCACCGTGGGGGGGTGGCAGCATCTGCTGGATCGCAGGTTTGGGAGCCCTTATTCACATTAGGAGGCCAGAAATTGCTGATGGCTGGGACATTTCTTGTTTATTAATATGGCAGGAGATATTTTCATTTCACATGAGGCATAGAGGATCTTAGTTCCCTAACCAGGGCTCAAACCCTTGCCCCCTGCCTTGCAAGGCAGATTCTTAACCACTGGACCACCAGGAAAGTCCCCTATCTAAACATCTTGATCTCAGATGGCCTCAGCCTGCAGTGACTTGAAGCAGGATTTTCGTTCCTGGCCAGAGATTGAAGTCAGGTCAGTGAGAGCACTGAGACCCAGCAACTAGACCACGCTGACCCGTGATAAGGCCCTGAAAGCCATTCTCACAAAGAGACAGCAAGTACTGAAACAAGTAAAGTGTTTATTGGGAGGAAAAAGGGTACGTGTGAATAAACTCACACAACTCAGAGAGCGTTGTGCCCTTGTAGTAGTTTTGTTGCAGGAAGGGGGACTGTAGGGTAAGGGAGTTAGAGAAGGCGAGGTTCCGAAAAAGAATAAGACTGGCACTTTACAGGAACAGATCACCTTTAGTGAGGCAAGAAGGGGCAGCAGTCAGATCAGTGGGCTGCTGCACCAAGTCAAGAGAGTAGGTATGTATAGAAAACATATGTATGCGGAGATACATTGTTTTGAGGGGGTCTGTTTTTCCTCAAGATTATTTTTGATTAGTTTTCAACAACTGGGGTAAGGATTTCCTGAGACCGGCCGGAGACTGGCATCGGCTGGGGGCTGAATGTAATCAAAATAATGTCCATTTCTTTGTTTAGGGGAGAAAGTTCTTTTTTCTGTGTAGAATGGTGGGGAGGACCTGGAGGGGGGCTTTAACTCCAGACTGTTTTGAGCCATGTAGCTTTCCTTCGGGGACCCCTTCCAGGGCCCGAAACTGGACTCTTGTCTAACACTCAGAAATGAATTGTCCGAAGAGGCACATGTGCTGACAGAGCAAGAGATTTTATTGGGAAAGGGCGCCCGGGCGGAGAGCAGTAGGGTAAGGGACACAGGAGAAGTGCTCTGCCACTGGCTCGCAGTCTCGGGTTTTATGGTGATGGGACTAGTTTCTAGGTTGTCTTTAGCCAATCATTCTGACTCAGAGTCCTTCCTGATGGTGCACGCCTTGCTCAACCAAGATGGATGCCAGCGAGAAGGATTCTGGGAGGTGGTTGCACATGTAGTATCTCTTTTGACCTTTCCAGAACGCTTCCGGTTGGTGGTGGCTTATTAGTTCCACGTTCCTTACCAGGACCTCCTGACCTAAAACAACTCATGCAAATGGTTACTATGGTGCCTGGCCAGGGTGGGCGGTTCCAGTCATTGTGCTTGTCCTAACAGTTTGAATCACTTATATGAGGCATTTCTTCCCAGCTTTCTCTGGCCAGTTATCTTGCTTTGCCTAGTTCCGAATCAGTATTTGGTTTTTCTCAGAGGGTCCTCCCGTGCGTGCACACGCATCTCTTAGCCAAGGTGGATTCTAGCAAAGAGGTCTTTGGGTAGATTGACATCACTTACTATGGGGAGACAGCGTCTCCCTTTTGACCTCTGAGGAGGCTCTCTATGCATATATAGTCGGGAAGGTCTCCTTGACCTTGAGAATAAGAAATACACAGTCTGTTATCTGGGCAGGGCTCCTGCTATTACATTATCTTCATTTTGGAGTGTCTGTTCACAGGGAGCAAACTCCAGCTGCTCAGCCTGGGGCCCGTCTATCTCCTGCCTCAATCTCACCCAGAAGACCAGATTTCTGCTGCTGTAAAGTAGCTTGAAAATCACTGGTTTAGATGACCTTAAAGATTCTCCCGATTCTGGTTTTATCTTCTACATTCTGTAATTCTTTGGTCTCTGTGTCTTTTTCAAGTCCAAACTGTGTGTCTCAGCCTTGAAATTTTCCTAGAACTTCTGAAATTCAGCACTCAGGATGTGGGTTTCTTCTGGGACGGAGGTGGGAGGAAGGCCCAGCAGGTTGGCCGCTGTTCCAGTCGGCTCATCTGTTTAGGGTGGGGTAGGGTAGGGGAGGCGGAGAAGGCAATGGCAACCCACTCCAGTACTCTTGCCTGGAAAATCCCATGGACAGAGGGGCCTGGTAGGCTGCAGTCCACGGGGTCACTAGGAGTCGGATACGACTGAGCGACTTCACTTTCACTTTTCACTTTCATGCATTGGAGAAGGAAATGGCAACCCACTCCAGTGTTCTTGCCTGGAGAATCCCAGGGACGGGGGAGCCTGGTGGGCTGCCATCTATGGGGTCACACAGAGTTGGATAGGACTGAAGCGACTTAGCAGCAGCAGCAGGGTAGGGGAGGAGTTCTCCAGGCCCGGTGAGTGGGGCTGGGGTAGCTGGGAAGGAGGTTAGAGTGGACACCAAGAACCTATCAGGGTGTGTGTGTGTGTGTGTGTGTGTGTGTGTGTGTATGTGGGTGTTTTCTGCTGAGATGAAGCCATTGGCAAAGAGTAGGACCCCATTTCATGGTCCCTGTGACAGGCGCTTGTAAAACTGACCAATTCCCAGGCCCAGGGATGATGAGAATGAAGGTCAAGAGGGAGCCACCCATGAGGGTATTTTCTCGATATCAAATTGACCTCCTTCGACTGAAGTTGGTCCAGGGCAACCAGTAAGCATGATTAATGAGCTGCCATCAGGACAGAAAAACATCCATGGAATACTTCTCCAAGAGCCAGGAAGGTGGTAGGAAGAGGGTAAAATTGGCTGACTTGGAGGAGCTGAGGCCATTTCTCCTGGAGACGAGTAGGCAGGGGTTGGGGTGGGTAGATGGGGGCTATCTGTTACCAGGCTCAGGTACACATATCCTTACTCCTGGGCATGTGATGCACGGGCTTCTGGATTTACGGTGAGAAAGAGAGAGGTAGGACTCTCAATCATTTTACGGACCCTGAAGCCGTGACTGGAGGCTTCTCAGGCTGGAATATATTACGGAAGGGAGCACCTCCTGTGATTTGCCATAAATCGTGGCACCATGGCCACTCTGGAGACACTGGAAATATTTAAAGGGAAAAGGAGGAAGGGAGTTGGATGACAGAAATGTGCATGTGATGTGCCCAGGCAAGGGAGAACCAGGCAGCTGCGGTAACAATAACACTCCTGGCTGGGACCCAGGTTCTAGCCCTGCCCTGGCATTCCCAAATTCCATGGCCATTTGGTCAAAGGCCCTTACCATGTAAAAGAAAGTGCTCTGCAGCCAGAGCTGGATTTGATTTTTTTTTTTTTTCCCCATATTTATTTGGCTGCCTTGGGTCTTAGTTGCAGCTTGCAGGATCTAATTCCCTGACCAGGGATCAGACCCGGGCCCCCTGCATTGGAAAAGAGGTGTCTTAGCCACTGAACCACTAGGGAAGCCCCGTGAATCTTATTTCTACCAGTTCTCAGCTGGGTGACCCCAGGCATGTTATCTGAACTCCCAAGTCTCAGTTTCATTATCTGTAAAGTGGGAAATAATAATACAAGTCGACGTCGCTCTTGTTAGATTAGCCAAAAGCTAATCTCTCCTTTCTCCTTCAATTTTGTTTCGATGCGGGAGAACAAGATGGCAGAGGAGTAGGTGGACGTGGAGTACATCTCTCTCCACGGATACATCAGGAATACACCTTCAGACACAGAAGTGCATGCAGAACATGAGCTGAGAGTAGACAGGAGGGCCTGACCAGTGGAAAAGAATATATAGAACCACACAAAACTCGGGAGGACAAAGGAACTAGGGGGGAAAAACAGGAGTATTAGTAGGACAGGAACTACCCTTGGTGGGCGCGGGAACTGAAGCAGGGGTCCGATCCCCACATTGGGGCAATTGTCTGAGTCAGAGGAGAAACATTTAAGGCTAAGAGTGAAACAGCTGATCAGTGGCAGCCTAAATGGAATGAGGATCAGACAGTCCTTGCCACAGCCATACAGACCCCGGACAGCAACGGGGGTCTCCTGGAAGGGGCAGCGGATAGGACCTGGAGTTTATGGATTGTGACAATCCCAGTGTGAGGGCTGCTGTTGACTGCAGAAAGACGGATCAGCGGTGTAAGCTAGGAGATCGTGGTGGGAGATGCCTGTGGAGGAAAGCCAGGCAGCCATGGAAGCAAGGCGATACTGCTGAGTCATGTGTAGGGGGTGGAGCCATCACCATAGCCTCTATCTTCCCACACACCAGCATTGGCAGCTGAACAACAGAGAGACTGGCCCATCAAACACCAGACGCACTGAACTACAGAGTAGGATCCCACCCAGGGAGCTCCTTTAAGTGCCTGACCTGCCAAACAAGAAGGACCCCAGGCAAGGGAGCCCTCTAAGTGCCTGAACCGGCAGAGCTACAGAGAAACACTGGCCAAGAGGCCTTCTGATCACCAGCTACGAGAGGCTCGAAAAACGAGCCATAACTCCCTGAACACTTGGCACTGCCAGGGTCCCTGCAAGTCAAGCAGCTGCAACATCTTCATGTTCAAGTCTCATTGAGGCAGAGCTGCCACAGGCAAAAAGAAAAAAGTCTTATGTTTATGCGCATAGGGTCGCTTCGGTCCAACTCCTTGCGACCCTGCAGACTGTGGCCTGCCAGGCTTTTCTGTCAGAGAGGGGGTTCTCCAGGCAAGAATACTGGAACATATTGACCAATACTGGTTGCCATACCCTTCTAGAGCACTGTATTTTCTGCTGCCCCAGCCACCAACCCCCCTGAGTACCTGGTGCTGCCAGAACCCCTGTGACCCAAGCAGCTGCACCACCTCCACACCTGGCCCTCATGGGGGCAAACCCAAGCCCTCCAGGGCAGCCTCAGGAGCAAACCCCAACGGACGACCCACATATAGAGGTGGAAATAAAACCACAATTGAAACCCAGGGGGCAGTGTGGCTAAGGAAGAAGACCCAAAGCCTTCCCACCAGCTGTACAGGTGGCAGATTAAATCCACATGATCAACTAAGCAGACTGTGTCTATAGAACATACAAAAGGCCACTGAGAGCTCCCACAAAAGAAAAAGCGCTACTCTGATGGCTGTGGACGTTGGAGGCAAGAACACACAGGAGTAGGACCAGATTCGAATCTGAGCTGCCCCCACAGCAGGTCCAGACATTAGTACATTGTTGGAGGGCATCCTAGGGAGCTAAGGTGGACTGTGATTCTCAGTGGGGAAAGGACTCTGACAGCAGAGACTCAAGAAAAACATTTATTAGTCTTATGTTTTTACTTGTTCTGTAGATTCTTTTGGATTTTTTCCCCTTTTTTTCCTCCCTTTATCCCCTGCTCTGTTGTAGTTGTCGATTTTATTGGCACTAAGAAATCCAATTAAGTTTTTGAGCTTTTCTTTTCCCCTCAGTCACATTTTTTATTGTTATCATAAACCTCTGCCTCTACATTGGGCTTTTGGAGTTCTGTGGAGTTTTCCTCTTTTTTTCTTTTCTCTTTTTAAATTTTTAATTTCTTAAACCTATTATTATTTTTTCTACATTTATTCCTTTGCTTTTCCTACTGTTCTTTTCCCCTTGCAGTTAATCTTTAACGTATATAAATCTTCTTTATCTACCTCTATTTAACATCTATTCTTTTCTTTCTCTTGTTTCCTCTCAACATATTTGTTAGTTTTATTTTCATTGCTTTATTCCCCAGTTGGCACGTTGCTTTAGTTTTGTTTTCCAGTTTGTGCTTTAATTAGTTTTGTTCTGGTAGATGTAGTTTTTGGTTTCCTTCGTTTGCCAGGTCGATCCATTGTACTTAATTTTTGCTGGACTGTTTTGATTTTGCTTGTGAGTGTATATGTATATGTGTATATTGTCACACTTTCTATTGTTGTTATAAACCTCTGCCTCTACATTGGGCTTTTGCAGTTCTGTGGAGTTTTCCTCCCCCCTCCCCCTTTTTTCTTTCTTCTTCCAATTTTTCCTCTTTTTTAAATAATTTTAATTTTTAATTGTTTTAAACCAATTATATTTTTTCTACATTTATTCCTTTGTTTGCTTTTCCTGCTGTTCTTTTCCCCTTGCAGTTAATCTTTAATGTATATAAATCTTCTTCATCTACCTCTATTTAACTTTGCATATCTATTCTTTCTTTTCTTTCCTTTCCTCTCAACATATTTGTTAGTTTTGTTTTTATTGCTTTATTCCCCACTTGGCACCTTGCTTTAGTTTTGTTTTCCAGTTTGTGCTTAAGTTAGTTTTGTTCTTAATTGGTAAATATAATTTTTGATTTCCTTTGTTCACCAGATCAATCTACTGTACTTTATTTTTGTTGGACTGTTTTCCGTTTGCTCATGGGTGTATATGTGTATATTCCATTATTTTAATTATTATTTGCCTGATTTTGTAACTGCCATTTGTCTGGGATTCATCTTTGATTTCTTGTTTTTGGATATTTGTTTTACTCTCCCTTAATGCCATAACAAACCACTTACCAGAGATCAAACCCTGAGCCTTTGGAGTGGGAGCATTGACTCCAAGACCCTGGACTACCAGAGAACTAACCCTAGGGAGTATCAGATAGTGAGAACTCACACAAAGAAAACCACTTGAATACAAAACCCAGCATCACCCAACCACCAGTAGCAGCCTGTGCAGGACGCCTCATCTAACAATTTTGTTTAGATGAAACGTGATCTGGGAGGGAGGGCCCCTCCTGAAACCTCAGTGAATAAAGTACAGGTGGTCTAATTTAAGCGTGATCATGTAATTTCTTTTTGTTACTGATTAGTTTCAGGGTGCACCTGTGACCCAGCTTCAGGCAATAGGCTATAAAGGGGAGGCTCTTGGGGGACTTCTGGGAGGATATGTTTTTCTTTACATGCCAAGAAGTCGTGTTCCCATCTTCCTGCCATGAATGAGGTTGAGTGCTGATGTGATGCTTGGAGCTGTGGCAGACATCCTGCAACCGTAAAGTAATAAGCCTGGGAAAGAAAGGCTAACACCCCATGGGTTGTGGGGCAGAAAGATAGGAGACTGGGTTTTTGATGACTTTGTTGAGCTGTTGCATCAACCCTAAGATCCCTCCAGACTTTTTTTCTGATCTGGTGAAGAAATTTTATTACATAAGACATTAGCACACACCCTGTAACCTACAGTCCCAGCATTCTTTCCAATAACACAGGGATCTCAGGGTTGTTGTGAGAATCAAATAAGATAATAATATATGGGGAAACTCCAAGCCTAGGACTTGGCTCAGAGTAGGTGTTCAGTGCGTATTAGTTTCCTCCCTCTTCTGTATTTTCACGTCTTAATTTTAGACTTTTTTTTTTTTCCTTCTCTACCATCCTCTCAGGATTGTGGTAAGAAACAAATGAGATAATTGTTATTTATTGCCACAATAACGCTGTTGCAAGAGATAACCGCAAAACCTCAGTGTTATACCACAATAAACATTTCTTTAGTTCCCAAGATTGTGCCTTTGTGATGTAAACTGGCTCCTTCACAGGGCTGGTGGTTGGCTGGCTGAGGTGATGGGGCAGCTGGACCACGTACCTCTTTCTGTACAGGGCAGCGCAGTTAGAGCAGTAGAGGCGCTAGAGGCACGGGAGGAGGTGGAAGCACGCAGCAGTTCTCAAGCCTCCGCTTCCTTCCTGTTTCCTAACATCCCATTGACTAAAGCAAGCAGCTTCGCTGTAGCCAATATGAGGGGGTGGGGCAGAATAAGGACACCACACCCACAACGGAGCCTATTTTGCATAACAAAGGGAAGGGGTAAAAATTGGGCCAGCTTTTTGTCTTTGTTTTCCTTTCTGGCAATTAGTCTACAACAACAATATACATGAAAGGACTTTGTAGAGGGCTCTACAGAAGACCATGATAATGAGGATGGTGATTTAGACAATGGCCAAAAAAAGAGGAATGTTATATGAAAAGTCCAGAATAGGCAAATCAAATAGAGACAAAAAATAGGTTAGTGGTTACCTAGGATTGGAAGCGTGGTCTTTGGAGGGTTGACAGCTAAGGTGTGCAGGGTTTCTTTTGGGGGTCATGAAAAGGTTCTAAAAGTTTTGGGGGTTGCTGCACTACTTGTGGGATCTCAGTTCTCCAGCCAGGGATTGAACCCTGGCTACGGCAGTGAAAGTTTCAAATCCTAATCACTAGACCTCCAGAGAACTCCCCCCAAATGTTCTAAACTTGATTGTGGTGATGGGCACATAACTTTGTCAACACACTGAAGGCCATTGAACCATACAGCTTAAATGGGTGAATTGTAAAGTATGTGAATTATATCTCAAGAAAGCTGTTTTAAAAGGGGGGGAAGGAGGGATGATCCTGGATTATGAAGAGGAGCCAGGAATCACTAGGTGGGCTGAGTCTCCCACTTCCTGTAAAGCTACCAGGGCACCACCATGGGTAACCATTGAAAAACCAACTTGTTAAGGTTTTCTTTACCATCCTTGGAAATAATCTCTGACTTTATATTCAATTTTGTGTGGAAAGTTAAGATTCTGTTTATAGCAAGTCACTGCCTGGCCAGCTTTAGGACAGCAAGCCCCCTAAGCCTGAAGAGGGACTGGGGCAGGGGGGTGGGATTTCTCAGGTTATGTGAGATGTGGCTTTTTATAGGCACCATGTGAAGTGTGGGGACATTAGCCCCAGGCCTGTGGAGGGCTTCCCTGGTGGCTCAAACAGTAAAGAATCCACCTGCAATGCAGGAGACCCAGGTCTGGTCCCTGAGTTGGGAAGATCTCATGAAGGGAATGACAACCCACTCCAGTATTCTTGCCTGGAGAATTCCACAGACAGAGGAGCCTGGTGGGCTATAGTCTGTGGCGTTGCAAAGAGCTGGACACGACTGAGCGACTAACACACACACACACACACACACACACACACTGTGGAGGGTGGAAAAAATCTTTAAAACTCTTAGGGTTCCTGGCTGGATCTGAAAATGCAACCGACAAAGGCGACAACAGGAGAAAAGCACACGGATTATTTAACCTGCATTTTACATGATACCTGTGCCTTCATAAGGAAGTCGTGGACTTCCCTGGTGGTCCAGTGGTTAAGAATCTGCCTTGCAATGCAGGAGACACAGTTGGATTCCTGGTCCTGGTCAGAGAAGATTCCACATGCCACAGGGAAGCTAAGCCCTTGCACCAAAACTACTGAGCCGGAGTTCTAGAGCCCGCGCTCTGCAACAAGAGAAGCCACTGCAATGAGAAGCTTGAGCACCTCAGTGAAGACTAGCTCCCACTCACCGCAACTAGGGAGAGCCCTTGCGCAGCAACAAAGACCCAGAGCAGCCAAAAATAAACGTAAAATGAAATAAATAATAATAATAATAGAAATTTAAGCCTGGGTGTTCTCATGCTAGGTTTGCTGAAGAGTGGACAGCCATATTGAAATATAATCAAAGAGTATGAGCGAGAGTTGTAAACTGGGGGAAACTTAGCGAGGCCCATTTTTCCAGATTCTTCTCAGTGTCCCTCTGTATTGGAGACAAGGATTTTCCTTTCCTCTGTGTACAGAGGTATAGACCCTTCCTCTTGTGTGAGAGTCTTAGGACCTGATTCAGGGGAGAAGGACAGGGGAAGATTGGAGAGCTTTGCCTGCTTCTGACATTTTCTCAAGCTCTTTTAATATTCGATATGCCAAGGTGCCATATTTTGGAGCAAAGTCCTGGACCCATCACCTGCCACCCCAGCTGAAAGGGGCATTAAGGGCTTCTGTTCTGTTGTGTTTTGAGGGGCAGAATGTGTGGAAAGAGGACAGGCTAGACCATGAGAGTGGACCTATGGGGGCTGTACCTATAGGGAAAGATGAAAGGCACTGGGTTATGAGCTGGAGAAGGTGAGCTCAAAAGGAGCCTTAGGACTTCCCTGGCTGTCCAGTGGTTGAGACTGCACACTCCCAATGCAGGGGACATGGGTTCAATCCTTGGTCAGGGAACTAGGATCCCAAATACTACATGGCATGGCCAAATAAAAAAAGGGGGTGGCAACTCAATACTGTCTTCAGGAAACAAGGGGCCATGTCCAAAGGCTGCTCTTCGTTAAGTCCTTAAACTTGAATCCTTGGGAAGCAAAGCTGTTTTCAAGGACACTGGCAGCTGCCTGCCACATGCCAGTAAGTGCGTGGTTTCCTGGTTCAGGCTGATGTGAGCTCCCCCTTTTCTTTAGAACATCTCACTCTACACCTTTTGGCTGCCCAACTGCCACCTGCCCTTCAGGTCTTGAGGAAAACAAGACATTTTCTTCCCCAGAAGGCTTCCCTCGTGCTCTGGGTGCCCCTGTGAGCATTGGTGGCACCCTCCAGCTGAACGCTTACCATGGTGAATTGCATTGTTTTCATGTTAGACTGTAGGTTTCCTGTTCTGATAATCCCAGAGCCCTGACATCTGGCATAACACCTGGCCAGAGAGGGGAGACAGGGAGGAAGGAAGGAGGAAAGAAGAGAGAAGGGAAAGGGAAGGAGGGAGAGAGGGCAGGAAGGATCCCACTGAACCCTGCTGAAGGGATGGTGAACCTGGCACATGGTGCCCATTTCTGGGGCAGGCAATGACCACCTGGAGTGCTGACCAAACCCTGGCATTGCCTTGGTCCCCTCAGCCCCAACACTGTGGCTTGCAGACATCTTGGATCTGCTGGGATAACCCAGGGGAACTGGGAGCCATGGCCATGTCTGGACCCAGAGCCTATTACACTGGTTATAGTCACATAAAATAATGAAAAATGTGTCATGGGTTGGGGTCTCCAGAAACAGAGGTTGGAACAGGTTTTACTGGGGATCAACAGTAGGGGGAGGGCTTCTGTCATAGCTCAGTTGATAAAGAATCTGCCTGCAATGCAAAAGACCCTGGTTTGATTCCTGGGTCAGGAAGATCCACTGGAGAAGGGATAAGCTACCCACTCCAGTATTCCTGGGCTTTCCTTGTGGCTCAGCTGGTAAAGAATCTTCCTGCTATGTGGGTGACCTGGGCTCAATCCCTGGGTTGGGAACACCCCCTGGAGAAGGGAAAGGCTACCCACTCCAGCATTCCAGCCTGGAGAATTCCATGGACTATAGTCCATGGGGTTGAAAAGAGTCAGACATGACTTTCACTTCAGTTCAACAGTGGAGGGAAGGAGAAGCAGCGGGGCTGGACAGAGGGAGAAGTGGAACTGTGAGTCCCAACTAAAGCTCAGCCAACCCTGGGAATGGGGCACACCATGAAACCTTTATTCCCTCTTGCTCAGCCACCCAACGATGGCTGCTCTGGGAGGGCTTGACCTGGCAAAGTGGCTCTCTGTAACTGAGGCTGTGTGCTGACCCTGCACAGCCCCTCCCTCCTAGCCCCCTGAATCTTGGTGGCAAACCCCTTCTCGAAAGGGGATGTGGGCAGCACGTCTCTGTGTCCCCCGCAGTGAGACAATCGCTGAGGCTACTATTCATTGAGCCATTTTGCCAAGCTGTACAATTATCACCCTTTACAGGTGAGGACAGTGAGGCTCAGAGAGGTAAAGTCATTTGCCTGAGGTCACACAGCTATGTCAGAGAGTTGGGTAGTTGGGCAACTGGACAGGTTGACTTCAGAACTCCCACTTTTAATCAGTGACTGTGCTGCGGCGAGGGGCATAGTTTTACAGGGATCAAGTGGATATTTTTTCACCCTATTCTATTATGCTAAGTAGCTTCAGTCATATCTGACTTTCACAACCCCATAGACTGTAGCCTCCTTGGAAGGAAAGTTATGTCCAATCTAGATAGCATATTCAAAAGCAGAGACATTACTTTGCCAACAAAGGTCTGTCTAGTCAAGGCTATGGTTTTTCCTGTGGTCATGTATGGATGTGAGAGTTGGACTGTGAAGAAGGCTGAGCGCCGAAGAATTGATGCTTTTGAACTGTGGTGCTGGAGAAGACTCTTGAGAGTCCCTTGGACTGCAAGGAGATCCAACCAGTCCATTCTGAAGGAGATCAGCCCTGGGATTTCTTTGGAAGGAATGATGCTAAAGCTGAAACTCCAGTACTTTGGCCACCTCATGTGAAGAGTTGACTCATTGGAGAAGACTCTGATGCTGGGAGGGATTGGGGGCAGGAGGAGAAGGGGATGACAGAGGTTGAGATGGCTGCATGACATCACTGACTCGATGGACATGAATTTGAGTGAACTCCGGGAGTTGGTGATGGACAGGGAGGCCTGGCATGCTGTGATTCATGGGGTCGCAAAGAGTCGGACACGACTGAGTGACTGAACTGAACTGAACTGAGACTGTAGCCCACCAGGCTCTTCTGTGCATGGGATTCTCCAGGCAACAATGCTGGAATGGGTTGCCATTTTCTCCTGCAGGGAATCTGATGGAACCTGTCTCTTGTGTCTCCTGCATTGGCAGGCAGGTTCTTTACCACTAACGTCAACTTCATAGAGAGTCCTTAAAATAGAAAAACTCTTATGAATATATATGGGAGGGGGTGGTGGTCACAAGGAAGCCCTTCACCCTTTTGCCTGACTGTATGCTTCTCACTGTCCCCAGCAGGAGGGGAAGAAACTCGGTGGGTGCCCTTCCCCCATCACTGTCATCCGTTGATCCCATTGAGAGAAGGGACCCCTTCCAGTACAGCTTCCTCTCCAAACCCCATCCCGCCCACTGAGCTGGGGCTTGGGAAGCACATTCAGTGGAGAAAAACCCTGTGGTGCAAAATGTGGAAAGAAATTGCCTTGCTGAGAGAATTGCTCACATTTTCATGAATTTACAGATGGGGATACTGGGGGCTCTGGAGGGAGGCGGGCTGGGGGCCAAGGCACCTTTCTTTGTCTGGGCCCCATGAGATGTGTGTGTTTGAAGCAGTGTTGCCTGAGAACCGCTGCCCCAAACCAACAGCATCATTTTTTTTTTTTTTTTTTGCCACTTTATTTTTTTTAGTTGAATGATAATTGTTTTACAGAATTTTGTGGTTTGGAAACCAGAGCCCAGGGAGAATAAACAAGTTGTCCAAATCCACACCATCAGTCTGAGTAGGCGGCCTCATCCCAGATGATGGAATAGCATCAGGGTCTGGTCTTCTGACTCTAGTCAGCCCTCTGTTCATGACCCGGGGTGCCTCTCAGGGCTGGAAAGAGGGCACCTGCTATCTGGCGTCTTTCTCTGGTAACTGCTATGGTTTAGATAGCCCATCTATGAACTAAGTTGAAGATGTGAGTGGTCCCCAGCATTTTTGGCACCAGGGACCAGTTTTGTGGAAGACAATCTTTCCATGGAGCAGGGGCTTAGGAGGATGGTTTGGGGATGATTTAAACTCATTACGTTTATTGTTCACTCTATTTCTATTATTACATCAGCTCCACCTCAGATCATCAGGCATTAGATCCCAGAAGTTGGGGGCTCCTGATGTAGGGGACATCCTGAGGTCTCTATAGGGGAGCAGAGTTTTGAGCTTACCTGTTTGGGGACACAGCATAAGCAACGGTTGTAAATGTAGGCTTTAGAGGGAAATAGAACTCCACTGACCAGCTGTGTGACGTCGAGCAAGTTACTTTACCTCTCTGAGACACACTTCCTTTATTTATAGGGTGGGGACAAAAATACCTTCCTGGTGAGACTGTTGTAGAATTAGAAGAGATTAGGCATGTAAATGTTTCACCTTATTCCTGGCACAGAACCAGTGCTCATCAACAGGTGCTATTACAATATTCTTTTCTCATCTTCTGAGCCTTCCATAGAATCGTGTGGGTGGTATTCTTGGCAAAGCAAGAGGCAAGCAGCGACTGGAAGATAGAGGGCATTTCAGCCACGGTGAATGAGTGAGGAAAGGAGTGATTGAGGTGGGAGTGATTGAGCTGTGATGGGATCTGGCTCTGAGGACCATACAGATGTCACCAGCCCTGCCAGTCTCCAGTCTCTGCCTCCTAGAACCTCTTCCCCATCCCAGCTCCCAAGCTCTGTTCCACTGCAGGTGGCATTCTCGCAGCATCCTGTTGCTTGCGTGGGGGCAGGTGTACTGTTTACATTGGTAACGCACTAGGTGCCTAGTCCCCTGCATGGACACAGTAGGTACAGTCAGTCAGGCTGAAAAGAATGTGTCCTCTTCTTTTTAAGTCTTTATTGAATTTGTTACAATATTGCTTCTGTTTTATGGTTTGTTTGGGGTTCTTTTGGCCTTGAGGCATGTGGGATCTTAGCTTGCCCACCAGGGACTGAACCACACCCCTTGCCCTGAAAGGCAAAGTCTTAACTATTGGATGGTCAGAAAGTGACTGATAACCATCAGAGACGGCAGTGAGGGCCATGGCGAGAAGGCTAAAGAGCTTCCATCCGATGCCGTGGGAAACAAGAAGCCGTGGTTGACCAAGCTGGGACTTGTACATAGGAGCCCCTTGGGGGATCCTGGGGACCCTGTGCTGCTCAGTTCCTCAGGCCAGCTGCTCTGGGTGGAGTGGTGTCTCGGTCCTGGCCTGGGCTGGGAGCATCCTTTGCCCATCAGGGTCACACCCTTCCACGTGTGTTGAATGCAGCCACCCCTCCCCCAGAACTTGCAATCTGTCCCTCACCCACTGCCAAGCCTGGGCCCAGGGTGTCTGAGCCTGCAGCAGCCACCCTGCCTGACAGTGCTGGGCAGCCTGCCCACAGCCCTGGGAGGAGGGCAGAGGAGGAGGGGACAGGCTAGGGAGAGGCAAGGGGTCCTCTGTGTCCTCACAGACAAGTCTCAGCAATGGGAGAGCCAGTGGATCTGGAAGGGAGCCAGCTACAGGCGATTTGGGTCCACCAAAGCCCAAGTGATCAGAGCTGTATTTAGAATCCTGATGTCGCCCTTTGCATCTGTAAAGTATAATTGTGTTGACAAAATGCTTTCTCCTTTAGGCTTCTCAAGTCATGTCTTAGCCTCTCTACTTATATTATGGGGGCTCGGAGATGTTTTTCCAGGTGCGCCCCTGGGAAAGAAGTGTTGGCTTTTCAGCTGATGCTGATGACCCCTAACCTCCCCCTGCTTGACTTTCCCCATCCGAATAAAGGGGGCAGAAGGACCCCCTGCCCTGGGTCTCCCGTGCTCCACCCCCTGGGGTTGAAGTGTCATAGGGGCAGTAGAGGAAACACACTGTGATTCTCCCCCAAAGCCGCAGATCCAGTCTGGGGGTGAGCCTCTTTCTCGGGAGTTCCTGGGCTTGTCCTCCCCAGGACCCCTCCCCAGGCGAGTGTCCATCCCATCTCTAGCCCCCTCAGGGCGGAGGGGAAATCCATCTGGAGACAGAGAGCGTAGGATTGATGCGCTGTTTTTGGTTCCGTGGGAGAAGTCACAGCAGGGGTTGTAATTTCTCTGCAATTCCTCTCCTCAATGAAACATCTGTTGGCATGCTTTGAGGAGATGCTCATCTGAGCAGACAGGGCCTGTGTCTGGAGCCATCCTGGAGGGCATGCCTGAGCCTCATGGCCCCTTCCGCCTTCCAGAGGCACTTGACTTTGCTCTGCATCAGGGGAGCCCTTCAGGGGCCTGTGTCTTTCTCTCCCTCCCTCTCTGGCTGATTCACACGCAGCCTCCAGCCCTTTCCATTCTGAATGGCACCTGCCTGTGTCTTGGTCATGGGCCTCCTTGGTGGCTCAGCTGAAGAGAATCTGCCTGGAATTCAGGAGCCTCAGGAGATCCGGGTTCAATCCCTAAATCGGGAAGATCCCCTGGAGGGGGCATGGCAACCCACTCCAGTATTCTTGTCCTGGAGAATCCCATGGACAGAGGAGCCTGGCTGCCTACAGTCCAAGGAGGAGCAAAGAGTTGGACAAAACTGAAATGACTTAGCATGCTTGTCTTGGTCACAAGACATGGTCTGAGCCGGGGGGAGGGTGGAGGTCTCCTTGATGCCACCCTGACCTTCCCTCAATCCCCACTCTGACCCTGAGTCAGCCCTAGCTGTCTGGAGATCCACAGATCACAGGGATACCCTGTGCCCTCAGGTAGCTGGCTGCCCTGGGTGGGAGGGGAAACTCCAAGCCTGACCCAGGATGCTGGGGCTAATGGTGCAATGCACAGAGGGCTTCAGGGTTCAGAAAGGGAAACCCTCATCTCTCGTGGGGAGTGATTGGCAGACCTGGAACTCCAGGCTGGTCAAATATAGAGACTGTGACATTTGGGAGGAAAAAAAAAGGTTTTAGATTTTGTAATGAAAAATGTTGCTACATTTACCTGATGACAGGACATGCCTCCTACACAGTGAGACACCTGATAGGAAGAATGGTTATTTAAAATAGGAAATTTCCAGGTGCATACTTAACAATAATCTGTTCCCCACCCCTGAGCCATACTTGGCACTACCAAGAGGATCTTTGTCCTTGCCTTGGGCATCGTGGTAGCCAGTTGTGTTTCTGGTGGTGGAGAGGACACCAGAGAGCTGGTGCTGCTTGAGCTGAGTCCTGGAGGCTAGCTGGGGAACCTGGCTAGGATGGTGGGGGAGGGGAGGGTGCCCAGGTGGGGATGAAGGCATGAAAGCGCACGCTATTCATAAGATAAACATGGTTTATCTGGGCAAGGGCTTAAAGGAGAGAGGACAAGAGATGGTCCTTAAATTGTGTGCATGTGTGCTAGGTCACTCAGTTGTATCCGACTCTTTGCGACCCCATGGACTGTAGGCCTCCAGGCTCCTCTCTCTCCATGGGATCTCCCAGGCCAGAAAACTGGAGTGGGTTGCCATTTCCTCCTCCAGGGGTTCTTCCTGACCCAAAGATCAAATCTGCATCTCCTGCACTGGCAGGTGGATTCTTTACCACTGAACCACCAGGTAGATGGGGCTAAATCCTGAGGGCCTTGAATGTCATGCTAGGGAGGTCACAGCACCCCACCTTCAGGCTTTTGCTCATCCTAGACTATGAGACCTCAAGGAGCAGGACCAGATGGGATTAGATGAGTAAAGTACCCAGGGAGCAAAATTTCAGGAGGCACTTGTGCTCAGAGTCATAAGAAAATGGGGCTGGCCCTGAGAGTGATTAACTTCTTATTTTGCCTTCTTGCTGTCTGCCTCTCTCCCCCTAGACCTGGCCCTGCTCAAGAAGAGAGGTCACAGCCAGTAAACCTTTGTATCCTGAGGACATAAAACAGTGCCCAACCTATCAAAAGCAGTGTCCAACCTTCATAGGTCAATCAGTCGTGTCCAACTCTTTGCGACCCTGTGGACTGCAGCACATCAGGCTTCCCTGTCTTCACTATTTCCTGGAGTTTGCTCAAACTCATGCCCATTGAGTTGGTGATACCATTCAACCATCTCATCCTCTGCAGTCCCCTTCTCCTCCTGCCCTCAATCTTTCCCAGCATCAGCATCTTTTTCAGTGAGCCAGATCTTTGCATCAGGTGGCCAAAGTATTGGAGCTTCAGCGTCAGCATCAGCCATGGTGGGGGCACAATCAAACCTCTGAACCTTCCCTGAGCAGGCTTCTTCCCCCTTCCTTTCTACTTTTCATAGGGCCAGAGAAGGTTCTGGAGGCAGTGGCTCCAAACTGCCCCTCCATAGTACCACCCTCTTATCCAGCCTGCTTCCCTTGCTCAGTGCCTTGGATCACTCTCAGCTGGCTGCTGCTCATGCTGTTATGAAGGTTTCAGAGGACTTCAGATATACCCACCCCTCTCTGCCCTTCTTGGTTTGTTTTTGGCCAAAACCTTGCGGCAGGCAGAACTTCCCAGGCCAGAGATCAAACCCGCACCCCTGCTGGCAGTGGTATCGTAGTCTTAACCTGACTGACAGCACTGCTCTCCAAGTGTGGAACTCTTGGCTGAGAAAGGATGTTCTCAGGCTGTTGAACATTTCTGGGTTGTTGACACTGGAGGATGATTAATGATGCTACTTAGGAAGAGTGAGACATTCGCATTTCTGTCCAGTGGAGATCTATTTCTATCAGAGCTACTCTTGCTGCCCAAGGAAGCCGGCCAGTCCCCCCGTGATGACTTACTGCTGAAGGAAGAACAGGCACAGGGCACTGTGTGGGCATCAGGAACGGGGCCACTGCCTCGGCATCCACCAGGAGCTGGTGTCTTGCAGACTCTATCTCAGAGGGCACCAACCTCTCAGGAACATTGTTGCTAAAGAATCTGTCACTCAGGTGAACTCTGAGCAGCTGCAAACAGAAGGTGAGAATGTCTGCAAATAGCAACAAAGGGCTGGAGACATGCTGAACCCCAAATTTCCTGTGTGGTGAAAGTGACTTGGGGGCCCCAGAGGAGTTCCAAGGTCTGCAAACTGAACAGCAAATTCTACTTCAGTCAAAGAAAGTACTGGAGTATACTGTCAGCCAATCCTGACCAGAGGTTTCTTATGAGCTGCTCTGGTTATTAATTATGCTTGAGTTGGAAGGCAGTGTATAGTACTGGTGATGAGATCTGCCTCTTTTCGTTCTTTTTAAAAAATATTTATTTTTATTTCACTGCGCTGGGTCTTAGTTGTAGTGCACAGGATCTTTTTAAAATTGTGGCATGCAGGATTTTTATCTGTGGCATGTAGGATCTAGTTCCCTGACCAGGGATTGAACCCGGGCTCTCTGCATTGAGAGCTCAGAGCATTAGACCCCTAGGGAAGTCCCGTGCTCTGCCATTTTCTAGCTGTCACCCTCAAACACATGTCTTAACCTTGTTTGGAACTTAGTTTCCTCAAAGTGGAGACAATAAGTGTATCTACCCCACCCCATCATGTTGTGATGATTAAATAAGCCTGTAGAAGAGGGCCTGGCACAGAGCAGATGCTGTTACAGATATCAGTCTGTGGTTGGTCTCTTCATTTTCATAATGGCATCCCTTGAATGGTAGAAGTTTAAGACATTTTATATAGTTCAATTTATCAATTTTTTTCTTTTATGCTAGGTCTTTTTTTGTGTGTGCCTTGGACCCAGAATTTGAAGCCAGATCTGTGGGCATCAATGTCCTTCTTCTTATTACATTCAGTGTAGTGTTTCCTCAAAAATCTATCCTCAGACCAGTGTCATGTTGGCACCACCAGAATCACCCTGGGAGTGTGATAAAAATAAGTCCTGGGTCCTCACTGAGGGATGCTGCCTCAATGGTCTGCGGTAGACCTGGCAATCTGTATTTTCAACAACTCTCCAGGTGACTAGGTGGTCAGCCAGGTGTGAAATGGACTTAAATCAGGGTCCCTGGCATCCTTGAGTCTTCACGATGACTACTTCCTGGCTTCTCGCTGGGTCCTGAGAAGAGCTGCTGATGGTGATGTTTCTTGATCTCTTCCTTACTGTGTCCCTGCCTGTTCCTTCCTAGTTCCGAGGCATGGTATTCAACATTCAGCAGATGATGGAAGCATGCTTTTGAACTAACCAGCCTAGTCTCCACCAGTCATGGGGAGAGGCGACCCCACTTGATGACTGACTAAGTGGAACCAAGCAGAAATTGTGTAATTACTGACCTTGGTGTGAAGTGTTCCTGTGCAGCCCCTTCCCGAGCTGTGGGTGGCCACTTAAAAAGCCAGTTTCCTCCACCTCTGGCCCAATCAGGGGGTTCCCCACCTGGAGAGGCTGTTATTGTAAAGTAGCTCCAAGACCAGCTCATTGGAGTGGAGAGGGACACTTCTCCAAGTGAACAGCTGTGCCAGCCTCCAAATAAAAGAAAACTGTATTCATCTGCAGCAGGAGGTGGGGAAATGGAGTGGGTTTTGGTTTAAAAGCAAAACAAGCCTGTAGAGGTTTTAGCAATTTTTCTCTGACGTGTCAGATTGTGCGCTCCTCCCCCCACGCAGATTGGGCACCAGAGAAGGAAACTAGAATCTGCTGAACCCTTTCTATGAACCAGGGATTCATATTTTAAATTCTTCCAAAAACCCATATGGTTGATATTATCATTTTTATTTTTGTTGTTGTTCAGTCGCTAAGTCGTGTCTGGCCCTTTTGTGACCCCGTGGGACTATAGCCCCCCAGGCTCCTCTGTCCATGGAATTTCTCAGGCAAGAATACTGGAGTGGGTTGTCATTTCCTTCTCCAGGGGATCTTCTCGACCCAGGGATCAAACCCACCTCTCCTGCATTGGCAGGTGGGTTCTTTACCACTGAAACACAAGGGAAGCCATTCTTATTTTACAGATGGGGAAACTAAGGCTCAGAGAGGCTCTGGAACAGCCAGGAAATGCTGGAACCAGGAGTTAGAATGTAACTGAACCCAATGTAAAAAGAGACCTCAGCATACAGTGGCTTTAAGAATGGTGATATTCTTTCTCATGCAACAGCTTAATGTTAGTGGGAAGCTGTCCTCCAGGCAGCCACTCATGGGTCAAGGATCCCACCTGTGATTTCATAGATCCAGCCAGCTGGAGTTGGCAAATCGTTTTCTTTAAAAAGGTAGATAATGAACATTTTGGACTGTGCAAGGCATATGGAGTCTGTCCTTACTACTTAACTCTGTTTTATATATATACATAGATATATTATATTATATGATATTATACTCAACTACTCTGTTATACTACTCAACTCTGATATATATCTGATATATATATATGTATATATATATACACATGTATCATGAGAACAGCCACAGACAATATGTGAATTAATGGGTATAGCTGTGTTTCAATAAAACTTTATTAAAAATCAGGCCTCGGGGTGCATTTGGCCCAAGGGCCTTAGTTTGCTGACCTCTGCCCTAGAATAGGGGCTTCCCAGGTGCTGCTAGTGGTAATAAAACCCTGCTGCCAGTGCAGGTGATGTAAGAGATTCAGGTTTGATCCCTGGGTCGGGAAGATCCCCTGGAGGAGAGCATGGCAACCCACTCCAGAATTCTTGCCTGGGGAATAACATGGACAGAGGAGTCTTGCAGGCTATAGTCCACGGGGCCACAGAGGGTCGAACGTGACTGAACGACTGAGCATGCAGAGGCACGCTAGCATAGACGTTTTCTCAAAATGTAGTCCCAGGGACCCAGCAGCATCTGGAAACTTGTTAGAAATGCAGCATTTTTTAAAAAGCTGCTTCTTTTTTAATAATTTTATTTGTTTATTCCTGGTTAGGCCCGGTTGCTGCATGCATGGGTTTCCTTTCTCCAGTTGTGAGCGGGGGGCTGTCATCCTTGTAGTGTGCGGGCTTCTCATTGAAGTGGCTTCTCTTGTTGCAGGGCACGGGCTGTCGAGCTCAGCCTCAGTAGTTGCGGCACCTGGGCTTAGTTGCTCTGCGGCATGTGGGAACCTCCTGGACCAGGGATCAAACCCATGTTTCCTGCATTGGCAGGCAGGTTCTTCACCACTAAGCCATCAAGGAAGCCCAGAAATGCAATATCTTAAGCCAGTCCCTAGACCTACCGAATTAGAAACTTTGGGGGTAGTGCCCAGTGGTCTACATTTTAACAAGCCCTCTAGGTGATTTTTATATGTCTTGAACTGTAAGAACCTCTGTTCCGGAGTTCGGACTCCCAGCCCCGGCTCCAAGGGAGCATCATCTGGGGAGCTTTCAAAGTTTTCAATGCCCAGGTACATCCCAGGGCAGTTACATTAGACCTTGTGGATTGGGGCCCAGGCATCAGCATTTTTTTCTTTTTAATTTTTATTGTAGTTGCTTTCAGTTCAGCTCAGTCGCTCAGTCGTGTCCGACTCTTTGTGACCCCATGAATCGCAGCACGCCAGGCCTCCCTGTCCATCACCAACTCCTGGAGTTCACTCAGACTCACGTCCATCGAGTCAGTGATGCCATCCAGCCATCTCATCCTCTGTCATCCCCTTCTCCTCCTGCCCCCAGTCGCTCCCAGCATCAGAGTCTTTTCCAATGAGTCAACTCTTCGCATGAGGTGGCCGAAGTACTGGAGTTTCAGCTTCAGCATCATTCCCTCCAAAGAAATCCCAGGGCTGATCTCCTTCAGAATGGACTGGTTGGATCTCCTTGCAGTCCAAGGGACTCTCAAGAGTCTTCTCCAACACCACAGTTTAAAAGCATCAATTCTTCAGCACTCAGCCTTCTTTACAGTCCCAACTCTCACATCCATTAGTTTCTACTGTACAGCAAAGTGAATCAGCTATACAAATACATATATCCCCTCTTTTTTGGATTTCTTTCCCATTCAGGGCATCACAGAGCATTGCGTAGTGTTTCCTGTGCCACACAATAGGTTTTCATTAGTTATCTATTTCATACATAGTCAGGCATCAGTATTTTAAAAAATATTTATTTATTTCACTGCATCAGGTCTTAGTTGAGGCACATGGGATCTTTGTTGCAATGCTCAGATTTGCAGGCTTAGTTGTTTTGGGACATGTAGGATCTTAGTTCCTGGACCAGGGATTGAGCTAGTGTCTCCTGCATTGCAAGGTGGACTCTTAACCACTGGACCACCGGGGAAGGTCTGGTACTAGCACTTTTAAAGCTCTCCGGCCGAGGCTAAGGTGCAGCCAGCATGGAGAAGTGCTGTTACCATCTGCATGGTCACTGGCTTGCCACCTGGCCTGCTACCGCACCTGCCTTGCTCCAGGGAGGTGCCCTGTGCTCCCTGAGGTCTGGGTTTCAGCCTCTTCCTTTGTCCTACCTCCCAAGGCCCCTCCTGGGGACTCTGTATGGGGTTTCATGGTATGGGAGGACCTTGGTTCAGACTTGTCAAACTAATTCATCTCTGGCAGGAGTGGGGCAGCAGGAGGAGGGGATGAATTCGTGGGGAACGGAAAGCAACCGGAAGAGGAGGGAGGTGACCGCAGGAGGAGGACTTGGACGTGGAAGCACCAGCACAGTGGCCTCTCGCTGGGGCTTGGGGGAAGCCACTTCCCTTCCCCACCCCTGCTCTAGGGTGACAAAGAACAGTTCTATGTGCCCCCAAGCCTTCCTCTGTATGGAGAGCACGTGCATGGCGCTTCCTGTGTGCCTGTACTCCGACTGCTTTACATGGATCCTCACAGTAACCATCTCGGGTAGGAGTTATCACTACCCCCATTTTATAGGTGGCGAGACTGAGTCTTTAAGAGGTGAAGTGATCCACACAAGATTATATAGGTAGTAAGCAGTACAGCTGGGATTCAACGCAGGAAGTCTAGTTCCAGAGCTGAGCTGCTGGCTGCTATGCTCTGTTACCTCTCTTCAGAATAGCCACAATGATACTATTCTTCCCATTTCATAGATGAAGAAACTGAGGCCATAAAACTGGCTCAATGTCATGGAGCCAGGAGGTGATAGAGGTAGGATTCAGGTCTCTCTGCCACTAAAGCCTTTGGATTAGCCAGTTTACTCCACAGGCAGGGGTGGCCCTCCCATCTTCCCTTCATCTGCCCACCCTGCATATTCTGGTTTTGCACGTGTGTGGCTGACTCACGGGGGAGAGGCGAGCCCATCCTCTGGAGTGAGGAGGCAGATTTTATTTCAGTTCAGAGCATTCTTGGGTTGATGCTGGGAGAGCTGCCAAACCCAGCTGACAGATTTCCCCCTGCCAGAGCTGCTGAGTGGGTGGGCAGCCCCCAGGAGCCCCAGGGGCCTCATGACACCAAGTCCCCAGATGAGTTTCAGCACTCAAGGGAAAGACGAGCATGCCTGTTTCATCTGCCTTCACTACAGTCTCTTCCCCCGAGGGAGTGTACTGGTTCCAATTGCCAAAACCCCTCTCTCACTTCCTCTCTGCTCTGGTCCAGAGCTGAAAAGAACCTCAAAAAACCATTTCTTCCAGGTTTGCCTCTAGGCAACTGACATAATCCTGGTGATTCCCATTTCACAGATTCCGTCACTGAAGCTAGCTGTGCCTCCTAATTGGATTGTCCTCTTTACATCAGTGCTATAATTTCCCAAAGGGTAGCACTTGGGACTTCCCTGGTGGTCCAATGGCTAAGACTCCGCACTCTCAATGCAGGGGACTGGGATTCAATTCCTGGTCAGGGAACTAGATCCCGCATGCAGCAACTAAGAGTTCACATTCCACGCTAAAGATCCCGCATGCCACAGCGGAGATCTTGTGTGCCACAACTAAGCCCTGGTGCAGCTAAATGAGTCACTCGGCGCGCTTGTCAACTCTCTGGATCACTAGTCCTCTGCTCTGAAAATCCTGAAACAGGAAGTTAGAGCTGGGACCCGGGTGGTTCTCATTATCAAGAATGATGGCAAAGAGAGACCCCTATAGAGTACAAGGATTCTCCTTCCTTTCAGGTGCAAAATGCTGACTGGCTGCCTCAGCTATGCAAATTGTAATAACTGCACCCTGGAACTTGGATGAGTTTCCTGAGCTTTGCTACTCATGTAGCAACATTTTCCCTCCCAGTCCCACTCAGGAAATCAGGAAGAAGCAGGGAAGGATGGTGGGGTGGGGTCTCTACCCTACCCCGGTGCACCCCCCCGCTGCCCCCGCCCTCACTAGTTCTGCTGTGTCCTGAGGGGGGAGGGGGATGTTTGCTGAGGACAATCAGAGACTTTCCAGGAGGAAGCCAGGACTTAAGAGCGGTCTGTTGTCTGCCTTTGGCCATGTTTTCCCACTACCTCCATGATCTTGGTGACGTTGGGCAAGTGCCTCCCTATTTTTTTTTAGTTATTTATTTATTTGTTTGGTTGCACTGGGTCATCCTAGTGCTCACCGGCTTTCTCTAGTTGCTGCAAGTGGGGGCTACTCTTCGTTGCGGTGAGCAAGCTTCTCGTTGCGGTGGCTTCTCTTGTTGTGGAGAACAGGTTCTAGGGGCCGAGGCTTCAGTAGTTGCAGCACTTGGGCTCAGTAGTTGTGGCTTGAGGGCTATAGAGTGTGGACTCAGCTGTGGGACACGGGCTTAGTTCCTCCACGGCATGTGGAATCTTCCCGGAGCAGGGACCGAACCTGTGTTCCTTGCATTGGCAGGTGGATTCTTATCCATGGACCACCAGGAAAGTCCAAGTGCCTGCCTTTCTGAGGGCTTTGCACAGAATTTGAGCAGGCAGGCCCCTAGCACATCCAGGAGAAGATTTAAGCTAGTGATCCCTGGCTCTCAATGCTTTGATATAAGGTGTGTGAGCGTGGCTCCCACAGTCTTTGCTCTAGAAGATGCTCTGGAGGAGGGTAACCCTGTGGGCTGGAGACCAAGTGAGCTAAGGATGAGGTTGTGGCCCCTTGGTTTTGGGGGCCCCTGTGCAAATGTGCAGAAAGCTGGGCAGCACTCTACCCACCCCATGAATGCCCCTGCTGGACACACAGACACACACAGCCAGGCCTGTTTACAATTACGCTGTCATCATGCCCTGCCCTTGGCCTAGCTCCTCTGGTCATCTTCACCCACGCAGAAGTCCACAGCAGACACTTGTTCAAGAAACACGTGAGACCTCCCTGGTGGTACAGTGGATGGGAGTCAGCCTGCTAATGCAGGGAACTTGGGTTTGATCCCTGGGCCGGGAAGATCCCATATGCCTCAGAGCAGCTAAGCCCGTGAGCCACAGCGACTGAAACCCACACTCTAGAGCCCACTTCTGCAACAAGAGAAGCCGCTGCAGTGAGAAGCCCATGCACCACAACGAAGAGTAGCCCCTGCTCGCCACAACTAGAGAAAGCCTGTGTGGCAACAAGGATCCAGCATAGTAAAAAAAAAAGTATATATATATATATATTTATATATA
The DNA here is from genome assembly GCF_027580195.1 of Bos mutus. Taxonomy (NCBI): domain Eukaryota; kingdom Metazoa; phylum Chordata; class Mammalia; order Artiodactyla; family Bovidae; genus Bos; species Bos mutus. The sequence goes on from NC_091635.1 coordinate 32,040,608, forward strand.
TATATAAAGAAACATGTTCTTGGGGTGATGAACCTTGGGGCCATCCCATCACCTGGAGCCTCAGCTGTGAGGTGCTCACCACTTACAAGGACTTGGCAGATACAGCGGCCAAGGGGCAAACCCAGCCCCCAGGGGCGGTGCTTTCCCCAGGAGTCAGATGAAGAAGCACACGCGTCTGGAGCAGACTTAGGAAGTTGACCGCTTAGCAGAAGTTCCCATCATTCTCCTGGGGCCTTGGCCATCACCCTCGGCATCTGCCCTTTTTTAAAAAAATACTTATTTATTTGGCTGCCTGGGGTCTTAGTTGTGGCATGCAGGACCTTCCTTGCATCACTGGCATCTTTCCTTGCAGCACACAGATTTTCTAGCTGCATGGACTCTCCAGTTGCGGGATGTGGGTTTCAGTAGTTGCAGTGCAAGGGCTTCAGTTGCTCCAAGGCCTGTGGGATCTTAGTTCCCCAACCTGGGATCGAGCCTGTGTCCACTGCACTGCGGATTCTTAAGCACTGAACCACCAGGGAAGTCCCAGGATGTGACTTCTTTCTTCCACACTTCCTTCTGCAGGCCAGGACAGATACCACTCCAGGACCCATTCTCCACAGCTCCATTCAGGCCTTTGTGGGACCCTCCTCAGCCACATCTCTCGGATCCACAGCTTCCATCCTGGCCATGACCCCAGGCCCTACCTCTGTGCTCTTCTCACAGTTCACATTCCCAGGGCCTCAGCTGACAGCCCCCCGGAGCTACTGAGTGCACAGGTAGTGGAGCTCCCCCAGGGGGCTTCCTGAAGCCCCACCCTCACCTTACCCCACCCTCTTCCTGAAGACCTCCCCCCAGGCTTCTTCTCCTGCTCTTCCAGGCCCTCCAGACTCTTCCCTGGCCCTAATGTCCGCTTCCCCGTCTTCTCTCCAAGTGGTTTGAGTCGGGGGTCCCTCCTAGGACTGAAACCCCTTCTGTGGACACCCCCGCTCCCCTGCTCCCACCCCCACACTAGGAGTAGAGGAAAGGCAGATGGAGAGGGGTGTCTGCACAGCTTGGGGGGCAAGGTGCGGAGACAAGCAGGTAGGGCGGGCCCCAGGATGGGCAGATGGACAAGGCCTCCAGCTTTCCCCTTTCCTGAATGGCCACGGGAGGAATGAGGTCGCCGCCCCAGGCCTCGCACAAGATGCTGAGAGTGTGAATGAGAACAGCTTGCGAGGGGCTCTGATGGACAGGCCTGGTGAGGAGACCTTTTGTAACCTTCCGGACCTGGCGTTGAGCCAGTGTACAGGTCATGTGACCCAAGTTGCTCCGCACCTTTGGCTGTCCTGGCTTACGTCCCAAATACCCTTTCACTCTGCAGGGACTCTTTAGTCTGGGGGAGTGACATGGATTTGCCTGGCGAGGGGGTGCTGGTTCTGGGATGGATGGTACATGAGAAACCTATGCAAGTGTATTCCCCTCAGAGTGTCTGCAGCTTCTCAAAGGGGTCTGTGACCCATGAAAGAACCCACCTTGGTACCAGGCTATCCAGACTGGGCACCCATGTATGTTTTGTTGTTGTTTAGTTGCTAAGTTGTGTCTGACTCTTTGCAACCCCACGAACTATAGCCTACCAGGCTTCTCTGTCCATGGGATTCTCTGGGCAAGAATACTGGAGTGGGTTGCCATTTCCTCCTCCAGGGATCTGGAGGAGGTCTCCTTCCGAGACCAGGGATCAAGCCCGCATCTCCTGCCTTGGCAGGCAGATTCTTTACTGCTGAGCCACCGGGGAAGCCCCATGTATATTTACTATTAGCCAATCTGCTTTCCAAGTTGAAGGGCTGTTAGGATTCATATTCAAGAAGGGATCACCTGTTCACTCTGAGGCCCTAACACCTGTTTCAGGAGATCTGAGATCAGACCTTCTGGGGGCGCGGATACATCCTTCATCCTTCTCACCCTCCTGGGTAGACGGGCTTCCCTGATCCTCAAAGTGGACCAGCCTCATGTTCCAGCCACACCCCAGGCTTCAGGAAATGCTCCCGGCAACAGGGAAGTCATCTGCCCCAGGCAGGCATCCTGCCTCCCAGCAGCCCCTTCCCGAAGACTTTTTCAGAGATTTAATTTAAACACATGGGTTCTGCCCTGTGTAGGAGTGTTTGCATATTTCCTGGACCTGAACTCAGCTTGAAGTGTAAACAGGATTGTCCATTGGCTCATGGCCTTGATCATGGCAGAAATGATTTTTGTCTTGGTCTTGTCTAAATTCTTCCTCGATTCTGCTTTAATGTGAGGTCTGAAAGTTGACCACAGCATTCTTAGGAAAGCCAAGTGCAGCAAAGATTTCCTCAAGGATTACACTGTGCTGGTAGAACTTTGCCTTATTATTATTATTTTTCACATGTAGCGCATCTCTGAAAGCATCTATGAATATCAAATGTATCCAAATTGAATGATGCCCTTATTTTATACAAGAGACAGTGTGGCCTAGTGGTTAAGAATGTAGACAGCCGGGAATTCCCTGGTGGTCCAGTGGCTAAGACTCTGTGCTCCCGATACAGGGGGGCTGGGTTCGATCCCTGGTCAGGGAACTGGTTCCCATGTGCCACAACTAAGACTCTATGCAGCCAAATAAATAAAAATAAATATTAAAAAAAAAAAAAAAAAAGAATGTAGACAGCCACCCTGGTCTCATGGGCATAAATTGGCCGCTCTTTGGTATACGGCTAAGAGCTCTCTGTGTCTCAGTTTCCTGAGACATGAAAATGAGAATGATTTATAGTAACTACCTTGTAGGATTCTTGGGCAAATTAAGTGACTGAATACATTTAAAGCACTAGAACAAAATCTTATTGCATTGTATGTGTTAATGATTGTTGTTGTATGTTTTAAGGTGGTTCTTTACTTCAGAGAGCTGAAAATAATGATGGACTCCCTAAATAATATATCTTGCCTCTTAGACACAATTCATGACAATTTATTTTTGGATTTTTCCCCCTCTTTTTGGGGCTGTGCCAAGAAGCTTGCAGGATCTTATTTCCCTAACCAGGGATCGAACCTAGGCCCTGGCAGTGAAAATGTGAGCTCTAATTTCTGCACCACCGGGGAATTCCCAAGACTTTCAGTTAATGGGCTCTGGACCAATGAACCCTCACTGAAGCTAGAGATTTGCTGCTTTCAGCATCCTGATGATTTTCATTTTAGTCTCAACTGTATGAAGTTTGTGAAAACTTCTGTTTTTTATTAATAATACTTACACTTTTACTTTCCTGGTTTTGCTTCCCTTCAGCTTCCCTGATATCTCAGTTGGTAAAGAATCTGCCTGCAATGCAAGAGACCTCAGTTCGATTCCTGGGTGGGGAAGATCTGCTGCAGAAGGGATCAGTTACCCACTCCAGTATTCTTGGGCTTCCCTTGTGGCTTAGCTGGTAAAGAATCCACCTGCAATGTTTGATCCCTGGGTTGGGAAGATCCCCTGGAGAAGGGAAAGGTTATCCACCCCAGTATTCTGGCCTAGAGAATTCCATGGACTGTATAGTCCATGGGGTCTCAAAGAGTCAGACATGACTGAGGGACTTTTGTTTTCACTTTCTACATCAATAAATGCAACCAATTGGTGCATCAAACAACTGCACCAACGTGTCATACGGGGCAGGTCAAATGGAATGGCAATGCTCTAAGAATGAGATTGTTGGCTGGTGGTCTGTATCACCTTACAACACCTCAACATGTTTGCCAATATGTGTGCAAAAGTCTAAGTCTGGTGAAGGAATATCAATTTAGGAATGCCAACATCCAGTGTATGGTGATGGAATGGGTCGAAAGCCAAAGGCCATTGAGGTTGGCACATATTTTTGGATTCAGGTCACAATCTGCTTGTTGGAAGGACAGTTCAGTTTGTTACCATGAAGTTGGAGAGAGGCATGCTTCACATTAATAACAGACCCATTCCAAGAGAGCTAGCTATAAAGAATCCATTCATAACGTGAGTCATATTTTCCTTAAATTCACTTTTAAAATTAAGATGGCCTTCACAGGAAAAGATGGTTTTGAAGTTTTGGTGATGGGGCCAGGACTATGTCATGCTGCGTTTGGGGAGAGAGAGATTTGAGAGTGCTTTTAGTAATTGCTGTTCCTTCCTGTAGCAGAAGCTTCAAAGGTGATTCTTAAATGGAATTGCAGTGAATTCTGCTGTGTACCCTGCTTAAGAAGTTACAGGGAGCATTAGGTTCTCAAGGCTGCCTCCTCAATATTGCCTGAATCTCTCCCTTCTTTTGTTCCTCTGGAGAGAGTCTTGCATTATAGCTGATAACTCTCACGAACATCCCCAATTTTTTTAATCCCACATTTCTTTGACTCCTTTTGATTTTTTTTTTTCAATTAAAAAAAAATGTCTTTCTTTAATTTGTTACAGTATTGCTTCTGTTTTATGTTTTGGTGTTTTGGCTGGGAGGCCAGTGGGATCTTAACTGTCCAACCAGGGAGTGAACCCCACCCTCTAAACTGGAAAGTGAAGTCTTAACCACTGAATGGCTAGGGAAGTCCCTCTTTGATTCCTTTTGTGATTGTGGTTAGTTAGATAGAATTGGAGTTCTTCATTCTCCTTACAATTAGTGTTTATGTAATCTTGGTATTCTCCTTAATTTGCGGGTTAGATTCTAGCGGTTGGAGAGGACACATGTAACTCTGAGCAGCATGTCTGACAGTGAAGCATCAAGAGAGGCCTGACGCTGATGGAGACTATCACCTGTTCATGGGGTGGCTCTGTATATAGAAGCAACCATGGCCCACAGAGAGGGAGTTTTGGGTTGGCCAAAAAGTTCATTCAGGTTTCCATACGATCATATAAACACCTGAACAAGTTTTTGGGCCAACATAATACCATCACCAGACAGCACTTCATAGGGACAAATCCCTAAATTCCTTCCTTACTCTCTCGTGGTCATGGCCCCTACTTATTAATTCTGGGATGGGAGTTGTTTTGGTCACAGGAACTTGCTAAATTGATAGGGGATGGCAACTGCTATGTCAAGTGGTGTTTGGATCCTATGAACATTTGTGAATGTTCTTTCTATGTCCATCCCCTACATCTGTCTTGCCAGTGGGCATGTGAGGTCAATCATACCATCTCAGCTTCTACAGGTCAGCCTGGCTACCACTGTCCTTATAAGATTCTGAAGATTCCAAGGAGGTCCCAGAGACCAAGCAGAGTCTAGTCACGAGGCCAGACTGGGATTTCACTATTGACTCAGGGCTTCCCTGGTGACTCAGACGGTAAAGAATCTGCCTGCAATGAAGGACACTTGGGTTTGATCCCTGGGTCGGGAAGGTCCCCTGGAGAAGAGAATGGCTACCCACTCCAGTATTTTTGTCTGGAGAATTCCATGGAAAGAGGAGCCTGGCGGGCTACAGTCCATGGCGTCTCAGAGTTAGACATGACTGAGCAGCTAACACTTTCACTTTGTTATGCTTCTCCAGACTATGAAGGTTTCTCCTACCTCGGAATATCTCAGCTGTGTCCTTGTCAATCTCATCAGCCCCAAGGGCTCATCTGGTGCGTAGATTAGGTGGTTCCAGGAACTCTTGCATGCCTCCTCTCTCCCAGACCCCTGAACAGTTGTCATGGCTGACAGAGCCGGATGCCACGTCACATTCTTTCCACCACTGGAAAGGCACCTGCCCTCAAGAGTTCTAGAAAACAAACTCTAGCCCGGCTTTATCGATCCTGGAAACTCACATTTTTGTAAAGCTAATTTACTCCTAAGGAGGTGTGAAAAATTTTTCAGGTCCACCCAGAAATCCATTAGAAGGGGTTTTGGCATTTACAATATTTTATTATTTTCCCTATTATGAGAGTAATACATACTCATTGAGAAGAATTAAGAAAATACAGAAAGGTATTCATGGAAATAAATAAAATGCCCTAGAATCTTCTCTCTCAGCAATAATCATTATTAGCATTTAACATGCCATCTTTCTGCCTCTGCCCCACCCCCCGCCCCATGCACAACTATTTATAAGATTAGGTAGTGTGTTATATATAATTTTGCATTTTTCATTTTATACAACCGGAGCTTTTCCCCCATGTCATTATCTAGTCTTCAAAAATGGCATTTTAATGACTACATGGCATTTCATTGTCTAGTTGTACAGAATTTATGTAGCCAGTTCTCTATTTGCAGGCATCGAGGCGGTTTCCTAGTTTTCATGATTATAAATGATGCTGCGATGAATATCCTTGTCCAGGAAATCTTTATCTGGGTTTCTGACAATGTCCCTAGAAGAAATCCACAGCCGGGAAATTACAGAGTCTCAACTCTGCTGTTTGCTACCTCTCGCCTTACAGATGCTCTGGAGAAGTAAGTGGCTCCTGTCAACTCCTGAACTGGTGGCCTTTATTGTCGCCTCTCAGACCAGGATGGGAGAATGAGGATCTTTTATTCATGCTGGGGAGAAATGCAAAGGGTCCCACAGGAAGCCTCCCTAGGCTACTTACCTGAACTCACTCCATGCAAAGCAGAGCTTCCCCCTGCAGGAATCATTTCGTAATTAACTTAGAGACTAAAGCATATTTAATTAACTATGGAAACCCTCCCAGCCATCTGCCTCTGTTTTTATTTTGAGGAAGATGGCAGACCTTTTTTTTTTTCTTAGCTCTCTCTTTTTGGGGATGAAGCTCATTTCCAGCATCTCGGTTCTTGTATGGAGCAAGGCTCCACCTCTGCTGTGGTGCACCGGAGAGGTAGAACAAGGGGCTTAGCTTGAGGTGGCAGACGGGGTCAGAGGTCATACCAGTCCCTGCCTGAGGGCAAGCTAGGCCAGGCAAAATATAGAAGGTATTCATGCAAAGAAGTAAAATCTGCCTGTACTTGTCCGGGTTGAGCACTGGCCATTTGACAGGCTCAGCCCCTGACCTGCTGTCTTTTTCTTTCTCTTTTTTTCATATTTATATTTTTGGCCATGACAGGTCTTAGTTGCGCCAGGAAGGATCTTTTGCAGGATCTTTCCTTGTGGTTCGTGGGCTTCGTTGCCTTGAGGCATGTGGGAATCTTAGTTCCCCAACCAGGGATTGAACCCGCATCCCCTGCATTGCAGGGAGGTTTCTTAATCATTGGCCTGCCACAGAAGTCCCTTGGCTGCTGTTTTAACATCACAGGCCTGAGGAGCATCAGTGCAGGAAGAAAACTTAGAGGAAAAGGCCCATACTACCATTTCTCAGGTGGGGAAACTGAGGCCAAGAGAGGCTCAGTGTGAGCCTGAGAACATCATCTGAGGACCTACTGCTTCTATCCTTTGTTGTGCCCTCGAGGAAGAGGGTATGGCTTTGATCTCAGCTGTATTCCAAGTGCAGAGGACTTGAATGGAATCCTAAGGGCTGTAATGGCCCACAATGTTGGAGCACTTTAAAGTGTGCAAATTGTGTTCCCGGATCACAAATCACTGGACACTCCCCCAGCCCCAGTCTCCTCTCTAGGGAGACTCAAGAGGTCACGTGACTCCTCCAGCAGCCAGCTGGTGAGTGAGTCAGGAGTCTGAGATGAAAACACTGAGTGCTTTGATCTGAACTGCTAATATATCAAAATGACTTTCATTTCCATGGCATTCCTCAGAAGTCCCTGACTGGGAGCTCAGGGAAGAAGGGTCCAATGGAATGTTAGTCCAGTTATTTCTCCTGACATCACCTCCTCCAGGAAACCTTCCTGGACTCACCCCCTTCCCCGCTCAGCTCAGTTGGGAGGAAGGACTTGTTCTCTGCCCCTTTGTCACCCCACACATACCTCAGTATTATAGCCTAAAGCTCTGAACTTCCTATTGTCCCCAGCTCCAGCAAATGTCATGGCTTACACTGATAGGTCAATAAAGGAAATTGAATTCAGTGAGACTGAAAGTGGACACAGGTGTGATTGCTTCAGTGGTTCCCCCTCCTGCTGCCCCTTCACTCTGGCAGGTGTTCATCTGTGATCCCTCTGGGCAGGGGGGGTGATGTCCTGTGTGCCTTAGGATGGTCCCCGAGGGCTGCCATATGGACCCACTCATGCTGCCAGGTTGGCCGCGTGCCCCAGATCCTAGAGCTGTCAGCAGAGATGGAACTAGTCCACAGACCCCAGTCAGGTAGCATTGTCTTTAATAGATGTTCAAACAGGCCTGGCATGGGTCTGGGGACATTGACCACCACCAAATAGCCTTGTGTTTTTGGGTGAATCATTTCCATCCTCTGAGATTCATTTTCTCCTTTATCGGGCAAAACAATTAAACTAGACCCTTTGATCCCCGACATTCCATGTCCTGTGACTCTATTTATCATGACCCCTGGGAGGGTCCAGGAGTGGCAGGATGAGGGCCAGGGCAAAAAGATAGAGAGTCACCTCCATCAAGAGGTCGGAGTGCCGAACCTGATAATCAAGCAAAAAATGCATTCCGCGTTATCCGAGGTCTGAGCCAAGCAGGAAAGTACAGAGCTTCAAAGAGTTTCTGGATCTATTTCAATGTTCCTGCCAGGCTGAAAATCTCTCTCCTTTAAAGATGTAAAAGATTTGCTCTCTGAGACTGTCTTCAATCATATTCTGTCCCTTTCCAGCCACTGCAGACAATGCTGAAGGAGAAGAAATCCGTGTTGATGAATTAGGAATCCATAGATATTCCTCTTGAGCTGCCTATTAAACTCAAAGCAGGTTTTGGCTCTGATAAAATAAATTCAACCAAGAAAACCTTTGATGGCAGAGCACTGGGGCATCCCCAACCCAGAACCTCGCTGCTCTCTCCCCAGCACCACCCACCTCCATGCCCCCACACTGCCTGGGCCAGCCCATCTCTGAAATACAGTAAAAGGACGGTGGAAAGCTTTTTTTTTTTTTTTTTTCCTTTCAAAGGAGTGACCTACAGAACTGAAAAATAAATCAATCAGAGGGAGATGAAAATAAAATGCAGCTTCGTCCAGGGAGCTTTAGGGGGAGAGAAATAGAAAGCATTTCCATCAATTTACTTTTAAAAATCAAGAATGGGGAACATGTAGCTCTAGCTGGTAAATATAACCAATAATAAGAATACACTTTAGTTATCAACTGTGGCCAGTTACTGAGAGAGGCTGAAGGCAGAGGTGGAGAAAGAGGCTCAAGGCATGGGGAGAGAAACAGGGTCAGAAACAGGACTGCAGGAAAATACTGAAACAGAGAGAGAGAGGCAGAGAGAGGGCGAGCAACAGATTCACATTCAAAGAAACACAAAAATTCAGATCACACAGACAATGTGAAGAGAGACAGAGATGGAGAGGCAGAGGAAGAGAGAGACATCTACAGAGAGATATGAGCGGAGACAGCAAAGATTGAGTTTATTCGGGAAAACCATCTATTTAAAATAAACTGGGTTATCTAGATTGGTTATTATTATTTTGCTTATTGTCTCTAAAGAGACAAACATGACCAGAATAGCTTCTTTTTCTTTTTTCAGAAATTCTTTGTAATGCATTTTCATTCTTACCTAACTTTGAAAAGCATGAAGTTTCTTTGAAGCCCATCACATGTCTTAGCAGAAAACCCCTCATTCATTGTTCTTGGAAAGAAGACAGCAGCCTCAGGTGGTAGCCTTTTATTTTTTGTTTGTTTTAATTTATTTTTACTTTATTTTGGGGGCAGTGTTGGGTCTTCATTGCTCCACGAGCTTTTTCTCTAGTTGTGGCAAGTGGGGGCTACTCTGTAGTTGTGGTGGGCGGGCTTCTCATTGCGGTGGCTTCTCTCGTTGTAGAGCATGGGCTCTAGGCACTCCAGCTTCAGTAGCTTCAACTCAGTAGAAGCGACTTAGAAGCAGCAGCAGCAGCAGCAGCAGCAGCAGTCATGGGCTTAATAGTCATGGCTCCTGGGGTTAGTTGCTCCACGGCATGCAGAATCTTCCCAGACCAGGGATTGAACCCGTGTCTCTCGCATTGGCAGGCAGATTCTTTACCACTGAGCCACCAGGGAAGCTTAGGTGGAAGTCTTCCACCTCAGATGATGCCACAGCTTCAGACATAGGGGGGTTTCACCTCTCAATGTGACTAAATGGTCTGCGCCTAAATGGTCAGTCTCAGCTCGACATTGTACTTGCTTGCCCAGAAATCCCTAATTTGGAATAAGGTATGATTCTACCAGGGCCAGAGCTGCTTGTGCCACTCTGGGCCATGCTGGCTGATCGAATGAGTGATAAAATAAGACAGAAGCAGATGTGCTTGGGGAATGATGAGCACCAGCTACTCTGGCCACATCGTACTCAGCAACAGCTTCCCAAACCTGCCGGCCACCTTCACTCCTTGCTACCAGGAACACAGTCTCCTTCTTCCCTGCCTCTGCCTGGTAAAGTCTTCTCATCCATTGATCATCAAGCAATTCATACGTACTGAGCATCTCCTCTGGGAATCCGTTTCCAACCACCGTCTGCTCCTTGGGAGTTAATCGTTCCTTTCTCTGGGTTCTCATCATTATTATCAGTCGTTGCTACGCTGCGGTCTTGGCATATACTGTTCAAACAGACTTAACCTTGGAACTGTTATTTGGGGCTGGGGGTTGCTTTGTTGAGGGGCTTTCCTGTGCACTGTAGGATGTTTAATATTGTCCCTCGCCTCTACCTGCTAGATGCCAGTATCCCCACCACCCCAGTTGTGACAACTGAAAATGTTTCCAACCACTGTTAAATGTCCCCAGGGAGCAAAATTGAACCTAAAGATGCTATAACAGAATGAGCTGTTTGGGTGCGTCAGCCCTTAGAGAGGGTACATCCTCTGGATCCTTGGTGCTAGAGTGGTGCCTGGTATGGAAAAGGCATCTGGATCCGGTGGAGGGAGAATGCAGACCCCTGGACTGGGCCCATGGGCAGTCAGACATTGAACTGGCCAGCTATGCACGTGGTAATGCTGATCATTGCCATGGGAGCACATTGGCACGTGTGGTCTGCAACCAAATCCACAGATTACTACTAAATGCTAACCTACTGTGAGCTGTGGGGGACACACACAAGGAAAAGAAAAGCTTCTACATTTAAGGTACGTGCAATGATCTGGTTCACCAGAAAAGGCCTTGCAGCCACAGGATGCCGAGGTAGAAACATCAGGCAGCTTAGAATGAGGTTGGGAAACAGAGCAGGTTCCTCTATAAGGGGTTAGGGGCTTCAGGATGGGAAAATCAGAGTGGTCTCCTACTCCAGGAGAGGGCTAAGGACATAGTGCAGAACTTGACCTGGGCCTTTCAAGGCGGGTGGGACTTGGATGAGGACAGTGGAGTTGGGTTAAGTGTGGCATGGCCCCATTAGGGAGGCTCCACGTCCTGGGTGATACCTAGCTGGCCCCAAAGTTGGTTCTTGATTCAGGGAGGCCAAGTGTCTCTGAGTGTGTCCCGAACAGCTTTCATCAAGGATACTGGTCACAAATGCAGATTCCTGAGCTGTCCAGACTCAGTGAATCAGTTTCAGAGGGGTGGGCCCAAGACTCTATACATTCACATCACCCCTCTTCCTCCAAGATGATTCTGATGCTTGGTTACATTTGAAACCTACTTCCTGGAGGGGAGAGCCATGGAACAGGCTTAGTAATAACCCTGGTCTCCCACTGTGGGTAACCTGTAGGGTTTAACACAGTATAACAGAGTGATTGAGTGGACAGGCAGTAGAGCCAAACTGCTAGGTTCAAATCCAGGTTCTGTCATTTTTACCACAAGCTTAGGCAGTTTACTTGAAATTTCTGTGCCTCAATCCTTTCCTCCATAAAAGGGAACTGACCATTTTCCTGCCTTATAAGGTCTTTGTGATCTTTGTGATAATTACATACATGTTTATATGCTTGGCATGGTACCTGGTGGTTAGTAAATGCTGACATGATAGCTATTAGTCATCATCATTTTGAAAATTTTTATTTATTTGGCTGTGCCGGGTCTTAGTTGCATCATGTGGGATCAACCAGGGATCGAACCTGAGCCCCTACATTTGAATAACAAAATCTTAGGCACTTGATCACCAGGGAAGTCCCCTGTCATCATTTCATTTTAGCATTTGGTGTTTGCTAAAGTTTTCCCTGGTGGCTCAGATGGTAAAGAATCTGCCTGCAATGTGGGAGACCTGAGTTTGATCCCTGGGTTGGGAAGATCCCCTGGAGTAGGGCATGGCAACCCACTCCAGTATTCTTGCCTGGAAAATTCCCATGGACAGAGGAGCCTGGTGGGCTACAGTCCATGGGGTTGCAAAGAGTCAGATACGACTGAGCAGCTAAGCACAGCATAGCACAAAGGTTTGGAAGGGCTGAAGTCACTTTTCTTTAAAGTATGATCTGTTGGGAATTCCCTGGTGGTCCAGCGGTCAGGACTCTGTGCGCTCATTGCCAAGGGTCTGGGTTCAATCCCTGATTGTGGAACTAGGATCCCACAAGCCTCACAGTGCAGCCAAGAACAACAACAAAAGTATGGTCTGTCACCCCCTGCCCTCCTCTTCTCCCCTAGCTTGCTTCCAGTTACTCCCAAACCTGAAGTTACATGGGCCCCTTCCTCCCCAGCAGGAATCTGAGCCCCGAGGGCCTCTGCTTCGAGAAAGGCAGCACAGGGTCGCCAAAGAATATCCTGGAGGGGTCAGGTCCCTCCCAGTTTGAGACCCGAGTGGAGACCCTTCTTGCCTCCCCAGCTCTGGGGTGGATAGACATATTGTCATTGCCAGATGGCATGTAACTCCCCAGCAACTCTCTCCCTGAGGGGTCCCAAGTCAGAGCAGAAAAGAAGGGAGGGCAGAAAACGGCTCCATCTGTAAAGAAGAGCCATGGCCCCAGCCTTCCTGTTTATACTAACATGACTGTATGTCCAAAACCCCACACAACATCTTTCTCTGAGCCTCACAGTGACCCTGCGAGGTGGGTGGGGAGGTCTTGCCCACCCCATGTAAAAAAAATAATGTCCTTATTGAACTCAGACTCACATACCATGTGATTCGCCCTTTTGAAATGCACGAGCCAATGGTTTACAGTATATTCCCAGACTTGTGCAGCCGTCACTACTACATAATTTTAGAACATTTCATCACCCCTTGCAAAAAAGAACATTTTCATCACTCCTACTTTACGCGCCTTCCCCCAGCCCCTGGCAACCACTGATCTACTCTCTGTCTCTATGGATTTGTCTATTCTGGACATTTCATATAAATAGATTCAAGCAGTATGTGATCTTTTTGTCTGGCTTCTTTCACTTAGCATGATGTTTTCAAGGCTCATCCATGCTGTAGCGTTAGTGCTCCATTCCTTTTTATGGCCGAATAATATTCCATTATTTGGGTGTGCCACATTGTGTTTATTTATCAGTTGATGGACATTTGAATTGTTTCCTTTTTTTTTTGGCTATTACGAATCACGCTGCTAATGAACATTTGTGTACAAGTTTAAAAAAATTTTTTATTGTGTTAAAAGTCACATAATATAAAGCATGTTATTTTAACCATATTTAACTGCACAGTTCAGAGGCATTACGTACACTCACATGGTTGTGTAACTCTCACCATCATCCATCTCCTGAATTTTTAACCTTCCTAAACTGAAACTCTGTTCCGGTTAAACACTAACTCCCCATTCCACACCCCACCCCACCCCCAGCCCCTCACATCTACCAATTGTGTGCAGGTTTTTGTATGGGCGTATGTTTTTATTTCTTCGGATATAGCCCTAGGAATATAATTGCTGGGTCATATGGTAACTCTGGGTTTCCCAGGTGGCTCAGTGATAAAGAATCTGCCTGCAAATGTAAGAGACACAAGAGACTCAGGTTCCATCTCTGGGTCGGGAAGATCCTCTGGAGGAGGAAATGGTAACCCACTCCAGAATTCTTGCTGGAAAAATCCCAGCTAGAATAGAGGAGCCTGATGGTCTACAGTCCATGGGGTCAGTGTAATCATATCAAATCCATGCCTTCCATTTAGTAAGCACTTCAGGGCTAGGTGCTGTGCTGAGTACTTTGTATATCCTACAAGGTAAATGTTAACATTCTTATTTTATAGATGTGGAAACCAAGACTCAGAGGGGTTAAATGCTTTAGCTAAAGACACACAGCTGGTTTCTGTCACGTTTCTGTCCTCTTCCTTCCCCTTCCCCTGCCCCTCTTTTCTTCTTCTCCTTCTTCCTTAACCATTTAAAAATATAAAAACCATTCTTAGCTCACGGGCTTTACAAAAACAGACTGTGGGCCAGATTTGCCTACAGGCCAGTTGGCCAGTCCCTGGTGGAGATGAATCTCAGAAACTCACTTTGATGCATTACTTCTTGGAGTTTTTCATATATTTATTGAACACCTACTGTGTGCATACCCACCTACCAGAAAACGTTCACATTTTTGGCCATGAAAAGAACATGACAATAAATGAAGGAGCTCATTCTAGTTGCAGTGGGGTGAGGGAGGAGAAACAGCAGGGGGCCTAGAGAGAGCAGACCTGGGTGGGTACCTGACCTGTTGCCCCTAAGAGCCTGCATAACCACAACTGTGAGATATGTTAAAGATAATACATTCTTTGCAGGATTAAAGAAGCTCAGGAGGAAAATAATTGTGAAAAGCACTATATAATAGGAGCTATATTTAGACAGTTGGGTTATATGTACCTATGCATAGTTGATTGACAGTATAAAGACTGTATAAAGCTATGATATCAGAGATGTCACAGGTTAGGAGAGAAAAGAAACTGACTGAAATTCTGTCATATGGGACTTAGTATGCTGGGTACTTTCACCTGTGTTAGAGTGTGTAATATTTAGGCAGTGGATCAATGAGGATTGGACTTGGCAGGTTCCTACAAGAAACCAAAAATAACAGCGGCCTAAACACGATAGAAGATCTTCCCAGGTGGCACTGGTGGTGCAGAATCTGCCCGACAATGCAGGAGATGTAAGAGATGAAGTTTTGATCCCTGGGTCGGGAAGATCCCCTCAATGAGGGCATGGCAACCCACTCCAGTATTGTTGCCTGGAGAATCCCACGGACAGAGGACCCTGGTGGGCTACACTCCATGGGGTCACAAAGAGTCAGACACGACTGAAGCAACAGAGCACCCATGCAAACGGGGTGGAAGTATGTCTCTCTCTCTTTTAAAATGAACAGGTAGGTGGCCCAGAACTTGTAGGGTAGCCCCACGGTGTCAAGAACCCATACTTCTCCATCGGATTCATTATCCTTGCATGTAGCTCCCAATCTGCAAGGTCACCTCATGGTCCAAAATGGCTGCTAAGCCCCCGACCATTCTATCTGCATTCCAGGCATCTTAAAGGAGGAAGGAACAAAGGAGAAGAGGGCCAAAGAACAAAAATCAGTAGACTTTTAAGAAACTTTCTTACAAACTGGTTCTAAATACTGATGTTTACATCTAATTGTAAACATTAGTATGTTTATTGCTAGGCCATACCTGGCAGCAAAGGAGGCTATGAAATTCAATCTTTATCCTGAGTGGCCATGAGCCCAGCTAAAACTAAGAGGTTCCACTTTTTTAAAGAAGAAGACAATGAATCAACTACCTATGGTTGCTGTAAGTAGCAAATTCACAGAAAGGTCAGGTGTCTGGGTGGCCATATCAGGGAAGGCTTCATCAAGGGAGAAGGACTGAGCCTGGCCTTGAAGAAATTGATTGTGTTTTAAGTGGTTGACATGAATGGAATGGGCATTCCAGGAAGGGGAAAGAATATAAGCAGAGGGAAATGCACTCAGTGTGGGGGAAGATAGTGGGAAATCGGCCTGGAGCCCTCCTCTGGAGGGGGTTTGAGAGTTAGGGCTGGAAAAGATAATAAAAATAAACAGTAACCAGTCAGGAAGGGACCCTACCACCTTGGGTGAAGTATGGCCCCTTGACCACTTTGTGACCCCTCAGAAGCTCCTCCCCTGTGCTCCCCTTCCTTCAATTTGTCACCCACGTAAACTCCTCCTGCCAGGGCTGCCCTCCGCTGGACATGGTCCTCGGGGCCTTTGGGTGGGTCATCTCAACACAGCTCTAGCCCATCCATCTCCCACTGCAACCTCCTGATCCTCGGAGAAACTTGGCGTCTTTCCCCCACCCAACCTGCAGGTGGGGACTGTTCTCTGCTCAACCGTCTGTCTTTTCTCTGCTGTCCACACACCCTGCTCCAGCTGGTCTCTTGACTTTAGACATCTTCAGAGGTGAATTGATCCCGAGTCTCTGTATTTTCTTGCCATGTGGTTCACAGGTCAAGTTTTCCCAAGATCTCTCTCATTCCAGCTCCACAGTGGTGTCTGGCCAGTGGAATGCCCTTCCTTGGCTTGGGGAAACAGAGACAGGTGGGGGTTACCCCAACCCCTACCACTAGCTGAGGAGTCTCAAATGACCTGTCTTCCTTCCATCATCTCTGTTTCTATCTAGCCTTCTCTTCCACATGGACCGAGATGTGTGGCTGTTCTTTATAAGCCCGTCTTAGATGGCCCGGCATTTCCCTTCAGAACGTGTTGATACTTCACATCTAAAGTCCTGAGCCTTGGGGCCTCAGGTGAGATTCCACAAGAGCAGGGCAAGTCCTCACTGAACATCCTGTCCAATAGGTTACATTTATTGAGCATTAGCCACATGGCAGGCGCCATTAGCCATTACCTCCAGCGTTCTTGCCTGGAGAATCCCAAGGACGGAGGAGCCTGGTAGGCTGCCGTCTATGGGGTCGCACAGAGTCGGACACGACTGAAACGACTTAGCAGCAGCAGCAGCATGAGGGTGTTACAAGTAAAGAAACTGACAGTAGAAGTCAGCAAGGACTGGAATATCCTGGAGAAAAAAAAGTCATGAGAAATGAGGCCAGGAAAGAGAGGTGGGGCCAGATTGCAGAGGCTTTAGAGCCAAGCTAAGAAGCTCAGACCATCTCCTCTGGGCACTTTGAAGGATTATTGAGCAGATTGTGATGCGGTCTCAATTGCGCTTTTGAAAATCTGATCTCAAAGCAAAGTGTGGGATGGGTCGGAGAGAGAGGGCATGTGTCTTCAAATTAGAATGTGAATCCTGGGCAGGGCTGGGATTTGGGGAGGAGAAAAAGAGGAGCAGGAAGAGCAGGAGGAAGGTGGAGGGGAAGAGAGCAAAGATCCTGTAGAGGGCACCAGGGGGTCGGGAGACAGAGGAGGGAGACAGGATTTGGGTGCTTTCTTTTAATATTTCTTTGCTTATTTGGCTGCGTCAGATCTTAGTTGTGGCATTTAGGATCTTCACTGTGTCATGCTGGGGTCTTTCATTGTGGCACAGATTCTCTAGTTGTGACACAGGCCCCACAGCATGTGACATCTTAGTTCCCCAACCAGGGAACAAACACACGTCCCCTATATTGCAAGGCAGATTCTTAACCACTGGACCACCAGGGAAGCCCCTGGGTGCTCCATTTCTTTCTTCATTTGCTCAACAGGAAGCACGCAATTTCTGATCACCTACTACATGTGAGTGGGTCTCTCACATGTAAAGACCACCCATGGGCCTGGCAGGACCTCACAAAGTGGAAGGGAGGAGGGTGCCAGTGGACATGTGCAGGGCCCTTTGGGGCTTATGAAGAGCCTTCACCAATATGATCTTATTTGATCCCTGTACCTGCTCTGTGTATTAAGTGGGACACGTATTCTCATACCCATTTCAAAGATAAGAAAGCCAAGACACAAGCAGGTTAACTGACTCACAGCTGCACAGTTGGGTCAGATAGAGCTGGGACTCAAATTCAGTGCTCTTTCTGTCACATCAACTGTATACAGAAGAGGTACCCAGAGCTCTGGGGGATGCAGAATTGGGCAGAATGGTTAAGGACTAGGTTCTAAAGTCAGACTGTCCGGCTCCAAAGCCCAGCTCCATCTCCAATGAGCTGTATGAACCATGGGCAAGTTTCTAAACCTCTCTGTGTTTTCAGTCAGTTCAGCTCAATCGTGTCTGACTCATTGTGACCCCATGGACTGCAGCATGCCAGGCCTCCCTGCCATCACTAACTCCGGGAGTTTATTCAAACTCATGTCCATCGAGTCAGTGATGCCATCCAGCCATCTGGTCCTCTGTCATCCCCTTCTCCTCCTGCCCCCAATCCCTCCCAGCATCAGGGTCTTTTCCAATGAGTCAACTCTTCGCATGAGGTGGCCAAAGTATTGGAGTTTCAGCTTCAGCATCAGTCCTTCCAATGAACACCCAGGACTGGTCTCCTTTAGGATGGACTGGTTGGATCTCCTTGCAGTCCAAGGGACTCTCAAGAGTCTTCTCCAACACCACAGTTCAAAAGCATCAATTCTTTGGTGCTCAGCTTTCTTTACAGTCCAACTCTCACATCCATGTGTGACCACTGGAAAACCATAGCCTTGACTAGACGGATCTTTGTTGGCAAAGTAATGTCTCTGCTCTGTGCTTTAGCTCCTTGTAAAATGGTAAGAATGATGCCTACCTTGTAGGGTTTATTTGTTATTGGCTGCACTGGGTCTTTGTTGCTGTGCTCAGTCTTTCTGTAGTTCTGGCGAGTGGGGGCTACTCTCTACTTGCGGCAAGTGGACTTCTCATTGTGGTGGCTTCTCTTGTTGCAGAGCACAGGCTCTAGGCGCATGGACTTCAGTAGTTGAGGCGTGTGGGCTTAGCTGCTCATCAGCATGTGAAATCTTCCTGGATCAGAGATTGAATCTTGTCCCTTACATTGGCAGGAGGATCCCTAACCACTGGACCACGGAAAGTCCTCATAGGGCTTCCTGAGGTTCATTTATGATACTGCATTTCAAGTGCTCAGCCTAAAGTAAGCACTCGCTAAATGATTTTACAGTTACTATTGTACTTTGAGGTGAGTGACACAGGGAAGAGAGTTTGTGCAGAAACAATGAGCCAACCCAGGGGGATGAGCAGAGACCCGGGCACTGTAAGAACCTCTTTCCTATGTCCAGACTCCCTATAAAAAATTCCCTTACCTAACCTTTGCTTCCTCTCCTGCATCCCTCTGCCATCCTTCTCTTCTCCCTTTCTTTGTCCCCTCATGTTTCCCTTTCTCCCCTGCAGGGAGCTCCTTGCTCAGTTCTACCGGGAGCCCTTGGGGCTAAAGACCTAGATGACACCTTCCCACCCATTCACGTGACTGTGGGCCAAGAGCCAGCCTTGCAAAATGCTTTGAAATCCACTGAGGTGCACTCTCCAGAAATATCAGCTGTTCACCAGGTCTGCTAAAGGATGTGGCCAGAGCATCTGGTGTTTCCGGTGGGGAGAGTCTTCTGTAGGCAAGTGCCTCCCTTCCTTATGTCATTTTTTCTGATCCTCAGTCCACATGGTCTCCTTTTTATTAAAAGGAGGAAATGGGAGAGAGGGCGAGGTAAAGGGGAGGGAATAGGGCAGGGAGAGAGAGAGAAATATTATTACAGTCTGCCCTCTGGCTTCACAGAAGGTAATCAGGAAAGAAAGGTGGTTAGGTCTGGGCTCTGTGGTTATCACAGCTATTAGCGGGAGATTATTTGTTCATCAGCCTGTAAAAAGTTGCCAGCTTTGGCCGAGGTAATTAGAGCCTAGGTGGCTGGCCAGGTTGGGGCATGGGAGCGGGGGGTGAGGCTGTCATTTCCAATTCACCAGCTGCTCCATTTGCTGCTTGGTCAAGAGGTTCAAGTGAAAAGGTTAATTAAGAATCAGAAGATTTGTTCTCCATGTTAAGTAGCCTATACACAGCACAAAGGTCATATCTATACACGATAAATGCTTTTAAAAAACCAACCCAATTCCACATGCATGTATTGACACGAACACCCCCTCTCTGACCTCCACCTGCCAACCACATCCTCATCTTCCTCATCTTCTCTGGACCAGGTGTCTGCTGGGCTTTGTTCCTTATGGGGGATGGGTAGCAGATGCAGCGTAGGCGCTGCTTTTTTGTATTCACTTGGGAAACGGGGTTCATACCACAACAGAGAGCAGCCCACAAATATGTGGGCTCCTTTCATACTAGCTCTCACACACTGCTGTGTGTCTCTGGGCAAATCGCCTCCTTTGTCTCAGGGCAGGTTGGAATAGATCGACAGTTCCTAATCATCATGGCCTCTGCGTATGGGGGGTGGGGGTGGGGAGGAGGCTGTAACAGAACATCTTGGACAACTCTTTAAACTATCCCCCGTCCTGGGATTTTGACATGTGCCTTCCACCCTATGTGATCTAAGTTGTTGGTCTTTGTAGTGGGTGCTGTGGTTGTGACCTTCAGGACCTTCATTCTTCCACCTGTTGGCAGTGTTGGCAGATGATGACTGTTAGATGAATCCCTCTCTGGGACTTGCCCTCAGCCGAAACAGCCATCTCACTCAAGGTCATGCCACCTTCCTGCTTCCTGAGGGCAGCCAGCATCCAGCTATGAGTGTGGGAGTGTAAATATCCATTCCTTTTGCCTCAGGATGGGACAAATCAGTTCATCCCAGCTCCTGGGTCCCATGTAGAACTGGAAGAGAATTTTGTTGAAACTTCAGCCCAGTTCAACTCCTCTCTCTGCCGAATCCCACTTCCTTCACTCTCTTCCCCAGCCCTCATTCCCACCTGTTGATGCCAAAGGCACCCTTTATAGAGTTCCTGCGTGTAAATCTCCATTTCAGAGACTGTTTCCCAGGTAACCTAACGTAAGACAATACAGTTCAAAACAAAATTAAGGATCACTAGATTTGATGAGCACCAGGGCCATCCATACATTCATTCAGCAAACCAGTGTCTGGCACCCAGGATAACTTTAGTCCTAGAAGTCTTCCTGAATGAGGAAGGGTTCCAAGTGGGCCTGAAGGGCAGACAGAATGTGAAAGGAGGAGGAAAAGCAATAAATTTAATGGAATTATTGTGTGTGTTGTGCTGGTTGTTATTGTTTTATCTCAGCCCATGGGGCATCTACCACAATGGAGATACAATAAGCAAATGGATTTTTGAAATTATCATGGGGCTTCCCAGGTGGCTTGGTGGTAAAGAATCCACCTGCAATGCAGGAGACATGGGTTTGATCCCTGGATCAGGACGATCCCCTGGAGGAGAAAATGACAACCCGCTCCAAAAATCTTGCCTGAGAAATCCAGGCAAGGGGACTGGCGGGGCTACAGTCCATGGGGTCTCAGAGTCGAACATGACTTAGTGATTGAGCACCAACTTACTAATTCCAGGTCTCGAGTCATACTGTCTGACCTCTAATGGGTGCTGGATTATTGCCCACTGAAAATTCTGTCTTGCTCCTCCCATGCGCTGTGTCCCATTGGCACGCCCTCTTTAAAAAGTGGTGACCCGCCTCTACTGCACAGTCGGTATCAGAAAGCCAGAGGAAATTCCCAGTCCCATAGTATTACTAGCAACCTTTATCTTGAACCTACCACCTCTTTCACTTTGAATCTTCTCTGAATTGTCTCTGCAGGTCTCAGTGGCTGCTGTTGTCCTGTCCCTGTCCAGGGCTTTGCAGACTCTCATGACTGAGTTTGCCTTCCAAATCTTCAGCCTTTGACTCTGTCCTCATTTGCAGTCCAGACACATTCTTCATCCCGTCTGTCTCCTGCCAAGTCAAGGGTCTCCCCAGCTCAGACCAGTCCTGGCTCTATTCCAGTATCACCCCAAGTGGCCAGGTGTCCTGTTGGCCTATAACCCCATGACTACAGACATGCTCAGCATTACTGGCAAGGGTGGCTGCAGCTCTTAGGGCTGCTTGGGGACTGTGGCTCTGTCTAGGGCACAAAATTCAGGTGGGCTTCTCATTCTCTCTCTCTTTTTTTTAATCTTTTTTATTATCCAGGGACTTCTTCTTTTTCTTTTTTTCTCCAAGCTGTTTTTTTTGTTTGTTTGTTTGTTTTTTTGATTTTGTTTATTTATTCTATTTATTTATGGCTGTGCTGGGTCTTTGTTGCTCTGTGGGGTTTTCTCTAGTTGTGGCAAGTGGGGGCTACTCTCTAGTTGCGGTGCATGGGCTTCTCATTGCAGTGGTTTCTCTTGTTGCTGAGCACGGGCTCTAGGGTTCAAGGGCTTCAGTAGTTGCAGTTCCCAGGCTCTAGAGCACAGGGTCAATAGTTGTGGCACAGGGGCTTACTTGCTCCTCGACATGTGTGATCATCCTGGATCAGGATCAAACCTGTTATCTCCTGCACTGACAGGCAGATTCTTTACCACTGAACCACCAGGGAAGCCCAGTCTTCTCACTCCAAGCACAGCAAGAAATGTGAAATCGCTTCCTTTCCAGGGTCCTTCTCCGACCTGATCTCCCATCTGGTACTGTGTGGCTTCTGGCTCCTAATGCAGTCCCCCCAGGAGAAAGGTAGGTTTGAATGGAGCTGAGCCCTCAGTGAGGCAGTTGGAAGCTTTGTCTCGAAGGAAATCAGAAGGGAGACAGGAGAAACAGGAAAAGGCCCAGGAGTAGGAGAAGAGGGGGAGAGGTTCTGTCCTTGGTGCTGAACAACAGTCCCAGAAATAATTAGCTGCTGAGCTTCTATTCATGGTTCAGCTGTGCACTGTGAAGAACCCAAAGGACACAGGGAACCTGGTTCTTGCCATAAAGTGTCTTTTAATCAAATGGGAGACAATAAAACACCCATGTGAGGACACGTAGGAATAATCCTAAACAGTCCGTATAATGATGGGTCTCAGAAAACTGCACAGGAGGAAAGGGTTCTGGCTGCCTTGATAAAAGGGTCCCTGAGACAAGCCCCATTTTAAGATCTATGCCCTTTAAGGAAAAAAACACTTTATAATGAAAATTTTTTTCTTTAATCACCATGTCTTTCCCTAGACTATTTAAAGCCTAAAGGTCTTGCATAAAAACCAGTTAACCTAACTGTACCAGTGCAGTTTAAATTTAAGTGCAAATGCCATGTTTGAAATGTAAGGATATGATTGGTTTTTCACTTGTGTCTTTAAAAAGGATTGGTGAGTAATTTTTGTCTGAGTGCCCAGCCCCAGACTGTATGGCCATGGTCTCAACTTTTACTTGTCATAGTCACACCCAACTGCCCCCTCAGCAGGGGTTCCAGAAGGTCACTGCTGAGAAAGTGCTGTCCCTCCTCAGTCCCTCCTCTGCCCTCTGCATTCTCAGGACCTGGGTCTGTTGGGACCATGCCCATCCCCCCTTCTCTGCTCTCAGCATGTGTCTTCTTTGTCTTGAATGGGAAGAGGCTGTAAGTGGGACTCTCCCGTTAACTAGAGATCTCTCTGCCTTCCCCATTCATTTGCAGGAGGGATAAGAGGAGGCAATTTGCCTGTGCCTTCATCTGTATCTTTGTGAAGGTCTTCTACTCACAGAGGAAAGGAATTGCTTTAGCTCTATCACTGGAATTGGAAGCTCCAATACTTTGGCCACCAGATGCAAAGAGCTGACTCATTGGAAATGACCCTGAAGCTGGGAAAGACTGAGGGCAGGAGGAGAAGCGGGTGACAGAGGATAAGATGATTGGATGGTATCACTGACTCAATGGACATGAGTTTGAATGAACTCTGGGAGATAGTGAAGGGAAGCCTGGTGTGCTTTAGTCCATGGGGTCTCAAAGATTCAGAAATGAGTTAGTGACTGAACAATAACAACAATCATGGGGATTAGAAAGGTTAATATTTTATCACACCAATACACTGATCCCTGACTAACTTGCTACTTGAGGAGGAGGTCTCATGTCTATTGGTCTCAGTTTCTCATTTAAACTAGAATTGACTGGATGGTTGAGCATAGTTCCTGCATATTTATCCTCATAGTCTCTGAATCAAAAGTTTTGGTTAGGTCCTTACTCACCTTGGACATATATGGACCCCATTCATCCACCTCACTCCCTGGTCTTAACTTCCTGAGAGAAAATACTCTCAGGAAATGCTCCATCCATGAGCATACTTTATTCTCACATGGGACTGTTGCTTTCAATTGTATTTGGTTTCCTACCAGTGGAACTGGGTTAGACAATGTGGACTGTAAAGGAACCCTTCAACCATCTCTTTCCCGAAACCTTAACCAGAGCCAGCCTCACCAACAAGAGCCTCCTTTAATTTATATTAACTCTCAAGAGAAAAGGTGTGACCAGCCCCAAAGCCTTACTACCTTGGAAGGAGAAAAGAGAGAAGAAAGAATAGATTTTTCACTCCTCCAGACAAAGGTTTCACACTTAAGCCTTCAAGAAGGGCCTGAGTGATGCCAAGAGAAGGCTGGTGCAGGTGGGATAAGACATAAACCCTGATTCTGTGTGTGATAAGGATTCCCCAGGAAGGCTTTTTCACAAGTGCTTTCAGAAGCAGAACTGAGTCAGAATTTGCAGAGAGATGGGGATACGCATACATTGTCAAGACAGAAGATCTTTTTTTACAATGTATCTCAACTTGGTGAGTCGAATGCGTTTGGGGAGCAGTAGAGCTGAGGGGGCTCCAGAGGGCCCCAGTGAAGGGTTGGGTTTTTGTCCTGAGATTCCCGAATTTGCCAAGACTTTAAGACTCAGATATAAGTTGATGTGAATGTGTGAATATGTATGGAGGAGACCATGGAGAGGGAATTTCTTTGGGCCATTATGGTTTGATCCAAATTAGTTCTAATTTGGTCGAGTATTAATTCAATGTTTATTAGTAACTGGTAATTAGCTCCAGCTCAGCCCAGGCCCCAGGGACTGGCTGTCAGGTTGTGTAATTGCTTTCCTGCTGGGAGGAAGGAGAATGGGGCTTCGGTGTTTGGTAAATATTGGGTTGGGGAAGAGAAATGGAATTTTTTTCTCTTCAGTCCATCAATTTTGTTATTCTCAATTGCTGTCCTTGTGGACTCCGCATCCCCTAGACATCCCTGAAAACTCTGTCACGTTTGGCGTGGCTGGGGACAGAAGAAGAAATGCTGGGAGGAGTAGCTGGGGGAGAGTCTAGCCCTTCACAGAGGAAAAGTGAAAGTCTCTCAGTCGTGTCTGACTCTTTCTGACCCCATGGACTATACAGCCCATGGAATTCTCCAGGCCAGAATACTGAAGTGGGTAGCTCTTTCCCTCTTTAGGGGATCTTCCCAACCCAGGGATCAAACCCAGGTCCCCCACATTGCAGGCAGATTCTTTACCAGTTGAGCTACCAGGGAAGCCCTCACAGAGGAAAGCCAACCATGCAGATCCAACCCTCCTTCATTTCTTGCCTCCAGTCCAATTTCTACACTGCTTTCCAGATGTTACACTGCCTTCAGCAGAAATCCAAGAGTCTTCCCTTTCGGGAGCTCCAGAAGCTTTGTTGCTAGGTATCCTTCTTCCTCCCTCCCCAGCAACGTCAGCACTGGAGCCAAAGCTAGGTCCTCCCCACTCTCTGCCCCCATCGACCCCAAGTGCACTGAGAACCAGTCTTGGGAATGGCAGGAAGGGTGGGGAAAGTGTGTTGAATTTGTTGACATGGGTGAGTCACTCTGAGTGGGAGCAGATGACAAAGAAACTATGACTCAGTGAAGGGAATACAATGTGGGTGAAGGCAAGGGGTTTGCACCTCCTTACCTGCCCAAGGAAATATGGAAACCAGGGATCTTGGAGTGGGGACAGCTGGTACTACTGATGTTGTGTTGGGTGTTGTCCTGATGATCTGGCATCCTCAGGTCTCTCTGGGTCGCCCGGGCATATGGCATTGTCTTCCTGATCTTGTCCCAGCTGCATTCTTTGCTGCTTTTCTGTGTATCTTGTCTTCTCTCTTTGCATGTGTGCATGCTAAGTCACTTTGGTCATGCCCAACTCTGTAGCCCGCCAAGCTCCTCTGTCCATGGGATTCTCCAGGCAAGAATACTGGAGTGGATTTCTACAATCCTCCAGGGGATCATCCCAACCCAGGGATTGAACCTGCATCTCTTATATCTCCTGCATTGGCAGGAGGATTCTTTACTGATAGAGTTACCTGGAAAGCCCTTCTATCCTGTTTAGGCCACTATTATTTGGGGTTTCTTGCAGGAACCCACCAAGTTCCATCCTAATTGATACACTGCCTAAATAACACATCGCCCAACGCAGGTGAAAGTACCCAGCATAGTAAGCCCCATATAACAGCATTTCAGTCAATTTCTTTTCTCTCCTAAACTGTGACAGCCCCGATATCATAGCTTGATACAGTCTTTTTACTGTCAATCAACTGTGTATAGGTACATGTAACCCCAACTGTCTAAATATATCTCCTGTTATATAGCGCTTTTCAAAATTATTTTCCTCCTGAGCCTCTTTATCCTGCAAATAATATATTATCTTTAATGTATCTCACAGTTGTGGTTCTGCAGGCTCTTAGTGGACCGGATCTGGTACTCACCCAGGTCGGCTCTCTCCAGGCCCACTGCTGTTCCTCCTACCTCACCCCACTGCTACTAGGGTGCGCTTCTTCGTTTATTGTCATATTTTTTCCAAGGCCAAGAATGTGAACATTCTTTGGTAGGCAGCCATGCACATAGTAGGTGTTCAATAAATATTATATGAAAGGCCAAGAAGTGCCACAACTACTGGAGCCTTCAAACCCTAGAGCCTGTGCTCAGCAACGAGAAGCCACTGCAATGAGAAGCCCAAGCGCCACAGCTAGAGAGTAGCCCTGCTCTCTCCAACTAGAGAAAAGCCCGAGCAGTGATGAAGACCCAGCACAGCCAAAAAATAAAGAAAGAAATAATTTTTTAAAAAATAAATAAATCAGTTGAATTAATGAAGACAATTCTGAGTGCTGTTATGAGAAGTTATATGTCCAGCAATGAATTATCTACTGTAGTGGATGAAGTGGACAAGGTCTCAGAGTGGGATTTGGGAGAGCTGGATTTGAGTCCACACCCAGCAGTAAGGGGGAGATAAGGTAGACCCCTGGGTTTCCTGGGTGGCTCAGCAGTAGAGAATCCACCTGCAGTGCAGGAGCTTCAAGAGACATGGGTTCAACCCCTGGGTTGGGAAGATCTCCTGGAGGAGGGCATGGCTGCCCTCTCCAGTATTCTTGCCTGGAGAATCCCATGGACAGAGGAGCCTGGCGGGCTACAGCCCATGGGCTCGTAAAGAGTCAGACACGACTGAAGAGACCTAGCACACACAAGGTAGCCCTCCGCATCGCTCCGGGTAGCCATGGAACTCAGGCCAGCTGACGGAAGTAAAAGTCAGTTATAAAGAGCTGCCTCTCATGGTCCCCCTCACCTGGTGTTAACTTTTTATCTGGGGCTGAATGATGGTGTGGTCAGGTGAGGTTGGTGTAATCAGAGATTCTTGGAGGCAGTGAGTGTTGATCTGGGCTCTAAATGTACAGGGAACAACAATGGCGAAGGTCAAAAGGAGCAAGGCGTTTGGGGTGGGAGACAAGCAGGGCCTCTGTGGAGATTGTTTCTGATGTTAATTCAAGACTCGGGACACTAGGGAAGCTTCTCCCTGCCAGGGCCACAGCTTTACAGACCGGTTGCCCTAGCTGAGCTGTGTTCTGTTCAAAGCATGCTTGTTACAAGGAACCGTGACCCACCGACTACCTGGGTATGTTGCTGTTTGTCAAAGAAAGCAGGCAATCTCTAAGTCTCTGTACTCCCAATGCAGGGGCCGGGGTTCAGTCCTTGGTCGGGGAACTAGATCCCACGTTCTGCAACTAAAGATTACATGTCTCAATGACGATGGAAGATCCTGTGTGTGCAAATAAGACCCAGTGCAATCAAATAGATACAAATAAATTTTTTTTTTTTTTAAAAAAAAGAAAAACAAAATCAGGCAGCCTCAGAGTAGCAGAGATGGGCCTCAGATGCTGAGCTGAAAGGCAGGGACTCTAGCCTTCTTCAGGCCTTGGTGGCTGCCCACTTTGCACAGAGCTATTTTAACTGCTTCTGCCTTCTCTCTCTGTCATAGCTTTTGGTTTCAGTCCTCACTATAGTTTATGTGTCTCCATGATGTTGTCAAGAGAGAGCATTTCTGGTGACCTTGAGTCAGCCTAGGGATGAAGCAGTTGCTTGTCCACCCCTCATCCAAGTGCCTGTGGCCTGTAGGGGGGACAAAGTCACACGGCGCATGGCAGAGGGGATATGGCTTTCCCCATTTAATGTCAAGGGGCAGGAATCTAGAAAGGCAGTCAGGTACAGAACATCAAATGACTGGGTTTGAAGACAAGTCCTCAATACCATTTTGCAAAGATTTCCACAATCTTTAGTTGTGGATTCTGGGAAAAGGAAACAGAGAAGTTCCCACAGTGACCCTGCCTGAACTTTGAGATTTACCTTCATTATCGCTTCACTCACTCACTCTCTAATGCCCACCTCTGGCCATGCTGTCTCCCCACTGGCTCTTCTCCACTGACTGAAATCCACCCATCCTTCGAAGCTCAGCTCTGCCCCACCTCCTGCCAGAATACTTCTTTAGTCACTCCATCCCCTGACCGCCCTCTCCTGGATGACCTTGAGGGCAGGAAAGGGATGAGTGATTGTCCCCATTTTGCAGGTGGGAAGAGTAAGGCCTGAAGTGGCTGCATGGGTGGGAAGAGAATGACAAAGCAGAAAAGGAACTGGGTAAGAATTTGGGTCCTAACTCGTTGTGTGATTTTGTCCAAACCTTTTACCTTGTCTGGGTTTCTTCACTCAGTGGTGGAGACCGAACCAGATTAATGACTTTCAGTCTATGGTTTTCCACCCATGAGCACACATGCTTGCTTCTCCCTCTGGTTGCTCCAGGATGACTCCTGGGCCTGTAGTTGTAAACCCTCATCCCCTTCCCCCAAAGCTCATCAGAACGATGACCAAAAATGGCATTGCAGGGTTATCCTTGCATCTGACCTAATTTACATCACAAAATTCAAAGCTTTTGCACTTGATATTTAGGAATGATTTACTGAGCACTGAGTTACTGTCTTGAGAAACTCCAGGCTTCCAAGGTCTCTCCACTCAGGGGGCTAAGATGCCCGGATTCTGGGCTTTCTGATGTGCCCAAGTACTGGTTCACTCAGGGAGAGGCAAGGCTGGGCCAGGGCTGGGTGTCCATCGTGCAAGCCCCTCACTGACCAGGGGCTGCTGTGTCCTTCCTTTGCTACCTCCCCCTGCATGAACGCCAGACCGTGGCCAGTGGCAGGGAAAGTGGGTTAAACGTCCAGATTCCTCCGCCAGGCTCGGGTAGATTGAGCTCATCGTGCTCCCCAGCCCTCGTCCCTGGGGCTCTGAGCTGCCTTTTCCCATGTCTCCGGGTCCCTTTCTCTGGTCTCCAGTGAATACTGCCACACAGGGAGCCTGATTTACCAAGCCTTGTGCAAGTCGAGAGATGCTAATAGATTCCCTGGGGATGACAGACTGGGGCGACGGCTGGCATGGAGAAGGCAGACGGCATGGCAGCTCCCGTACTGAGGCTGAGCCCAGCGGGCCGTGCCGGCTCCAACACTGCCGAGACACCCTGATCGAGGTCATTCCTGCTTTCGTGTGAGCAAGCCAAGCTCAGGGGCACTGCTGGCTTGCCCTGTGGGGGCCTCTAGGCAGCACAGAGGGGCCTCCCTGGCGAACCCAGGTGGAAAATCTTTCTTGCCCTGAGCTCAATCCAGCCCTGAATTCAGAGCCTGAATGTGGCGGCTTCAAGTGCAGGGTACTCCATTCCCATGGAGCTTAAAGCCCTGGGAAGAAGGAAGAAAATTACTCTTCTTAGGACCTGGTGGGTAAAGGCGACTCCTTCAAGCATCATCTTATTCCTACCTGGCTTCCCAACATCCCCGAACTGCAGGCAGTACTAGTGTATTTATAGGGACATTGCCTACAACCCAGAGATGCCAAGCAACTGGCCCAGAGCAACACAGATGGCCAGGAATTCTGCCAGACCCATCACCCAAACCAGGGTGAGAAAGCCAGGAATGG
Source organism: Bos mutus (assembly GCF_027580195.1). Taxonomy (NCBI): domain Eukaryota; kingdom Metazoa; phylum Chordata; class Mammalia; order Artiodactyla; family Bovidae; genus Bos; species Bos mutus. Next base: position 32,070,261 of record NC_091635.1, read on the forward strand.
GAGTTTAGGGTGGATGAAATGGAGCCTGTTTCTTCCTTCCCTTGTCCTGTGTAGGGGTGAAGACCCTCTTCCTGCACCAGCCCCCACGTGCCTCTCCTGAGACCCCAGCCAGGGCAATATCTTTTCTGTTCAAGAAGGAATAGAATCCTCATCTCCTGCCAGCAGAAATCAATAATTTATGAACTACCGCTCCAGCCAGAGCAGAGAGCGATTTTTTTTAATGCTCCTGAAGATACAATATTAACAAGTCTTCTAGAGGGTGAAAATATTTGAATTGGGGGAAATGAATGTTTTTCGAGTTGGCGGGGTGGCGGGGAGCAGTCTCCTGAGATGGGCATGTGGCAAGGCAGGAGGCAGGGTTGGACTGGGGCTGACTAAGCTGTCCTGCGGCTCCAGACCTGAAGCTATAATTCAAAGGGCAGAGCAGGTTCAGAATGGGGCTCAGCAAAGGACTCCAAACTGCCTTCATCCCTGCTGCTTGTTAGGTGAAGGCTACGCATGTCCAGGTCTAAAGCTACTGTGAATTTGAAATTTTTAATTTAATTTTTATTTATTTATTTATTCATTTGGCTACACCTCGCAGCTTGTGGGATCTTAGTTCCCTGACCAGGGATCAAACCTGCATCCCTTGCATTGGAAGCATGGATTCTTAGCTACTGGACAGCCAGGGAAGTTCCTCTACTGTGGTTTTTAAATTCTGGCTTCTTGGGACCTGCTCCCCTGGAATGGCCCTCCCAGCCTTCTCACTAGTCGTTCAGTCGTGTCCGACTCTTTGTGACCCCGTGGACTGTAGCCCTCTAGGCTCCTCTGTCCATGGAATTCTCCAGGCAAGAATACTGGAGTGGGTAACCATTCCCTTCTCCACAGGATCTTCCCGACCCAGGGATCAAACCTGGGTCTCCTGCATTACAGGCAGATTCTTTACCATCTGAGCCACCAGGGAAGCCCTGGTGTGGGATGGAAGACGGTGTGATGTTCAATAGGTGTTATCTCCCCAAGTCAGTGTGCAGCTGACCACTCTCTGCCACCCTGACCGTGGCTTTACCGATGGAATGTCGCTCGTCCACATCCAGGCAGAGGTCTCAAATGTGCTTGCTTGGATGACTTGGCCTCCTCGGCTTCAGCCTTGCAGCCTGAGAAGAGCACGCCTCCTGCAGCCACTGCTCCTTCAACCCAGGTCCTGGGATAAGAAACAGATGGGGCAGAGCTGAACCCATCACAGCCAGGAGCAGCCACCATGGCTGGGCTGCTGACTCAGGAGCTCACTGGGGGTTTTTTGGTTTGTTTGTTTTAAAATTTTATTAATTTCTGGCTGCTCTGGGTCTTTGTTGCTGCATGCAGGCTTTCTCTAGTTGTAGCGAGCAGGGGCTATTCTTCATTGGGGTGCACAGCCTTCTCATTGCGGTGGCTTCTCTTGTTGCGGAGCAAGGGCTGTAGGGCACGTAGTCTTCAGTATTTGCGGCTTGTGGGCTCCAGAGCACAGGCTCAGTAGTTGTGGCACAAGGGCTTAGTTGCCCCCCCCGGGCAGGTGGAATCTTCGCAGACCAGGGATGGAAATCTGCACTGCACCGGCAGGCGGATTCTTAACCACTGGACCACCGGGAAGTTTGTGAGCTCATTGTTATAAGACACTGGGAGCTGGGGGTGGTTTGTCACAGAATCAGCATCGTCACAGGAAAGTGAACACACCCTCTCCACCCCTCTGTCTCCACCCTTGTTGGAGAAACATCTTGCCTCTTTGCCTGGCATCCCCACCCCCAGTTGTCAGATGCATTCCTTTTGAAGAGTACCCACTTTCCTCTCAGACATGCTCCCAGAAAAGAGTAAAGCAAACTTCCCAACTTTTCCCATGATGAAAACCCTTTCACAGCATCAACCCATGTCTCAGACTGCACCCCGCCCCCACCCCTAGGTTCAGTGCTTGTATGTTGGTAGCCATCGATTGGGACCAGGTGGCGATGAGGGACACGGTGCTTAAAAAGCAACCATGAATTCGTTACCCTTTAGGACTGACTTTTTTAATCCAATGTAACAGCAGTTTATGAACATTTGAAAAGCAATACACAAACAGAAAACGTGTTTTATTCTGTATTTATTCTGTCATTGCGTGATAGACTAGAGATTCATGGCTTCCTTGCAGTCTGAGACTCTGAGGTACCGGGTAAAGAAGGTGAATTTTGTTGTAACACAGACTACTCTCCAGCAAGCCACTTAAACTCTCTAGATCTCAGTTTTCTCTTCTGGAAAATGGTGATACACATACTTGTGCTGTGGTGTTTTCATAAGGATGAAGTTTATGAAAATAGTGGCAAAGCACTTAGCAGACATGGGAAGTGCTTGGCTAAATCTCTCCTTCGTTCTGTTCTGTCTTGCTGCTTATTTAGCCCTTATTTAGCCGTGTGACCTTGGGCGAGATTTAGAGCTGGCTCTTGGCTTCAGTTTTCTCACCTGCAGAATGGGAGCACATACTTATCTCAGAGTATTGTTTCGGGAATGATCCAGAGTTCTGGATTTGAATGAACCTGGACCATAGTAGGTACTAAAAATAGTTTTCTCCTCTCTTCTTTTCAGCCGTGCCTTGTGGCATCTTAATTCCCCAACCAGGAATAGAACCAGTGCCCTCTACCTTGGGAGCATGGAGTCTTAATCACTGGACTGCCAGAGAACTCCCTCCCTTCTTTCTTCTTTGCCATCCCCACATAACATTTCTTCATGACTGTGTGCAAGTCACACCTTCTCCAAACAGCTTTCCAAAGACCCCTCCCACCCCAGCTCTGCTCCTAACCCTCCTTTAGGAAAAAGCTCTCCTCTAGGAATGCATTCCTCACAAGCTAAAGACCCAACAGCTGATGTCAATACAGAGAAGCCCTAACCATAAATTGATTTAAGATCCTGTTTATACACCTTCACCATGATCATGTGCTCCTTTGAGCTGCTCCTGCACCTTAATTAAAGCAATTAGTGCTCAGCAGTGAGTGACAGCCTGGGTTTCTCAGACCTCTGCCAGTTTCACACTTGCCTGCGCTCCCCGAGGCCAGGCTGGGTCAGCGTGTCTACACCTGGTGTTTATAACATGGCCAGGCTCTCACTTAAGTTACTCAATCACTCTTCAAAAGGCATCTGGAAATAGAATCTCCTACCAGGCAGGAACAAAACAAGGCAAAAGGACTGCTTTGTTGAAGTAAGGACCATGAGATTTTTATTTTTTTATTTTTAGCACAGATCTCATATTTTCACCTGAGGAACTGGGCCACAGTGACCTACATCAGCCTCCTAGGGTCTTGGACATGCTCTCTGTTCCCACATGCCCTCACCTGCCCTCATCCTCTCGTCCTGGACTTTTCTCTCTGTTCCGAGGACAGCAGCAGGATATTAATATTACTAATAGCTAGGATTGGCTAAGTGTTCATTTGTGCCAGGCATGGCACTGAAATGTAGTTCTAAGTGTGGTAGATTAAAAACTCCATTTCTGAGCTTGAGTCCCAACTCTGCTGTGTGACCTTGGACAAATTACTTAACCTTTCTGAGTCTCAGTTTTCTCATCAGTAAAATGGGGCAGTCGTAGCACCGGCTCTTAGGGCTGTGGTGAGGACAGAAGGAGGTAAATGTTTATAGAGTGCTCCATGCAGTGACTGGACCATCAGAAGAGCTCAAGAATTGTCAGATATCATTCTACTTTGATGATGAAATCACTTCTCCCAATAACCTAAGAAATAGCTGCATTTATCCCTCTTTTACAAATGAGGAAGTAAAGACTCAGGGAAGTTAAGCCACTTGCCCAAAGTCACACAACAAAGAAGAGGTGCTGAGCCCAGTTCTGTTTGGCTTCAAAGCTCATAGCCCTGGAAAGCTGCTCTGTGTCAATGAAGGAACACATGTCTCCTGGGTGGCCAAGGTGGAACCCCATCTGGAGAGAAGCGGTGGGGCCATGAAAAGATGGAGCTCAGAGCTATACCACTTGGGTTGACAACCAGCTTCGTGCCTTACTGCCTCCGGGCCTTCAAAAGTTCTTGGCATTACTCAGCCCCCGTTTCCTCCTCCGTGTAACAGGTGTGAATGCCTGCCTGTGATGAGCATTGCACGAACACTGCAGGTCACTGAGTGGGTGCTCATGAAATGTGGACTCCCCTTTCTGCTCCACAAAGGGTTTTGGGGTTGGAGGTCCCTCCAGTCACACCCCACCCAGGACACCTCCCACTCTGCTGATACCTGGTGCTGGTTCTAAGTGAGATCAGTTCCCAGGCACTTCTGTGTGGGACCTTCACACAGCACAAGCTCAACTGTGGGTAACACCCTACCACCTCTCTGGGGAACCTTGGTGAATTACTACTGTATGGGACTCAGTTTCCCCAACTGTCCCATAAGTGGCTTGGCATAGATAAGGGCCCCAGTCAGCATGTCTTAGATGGTGGGTCGCGTCAGAATCATCTATAAAAATGTTTTAAAATACAAATTCCTGACCCCATCCTTCAGAAGATCTGCTTCAGTAGGTGGAATGGAGGCTGGGGATCTGTATTTTTCTTTTAAAATTAAAAAAAATTTTTTTTTTTAAGATTGAGAGTTAGTCAGTCAATCATGTCTGACTCCTTGCAACCCCATGGACCGCAGCCTGCAGGCTCCTCTGTCCACGGGATTCTCCAGGCAGGAATACTGGAGTGGGTAGCCACTCTTTTCTCCAGGGGATCTTCCAACCCAGGGATCAAATCCTGGTCTCCTGCACTTTAGGCAGATTCTTTGCTATCTGATGAAAGGGTATGATTTTTTTCTTTGAAGTACAGTATAATTTTTCCAGTAGTCATGTATGGATGTGAGAGTTGGATCATAAAGAAGGTTGAGCACCAAAGAATTGATGCTTTTGAACTGTAGTTTTGGAGAAGACTCTAGAGAGTCCCTTGGACTGCAGGGAGATCAAATCAGTCAATCCTAAAGGAAATCAGTCCTGAATATTCATTGGAGGGACTGATGCTGAAGCTCCAACGCCTGATTTGAAGAGCTGACTCATTAGAAAAGACCCTGGTGCTGGGAAAGATTGAAAGCAGGGGAAGAAGGGGACAACAGAAGACGAGATGATTGGATGGCATCACTGACTCAGTGGACATGAGTTTGTGCAAGCTCTGGGAGATGGTGAAGGACAGGGAAGCCTGGCATGCTGCAGTCCAGGGGTCGCAAAGAGTCAGATACAACTGAGCAACTGAATGACAACAAATAGTAGGTTCACAATATTGTATTAGTTTGAGGTATACAGCAAAGTGATTCAGTTATATATCATATGTGTCTTTTTCTTTTTTTTTTTCAGATTCTTTTCCCTTTTGGGTTATTCTAAAGTACTGAGTATAGTTCCTGGAAATCTGTATTAAAAAATGTTTATTTATTTGACTGCTCCAGGTCTTAGTTGCAACACGTGGGATCTCTGATCTTCATAGGCAGGATCTTTTCAGTGTCGGCATGTGGGATCCAGTTCCCTGACCAGGGATGGAAACTGGGCCTCTTGAAGTGGAAGCACAGAGTGTTAACCACTCGACCACCAGGGAAGTCCTATAATCTGTATTTTTAAATGTTTCCTCAAGTGATTCTGTTGCTCAGTCAGGCTTGGGAATCATCAGCCTAGTTTCTCAACTCCCTGTGGTTCCAAGTAGCGACTGTGCTGTCTCTGTCTGTGTATTCTCCACCGTCTGGGGCTACCCTGCACCCCAGCCTGGGCTAGATAGTGAAGCAAGGGATTAGGACATGCTGGGTGGAAGCAGGAATGACTTCCCACATCAAACAGGAATCTTGCCATGTGCCTTGGGGCAATCACAAGCTCGCTGGGAACTGTTCCCACTTTTACTGGGATGAGGTACCTCATCCCATGGGAAGGGACGATTCATGCCAAAGAGGTTAGATTCCCTTTCCGATTTCTCCTCAGACAATCCCACCCCAGACACATCTACCAAGGAACCTCATCTGTCCAGGCCTTGACTTTACCCATGCTTTGAAACAGCTGGGCGTTTGGAATTTGCTAGGGCTGGTAGGCTGCAGTCCATGGGGTCGCTAAGAGTCAGACACGACTGAGCGACTTCACTTTCACTTTTCACTTTCATGCATTGGAGAAGGAAATGGCAACCCACTCCAGGGTTCTTGCCTGGAGAATCCCAGGGACGGGGGAGCCTGGTGGGCTGCCGTCTCTGGGGTCGCACACAGTCGGATACGACTGAAGCGACTTAGCAGCAGCAGCAGGGCTGGGTCGGGGGAGGGGCAGCTAGACTTCTTCATTAGTTTCCTGAGAGGTGTGGTTTCCTGTAGCTGTTATGGGGGTGGCCGTGGGCGTCTCACAGGAAATGTGTTTTTTAGAGTGATGGACATGGACCATAAGAGTGGCCTTTTGTTTTTAAAATTATTTTTTGAAAATTTTGGCTGTGCTGTGTGTCATGAGGGGGAATGAGGGATCCTAGTTCCCTGATCAGGAGTTGAACCCATGCCTCCTGCATGGGGAGCACGGAGTCTTGACCACTGGACGAGCAGGGAAGTCCCAGAGTGACCTTTGAAACGAGAACAACACAAGATGATCAAGAAATAAGGGTCAACCATAACAGGAAAGCTATTAGACTGTATAAAAAAACCTGTGTTTTATTTGTTAGAATCAGAACAAAAATCCAGAACTTACAAAAATGATCTCCTGTAAAAGAAAAAAAAAAGTGCTCCTTTCACTTCACATCCGCAGGTCCACCCCAGAGGCAATCACCACTCCACTTTCTTACAGAACCTTCTAGAGACAATCTAGGCCAGTCAGTGCAGGTAGGGGGAAGATAACTCATGTTCTTCCATAAAAGGTAACATACTATACATATTCTTCTGCCCCTTGATTTTTCCAGTTTTCCAGATTGGCAGAGTAATCACATTTAAAAAAAAAGTAAATAAATAATGGTACTATGTATATTTGTGTATTATTTACTCGGCTGTGTTGGGTCTTAGTTAGTAGTACATGAGATCTTTGTTGCATCTTGCAGTATGTGGATTCCAGAGTGCTCCAGCATGTGGGATCTTAGATCTCTTAGCAGGGATCAAACTTGAGTTCCCTGCATTGCAGGGTGGATTCTTAACTGCTGGACCACAGGGAAGTCCCCCAGGAGCCACACGTTTTAAACCATATTTAAACAGTTGCTGGTATTCCATATTCTGGACAGTTCATTTAGTTAATCCTCTGTTAGCCGTTTGGATCATTTCCCAACCTTTTGTTTTATAAGAGGTGTTTCAATACAGTCGTCCTGCAAGTATGCACTTCTATACTTAATCTACAAGATAAATATCTGGGAATAGAATTTCTATGTCAGAGGGCACGTGAATTTTGGGGGGGCATAGTGCATTTATGGGCTTCCATGGTGGCTCAGACGGTAAAGCGTCTGCCTGCAATGTGGGAGACCCGGGTTCGATTCCTGGGTCGGGAAGATCCCCTGGAGAAGGAAATGGCAATCCACTCCAGCACTCTTGCTTGGAAAATCCCATGGACAGAGGAACCTGATAGGCTACAGTCCATGGGGTCACAAAGAGTCAGACAGGACTGAGCAACTTCACTTTCACTTTCATACTGCATTTAAATAAACGATATACCATATCTTGCTGAATTGAAGTTATGAAATACAAGAATCATATATCTTATAAATAAATATATGATGATATTACCAAATCAAATATTTCCAAGCTTCTGTATACCGTGGTAAGAATTTTTAATTTTGATAGGGTCAAATTGCCTTCTTCAACGATCTTACCAATTTACACTCTCCCTGGAGATATACAAAAGTGTGTTAGCAAATGTTTTTTATCTTTGCTGATTTGATAGGTGAAAAAAAAATTGCTATCTTCTTGTAGCCTAATTTGCATGTCTTTCATGAGTGAAGTTGAGCATTTTTTTCACATGTCTGAGAGCCATTTGTTCTTCCTTGAAAACTGTTTATGTTCTTTACCTGCTAGTTTTGCACCTGGATTGTTGCTTTTTTCTCTTATGGATTTGGAGGAATCTTTACATATCAAGAAAACAACCCCTTTGCCTGGGGCTAAGAGATGCCAGGTTGTTCTCTGCTTAGGGTATTTTTTTCCAAGGCAGAAATTCTGGACCTTTATGTAGTCAAAATCACTGATCTCTTCTTTATGACTTCTAGGTTTTGTATCACATTTTTTAAAGGTCTTCCTACCTCCAAATTGGGCTTCCTAGTCCATGGGGTCGCTGAAGGTTGGACACGACTGAGCGACTTCACTTTCACTTTTCACTTTCATGCATTGGAGAAGGAAATGGCAACCCACTCCAGTGTTGTTGCCTGGAGAATCCCAGGGACGGGGGAGCCTGGTGGGCTGATGTCTATGGGGTCGCACACAGTCAGACACGACTGAAGCAGCTTAGCAGCAGCAGGTGGCTCAGTGGTAAAGAACCTGCCTGCCAATGCAGGAGACATGAGTTTGGTCCCTGGATCGGGAAGATCTCCTGGAGAAGAAAATGGCAACCCCCTCCAGTATTCTTACCTGGGAAATCCCATGGACAGAGGAGCCCGGCGGGCTACAGTCCATGGGGTTGTAAGAGTCAGACACGACTTAGCAACTAAACAATAACAACCTCCAAATTAAATTTTTTATCTTTTAATATTATTGTTCTTTTTTTTTTATGTTTAAGCCTTTGATGCACCTGACATTTATTTTACTATAAGGTGTGAGACAGGGATCCAACTTTTATTTCCAGCTGTTCCATGGTATGTAATAAATAAATAATCCATTTCATCCCCAGTGATTTGAAACACGATCTTCACCACATACCAAATTGCTGTGGCAATTTGTTTTCATTATAAAGTTTTTTTTTTTCTGTTCCGTTGACCTGTTTGTGTTGTTTTAACCATTGTAGCTTTATCGTATTTTAAATATCCTAAACCCCCTCACTACTGTTTTAGGTTTCTGCCTATTCTTGCTTGGTGATTTTTCTGTATAAACTTCAGAACAAGCTTCACTGATTCCATAAAGGAAGGTGTCTTGGTGGTGGCGTGTGTGGGCAGGGCATGCTGCCCAGCAGAGACGATGCAATGGTGTTGGACAGTTATGGGTGACTCTTCTTTCCTTTCTCTCCCTTCATCGAGGAGGGCTTTCTGGAGGAAGAGGAGCAAAAGGAAGCAGAGGAGGACCAGGAGGAAAAGGAAGGGTGGAAGAGGAATCTCGGAGCAAGGGGAAAAAGAGGCCTCCTGGCACTACTTTCTGGGGAGAAGAAAACAACAAGAGGAGGCTTCTTGGAAGAGGAGCTAAAATCAAAGCTTCAGGGAGATTGGAAATGAGTGGGTGGTCGAGGAGGTGGAGGCCAGCTGGGGGGCTCTTGCCTGGTCGGGGGGGGCCTGGAATTGATGAAATACATGGTTAGAGAGAGATGATCAGCCTCTGAGTCACGGGGCAGGCCTTCAGTGAGCCAGCTGCCCAGGCTGCATGGAGGCGACGGGCAGAAACAGAAGGGGGAAGCAAGAAACCCCAGCGGCCCCTGCAGGCCCGCTGTCTCCCAGGGGCCCTGCCTCCCATTCCTACTGGTGACACAGGGTCCCTTCCTCCAGGGGAACCAGACATGGGTGTTGGGCTTGACTGCTGTGAACAAGTGGTGCATTTGCTCTTGGTGGGGAATCGGAAGCTGGATTTTGAGAACCTGTGATGGGGTTGTGAATCCTGGGCTATGACAGAGGCACTTCGAGGGGGTGTTGCAGTTTTATGAGAAGCTGTGATTCTCCAGACCAAAGTAGGCGGCAGGAGCTCAGTCCTGGGAGCCGGAAATGCCCCCACGATGGGGAGATGGCTGGTGCCAGGGAAAGAAGGGTGGCAGGGGGAATCTGAGCTTGGGCTTCCCTCACAGCCTTATCAGCTTCCAGGAAGGGGTTGGATGAGGAAGGAAATAAATGCATGGCTGGAAATGAGCCCAGAGGGCTCTCTCTCTGCTCAAGGCTTTGCTCACCCCCAACCGGGGGAACTCTCACTCCAGGAAGACCTTTCTGGGTGAGGACCCTCTCGGCTCCCAGCAGCCTGGTCACTGCTGTAGACTTGTGCAATGAGCTGATTTTGCCCTGCTACAGTGGCCACCTTCAGAGCCCCTGTCCAAGGTGGCTGGGACCACCTCTTGCTGCTCTCCATCCTAAAGCCGACTCTTCTCTCTTCTCCCTTCTAGGCTGGTTTGGCCAGGGAGCAGAGTCTTGCTTGCCTGCCCGAGGATACAATAAGATCCTTTCTTTCCTCAGCAGCTCAAATCACAGAATGTCCTCAGATCCAACAGCCCCCCACCTGAAACACCGACGCCCAGAGGAGGCACGTGAGAGTCCTGTAGCCACAGAGCAAACGAAATCATTGTTGTTGTGGCCAGAATCCAGGCTACTGGTTTCTAGCTGCAGGTCTCCCACCTACTCTGGGCCCCACACCCAGGAGCCCATCCTGGAGGAATCTACCTGCACTAGGCATAGGGGGGTGGTCTTCCTTCTAGAGGGCTGGGACACCTTGGTTTCAAAAACCTCAGGGTTCTGGAACTTCCCTGGAAGTCCAGTGGTTGACTCTGTGCTTCCAGTGCAGGATGCATGGGTTCAAACCCTGGTTGGGGAACTAAGATCCCACATACTGCATGGCAAAAAAAAAGTTTAGGGTTCAGTGTTTTGCGGGGCTGTGCTTATTTTCAGTTAGAATGGATAGAATGTTTGTTTGCAATTTGCTTTTTTAATGCAAAATACATGCCCTGGATATGAGGCCAACAATACAAACCTGTAGGGAGCTGGTGGGGTTTGCTGCTGCTGCTGCTAAGTCACTTCAGTCGTGTCCGACTCTGTGTGACCCCATAGACGGCAGCCCATGAGGCTCCCGTCCCTGGGATTCTCCAGGCAACAACACTGGAGTGGGTTGCCATTTCCTTCTCCAATGCATGAAAGTGAAAAGTGAAAGTGAAGTCGCTCAGTCGTGCCCGACTCTTAGCGACCCCATGGACTGCAGCCTACCAGGCTCCTCTGCCCATGGGATTTTCCAGGCAAGAGTACTGGAGTGGGTCGCCAGTGCCTTCTCCGTGGCGGGGTTTAGTAGAACATAAATTCTTGCTGACGAGCCGAGATTTAAGCTCCATCTGGAAATCACTTCTTCCCTCTGGGCCTCAGTTTCCCCCTACTGCAAATCATGCCAAATCATGCATGATTTGCATGGGACACTCTCAGGCCTCCCTAGGGGTCAACTCCTGCACCTTCTGCTCAGCAGGTCATGGGAATGGGCCTTACTGTCTATTCACCAGGCACATCACACACAACTCAGTTTTAGAAGCAACATAGCGTGCTCGCTTCGGCAGCACATATACTAAAATTGGAACGATACAGAGAAGACTAGCATGGCCCCTGTGCAAGGATGACACGCAAATTCGTGAAGCGTTCCATATTTTTATCACTCATTATCAGAGAAATGCAAATCAAAACCACTATGAGGTACCATTTCACACCAGTCAGAATGGCTGCGATCCAAAAGTCTACAAATAATAAATGCTGGAGAGGGTGTGGAGAAAAGGGAACCCTCTTACACCCACCCCCTGTTGGTGGGAATGCAAACTAGTACAGCCACTATGGAGAACAGTGTGGAGATTCCTTAAAAAACTGGAAATAGAACTGCCTTATGATCCAGCAATCCCACTGCTGGGCATACACACTGAGGAAACCAGAAGGGAAAGAGACACGTGTACCCCAATGTTCATCGCAGCACTGTTTATAATAGCCAGGACATGGAAGCAACCTAGATGTCCATCAGCAGATGAATAGATAAGAAAGCTATGGTACATATACACAATGGTGTATTACTCAGCCATTAAAAAGA